>NC_141695.1:1214172029-1214828846 GCF_964263255.1 Lissotriton vulgaris | reverse complement strand
GGTGAAGGGCAAGAGAGGGCAGTCATCTCTCCTTTCCACAAGAATCTTCCATGTATGTGGCCTTTCATATTTTAGATGGATATAAGAATCACTCTAGTGCAAGCCTGGCTACACTCTATTTTTTCCCAGAAACTGTGAACTGAAACAGCAGTAATATTTGTTTTGCTTTTCTGTACAGAGCGAAATGTTCCACAATTAACGTATTTGCTCAACAATAACCTTTTGCTCAAGGCCAAACATGGAACAATATAGTTCACTATAGTTTAAATCCGAATGATAATAGAATCTGAAGCATAGGTTGTAGAATAATAAAGCCTAATTAGGTATGTATACACTTCCCTTAGATATGTAGTGAGGGGGTGAACTACACTGCATGGAGCGGCCTTGAATCTGGCAGGTTCATGTTGCTAAGGTTTCAGGAGAGCAGTTAGCTGATGATCTTAACCCCATTGCCGCTGGGCTAATTTCTCCATGGCGAGGGGGGGGGCACGCGCGGCACCGCAATGCTGATGACGAGCTCGGCTCGTCATGCAGCACGGTGGCGCTGTGCTGATGATGAGCTGAGCTTGTCATGGCCCGCCCGCTCAATGGAATGCCCAGCACAGCGGGGTAATTATCCCCGCATGGGCGTTCCGCAGAGGCCATGACGAGCTCAGCTCATCATCAGCACAGCGCCACCGTGCTGCACGACGAGCTGAGCTCGTCATCAGCATGGAACAGGTTAAGATCTCAATAGCTAGCTGTTGAGCCCATGAAGAAGTACCTCTTAACCAACGGAGACATACCTTCATGCTTGAAGATTTCTGCTGCAGGCTGTAGTCAGAAGGGATTGCTGTAAAAGATAGATATGTTAACCATATGTCCTGGCCCTGGCTCACTCAGGATTCTTTAACATATTATGTTTTCCTGATGGCACAGATAGACTTTGACCCACCACTGCATTTGGTCAGAAAGCAGCACAGTGCTGAATTTCTGAACACTTATTACAAAATAAACAATCCCTAAGGGATACTTTTTCACGATTATGGAAAATGCGGGAAGTTAATTCTCTTTGCAATCCAACTCACATTTTAACGCATTTGCATCTCTAACCCTGACAACTTCACTGTCTAACCATTTAGTTATTTTAAATTTTGTGTAAATAATAAAAAAATCCTAATTTAAGCGTGTTCCTGCCACCACTTTTTAAATCCTCAAATGTAAAATTAGCTGAATGAAATCCTTTAAATAGGTTAAAAACATTTAGCCTGACAGTCTGAATGTAGCTGTAATTTCAAATGCATGGGTACGTGAAAGAATCTTTACAGTACAAGCAACAATCATATTCCACTATGGAACATGCTATGAAGAAAGCCTATTTTTCCTCATTGTGCAAAGAAATATTGTGCTAGCGAGAAACAGTGGAAGAAGCAGGAAAAGGGAGGCCATACACAGAACACACTTGGAACGAACACCTGATCAGACAACACAATGTCGGATCCAGTTGCTTACCATCCTCAATCATTTAATAAAAAGAAGCCTGAAATGAAAGTCGTCAGTTTCAGTCACTGCTTCTTTACTCACAGTACCTAGGGAGAATGGCAAAATGACTAGCAGCAGGAGTTAATAGGTCAATCCATTAACTGTTTGTGTCATACTGCCAAAATGACTCATTAATAACTAGTAGATCACGTCAAGACCGAGTTTCAAATTACAGATCATCCAGAAAAATAACTAGAAATGTTTTCCCATTATCGGGTGCCAGATCCTCTTGGAAAATGTTTTCAATTAATTTGATTGGTTCTCTCCCCTTTTGATAATTGTATTTCATTTTCTGAATTGATGTTGAACCTTTTTAATGGTTAATAATAAGATGGAATACATATGGATTCATTAATATGATGTCTTATAAAGGTACTGATATATCCGTGGGAAACCATGAAAAGGGGACTGTGATTGGCTAGGAAGTGAGCTAAACAGATTATACTGCAATGTTAGGCAAGAGTTCAAAAAACACCCACCACACTGCATAGAGAATATACACTGCTGCAATAAGTAAATGTGGCGTCCAAATCCCAAACATCCAACCTGGAGCTCATCATGTTTGCCTTCGTATGAAAGTGAATTGAACCACTGTTTAAACATTATTCTGAATAAGGACAAAATAAATTTATTTATAGGTGACACAGCTTTAAACAGTGAGTGTTCCCAAGAATCTTTATACGAAAGTAGTTCTCTCAAAACGTGGCAGACTTTGGTATACAGTCCCTTAATTCAAGGAACCCTTACTTACCCAAGCATCCACCGAGAGCCACGAGGAGGAGGGCAACAGGCAGCATCATGTTTGCTGTAGGCCTGGTATTTGAGCCTTTTGCAGAACTGCTGATCACTCAAACACCTGTGAAAAGGTCCATGCCTGAGGCCTCTATTTATGCCGATAGCAAGTGCCTTAGGAGGAAGGATCTTCCCAGAAACATGCGCTATGGTCATCGCCTGGGTCCCGTCAACCAGAACATCAAAGAGATTTTCCAAACAATGGGCGTTTTGGACCTATTTGAAAAAGATTTAGTGGATTACTTAGATAAGGACTGCGAGGCATGAGAAAGTGGCTGGGACTCTTTGCAAATAATGTGTTTTTTTGTTCTTTGTTTACCTCCTTAAGGGCCTTCTAGATCCTTCTATTGATAGAAGCATGAATCTTCCCACCTGTATTAGCCCTCAGCTGCTACTAAGTCAAATCATATTCCACTGCGACTTGGAAAAAGCGCTAAAATGACTCCTTTGGGTGGGAGCCTTGTGTCCGAATGCAATTGGACAATAATAATACAATAGCAAAGCTAAAATGAACATTGAGAACTCAGCAATATATAGCAAGCTTGTTATGTTGTGTCTTTCTAAAACAAAAATATAACAAAAATACAGCAAGGGATACGTTTTATGTTGTTCTGATGTATGTAAGTGAATGTCTTTCTAATTATTTGAACTTACTAAACCTACCCTCGTCAACCAACATTGAATTGGTTCTCTTTGGCAATGGACAGTAGTTGACCTCCAGAACTTGCATGAAGATGTAAAACATGTACAGTGCTAAGAAGTGTTAGCAGATGTTCATACAGCTACAGCAGATATAATGCAGTGAGAGTGGTGGTACTGGACACTGAGAATCATTCTAAGTGTTGAAACAGCTGGCCTATAAGACTCACTTCCTCTAAGTATAGGAAAACTCAAAAACATATCATCCTACTGACTCTCAGCTCTTGGTCCTGGAGAGCACAAATCAAAAGCAGCAAACATGAAATCACTCTTCGTATTTTATCAAGGTAATTTCTTGTGATTTGGGATGGTACCCTTGCTTAATAAACAAAACAGGCAACCTTATCACAATGCAAGGTAATTTTCATCTATACTCGTTTCCCCATTTACTATTTACGGCACATTGGACAGCCAGATTAGTCACATGACTTTGTAAATGGCCAGAGATTGGCCTGGACTGAATCAAATTATTCCATTTAAACTATTGTGGAGAAATCTCCTTACTTGGCTTTTCATATCACTGCATTTATTCAATGGCAATATCTGTATTTTACTTACATATTCAATCACTATCATGTCTATTTTAAGAAATATGTGCAGCTAGAATTTATTTCCAACTTTAAATGAACAGTAAATCTGGCATCCATGCCAACAAGAACAACGGACTCAAGCACATTTTATACCAGATTAAAGAGAGAAAATTTAATATCTCTGGTTCAACTAATTGAATTTTTGTCATTGTAGTCTTCTTTTATTTATTAAAGAAAGGGTTCTATTTTTCTAACTTGACGTGGAAACCTTTTTTTGTGGTGTTTTTACTTTATTACTGTCTGAAGAGTTGCACAAATTATTTACACATTACCTCTAAGTTAAGCCTGACTGCTCTGTGCCAAGCTACCAGAGGGTTGACTACAAGTTAACCTAGGGTTGGTTTGTGCCACATCCCGATGAGGCCGGTGGTTTCTGTTTGGCAAGGGCTCACAACCCAGTCAACCTAAAACCCAATTTCTTACTGTAAAATGTGTAATCTCTGCATTTACCATTAATTCTTTGCCAGGCGTTGCAAAAATCGAGTCTCTATTTGGGGTGCCTATTTGAGGAGGTTGTGATGAATTGTCTAGAGAATTATCCAGCAGAATGGCACGGTCACATACAAGTATTAAAATGCCCTTGAAGTATAGCTAGACACCAGTGCAATAGGTCAGTGTCATCAATATTTGGTCCATAATAGCTAGCTAAGGTTAGTGCCTTCTGTCCTTCGTTAATTTCTGAAATCAACCACTTGCCCGTTCAACTAATTTTTACTTTACAAGTTCTATCTCTGAGTTTGATCTACTTAAAATAGCTACTCCTTTCTTGCAGTGTTGTTGATAGGTAGCTATTATCTCCTCCATCCTACTGAACCTTGTCATAAACTCTCTGCACTGATGCCTTTAATAGGTGAGTTTCATGCAACATTATTATATGTGCCTTTGACTCTTTAAAATATTGCTATTTAGATCACTGACTCCTTGCCCCCTTTAACAAAAGAATAGGCGTTTTGGTCCTATTTGTAAAAGATTTAGTATATTACTCAAATAAGGAGTACAAGGCATGAGAAAGTGGCTGGGACTCTTTATAAATATTGTGTTTTTTGTTCTTTGTTTACCCCCTAAAGGGCCTCTTGATCCTTCTATTGATAGAAGCATGAAACTTCCCACCTGTATTACCTCTCAGCTGCTACTAAGTCAAATCAGATTCGCACTGTGACTTGGAAAGAGCGCTAAATGACTACTTTGGGTGGGAAACTCGTGTCAGAATGCAATGGTACAAACATAGCAATTGCTAAAATGAACAATGTAAACTCAGTATTATATAGAAAGCTTGTTATGTTGTGTTGTTCTAAAACACAAATACAGTAGGGGATATGTTTCATGTTGTGCTGATGTATGTAAGTGAATGTCCTTCTAATTAGTTGAACTTACTAAACATACCCTTGTCAACCAACATTGAATTGGCCCTCTTGGACAATGGAGAGTTGAACTCCAGAGCTTGCGTATGAAGATGTAAAACGTGTACAGTGCTAAGAAGTGTTAGCAAATGTTCATCATAAGAAGGAGAGAGGATAGGTCACCTGCTAGTCACCCCCTTCTGCCATATTTCCAAGTTTGTATCTCTCTACACTGATTCAAACTGGACATTCATTTGTAGATCCTAGAGTACAATATTTTTTCCTAAATGCTCCATACCTCCCCCGCCCACCCATAGAAATCCTCCCATTTCTTATTTTTGGCATCTCTAGGAATGTCTAAGGGCCAGATGTAGGTAACCAAATTCCGGTCGGTAACGGCCGAAAATCGGTATTTTCGGTCGTTACCGACCGGTATTTGGTATTTGAGATGTAGAGAACAGAAAATCGTCCGAATCGGTAAATATACCGAATCGGTAAATTTACCGAATCCGTAAACTTTCAGAATCGGTATATTTACCAAATCGGTAAATTTACCGAATTACAACGGTTTGCGATTCGGTAAAATTACCGAATCGGTATATTTACCGAATCGGTAAATTTACCGAATCGGTAATAAACAGAATCGGTAAATAAGAAGTGGCAAAAATGAAAATCGAGAAGTAGGTAAGCTCTTAAATACCGAATTTGCCTGAAATTCGGTATTTAGGAGTCGGTATTTACCATGGATTGAAATCAGGTGGTAACCAGGTGCAGACTATAAAAAAGGATCCAAAATGCAATACTGTTTGCACAATGGCGGCATTCTATGTCATTGTGAGACGGCTACGTCTACAGGAGGAAGTAGAGAGTGAATGGCAGAGACAGGAGCAGGTCTTCAGGCAGAGGATCACCTTGTTCATGCTGACAGAGGCAGAGATTCTCCAGATGTACAGGTTGGAGTCAGACACCATCTTGGACCTCATCAGGGACCTCCTACCACTGTTGGAGCACACTACCCCAAGGGCACATGCCATTCCACCCCACGTGCAGGTGCTGTGCAGCCTACACCTGCTTGCGTCAGGCAGCTACCAGAGTGTGGTTGCTGCGGTAGGTGGGGTGACCCAGAGTAGCCTGTCCCGCTTCTTCCAAAAATTCCTTGACGCCATGTTACGGAGGATGGACCATTATATATCTTTCCCTGCAACCCATGGCGGACTGCTCCAAACTAAAATTGACTTTTACCAGATGGCGCATTTCCCCAATATAATTGGCTGCATTGAGGGCACCCACATTCCCATTTGTCCCCCTGCTGCCACTGAATACATATATCGGAATCGTAAGTCCACCCACACCATCAATGTGCAGGTGATCTGCAATGCCAAGTGCGTCATCACTGACCTGGTGGCCACATTTCCTGGGAGTACCCATGACTCCTACATATTCCAAAACAGCGGCATCTATGCACGGCAGACAGCAGGGGAATTTGGCAAAGGATACCTCCTAGGTAAGATACATTGTGCGACCTCATTGACACCAATTGCAGTAAGAAGTACATGTATGCATGTGAGTAATGTATTCCCATTTCCTTTTAGGGGACAGTGCATATGCCCTACGCCTCTTGATCCTCACCCCCTACCTCAACCCCTCAACACCCAGCCAAAGGAGATATAACAGGGCCCACAAGAGCACAAAAAATGTGGTGGCGCGTACCTTTGGCATTTGGAAGAGCAGGTTCAGGTGCCTGCACAAGAGTGGAGGTGCCCGGCTGTATACCCCCTGACCTGCTGCAAAATCATTGCTGCCTGTGCTATGTTGCACAACCTTGCTGTGAAGAAGGGCACAGAGGTGGAGTTGTCAGACTTTGAGGATCATGACGACGAGACTGCTGTGCCTGAAACACAACCTGCTGGAGTGTCAACACCAACTGATGGCAGATACAGACGTGAGGAGATTACACACAACTATTTCTGAGTGAGTAATGAGACACAGACAGGTTGTGTATGGGACCAACGTATTTTAATGTTGCCACAACGTTCAAGCACTTCAGTGCAACAAAATAAACATTATACACGTGGGGACTGTATGTCCCGGGTTACTTAACCCATGACCGGTAATGTCACTTGCGCCCGCACTTCCCAGAGCCACTAGGGTGTTGGTCACTTGGTTCAGCGTGCCCTGCAGCCTCAGCTTGGCGTCTGGTACTCCTCGGTGGCTCCACAACCGTGCTAGCCATGCTGCTCCGGCTACTAGTGTCCTCAGCCTCTGCCACGTCCAGGTCAGGATTATGTGCTGTTTGGGAAATCAACAGTGCCTCTAGTGCACTCGTAATTCTGGCCATGCCCCTGGTGACCTCTGCTGTATTTTGTGTCAAGGCCTCCTGCATATTTATGCCCCTCCTGCATAGCAGGGATGTGGCAGTGGCCAATCGATTGATGGCCGTATTGTGGGCACGGGCATCCCTGCGCCTTGTGTGAGACTGACTTTCAAGTTTGGAGCATAGCTGTGTAATTGAGTTGCTCATCTGCTGCATTCCTGCTGCCATATCCGTATTAGTTTTGTCAACCTCTTTATTTGACTCCACAATGTCTCTCATGCCCTTCCCCATGTCTCCTATTTGCACATTCAGGGCTCGGAGTTGGCGTTGGCAGGCTTGGATGGATTTGCCCTGCATCCTTTGAATGTGCACCATGCTCCCCTCCAGCCCACAGAACACAGTGCCCCCACCACGCCCACCTGCACTGCTGGGTCTGCGTTGTCTTCTGCGAGCAGTGACTTTCTCATTTGTGTTCTGCAGTGCTGCAGAACTCACATCTACGGTGACTTGAGCCTCACCCTCACCCTCTGCTGCCCCCATTAATGGTAGTGGGGCCACGACATGCCTCCTGGCTGGTGGGCTTGCAGGAGTGGACTGGAGCAGTGATGGTGAATTTTCTGGTGAGAATACTAAGGGAGGGGATTGGGAAAGCAGTGGGGAGTGCAGCAACTCTGGGGTCTGTACATTGTCATCTTCATGGGAGATGCCAGTCGTGTCACCTTCCTCCTGCGAGGCTTGCACTTGGCTTGGACCTGCTTCCTCACTCTCCTCCCTCGCTGGTGCAGTCCCTTCTGAGTCATTGGGTCGACTGCCTACTTTGACCCCTAGGTATAAATAAGCATATATCAACTGATTGCTACTGTGTCACAGTCACTACAAAAAATGCTTAACATATTTCACTTTCTTTTATCTGCATTCACTTCACTAACTTGCTGCTGTCTGCGCTGTTGCACATGGTCTTACATTTTCTGACTACATTTCCTATAATACTTTGCTCCTGTATAGTGATAGCAGTACTGGACTGGGGTTTGCTTGTCCACAAAGGGTATAGGGAAGCGGGTTGGTATGGGGTGTTGTGCAGCACATGCATCTTACCTTCTTTGTTGCAGCTCTGGCTGAGCTGTCCACATCTCCCAGTCCGCAGACGCTGTCTGCCTCAATGGTTGAGGCCACCAACTCCTCCAGGTCAGTCAGGGGGGGGCGCTGTGTTCCTGCCTCCACCTTTTGGCCCATAGGAATGAATGGGAAATACCGAATCGGTAAATACCGAATCGGTAAATTCCGATCCGGTAAATACTGAAAGTCCGATACCTATTTTCACCGATTCGGTAATAAATACAGATTTTTACCTACATCTGATTTACCGATTCATAAATACCGATTCGGTAATATTCGGTATTTATGAATCGGTAAATCTGATTTACCTACATCTGGCCCTAAAAGAGTTATTCTCCCATGTGTCCAACTACTTCCATGTGTTTCCTTTCCATTCTCTCCCTTGATACCTGCAATACATTAATGAACTGCTTTTCAAAAATATTATGCATTTTATTCCCCCACTTTACTCCTAGGAATGCTGGGAATCACAGTTGGACACTTGCTGCAACTTTACCTAATTCCTCCATATGTTTACCTAATTCCCACTGTCTATCTTCTGTAGCTCAAGAGATACCATACCTAATGAGAAAAGAGAGGGACCACAGCCTGCAAGGACTTCTCCTTAAGTCACAGGCTCACAATTTAACCAGGATTTAACAGGGGTTCTTCTGACCTGGTTTAAAGTTAAATGGGTCTCTGTGTGAGGCCTGCATTACTTGCATTAGTTCAATAGAAGGCACAATGTGGAGTAAGGCTGATTTCAGTAATTTAACCACAAAAAGTTTCATATCACTTCCCTCCAATCTTTATTCCACTTTTAGGATTTTGTGGTTAATCTTGCTGTTGTGGTTTCAAGTCCTTCTTTTATACACAGTTGTGCCTACAAAGTAGGGAGAAGCTTTTAAAGGCATGCCTGTAAAGTGCACAGATGCCCTTCCTTCATGGCCCTGATTACAGACTAACTATGCAGCCCGTTGTGTGGAGACACAATACATCCTATTCAAGTGTAAGTGAGACTGCCCCCAGCTAATTCCTCCCATCCTGCAATGTATGGCCCACCCAGGCACCCCTAAGCTCCACATTGTGTGTGGCTGCCTAGTAGGAATGTACAAAACCCAACTGTCACCTATACCCAGCCCTGTAACCCAGAGACAGGCTGCAGGCACCAAATGGCTAAGGCAAATAAATGCCATGGCAGAATATCTCTTAGGCCCCAAACATTGTGCTGTCTGGAACAACAGAAATAATTTCCTCTTTAAGAAGAGTTGGTACTTTGCTGGTACTCTCTATTCTCTATAGACTATCACCTAACACCCTGCCTTGCTGTTGTAGCCGAGTTATTTCCTGTGTGTTTAGGGTCACCTCAATGTATGTTTAACTCATCTACTTTACTTTCCAGAGCCCCTATGCGCTTAGCCAAACTCTCTATTTATTCCTCCAGATTTAGGCAAGTCTCCTAAATCTTTTTCTGATTTGATTCAGAAATAGCGAACCTACACCTTACTTCTTTTGTTAAGGCCCTAATCATCTCCTAAAAATGTTACCACCCCTGCTGATCCTGACTTTCTATGTTGGGGTTCTGTGAAGGATTCCTCTCTAGCTCCATTGCCTGGCCAACCTTATTGAAGGTAGTGCAAGATGTCTCTCTTGTTCCTTTCGAGTTTGCTGACGTGATATCATCAGGGGCCACCGCTGCAAGTAGGGTAAACCTACTTCTCACTTGTAAATCCACCAAAATATCTTCTTTTCCTGCTGATTCAGGACTCAGTTTATCCTCTGGTGACACTGCACCCTTGCAAACTTGCTTTGGGACCACGGCTACTGGGGCTACTGCCCAGCGGCCTCCCCTTGACTTCCCAGACCTGTGTGGGCTCCCAAGTCCATTTTTGCTTTAAGAAAGGTTAGTAGCGAAGGAGTTTAATAAAGTATTGCTTCTCCTGAGCTTATTGAATGTCTTGATGAGGATTTGCTTGTGGATTTGTCCCATTTGAGAAATGAGGGTTTCAAATAGTTTTTCCCGAAAATCTAGTTTTTCTTTATATATTTGTTTTAGCTTTCTGTTGGCCTTCCTTATTTACAGTCACTACGACCAGTGTAGATTTTAACATATAGTCCCCAAATTAAATTTCAACTGATATCTAAGAGTATTTACTCCTCGTGCAAGCCCCCTCACTTTTGTCATAGCTTTAGACCCAGCTTTTTAGGGGTTTTGAGCCTAATGTAGTCACCTTACCTTCTCTTACAGGTTAGGGAGTCTCTTCTGGCTTCCCCCATGAGCCAGTTATAACACTTTCCGTATCCCAGCCTTCCACAAGCTGCTTGAGGATTCCTAAAATGGTCCTGGATTTCTCTCTGGGGCCATGAGGCTCATCTGTATACCCAGGAGTGTGCTCAGCTTCTCCCCTGCTGCTGCCAGCAGTGCAATTACTGATCCCCTCAGTTGATTCGATGACATGCCAGTGTTTGAGATTGTTATATCTTGCCTAGCTGAAGTGTGGTGTTTTGTATTTGTCTGAGCTCCCAGGCTACCAGAAACCACCACAGTGTGGTTCGCTGAAATGAGAGGAAGGGTCATCCGGGACAGTGAGAAATCCAAGGTCGTATTTTTTATTTACTGCATTATCTGCATGCAGAAGGGAGAAGGGTGGATAATTGTGTGTATTATGCTTGCGAGCCTAGAGGACAGCTCATGATTGGCCATCTAGCTGGCTGCCATGATTCCTCAAATTTCAACAAGAATTTCACATTCCTAGTAAAAAATTTCACCATCTCTCTCTTATCTGTTTATGGACTGCAAGGAGTCAGATAGGATTTCCACAATAGAACACCTCCCAATACACCATTCAGACCATGCAGCCCTACTACCTAAACTCAAGAATCCAGACCACTAAAGATGAGTGAGATGGACAATAGATAGAAAGCTACTCTTCCAAACTGAGGTAGTGAAAAAATAACAGAACGCGAGACAACAGTTCTTCTGTTGGAACTTGCCCTCTGTCCCAATCAATGAGACTTTGGACACATATATTCCCCTGTTGAAAGGGAACCTGCTCGGTATATCCGCTGCTTGGAACAAAAGGGAAAGTTTGAGGAAGGCGATCCTAGAGAGGGAGATCTCCAAAGTGGAAGCTGCCTTGAAAGAGAGCAGAGTGGAAAGGTACTCAGAGAAGCGTTAAGGAAATTATTGACTTCTTTCCAGTTAGAATTCATATATGGATCAGAAAGTGAGGCTTCAGTGGGATGTTAGCAGGAATAGGAATTATGAATATGTGAAAAGTGTAGGAAACTACTGGCATGGAAAGCAAGGTGAGGTAATATAAATTTTATGGTCATGTTGTGTTCCCTAGCGAGTACCCCACCGACTCCATGTACGAGTTAAAAGTGCATGTAACTTCCCTCCTGTACCAGCTATGAAGACGCAAATACATTTGCGTCCAACGTTAACTTGTCCTCTTTCAGATCCACCATGAATGGGTTTGATGGTCCGTTCCTAAGTATGCTATGCCAACGTCTTTTTGAAGTGTACTCCTACGTTTCTCAGCCTGGCTGAAAGTAGGCCCTGAATCTCTGCCACCGAGCCTCTTCTCTGGCTTCTGACTGCGAGGGCCTCTGCCCAAGCAGCCCCCGTACCCGTGAACTCTGACTTACTTCTAGCGCGGCCCTCCGTGCTCAGCTCAGCCTGCTGCCTGCCAAGATTGACTATAACCTTCGAGTTATCTGTTTTCCTCCCCGAAGATACATTCCAGCCTGCTAGCTTCAGTAAACATCCTTCCTCAGCGACAGGGCTAAAGGGCCGACCTGTCTTTATGCAAGTAATTCATAGCCTCTGTTGCCATGCTTCCATGGAAGGCCCCATGCCCCCACGCTTCTCATACAGACACTCAGGCGCTTATACACGCACTCACAGCAAGTATAGAATAGCTTCTGCTCTAGAGACCTTTCCGCCCAGATAGCTTAGTTCCTAAACATCAGATATCAGATATGATAGAAGCACAAGTTGATCTGACATGCCAGACTTCTGTCTCTTTCCGTCAGTGTAAATGTCAAGTCCCCTGCACCCCGTCTATCACACGTCATGCAGCTGCGCGCGCATCCAAGCTTCTGATTTCTGCTGACATTGCAACATTCTGTTAGCACCACCCCTTGGTGCCACCCACCTGCGTCACCTATCAGTGACGTTTCTAGCACACACGCCTAGTTTACGCCTAGTTTACGCCTCTTGATGATGTATTAGCACCACGTGTATACTGTTATCTTGTCTTCTCTCAGCTGTTACGCCTCTTACATTGAACATTATGATGTAAATCAAGTATATAAGCTATGTATTGTCAATAAACGACAGCGCGCTCATCTATCCCTTCTGACACCCTGTGTGGTGGTCAGAACATGATATCCTGATTCCTTTATGAGGAATAAAACCCTTAGAAACTCTTACACCACGGACTCTGTTTTCCTTCATTCTGATTGAGTTATCATTAATTAAGTACTTACCTGCATAGAAATTAAGAGAGTAAATTAATTATTTACATCATTTTGGCGCCCGAATAGGGACCCCTCCCCCACCTCACGCGCCGGAAGGTGCGTTGCAATCCGTGTCCCCTGCCATCAGTTAGACGGACCACACGTGTACTGGCAGGATTTCCTGCATCCCCCTCTGACACACGGAGGTGACGAAGACTGCGATCAGTGCCCAGACGAGGCGGTGAGGAGTGCGGAGGATCCCGACCAGAGCCCAGCCGAAGGAAGCAAGGTCCGAGGTGTGAAGAGGCCCACCAGTTTTCCGAAGTTTTCCGAAGTTTTCCGAAGTTTTCCGAAGTTTTCCGAAGTTCCGAGTCGAGTCCAGTCGAGTTTTCCGAGGCCTTCTGTTTTCCGTGCTTCCCGGTGAGTACCATTGCTGGGTCGTATCTAGACGGGTTTGGGTACGCAAGTCCGGTCTGCACTGTTTTTAGGCAGTGTATCTGTACTGTTTAGCAGTATATAAAGTATTCCGAATTTCTGCACTGTTACAGCAGTGTATCTGTATCGTTGAGCGGTACATTCAGAGTAGGGGGAAGTTAGCTATGTCTTTAAATGTTTCATGTGATTAATGTCGTGGTATGAATGTGATTGTTTTTGTGCATTATTGTGTTTTCTTGTATAAATAGTTACAGTCGACATTTAAGTACCAAGGATCAAGCATTTCAGTATCAAGTAGGCACAATGCCGTTTTTCAACAAATTAAAGCAGATAGGAACTAGGAAAGGGATGTTAGAGGAAGAGATTCCAATCCCCCCTAGGGACACTCCAGGTAATTTCATGTATAATAAACATGGCATAGACGCCATCTTGTATCTAGAGTTATGGACCGATTATACCAAGCACTTAGAGGAAAGATACCGATGGCCAGTTAACGGAACATGGGATGCCGAGTGCATCATAAAGGTAGAAGAAATATTACGGAAAAAGAAAGCTAGACAATCTCAGAAAGACGCCATAGAATTTTGGCGTAAGGAATCACGTAAGCGTGCTGATAGAGCACTCCGTAGAGAAGACAGGCTTAAAGAATCAGAAAAGGCCCAAGAAAACGAATTAGTTACTGAGGGAATTCGAGTAAAAGTAGAGCAAATAGATCGTATCCAAAATGGCAAAGTGAACAACATGTATCTTTTGGCCGATGGTACCCCTGACGCCATTTCAGAAATACCGAAAAATTTGCCGTCACCATTAGTTCCAACTAAAGTAATGCATAAGACTACTAAAGACATATTCCTAAATTCATACCTCGAAGATGTAGCGCCAGCTTACACCAATCTGCCTGTTCGTGCCCTGCCTACTGACAGGGCCGGGGGTGGTACTGCCCCCCAAGATCACTCTCAGCCGACACCGAAAAAGACTAGTTCCGTTCCGCCAGCTCCGCCACTTCCCTCACCTAAAACTGATTTGCCGAAACCACTTCAATCAGATCCTACTAAAAGACAAATTCAGATACTGACTACACACAGAGATAATGCCCAAGCTTCCGCTTCAGGAGGTGCGACCGCGGGTCTCCAGACCCCGCCACCGACTCACAGATTAAATCTCAGAGGCATGCAGAGTCCTCTTACGCACAGATCCCCCCGTTCTTCTAATTCGTCCCGTCTTGATGCACTAAAAGAAAATATGTCAGTTTGTAGGTATGATCCAGAACCTGGACAGGACGACTTAATGGTATTAGCGTCTTTACGGTTAAGATCTGCTACTGATAGTTTGTTGTGTTATGCAGGAATGAAGGAGCGCCTAGACAGAATATATGAATTCGTTCAAACGGGAAAGGACCCCGACAGTATTAAGGATGCCCTGGAGAAACAGAAAGTTAACATGCAAGCACTGATACTACGATTTTTCATAAATTGTCTAATAAGAGAACGAGACAGGCCCGGAACAGAGCAGAGTGAATTAGATGCATTGAACAAGTGGGGTCAAAATATAGCTGATGGAAAACATGACAGACAAAATTGCATAGAGGCCATGTATAAAAAGATTAAGAAAGCAGTGATAGCAGTACACGAGAAAGAGAAAGAAAAGGCTCCCTCCGAGGAGGAAGAAGAATCTGAAGAACCAGAACCGACTACAAGCACTATAGCATATGTAGGTAAGGGAACTTATCTCAGGAAGGGTATCCGTCCAGAAAGTAAGAGAGTTTTCTTCTCTGCCTTAACGAATCCGAATTCTGCTGAGCATCAGTTCCAGGAAACTGATAAACGGCTTCGAGATCGAGTTGGGTACCATGTACTCAATTCTATGGATGAACAAGAATTAGCCCGATCAGCGGTATCATGGGCCGAAAATGCAGATATATATAATGATGACACCGTAGCACAGACATTTCTGAACCTCTCCCCCGACGAACAGAAATTAGCAGGGGTATATATGATTCAGCACCTTCTCATTAAGTACAGAAAACATTACTCCGATCCAGGTCCCTTACACGAGACACTGGAAGCACTACTGATGGATAGATGGAGAGGCCTAAGCACTAAATTAGTTCAAATAATTCTAGAACAACGACGCAGATATGATACCTTCGTAAGTCCTGAATATGTCCCCGCCCCACCTCCAGAAAGGAAAATGTACCATATGCAGTGCGGGGGTGGTATTGAAAGTCAGAACCCCTTACGAGAAGTACACCCTGTTATGGGTGAGGACAAGGTTTTGAAACGCGTGTATGTGCACACGCCTCTGACTAAATTAGAACTGTTAGAAATGAAGAAATTAGTACCATGCCATGATAAAGACCCTGCAGGTTTTCATAGAGAGCTCAAAGATATGTTACTGATGGGGGACTACACATATGATGATATCATGAAAATGTTGAAAGTATTATTGCCTACGGGTATATTCGAGAAATTAAAGGAAAAGGAATGGGAGGTGGGAGACACAAAGATTGCCTGGGCAGAAATAGAAGACGAAGAGAAGAAACGGGTTCCAGGGTTAGGCCTTGGGGACAAAACTAAAGCATTACCAGGTTTAATAGTACAGGTCCTGCCCAGATTATTGACAACTAGAAAGGAGGATTGGGATGCAATCTCGTCCTGTAAACAGAAACATGATGAAGATACTAGCGACTTTTATTCAAGATTCGAGAAATGTTTTATTATCAATAGTGGCCTTCAGCCAAGTAGCGAGTCGTACCCACATCTTTTTGTATCAAAGTTAGTCGAGAATTCCCTACCGTTAGTTAAAAATAGAGTGTATAAAGTCGAGAGTACATGGCAAGCAAATACGCCATCCCAGATGTTACAAATGTTACAATATCACCAGAATAGAATTAGGGAAGAACAAGATCAGGAACAGAAACGTATGAAAGACACGAAAATGAAAATGTTAGTAGCCCAGACGGTCCCATCCGATAGTCACAGGAAAGGTACGACCCAGACAAGTCACACTGCAGCTCCTGTTAAAGGGACATGCAATTATTGCAAGCAGCCAGGTCACTACGTACACGAATGTGCAGTTCTGAAACATAACATAGCGACAGGTAAAACTAAAGAAAGACCGCATCCGCCTAGACAAGACCATAACCAGCATCAGTCTACACAGAATACACAGCCTATGCATACATCTGCACAGACAGCACAGACCGTAGCAGTACCACAGCCACAGCCCATTGCTGCAACTCAGCAAGTCTCACAACAGATGTACCAGTATGCCCAGTCTGCTTACCCCGAATATTCCCGATATACATGAAACAGCCTAGAGAGGGAAGGTGGCTTGCCTCTTATCGAGATTCCTGTAGATCAAGAAGGTCCTTATGTACACAGTCAAGTATTGGGGAAAGATAGAAAATTTTTAATTGACACAGGGGCAAGTCGCACTACAATAAGTCATGACGAAGTTCCAGGGGCACCCCTCTCAGGCTCACAAAATGTTTCCCTTGGTTTTTCAGGACAACCTATTGTAAATGAAGTATCAGAACCAGTTCCCCTGGCTGTGGGTCCATTATCACGTGTTACAGACCTGTTACTAACAAAATCATGTCCGGAAAATCTGTTAGGAATTAAAACACTGAAGGCTCTAGGAGCTATAATATGCTGCTCCCCGGAGGGAGTTAGACTCTTTCTGCGGGATTTCAAGGGTCATTACGTTCTTCGTGAGTTTGATGTCAGATTGAAAAATGTACCTGATTACCTGTGGGCAAAAGGCCCAACTGATGTAGGATGTATGCACATTACACCATACCGCGTTACCCTTAAGGCAGGTGTTGTATTACCCAGAATCAGACAATACAAGTTACCACCCGATGCTGTAGCGGCTTTACTGAAAATCATTGAAGAGCTCATTGCCCAAGGAGTGGTCGTCGAGACCGACTCCAATATCTGTAATTCACCCATCATTCCGATTCTTAAACGTACTGATCCCAATGCACCGCCAGTATATCGGCTGGTGATTGATCTTCGAGAATTGAATAAATGCATTATCCCACAGTATCCTGTGGTCCCCGATATATCATCTCTCTTGACTGCTATTGATTCAGAAGCAACGTTCTTTACTGTAATTGATCTCAAGAACGCCTTCTTCAGCGTGCCTATTGATCCAGAGAGCCAATATCTCTTCGGATTCTGTTTAAATGGACGCAGTTTCAAATTTTCGCGCGCACCTCAAGGATTTACAGAAAGCCCCAGCATCTATAGTCAAGCACTGAAAAGACAACTAGATTGTATTCAAATGCCAGTTAACACCGCTTTACTACAGTACGTCGATGATCTGCTGATCACCGCACGAAGTGAGCCCGAATGTGAAAAAGCATCACTGACAGTTTTACATTTCCTGGCCGACAAGGGACACAAGGTGTCTCCTTCGAAGCTACAATTCTGTGCTCAGCAAGTTGTGTACTTGGGTCACTTGCTGTCCAAAGTGGGGAGACAGCTCACTCCCGATCGCATTCAGTTAATTGTGAACATGCCGCAACCCAAGACACAAAAGGAAGTGCGGGCCTTCATAGGCCTCACCTCGTACTGCAGACAATGGATTCCCCAGTATGCATTTCTAGCTAAACCACTCATCCAGTTAACGACACAGGAGGCAGCAACTTCGACTGTCCTCCCTTGGACTCAGGAACACACACAAGCTTTTGAAGAATTAAAGAAAGTTTTATGCCAAGCACCAGTTTTAGCGACACCATGTTACAGCAAACCGTTTACACTTTTTGTTACAGAACGTGATGGTACAGCGTTGTCTGTCCTCACTCAAGATCAAGCAGGTTCACATAAGCCTTGTGCTTATTTTTCTAGTACATTGGATTCAGTAGCTCAAGCACTCCCTGCGTGCTTAAAGTCAGTAGCAGCAACAGCGTTAGCAATAAGACAAAGTGATTCAATTGTTTTAGGTCATCAGTTAACAGTTCAAGTACCACATTCTGTAGAGGTTTTGTTAAACAGAACCCAGACTCAACACTTAACTATAGCACGACTGACAGGTTATGAATTAACACTATTCCAGCCACACATAGAAATCAGACGTTGCAGCATCCTGAACCCAGCAACACTGTTACCTACAGTTATGACAGATCCAGCTCCGCATGATTGTATAGAAATAATTAATGCAGTAACTAAGCCTAGACGAGACTTAACAGATGTCCCATTGACAAATCCAGACCTGACACTTTATGTGGATGGTTCATGCATGAGAACAAGTACAGGAGAATTAGTGGCCGCGTACGCCGTGACCACTGAAACTGAAATTAAAGAAACACATCGTATTGACACACTGTCTGCTCAAGCAGCAGAGCTCATCGCTCTGACCCGAGCCTGTATTCTAGCCAAGAACAGAAATGTTAACATATACACAGATTCCCGCTATGCCTTCGGGGTTGTACACGACTTCGGAGTCCTCTGGCAAGAACGAGGTTTTCTGACTTCCCATGGGGCCAAGATACAACATGGCCCCCTCATTCAAGCACTATTAGAAGCAATACATTTGCCCTCGGGCATATCAGTCATGAAGTGTAAGGCACATACTAAAGTCACAGATTCCGTTTCCCAGGGTAACGACCTGGCAGACCAGACAGCAAAACATACGGCACTGACTCACACCCAGACTACTGATGTGACAAAGACAATAGTCCAGACCCAGTGTATGGCAGTTAGAGATCCCGCCCTAGATGTAATTGATATCCAGACACATGCTACCCCAGAGGAGATAAAGAAATGGACTGAACTAGGAGGGATTCAGACAGATCAAGGTTGGGTGACGAAGGGAAAATCTATATGGTTTCTCCCCGACTCAATGGTTCAAGTCATGATAAATACAGCACATAGTCCTGCCCATCTTGGAGAGAAAGCCATGTTAGACAGTTTACAGAATCTCTGGTACAACAAACACTTACGAGCAGCAGCAAAACAGAAAGTGCGTACTTGCATGATCTGTTGTCAGTTCAATCCAGGTAAAAGTGTCCCTGTTGAGCAAGGTGGATTCCATCCTCCCGATCACCCTTTTGAAGTCCTCCAGATGGATTATATCCAGATGAATAGCTGTAGAGGATTTAAGTATGTCCTTGTAATTGTTTGTGCTCTGTCCCGCTGGACCGAAGCATACCCAGTCCCAGACTACACTGCTCCGACCACTGCCAGACAGTTGGTTCGTGAATTCTTCCCACGGTACGGTTTGCCCCGTGTCGTGTATTCAGATAACGGACAGCCGTTTTCGTCCGAGTTGATGAAACAAGTTTCCCTCTTGCTAGGATATCAGTGGAGGTTCCACTGTGTCCGACATCCCGAAGCAGCTGGCCTTGTAGAAAGGCATAATCAGACACTAAAAATCCGTCTTGCCAAGATCTGTCAGGAAAAAGGGGTCGACTGGATAGTCGCCCTGCCCGTGGCACTATTCTACATGAGAATGGTCGCCCACTCAAGATCAGGGCTATCCCCGTACGAAGTGGTCTTTGGCAGACCACCGAATATGTGGGGGACGCCCGTTCCGAAAAAGATCACTGATGTTGATTGTAACATGTTGACAGATTACCTTGCCTCCTTGATGTCTGCACTCCAATCATGTCGTTCACAGGTTGCCGCAGCCTTCCCTGACAACACCGATGTAAAGGCGCATGAGGTCCGTCCAGGGGACCTGGTACTCGTCAGGAACTTCGACCGGAAAAGTCCGCTGGAGCCCCGCTGGAAGTCTCCAAAGACCGTTCTGCTTACCACCAGGACTGCAGTGAAAATCGAGGGGAGAAAGGGGTGGGTCCACACGAGTCACATCAAACTATGCAATGAACTAAAAAACGGACTGAAACAGGACTCTGACTCGTCCACCCCCACCAAAGACTGTGTCGAAGCACAAGACGTTACTGTGCCTAAAAGAGAAAAGACTCCTCAAGAACTTTACCGTATGAAGCTTCGATCTAGCAAGTCAGACAGTTTAATTGTTTAAGTCCTCCCCTAGGTGAATCGGTTAAATAGTTTCTGACATGTATCCCCTAGATCGAGTTAGAGAGAGAGAGGAAAAGAGAAGAACATATTGCAAATCACTTCGTAGTCACTGCATAGTGACACTAATAATCATGTTTATTCTGAGTATTCTAATTATTATTGCCAGCATTCTGCTTCCTATGTACTGGCCTATTTTCAGGCGTGAACAATCTGCTTACAATGTCTCTGCTGAACACACTTTTAGTGAACTTCCCGCACATGAACTCTCTTACAGACTTGCGCTGCGTAACAATACATTCATTAGTATGTTACACCATTCCCATCAGACAAATAATGCTACCGACTGTTGGATATGTGGTCGACTCCCTCCCTACCAGAATTACAAGGGAGCTCTGCCTCTCTTTCCGTACCCATTCACTCACAATGGCTCCTGTGGAGCATGGTTTAAAATAATTAATTCCTTAGATCCTGATATTGCTGTTTTCGATGGGGGCTGGGTTTGGGGAAACTTGAACTTAGTCCTGCTCAATGTCTGTTATCCTGATAAAGAGGGACTTCCCACTCGAATAGGAACTGATCTAGAAAACGAAGTATATGGATTAGGTAATTACACAATTAGCCTTATGATCCTTACTGTTGAATCTGAAACTGCTCCAGTTCTGCCCCATATGTTAGTATTACCAGTCACAGGTGAATTATGTGTTAGCAAGAAAGGTTCAGTACACGTAGGTCATAGTAAATGCACTACTGTGGTCGAGTTCAGTGACCATGGTAAATCGTCCTTTAAAGCTACCAGTCATTCCTACTTTGTTTGTGGTCATACCGCATACATACGTTTGCCTCCAGATTGGGATGGTACCTGTTACATTGCCTTCCTTCTGCCACCTGTTTTCCTAGCTCCCCCTGATTACCATAGAAACACGAATCTAGCACCGAATAGACCCAAAAGAGATATTCCCCTTGTCGACTACACAGAAACGGCATGGGAACAGTACACTGATTTCAATAAAGGATTCTTTTTCTTCCTAGGACCTGTCCAAAACAGTAAATTAATACGCAGATTAACAAGAACACTCGAAGCGGTAGTGAACGAAACTGCCTCCGCTCTAGGTAACTTAACAGAGGAGCAGTCTGCTATACGGACTGTTGTCCTTCAAAATCGTCTTGTGATTGACGTCATCTTGGCAGATAGAGGTGGAGCCTGTAAGGTCATCGGGTCAAGCTGCTGTGTTTTCATTCCACAAAACGCTTCATCTGTCTATCAAGCTATCACCCGTTTACATAAAATTGCAAATCAGATACATCAGAATCCAGGCACCTGGACTTGGTCCGGTTGGTTCTGGACTACGTTAACAGCTTGGGGATGGAAGATCTTATCCTTCCTAGGCATTGGCCTTGTTATAGTATTCAGTTGTTGCCTGTGCCTGCAGTGTGGGCCGGCGATATGTGGACTGTGTGCCACATCCTGCATTGAGCATTCCAGTTGCCTCTCAAACAGTCAAAGAACGAAAGACGAACATATAATGTTACAAGAACAAACCGATCGATTTATGAGGATCGATATATCATGAAGGGTCCGTAGGGAACAAGGAGGGAATGAGGTAATATAAATTTTATGGTCATGTTGTGTTCCCTAGCGAGTACCCCACCGACTCCATGTACGAGTTAAAAGTGCATGTAACTTCCCTCCTGTACCAGCTATGAAGACGCAAATACATTTGCGTCCAACGTTAACTTGTCCTCTTTCAGATCCACCATGAATGGGTTTGATGGTCCGTTCCTAAGTATGCTATGCCAACGTCTTTTTGAAGTGTACTCCTACGTTTCTCAGCCTGGCTGAAAGTAGGCCCTGAATCTCTGCCACCGAGCCTCTTCTCTGGCTTCTGACTGCGAGGGCCTCTGCCCAAGCAGCCCCCGTACCCGTGAACTCTGACTTACTTCTAGCGCGGCCCTCCGTGCTCAGCTCAGCCTGCTGCCTGCCAAGATTGACTATAACCTTCGAGTTATCTGTTTTCCTCCCCGAAGATACATTCCAGCCTGCTAGCTTCAGTAAACATCCTTCCTCAGCGACAGGGCTAAAGGGCCGACCTGTCTTTATGCAAGTAATTCATAGCCTCTGTTGCCATGCTTCCATGGAAGGCCCCATGCCCCCACGCTTCTCATACAGACACTCAGGCGCTTATACACGCACTCACAGCAAGTATAGAATAGCTTCTGCTCTAGAGACCTTTCCGCCCAGATAGCTTAGTTCCTAAACATCAGATATCAGATATGATAGAAGCACAAGTTGATCTGACATGCCAGACTTCTGTCTCTTTCCGTCAGTGTAAATGTCAAGTCCCCTGCACCCCGTCTATCACACGTCATGCAGCTGCGCGCGCATCCAAGCTTCTGATTTCTGCTGACATTGCAACATTCTGTTAGCACCACCCCTTGGTGCCACCCACCTGCGTCACCTATCAGTGACGTTTCTAGCACACACGCCTAGTTTACGCCTAGTTTACGCCTCTTGATGATGTATTAGCACCACGTGTATACTGTTATCTTGTCTTCTCTCAGCTGTTACGCCTCTTACATTGAACATTATGATGTAAATCAAGTATATAAGCTATGTATTGTCAATAAACGACAGCGCGCTCATCTATCCCTTCTGACACCCTGTGTGGTGGTCAGAACATGATATCCTGATTCCTTTATGAGGAATAAAACCCTTAGAAACTCTTACACCACGGACTCTGTTTTCCTTCATTCTGATTGAGTTATCATTAATTAAGTACTTACCTGCATAGAAATTAAGAGAGTAAATTAATTATTTACATCAAAGGTCAGAAAGAACCAGGAACCATATTAAGGAGGTACATTATCTGCCAACTGGAGACGCTCTAGTAGATAGTGAAAAGTTTGTGCAGGAGTTTCACAGGTTTTTCCAAGTCTTATATGGGGAAGATCTATTCTCTAAAGGTAGAAGAGTGGATATAAAACAAACAAATACCCAAGCTAACTGTAGTACAGCAGCAAGCTCTGGATCATGAGATTACAGGAGAAGAGATAGTGATCACAATTGAGAAATCAAAGAGAGTTAAAGTGACAGGGCCAGGTGGCATTCCCAATGAATTGTATGCTGTTCTGGTGAAAGAGGTGGTTCAATCTTTTGAAATCCATTCTTTTGCATAGTACACCCATACCTAAATCTTGCAATGAAGCAACAATCTCACTGATCTTGAAACCGAACAAAAATCCAAACAAATGCAAGTTATAACGTCCTATCACCTTGCTGAACTGCAATTATTAAATCTTTGCTAACATCTTAGCAGCACAATTAAGAAGAGTCGTGTGGGAGTTATAAGTCTGGACCAGAAGGGCTTTCCCCCTGAAAGACATTTACAGGAAGTAACACACTCCCTGATAAGATCCATAGATTTAGCAGTGGAAACATCTACGCTGGTGATTATTTCACTTGATGCAGCCAAGGCAATTGACAGAGTCAATTGTGTTTACTTAATGACAGTTTTGAAGCATGTTGGGGTGGGGTACATGTTCCTCAAGGTGATTCAACAATTCCACAGCACTCCATAGCTCAGGTGCTAGTAACTGATAGTCTGTTTACTCCAGTTAAAATTAAGAAGGGCACTAGGCAGGGATGATACACTGACAAAATATTGATGTAAAAAATATAGAAATCCTATACATATAGGGCTCGATGCCGATTCGGGAATAAAAAAGTCCTACGATTCGTATTCGTAGCTGTACGATTCGAACAAAGCCACCCGAATTTCGTAGTACGATCTGTTTCCAAAGAATAATACGTCCGAATGTTTACGAACCGTACGAAAAACAAGCGAAGCTCCGTACGATAAGGACTCGGGTAGTGACGAACCGTGCACGTATCCTGTAAAAACGTCGTGTATGAGAAATCTACACAATAAATTATGAAACAAACTCCCCTCAACGAACCGCACGCGTACCCCTAAAACAGCACAAGGAGGGTGCAAACGAGCCGCACAACACCACAAAACATGTCTCCTGTGTACAAACCATTCCTAAGCAATTTCCTGGCCAGATCCAACCTGACAAATAGAGGGCCCAATTCACACCAACCCCTTATAACACACCCACCAAAAATTCTAAATAAGCCACACCCACAAATGGACCAATAAAAAGGGCTCACACCCACAAACCAGCATCCTTTGTAACATACCGGTTTACTTACAGAGACTGACAACACACCCACAACTGCACACATTCACCTTCACACATACCCCAATCATATTCAGACCCACACACCCTCTTTCACATTCAGACCCACACACCCCCATCCATACACACCATCACCCCCAATCACATTCACCCCACAACATATCTGCACCGAAGAATCCAAAGTTCACAAACCAGGAGATGGAGATCCTTGCAGATTAAGTCATCAGACTAGAGCCACAGCTGTTTTGCGCATTGGTCAGACAGACCAGCATAACTGACTAAACACGGCTGTGGGAGAGGATCGTCAATAGGGTTAATGCTGTTGAACCCATCAGGCACACCAGGAGGGATTACCAGAACAGGTGGTACGATCTGCGGAGGATGGTGAAGCGGAAGATGGATAAGAACTACACCCAGAGCCAGTACACTGGAGGTGGTGGTCCCCACAGACCAGTATAGTACCATCCCTGGGAGGAAAAGGTCATGGCCCTGCTACTACCGGTGGGAGTACATGGAAATTAAGGAGTCGTGGAGCCTGGTGAGTATACAAATAACTCATGTCACATGGGGGGACTCCCTGCAGTGCCCAGACATAAGAGGGGTGGTTGCAGAGGAGTCCCAGCAGGGCCCAGACATAAGACGGGTGGGTGCAGAGGAGTCCCAGCAGTGCCCAGACAGTATGGGGGGTTGGATATGACTCCCAGCAGTGCCCAGACATATGAGGGGTGGGTGAATATGACTCCCAGCAGTGCCTAGACAGTATGGGGGTGGTTGGATATGACACCCAGCAGTGCCCAGACAGTATGGGGGTGGTTGGATATGACTCCCAGCAGTGGCAAGACAGTATCGGGTGGTTAGATATGATTCCCAGCAGTGCCCAGACAGTATGGGGTAGGTGCAGAGGACTCCCAGCAGTGCCCAGACAGTATGGGGGTGGTTAAAGAGGACTCCCAGTAGTCCCCAGACATAAGAGGGGTGGGTGCAGAGGAGTCCCAGCAGTGCCCAGACATAAGAGGGTGGATGAATATGACTCCCAGCAGTGCACAGACATATGAGAGGTGGGTGAATATGACTGCCAGCAGTGCCCAGACATAAGAGGGGTGGGTAGGAGGAGTCCCAGCAGTGCCCAAACATATGAAGTTTGGGTGGATATGACTCCCAGCAGTGCTCACACAGTATGGGGGTGGTTGGATATGACTCCCAGCAGCGCCCAGACAGTATTGGGGTGGGTGCAGAGGACTCCCAGCAGTGCCCATACAGTATGGGGGTGGTTGGATATGACTCCCAGCAGTGCCCAGACATGAGAGGGGTGGGTGCAGAGGAGTCCCAGCAGTGCCCAGACATAAAAGGGGTGGGTGAATATGACTCCTAGCAGTGCACAAACATATGAGGGGTGGGTGAATATGACGCCCAGCAGTGCCCAGACATAAGAGGGGTGGGTGGAGAGGAGTCCCAGCAGTGCCCAGACAGTATGGGGGTGGTTGGATATGACTCCCAGCAGTGCCCAGACAATATGGGGTTGGTTGGATATGACTGCCAGCAGTGCCCAGACAGTATGGGGGTGGGTGCAGAGGAGTCCCTGCAGTGCCCAGACATAAGAGGGGTGGGTGAATATGACTCCCAGCAGTGTGCAGACAAAAGTGGGGTGGGTGGATATGACTCCCAGCAGTGCCCAGACAGTATGGGGGTGGGTGCAGAGGACTCCCAGCAGTGCCCAGACATAAGAGGGGTGTATGAATATGACTCCCAGCAGTGCACAGACAAATGAGGGGTGTGTGGATATGACTCCCAGCAGTGCCCAGATATAAGAGGGGTGGGTGGATATGACTCCCAGCAGTGCCCAGACAGTATGGGGGTGGTTGGATATGACTCCCAGCAATGCCCAGACAGTATGAGGATGGGAGCAGAGGACTCCCAGCAGTGACCAGACAGTATGGGGGTGGGTTGATATGACTCCCAGCAGTACCCAGACAGTATGGGGATGGTTGGATATGACTCCCAGCAGTGCCCAGACAGTATGGGGCGGGTGCAGAGGAGTCCCAGCAGTGCACAAACATAAGAGGGGTTGTTGCAGAGGAGTCCCAGCAGTGCCCAGACATAGGAGGGGTGGGTGCAGAGGAGTCCCAGCAGTGCCCAGATATATGAGGGGTGGGTGGATATGACTCCTAGTAGTGGCCAACAGTATGGGGCTTGGTGCAAGGGGTAGGGCCAGAAGGTTGCAAGAGGGAGGGTAGGAGGGTGCAAGGGGATGGCGAAGAACTTAAAAAATTGGCCACCCCGACCAACAATGCTGTGGACGCCCTTTGCCAATTGCAGTCATCCCATATGACCCAGGTACACACCCATGCACCATGCTCAATGTACATGGTGTGTGAATGTACTGACAAGATATCTGACACTGGGCCCTGGTGTAGGCAGCACAAGGCCCTCGTGTGACCAGTGCAAACACTAACACCTGGACAACAAGGTCACATATCTTGCACAGGAACTTATAACCACTGTCAGGGCAGCATGCTTCATGGGGGGACAGCCGCACCACTAGTGTTGCCCAGTTGTAAATCAGACTCAAACTACCTGCATGGCCTGTCACACACACCCCTTAACTAAACATAGCCACCTGGGACAGGCAATGGAGTGGCCCACTGTCACAATTGTCATGTAACACAACAAATACAGATCTGATGAAGTATCCAAGCAAAAAATGCACAGTGCCGATTCACAACTCCCTTGCGCTTATATCACAACCCCGTAGCATCCTGTTTGTGAGGCAACGGACGCACAAAATTTGCGCCATGGTGCTGGGTATTGACAAGGTGATGCATCTGGGACATGTGCCACGTACTTAAGCCCTGCGCCAGAAGTCCGTGTACTGGTTGTGTTTTGGTGGGGAATGGCTGCCAGTCACGGCACAGCAACACCTCACAAAAGTGGCTGAGTTAAATCTTAAACAATTCACTCAGTCACTTTTATGCACATGCTGCCTCAAAAGCCTGTGCATGCTTGAAGCAGACGTAAGGATTGACACAGCATTGTGCAGATAGGGCCACACAGAGCATTGTTGTATCTACGTAGCGCCATCGACACAACTTCAGCAATGTGCCACATCCATGGCACAGATGCGGGAAGCAGCTGTTAAGTTTTCCCACCATGGTGATCCAGTGCAAAGGTGTTGCAACCATATATTGCATAGCTGTGGTGTTCAATGACTGCCAAATCCCTGCTGATATGCCTGGCTGTGCCAGTCATTGTAAATAGACCCTCACATGTCAATGACTCCTGAGCACAGGTCTATCTGACCCCACAAAAAGCCATCCACAAGTGAACATTGAGACAAATCCTAAGCAGGTCGAACAGTTACCACTGTGCATGAAATTGCAGTAACATCATTTGACTCTCACACCCACAGGGCAACGTGTGGAACCTACCCCCAACCAGGGGGAGATGGATCACAGTCCCAGGCTATGCAGGATCCTGATCGAACCAACAGCGACGCCTCCCACCACTCCATGGATGACCCCGACCAACCTGGCACCTCTGGATCCCAAACTTGTGCAGCAGCTGGATCAGGGCCAACCACCACACCCATTCCTGCCACATCCCAGCAGAGAGCTTGGAGCCCTGCCCACAATCCACAACTGAGCCAGTCAGACAATGAGGGTCAAGGTTCGCTGTGCACCCTGGAGGTGGCAGACAACACCACCACTGTCAACCCTCAGGGGTCCCGTTGACCCGGTGTGCCCACTACAGCAGGCCAGGCTCGTGTGGGCAGGGGTTGTGGGAGTGGCACAAGGCAGAGGCGAGAACCTGGCCAGCAAGCTGCGAGCTCTGGTATATCTGAACTCAGAAACATCATGGAGGTATACCAGCGGGACACCAGGGAGTTCAGCCAGGGAGTGGGGGCCCTCATCGAATTAAAAAACCAGCAGGCCGAGCAACACACCAGTCAACGACGACACCAAGGATGGATGGAGGCAAGACTGGCTGAGCTCTTGGCGGTGCAGAGGGACATAAGCAATTCACTCCGTCAGATTTCTGACAACATGCAGCACCCTCCCTGTGTCACCAGGCCAGAAACATCGAGGCAAAGACTGCCAACTGGCACAGGGAGGGAGGAGGAGGCGGAATTATCCGACGAAGCGTCCCAGGCATCGTCAAGGCCTGCATATAAGGGTCCCCCAAGGAAGGTGGGTCATCTACGAAGATGTTGAGAGGCAGTGGGCCATGCGCATCTCCCAGGTCACATGGTCTGACATCTTGCCTTTGTGTGCACCAGCATCACCTTATTGACTGTCTGACTCTCCCACATGGACTTGCTGGTCGCAGTGTCACAGATGAAGCCAAGCACTATGGTCTGGACTCTGTTGACTCAAACAGCAAGGTATCACATCTCCCTCTGTGAACTTTGGATTCCCAGCATTTTTGTACAGCACCTACCACCTACTCACATTTCACAAACAAGATGGATAAATAAATATAACAAACACAATACGTATTGATGTGAAAGTCTATTTCCCAGAGTCAACAAAATACGTGTGAATGTAAATGTAAATGTAAATGTCAAGGTATTTGTAGAGCGCACTGTCACCAAGCGGTTTCCTGGCGCTATTACTCATACCGCTGAGGAACCCATCCTGGCTTTCCCTGTGAAGTGACCACTCCTGGGCACCCCCAGGGTGAAGCCAGGCATCCTAGCGCTGTTGGGGCCGGTGTGGAGGTTAAGCAAGCTATTGCCCAGAGTTGCAGCGTGGGGCCCATGATTAGAATAGGCACCGAGGCGAGAATTGTCAGGTCCGAGGAAATTGAGCCCAAGACCCGCCGAGGCGGGAATTGAACCCTGGTCCCAGGCCAGAGCTCTGCATCAGGGTCTGCCGTTCTAACCATTGAGCCACACTCCTCCACGGGTGGGAATATGTCATAGTATGCCAGAGTGTGGAACAAACTCAAGCCATCCATATACTGGGATATGAGTCTGGTTGAGGGCACACATAGGTCACAATGCATCATCAACTACATACATGGAGGGCAATACTCACCCATGGTGGTCACTATTTGCTCGGGGGATGGCTTGCCATACTGCTCTGACAGACAGTTATGGAACAGTCTCATGAAGGTGTAGAGGTCATGGGTAATGTGTAGGTGTCCAGGAATGGAGTACAGGTGTGTTTGTTGAGGTGGGAGAACTATCACCCGCATGCATTTGTACTGTGGATGTGATGAATTTTGCCCATGGCAAGGGTGGCTGGAGGGACATTGTTCAACGGGGTGTTGGATGGCAGCCGTCTATATTCGTTTTTCGGGCTGTGGTTGTGGAGTGCCTACTGAGTGTGGCTGTGGAGTATGAAGGTGATATTGCAGTTGACAGTGGGACTGTTTTAGTTATCTCAGGTGGACGGTCATGTGGCTGTGGCTTGGTATTTAGAGGATGAGGTGTGCGCATGCATCCTTGATGTGCACAAGTACTCCTGGAGTCTGGCTCTTGTTCCTGTGTAGAGGTTGTTGCCGTAGTTGAGCCGCTGGTGTTGTGGACCTGGGTGGCTGTCTGTCTTGACTAGGACTGGATCTATCTGAAGATAAGTTATAGCATGTGGAGGGACTAGCAGCATGAGGTAGTGATGGTGTTGATTTGGAGAACTGGATGCAAACCTTAATGAACCAATGCAGGATGGTGGTGTTTATCCCCCAGCCAGTAGTTGCTCTACCCCTGACCCATGTATTCTGTGTAGGTGCGGGCCTGCATGCTGATGTAGTACTCCAATGTCTGAGGAGCAATCAATAAAGTAGTGCCCCAAATCAGTGGTCTTAGGATTAAACACAATTTATGGGGAAGCCTCTCTGCTCGATTAGCAGATGTGTTCATCCACTTTCCCTACTGACCCTTTGCCCGCCAAGCAATACAACATCCTTGCTAAGCTTCTCATTCACCACTTAAACGCCATTTGGAACCTTCAGCTCACTTTGGTCTCTAATGCGGATGTGTGTAGACACATGTTCCTAATGCCCATATTAAGTAAAGGCAACGCAGATCCTGAATATCCTTCCAATCATACACCGAACTCCATTTATCTGTACCGGCCAAGAATCCAGTGAAATTTTCCTGGCAGCAACTGATGCCCATTGTTGAAGATAATAGCATCCTTCACGACTCGCATTCCAGCTTCCATCCCGGCTATAGTACGCAGTTGGGCCGCATAGAAATGGCAGACTCAATACGCTGGGAGGTCGACGGAGGTTCCAAGGCAGCGTTGGTGTTGTTAGACATGTCTACATCTCTTGACACCGTCGACCATCCCATACTTCTAAACCGCATGAAGACCATAGGTGTGGGCGCCTCAGTGCTGAACTGGATATTGGCCTAATTTTCTGACCACACACAGCTGATCCGCACATAACCATTCTTCTCCCCAGTAAGTCCACTGAAGTGGGGCGTGCCGCAGGGCTCTGCTCTGAGACTGCTGAATTGTAATATTGACTTAGCCCCGCTGTCTGAATCCATTGCCATGTCTGCAGTAAAAATAATATCATATGCTGATTATCTGCAGCTTCTAATCAACTAAAAATCTGTCTGAGCAGCAAATTTTGACCCTCTCTAAAATGGTCTTAAATTTGCGGCTTGGATGGTACTCATTTTCTTGAAAGTACATCCACATAACACCTAGGTTCTATACTCCTAAACCAACCTTCTGCCCTCTCTTCTCAACTTTGGTGGCTAGAGTGACTGTGCATTGCTCCGGCACACAAGGACTTGGTCAGGGATCTGTGAGTCAGATGGGACAATCAGCTATGCCTTCCCACACAGGTACAAGAGGCGGGTGTCGCTTCTGTAGGCACAATTTAAATCATTTACAGATCTATCAGCTATCTGCACAATGTACCCCAGAAAACGGTGGTTCATGCACTGATCACCTCCCATTTTGACTACGTAAAATGCCCATCCGTGTGTCTAACATTAGGCTTGCTACGTATACTGCAGACGCTCAAAAATGCATCTGACCGCCTGACATGTGGAGTCTCAGTTTGACGTGTATGAGACGTAACAATCCCAGGCATACACTAAGGAAAATACACAATAGATTCAACAAACAAACTAGTTCAGTTAAGAAAAATAAAAATTTTTAATTTGATAAAAAGGAATATTAAAAGAAAGTGCATTAGTCACAATTGATAAAAATAGCAATATAATGATACATATGTATTCACAAATTTAAAAAGAGGTTAAGTGGCATCTAGTCGACGCGTTTCGACATATACAATATGCCTTCATCAGGACTTTAACCATCAAAATTCTGTAAAACATAATCATAACACGATATTAATGTTATTGATTTCCTATCGTGACAAAATTACAACTGAACTAGTTAACAGTTTGTTACTCCATTCTATTGGTAAAAATATGATATTCGTTCCACATTATTAATGTACAGCTTTAATTAAACAAATCAACAACCTATGCGTAAACGTTGATCTCAGAACAAGGCATGACATAATTTATGTTCATAAATCTGGCGTTGATCTCAAGAAAAGAACATGATATAATTTATGTTCACAAATAGGGCAAGGATAGCCTGACAAGAAGGTGTTATCCTATTCATAGAGAACAACAACATGAATAGGATAACACCTTCTTGTCAGGCTATCCTTGCCCTATTTGTGAACATAAATTATATCATGTTCTTTTCTTGAGATCAACGCCAGATTTATGAACATAAATTATGTCATGCCTTGTTCTGAGATCAACGTTCTGAGATCAACGTTTACGCATAGGTTGTTGATTTGTTTAATTAAAGGTGTTATGTGGATGTACTTTCAAGAAAATGAGTACCATCCAAGCCGCAAATTTAAGACCATTTTAGAGAGGGTCAAAATTTGCTGCTCAGACAGATTTTTAGTTGATTAGAAGCTGCAGATAATCAGCATATGATATTATTTTTACTGCAGACATGGCAATGGATTCAGACAGCGGGGCTAAGTCAATGTCGAAACGCGTCGACTGGATGCCACTTAAACTCTTTTTAAATTTGTGAATACATATGTATCATTATATTGCTATTTTTATCAATTGTGACTAATGCACTTTCTTTTAATATTCCTTTTTATCAAATTAAAAAATTATATTTTTCTTAACTGAACTAGTTTGTTTGTTGAATCTATTGTGTATTTTCCTTAGTGTATGCCTGGGATTGTTACGTCTCATACATTGTTTACCCTGTCCCAGGATATCTATCCTTATCAGGGGGTCCTTGTTACCTACAGTCTCGAGTCTCAGTTTGACAACATATCTTCACATTTCTTTGACTAGTCCATTGGCTGACCATGGCTACACAACAAGATTTCGATGCGGTGACACGTGCCTTCAGGGCAGGACAAGGCCCAGGGCCGGTCTACCTAAGGAGGAGCCTCTGTCCCTATTGCCAATCACGATCTCTACATTCCAATGACAATCACTTGCTCATTGGTCCTTGGTTTGCCAAACAAAGATCAGGAGGTGAAACCTTACAGGTAGGAACCAGCCAATGTTGGACTAAGCCACCTCTTCCGCTGCATATAATCCTGTCCAAATCTGAGTCTGACCAAGCCCTTGAAACCTGGTAATTTTGCCTGCTTCATTACTTGCTCCTCCGTATGCTGCCTCCATTTCGGTGCACTACAGCGCTGGAACACCCTGTTGCATTAAATGTGCACCAAATAATTGCATATTAGTATATTTGTAAATGGATTAGCAGAATTGTGTTTGTATGCTTGGTGCTCAGTAGATGATAGTTACACTGAGGCTGGTCAGGGTGTTGCCGTGAAACATGAAGTGCATACGTTTGACAATGCAGAGTGTGCCCTTGGCGTTGTATGTGACTCTGAGGGTGTACCTCATGAAGTATTGCTAATCATACTCCTGGATTCTTGGTGTTGGTCGCTGCGGGGGATCTAGTAGACGTCTGTGATGGCAATGTAGAAGTAGTCTGCTGATGTTGCGTACAACCAGGTTACTGTAATGACGGCGATGTGTGTTGCTGTTGTGTTGATGAGTTAACAGTGTCCAATGGTGTACTGGTGGAAGTAGCATGTGTGCAGTACAAGGCACATGACCTGGTTATACGGATATGCACTGTTCTGTGGGGCAGCGCGGTGTTGGCAGTATGAGTTGCACACACAGCCTGCAAAGCTATCATGTTTGAGCTTAAGGGTTGCCTGATACCAGGTGGTTGATTGTCTGGTGTTCACTGTGTGGAGGGTGGCAGGATAATGACTCTGTTGTGTTACCTGCGTCATGGAATGACCAGAGGGTCTAGCACTGTGCACGTTGCAGGCGGTGAGGGTCCTGCCTTTGGCGTGCAAAAGTGGCACTGACAACCTGCGGCCTGCCTCAAAAATGGATGGATGGGTGGATGGATGGATGGATGGATGGATGGATGGATGGATGAGCCTCTTGGAGGCGTGTGTGTTGCAGAATTAGGGCACTCGATGTTGCGGTGCCGCTGGCGGGGTAGCAGCATGAATGAGTGAACACATAACGGCAGAAGGGGTGAGACCCCATGCAAAACAAGCACACAAAAAGATGGATATATGAAAGGCATCATGTAACATGTGTATGGAAAGTAAGGTGTGTCTGGTTACTCATGGGTCACTGCACTAAAAAGGGTAGACAATCACCAAATATGATGGGCACAGGATCTGGCACCAAATGGCCAAGCGGGGCTCAGGACATACAGCGTCAGCAGGTGTTACCTGCCCGTTGTGGTTATCAAGCTAAAACAATACATACACAACCATGTACGTCATGCACAATATGGACCATCAGTCATTACAAACAGCATGCATGTTGCCACAGTACACATAACCACATATGCACAATCATTGTAAAATATGCTATAGATGACGCATGCAGACTGGCAAGAGATCTGCGGTGACAGCAATGCCCAGTGCCATTAATCTTAAGAAAATAACAGTCATGCAATGATGTTACCTATCATGCTGGTGAAAGTATCTCCACACGACTGCCAGAGACTGTCGGTACCTTTGATCCTCAAAGTAGTACAATGATGAAAGGGGTCCATCTCTAGATAGCCCCTTGGTCTGATAATAAATACCAGATTCCAAAGGGTGATCAGGCAAGGGAAGTAGAAGATGGGAACAGCAGGGAGAGAGATCTGAAACAAAGATAAACAAGCATAAGTATTCAACACTTCTTGTCAATGAATCACCAAATACCTCATTACCTACACTGTAACAGTTACACCTGTGAAGTTTGAACACAGCCACTGTATCTTATTTGGGATCACATATTCTGAAATGATACTAAATCTGAAAATTGAACACGGACACATAAAAGGTAGCAGAGTATGTCACCTAACTGAAGGGTGTGTAACGCACACCAGGCTGCTTCAATGCAATTAGATCCATGCGGTCAACGACTAAGTCACAGTGTACGAATGAGGCTCCAAATTACATTAGATTGAATGTTTAGCAGTGCTACTCACACAAAGCCAACAAACCGTAGTTAGCCCTGTGAATCCGTAAGGGTCATGAAGGTAAATTGCACTTCACCCGCAAGAGCCGTAACAAGCTCATCCAAGGAGGAATGGAAATATCTAAACAGAAGGGAGACAGTCATTGCCTATTAAAACTGTGCCTTATAATGCCGAACATGAAAAGCATGTGGGACCAAGCTAAACAGGGAGTAATGAGGGACACATCCACTAAACCACCCCTACCGTGACCAGAATATGCAGCAGCGCACAACAGAATCCTGGGATTCACATCACCCGACTGGTGTCATGTAAGTGTTTACATTTGCCACAGCACAACGTTGGGATGTCATCAGCGCAACATTCCTGGCATCATGGGAATTGAAAGTTAAGCACAACTTACAGAGAAGGATTGCAAAGCAGTGTTCTCCACCAGCACTGATATAGCGACGTGACAGTGACATGACAGACTGACACAAGGGGCAATGCATCCATACAAACAGACTCACAGGACAGTTGACTGAACATGTGGGACATACACTGGCCCACACCTTCAAAACATGGTTGTTTGGAAATCAAACTGTAGTGGCCCAAAAGATTAAGGGGATGAGCCTGAGACATCCTGCTGCACACAGTGAGGCTGCAATTCCACACAGAGCCTGTGGTGTGATGTCCCACACAATGTCATCTGGTGTTTTCCAAAATGTGTTAGGGTTAAGGTTTACACACATAATTGCATTCACCAGAGTCAAAATTCCACAACAGAGGACTGTCAAGAAGGGTGACTGACCTGTCATGGGAGAGGTGCAACATGCAATTTGATCCATGCTCATGAGACGTGTATGTATGGTTCTACAACATGCACAGAAACAGTTCCCACACATTCCCAAACCATACAAACCTAAAACAGCCTGTTTGTATTTCTTACCCGAACTGACTTTTCCAGATATCCGTGCATGGAACAATTAATCGGCACACGTTGCAATCATCAAGAGGAATAGCAGGAGGATGAGGATATCACGAACAGACAACAGGCAGAGCAACCTGAGAATGACAGGTACACAAGGGGTCAGGTCCAAAAGATTTCCCTACAGACATGGTCATGTAAAAAACACTAACAACGTAGTACACATGTACATTCCAAGATCACTCATTGTGCATATGTGTGTGGCATTACATCATCACTTGTGTGACACAGCAGAACAAACATCAAAGTGACTTTGCATACAGTCAGCTTGACACACAGTATGCACACATGCCATTCTATGCCAAAAGCTTACACACTAATTCCCAGTGACTCACCCTTAAGAGAAGAAGTTGCGTATGAGCTGACTCTGGATATCATCCTCCTCCTCCTCATCACTTTCATCGTGGCCAAGCCCTTCTTCCTCAATGGGTGGATGTTCCAGCACCTCAGGATCCAGGATGAGTGGCACGGCCTTCTCAACTGCCATGTTGTGCAGCATGCAGCACACGATGAAGATGTGACACACCTTGACCGGGGCGTATGGGAGGGATCCATCAGTCTTATCGAGGCATTAGAATCGGCTCTTTAGGAGTCCAAACATCCGCTCTATCACTCGCCTGGTCTGTCCGTGTGCAGTATTGTACCACTGGTCTGCAGCTGTTCTTGGGTTGCGGAGCGGTGTCATGAGCCACGGCATGTTGGGATATCCTGCGTCTCCTACAAATATACATCATGTAAATAAGTGTGTAATGAAATGCCTTCAGAGCAAAACACAAACGAGACATACAGGAAAACAGAGTGTACCCACCAACAAGACATGCCCGATCGTTGCGCAGATGCATCATCATCTGTGGTACCCTGCTACACCTCATGATGAATGCATCATGGCATGATCCTGGAAAACGTGCACAAACATGTGAAATCAGCATGTTAGCAAGACACACCACCAGGGCATTTATTGAGTAGTAATGTTTCCTGTTGCGGTAGGCGTGCTCCTGAGCCTGTGGTGGCACCAAAGCCACATGTGTTCCATTAATAGACCCAATGACATGTGGCATCCCTCCCAGGGCATAGAATTCACCCTTAGAATCTGTCAACTCTTCAGGAGTAGGGAATTTGAGGAATTCATCACTGTGCTCCAACATCTCAGCTAAAACATCACGTAGTACACGGCTGAACATGGTTTGTGACATACCCCCACATCAGCAATGGTAAATTGAAACGTACCTGTGGCAAAAAAATGTAGGGCTGCCATCACTTTCAGCTTTGGTGTCAGCGTAGTTGGATACCTGTATCGTGGTTGGAGATGTGGTTCCAGGCTGTCCGTCAAGTCCTGAATCAACTCTCGAGTGAATCTGTAACGTCGGATGCAATCACGTTCCCTCATGGTCTCCAAGTCTGGAAAAGGCCTTGGTCGAGGCTGTGCCCTGCAGGACATATTTGGGAAGAATGGAGAACAACCGTCAGACAAATACAATACCATTGTCCATAGCACATGCAAAACTGCAACTACACATCAAGTCACTATGGGGTCTGGCGTGTGTAATACTTCCAGGACACATATGCCAGCTTGCTGGCACTACGACAAAAACCCAGATACACCTGTCTTTTGTCAAATGAACATAAAATGCACACAAAAAGAGCTGCTGGGATGATCTGAATGAACTGCCTGAGATATAACTGGAGTGACACCCGTCACCAGACCTGTATTAGAAGGTTGTCATCCCATCAACACAACTAACTGCATGGCACACACCCAGGTCACATGGTATATGTATTGTACATATCAGACAAATTGCTAATAAGCTTTTCATCTGACAACACAACACCACAGCCGTTGTCACGATGCAGACATGTATGCCTGGGGATAAATGATGTATGATGCCATCAGACACAAAAACAATGGAAATGCACATGTTGCATGGTGTGTGTAAATTTTAAACCCTTTTAATCACAACACAGACCCATTACACATGCACCAACAGCAGATGCAGTTAACAGAACACAAACAGCAACCTCATTCTTTAAAATGACATATTGATGACTGTGCCATCCTAGTGTTTATGTGCATGACAACATGTGCATGATCATACATATGGGAAAAGTGTAAAGGTGATGTGTACCACATAGTGCACCATCACACATGACATGGGTCAACAGGTCATCACACATCGATTGCGCAACAAGATCAGATGCCCTGTGCTATATCACTGCCTGACTCACATAGGGCATGCTCCTGTAAGTATGAAATGACAGAAACTTGATAGACATCCTTGTTTTAACCGTACCCCTACATCCCTGCCATGTGCACGCCTCGTATCACTATTGTATTGGTGCTATACGTGTGCGTGTGAAACGCACCGTGTAAAATGCACCGTACCCCTGCATTGACTACAGCATGTGAAACGCACCGTACCCCGACATTACGTATGTGTGTGCGCAGCTTCTCACAAGTGTAATCGTGCCATACGCGAGCGAACCGTACCCCGACATTGCGTGCGTGTGCGCAGCGTCTCACAAGTGTAATCGTGCCATACGCGAGCGAACCGTACCCCGACATTGCATGCGGGTGTGCGCCTCGTTTCACAAGTGTAATTGTGCCATATGTGAGCGAACCGTACCCCGGCATTGCGTGCGTGTGTGTGCAGCATCCGGTGCCATACGTGAGTGAACTGTACCCCGACATTGCCTGCATGTGTGCGCAGTGTCTCACTATTAAAAAGTTGCCATACGCGAGCGAACCGCACCCTGACATTGCGTGCGTGTGTGCGCAGCGTCTCACTATTAAAAAGGAACCATATGCGACGTGAAACGCACCGTACACATGTGTGGGTCCCAAAAAATACATGGGGGACTCCTAGGGGACGAGTAGTAGGCCCAGAATGCAGGCTTGTTGTCATGGATACTGAGATTTCAGTGTTTGCTACAGGTGTCCAGCAAAAGTCAGTTGGGCAAAACTATACAATGCTGCAAATTTGTTGTGGAGCTGAAGCTCAATTTTTGAAACATGCAAATGTGTGTCAGGGCCTTATGTTTGAAGTGATTGGTTGAAACGTAGGATGCAAAGTAAACACTATACTCCTGAGACTGAAAGCCCCTCAGCAGCACTGATGTAAGGCTGCATATGGCTGTGAGAGAGCACTTGCCTGTACAACTTTGGAGTGGACCACACTGCTGCTGTCTCTGCATTCCCTGGACTCTTATGTCACATATGATGGAGAGGGCACCAGCATTCACTGAGGAGGAAAACCAGGCCCTGCTGGATGGCCTCCTACCACAGTACAGCAATTTGTATGGGAGACTAGGGAAGCAGGTGAGTGTTGGCTGCAGTACCTTTGACTGTGCACCTGCTGTATGAGTTTTAATTTACAAAAGACAATGGTCCCTATATGTGGCCAGGATCGCAAAAAATAATAATCATACACCTAATAAGTAGTATGTTTCTTTGTCCAGCCGGACAAGAATTTTATTTTAAATGATCAAGTTCATGGAGGGAGTTTTAAGACCAAGATAACAAGTGGGCACAGCCGTGACCCACAACATTTAAGACAAAACAACAAAGAAATGGCCAAAAAGGCAAAGCGAAAATCTGTCTGTATACTATTGTTTAGTGCTGAGTGTCACAACAGGCATTGTGAATTGGTGGGACAGAGATGCAATGTGGTTTTCAGAGTGTCCCAGGGGGTGTACATGGTGGTGTCTCTCAGGCAGAGCATGATGTAGTTCATGTGTGTTCAGTCCTCACTAGCATTGTGCTTACTGTGACATTCACTGCATAGTGTGTGACACATTCAGGCATGCAAGACCTTGGTAGCTTTATTCCAAATTGTCCAGAGGTATAACAGTGTTCCCCCCAGAGTGACAGCTGACTGTACTCACAGCTGTGTATGACTTGTGGGGACATGTGGTGATATTGTACAAATGATGTGTTTGATCTCAAGGACATTGCAGTGTGTGAATGTTCCTTGTCATGTGGGTGAGTGTGTATGTGAAGTGTTTCACCACAGATCCATGGTGTTTGCAGCAGCTATAGCCATCTGATGTGACTAGTAAGCAGTGGTATGTGCCACACTTGCAAAGTTAGCACGACACCTGTTACACCTCTTCGTGAAGAGGCACACGTGCAAAGTGAGGGTTGTGTACACTGTTGTCAGTGATGGGCGAGTGATCTGTGACAGGGTGTGTCTGGCTGGTCTGCTGAGGGTTGTTAGTTGGAGTCAGACATGTGACTGCTTGCCACGTGCTGTCCCACACCTTGCAGTTGCATGTGTTCTCCAGTGTGTGCCATGATGAGCGTGTGTGTTGCATCTGTTACACCATCTGTTGCCTTTTAATACCATGTAGTGCATTGGGGTTGGACCACAGGCCTAATTCACATGGACAATGTTGCAAGTCCTGTCAACATTCCTATGCCCTGTTCACTTTATCAATGGTGTGCAAGTGTGTGTCGCCCGGGTCCAGCTGCAGTTGGAAGCTCCACGCTGGCACGGCAGCAGCCATCACCTCACACCCCACATGCTCCGGGTCCTGGCTGTGGTCTTCCCAACCTCGATAGGCAGTTGCAGGAGTTACAGCAGCAAGGAGGGGGTAGGTACATGCCTGTTTGTTGTGTTGTGCGTCACCTGCTTCTTGGGGTGCTCAGAAGCCTGGAGACACTCCCACAGTTGGGGTGTCTGGTCAGACAGGTCAGATGTGAAGTGTATTTTAAATTCCCCATAATCAGCAGGTACTCATTTTCATCACTTCCCCTCTTTCACATGGGTCCCCTGGTCTGTGTGTATTCAAATATGCACATGCTTTTCTGGGGTGCAAGTTATTTATACTGTGGATTGATTAGTGCTTCATGTGGGAGGGTGGTCTGTGACATGTGTTGTGACCTTGCCTGTGCCATGACCTGTGCACTGTGTTAGGCCTTCACATTATTATTATTATTATTATGTTTCTTATATAGCGCCAGAATTGACCCCCGAAGGGGTATCTCCACGCTTGCCTTGGGAACCCGTCCTGGCTTTTCCCTGTGAGTTAGCCCCTACAGGGCATCCCCAAGGTGAAAGCCAGGCATCCCGCTGCGGGGGAGGCCGTTGTGGAGATTAAGCAAGCTTAATGCCCAGAGTTGCAGAGTGTGAACCCATGATTAGGTCAGGCACCGAAGCGAGAATTATCGAGTCCATGGACATTTGAGCTCAAGACCCTGCCGCGTCGGGAATCGAACCCTGGTCCTGGGTCTGACCTCTGCTTCAGGGTCTGCCTGCTCTAACCAGTGAGCCACACTTCTCCACTTCTTTGCACTGATGATGAGTCTCAACATATGAGTGTGAGGTATCAACTGCACACCCTTGCAGCATGCATGACCCATGTTGTGTTGTCAGACATGATGTACATTATTTAGAAGATATGCATAGTGCCAGGACGGTTCTTAATTTTACAGTCAACTCATTCCAGACCCATGGATCAGTGTGCCCACCACAGCCCCCTGACATACCCTGGCATCCTAATCATGTCTGTCATCCACCACTGTGCCCATTCTATGTGTTTTCTGCATAGGTCTGCCTCAGTGGCATTGGTCCCTGGCATGGTTTGTATTTATCCTGTGTCTGCTACATGTTCCCACTGGACATGGATATACAATTTGGTTGGTGCATACTCACACTGGGCAGTGCCTGTGTGCCTACTCACAACAATCGGTAGTTGGTTGTTAGTGACTAACATGTATTGTCAGCCCCACAAGGTGAGCTTGGGTTACCTTTTACAATGTTGCTGCACAGTTTTTGTTACCCCGATTCAGAGTTCTCACTTCTTGAGCTGTATCTGACACATTGACTGAGGGATGGGGTGTTGTGCTAGAGAGGTTCAATGGGCCTGGCTGATTTGGCATTGGCAGTTGTGACCTGTGTGTGAGAATTTTCTGGACCATGTTTCACCATACACTTCCTCTGTGATGGTGGGCAGTGCTTCAATTTAGGGCTTGACAGCCCATGTCATTTGTTTCCAGACATGATTGTGCCTGATTCATTTTTGCCACATGTATGTAGTTCTGGTGCAATGCTGTTTTGTGTTATTTTGCACACTTCTGTGTTGCCATGTTGCATGGGGATCATGAGGTGTCCACGATGCAGCAAATATTTTTGTTCATCACAATTGCAGGCCCATTAGCCTGAGCATTGTCCTGATTTGGGACATGTGGGCCACTTCACATGACAGCCAGTGGGTCTTATGTCCTAGCAACTGTATGATCAGGTAACAGATGCCCCTGTGAGGACTGACACATTTGAAGTTGTCTCACACTGATGAATGTGCCTTGGCACTCCCAACACTTGTTATGAGTTTTTGATGTTTTGAATGTGTTGATATAACAAAATGTGTCAGTTTCACTTATGTGCCTGCATTATAGATTTCCCCCAAGGTATTGCACACAAAACAGCATTTGCAATTTTCAGGCAGAAGCAGGCAGCTTTTTAAGGAGGCCAGTGTTAGTGAATAATGTAGTTCCTTGATCTCCATACACAAGTCCCCAATGTGGTCATGAGTGCTTGAGACTCCTTTGTTGTCAATTGTACAAACTAATGTGTCTCAAGCAATCAAGACCTCCGTTGGACCATGTATATGGTATATGGTCCACGCCATTTGTTTCTAACAGTGTTCCATCTGAAAGTGTGCCAGCTGTTTCAATGAATGTGCCAATGTTTTTGGTGTGTATTTCCTTGTGAGAGATTTTTCATGCATGCAAATACGTGTTATCTTCACAAGATGGCTAGTTTACACATTCAATACAGTTGAAGGTGTGAAGTATGGTGATTCCCAAGATGACAACAATTTGTGACATTAGTTTTCACCAAAATGTACTTACAGGGCTCTGAGTGTGGTGTAACCTTGGGGAGTGAGGTGTGTTAGTTTGCCCTGAGGGGAAACACAACTGTTTATTTCTTTGTGAACTGGAGGTGGCATCACTTCATTGTATAGATTGGCTCTCCTATAAACAAACAGAAGCTCCTCAGTGGGACTCTCTTTCAAGTTGTGGCCTGGTCTGTTCTTTGGATACTTGTGTTCAAGTAGCATTGTGTCTATACCATCTGGGCAGTACTAGTCTCAAATATGTGCTGAGATATCTGGCTGTTACTCACCAACTGATTTAGTAGTCATTTATCAGTTGTATACAGGTGACTGATGCATTTTTCTTTCTTCTCCATGCCCACAGTATCATCAACCAACACAGGAGGAGACATGAGCATGGACCAGGAGGAGGGACCCATCCGCAGTGCCACCAGCACTGAGGAGTCGGAGGGAGCCAGTGGCACCGAGGGTGAGGGGAGTTAGGCGGCCGGACCTTTGGAAGGCGACACTTCTCACCATGTGGACGGCTCCGCTTCTGACTCCCGGGAGGAGTGGGAATACGCGGTGACACCATCTTACATCACTGTGTCTGTCCCCGCCTCCTCCAGACCTATCTCCACCTTCCCAGTTGCTAGAGTCCCTTCTGTCCGTGCTGCCCACCATGTCTCCTTCGTCCCCGGCACCGCAGCTCCTGCCCCTGTCTCCCCTGCTGCCCTCAGTGCCGAGTCTGTGGACTTACTCCGGCAGATTTATGTTGGTCAGACATCAATGCTGACTGTCCTCAATGGCCAAACTACAATACTGACACAGTTGTTGTCATTCATGGAGGGCATGTCAGCTACGATATCTGCCCAATGTCGGATTCTATCGTCTATGGACTCCTCACTGATGGCAACTGTTGCCCTCCTGCAGCGGTCCGTCCCTCCCTCCTTCGGACCCATCCACACCCCCCTCTCCCATACATGTCCAAAGCACACCCAGACACATATGATCACACACACCATCAGACACAACCAGCACACCACCACGAAAGTGTAAGAGCAGATCTCCTGGCACGCAATCTCAGGGGGATGCAGGCACACCCAGAGGGACTGAGGTCAGACAGAAGGCACTCAGACACAGACAAAGTCCACAAGACTCAGAGCCCTCTACCTCCACTCCCATTGTGTCCCCAGGTGCAGGTGGTGGTCTGGCTGAACTGGCAGCAGTGTACAGCATTGAATATATTTTCAGCTTTGGCGCTGCACAAGCCACTGAGGAGGATTCCCCCCCCCCTGCACCCACATTACCTACCCTTCCCTCTACTGTCCCTGTGGTGCCAAACCCTGACCCAGATGATGCCCCCCACGGGTCACCAACCCTTTAACTCCATCATGTGCAGGCAAGTGTGGGGTCGAGAACCTCCCCAACGTCCCCTAACAGACTTTTATGTGGACTGGCCATTGGCCTTGTTTGAGCCAGGACTCATTTTTCTAATCATTTTCCTTTGGAGCTGAATAAAGCATTTTATTTTTCATTCAGGACTATTGCATTTCAGGTACTTGCTTTAGGTGCTGTGTGCCTAGGAGTTGGGTCATGCTAATGTTTTGGGACTGTGAAAGATGTCTATTTTATGATGGTGATGAGTTGGCCATGGTATCTATGTGCCATCACAATGTTGCAGCAATTATTCTTTGTTTGTGTGGGTTCACTATGCATACAGACATTGTCCCAAAGAGTGTCCCTACCTCACTGACACATGAGATCTTCACTACAGACAGTTGCACAATTGTTGTGCTGACATGTATGCAGATTTCCTATTTTGTTGAACGTTCCCTTCAGCAATGTCCATGCCAGCTCACAGATGACTACTGCTCATTAGTCTGTGCCATCCATGCTACTCACTGTACTTGTGTTTTTAGTATGTAGAAATGCCTTCTTGGACACATGCTCCCTTTTTCCCACTATGCAGATGTATATTCACAGCTTTACCCTTATGTTTGTATTTGTTATGCAGGGTATTTGTGTACATGACTCACAATTTTGTGCTTTGTATCTAAGGGGTTTCAACCCTATTCCTTCCATGAGAGACTACATCTTGGTGGTCTGACCACCGCCTGGACATTTATATCAGGCCAGCGATGTACATGACAATGTGTGGGTTCCCTTTTGCTCTATTTGTTTGATGGCCTGTTACATGACTATACACTGTTGTGTCATGATGGCAGGGTGTGTAGGTTTCATGCAACCTCCATGGGTGGGTATGCATGTGGGATCTGACATCACACCCACATGTGGTATGTCAAGCAGTGTGTGACAGAAATCCTTCTGCCGTATAGTTGGACACTGCTGTGAGTGATGTGTTGCTATGGCAATATCAGGACTCTAAAAGGTTAGAGATGTAAACATGCCCCCATGTAGTTGTGGTATGCAGATGAAAATGCCCCCCAGTACTGAGCATAGCTGGGAGTCATATCCACCCACGCCTCTTATGTCTGAGGACTGCTGGGAGTCATACACACCCACCCCTCATATGTCTGGGCACTGCTGGGAGTCATATTCCCCCACTCCCATACTGTCTGGGCACTGCTGGGAGTCATATCCACCCACCCCTCATATGTCTGGGCACTGCTGAGAGTCATATTCACCCAACCCCATGTGCCTGGGCACTGCTGGGAGACATATCTACCCACCCCCATACTGTCTGGCCACTGCTGGGAGTCCTCTGCCCCCACCCCATACTGTCTGGGCACTGCTGGCAGTCATATTGTTCTGACCGACTTTTTCGGCCCTTCCTTGAGGGAAGGTGATTGGAGGTGACTTTAGTCTACTATCATTCTAATAGAAGGATTAGAACCGTAAATAGAGCCTATTCACAAAGCATGTTGACACAATCCTGTACCCTCTTCCTTAGATCAGGGCTTATAAATCTATATTAAGGGATAGATTCATTAGTATTAGTGATAATCCGTCCTTTTGTAAGAGCGTTAGTATACTTTTCATGGAGTTATGCTGATTTCGGGCCTTGTAGGCCACAAACGGGAGAGACTCCATCTTTCTTTCTGCCCCGGCAGCTTGAGATGCTTCTAGGTCAAATGTAATGTTTTAGTTACGAGGTGTTATTCGCTTGGAGAGAACCGGCTCAGGCTGGCCCTTATCGAAAGACTGTATTTTTCTCCGTGTCGAAGACATAACATCAGGCCGGCCGGCTGAGAACGTGTCCTTGGTACGGGGAGGAACAAGAATTTGGTGGGTGGCAGGTTACTGGCCGTAACTTTCTATGAAGGGACATGCTTCCATATTAGCGAAAGCATGAAGCAGTTAGTGAGTCAGTCTGTAGGCGGCAGCTAGTCGTTAGCATCAATGCCATTAATTATCCCAAGGCAGGCAGTCGCCATTTTGAAGTCCGAGAAAGACCGAGAAGCTGATACTCTCTTAGAAAGATTGAAGTTATTTTAGTTGGAGCAGCTGGCGAGCTTTGACATTAAGATCAGAGCATACAGAGTGAAGCAGTTAGTTGAGGGAACGAATACCAGAGTGATAGAAACTGAGTTATAAGATCGAAGCTGAGAAGTGAAGACGGTCCGTGATTGAGAGGAGAGAGGAGTAGTGCAGAACAGCCAGAGAGAAAGCAGCTGATGAGAGAAAGGTTAAAGTGACTTGGAGGAAAGCGGAGGAGACAGAGCATAGCAGTGCAGACGTGTATCCATGACTGCAGAGGTGTGACCCTAAGACGAGCCAAGGCACAGACGAGAAGGGAACCCAGATGACTGGTGAGTCCAGACTTCATATTAATAATGTGACGTCGACCCTTTCTTATTAGAGTGCACACATTCTAACCTTTCCTTTTCCTTTTCAGGCTATATGTTATTATATTGTTATTGTTATCATACTAATAAAAATAACCCAGTTCTTAGTGAACCAGTGTGTACCTCTTGTTTTTATACAGTAAAGGTAACCTTTCTTCTAGTCAGGTGCTATTATATGAATGGATGCTACCCCGATCAGGTAAATGGTAACTGATTAATGAGGGAGAGAGGAGCCCTTGAAATAGAGAATAAGTTGTACACTGTGTAATTCGGCCATTCTTGTGTGATCTATAATATTGTAGTATTGTACCACTAGTGAATAGTGAGAAATTCCCCAACATGAAGAGCTAACGGTATTCATAGGAAAGTGATCGTCGTTGTAAGGCAGCGTTAATGAGAGCATCAGGGGGGATACTGATGTGTATACCCACAGGATTGTGGCTTGGATATTAAAGAGAGCATCAGGGGGGATACTGATGCGTATACCCACAGGATTGTGGCTTGGATATTAAAGAGAGCATCAGGGGGGATACTGATGCGTATACTCACAGGATTGTGGCTTGTAGGAAAAAGAGAGCACCAGGGGGGACACTTGTGTGGATCTAATGAGAGCACTGGTTGCAGTCAGTGTGCAATGGTAAGTAATCAGAACTGCCCTAGGGTAGATTAGTCTGGGCCCCTGTGGCCACGAGACTATATTGTATGAGTGTGGTATGGTAGAAAACCTAAGCATGTATATTGCTAATTCCCCATCCTTGGGTAGGATACATAGATACCTGTTGTAAATAGGTCCTAAGCAGGGAGGTGATTACGTTTCGGCTGGGTTGGTGGTGCTCTGGTGAGCTGATTCTATCTGGCCCGAAAATCCGGTCGTTACATCTGGCGTCACGAACTGTTTACAAAGCCTGTGTGCGCTGTATTGTTTTTATCATGAGGGTTTGCGCTCGGCTCGTACGAAGTTTATTTTGTATATTATTTGTTTATAGTTGTATATATCTTTTTGGTTTGTCAAAATGTTTTTGCGGCGGTCAAAATCTACTTTCAAATTGCCTGTTGATATTCCCGGCTGGGAATCAACGCCTTACGAGGCTTTGGCCCGTGAGTGGGCCGATTCTACTGGCTTGAGTGAAAATTGGAGTACTTGTTTCGAGCTGGCGGAGCCGGCTAATGTGATTACTTGTTTGCAGAAGGCGCCGGTAGTGAAGGGTGATGAGCTTCCTATTTTAGGACGCAGAGGTTGGATTGTTTTAACTGCGTACAGGATTGTACATGAGAAATTTTTAAAATTGCAGAAACAATATGCGGACATTAAAGAGAAGTTTGTTGAAGTGCAAAATGCTCATACTCTTTTGCGATGTCAAAATAAATTGCTTGCCGACAAACTTGAAACTTATCAGACCATAGCCAAAAGGGCTGCAGTTCGTATTGTGAAATACAAGTATAAGAATCGTCGTGGTCGTGTTTGTAAACAGAAGGTGCGTCTGGTCGTGGCGAAAGCTGGGCTGGACTGGAATCCCGATGAATGGGATGGTAATATCTGGGACTCAAATGATTCTGGCTCCTCGGCTGAGGAGTCTGACAAGCGTGAGTCTTCTCACTCCGGACGTGATTGTAAATCTGCTTCTTGTGACAAATATGATGGTTCCAGCGACCGTGGTCGCTCTCTCTATTCTGATGATATTTCTCGTTCTGACTGTCCCTCTAAATCTGCTGATCGGGCTTCTTCTGTTGCTCGTCCGGAGGTTTCTGCGCATCCGGTTTTTCGACGGAAATTACAACAAGCCCCTCGTAATCCAAATGGTGTTCCTTTGGATAGTTTAGAAGATTTCACACAACAGGAAGTTAGTGACATTTTGCAGCGATTTCGACAACGGCCTGGTGAGGCCTTGCTTACGTGGATGGTGCGCCTTTATGAGTTAGGTGCTGCAGGTATCATGTTAGATGCAGGAGATGCCCTGAAATTTTGTTCTTTGAGTTCCGATTCTACAGTACAAGATCATTTTCGGAATTTTAATGATGCTGGTCAGACTAGTCTGCTCCAGTTAGCAACTGATGGCTGTAATCACAAATACCCTACTGAATCTGATTGGCCTGTGAATGACAAGCCGTGGTACACCTTGCGCGATGCGGCGCAACGGCTGAAAGAGGAGGTGATGAAAACTGCGATTTTTTTGAGTACAGCTGACAGATTTCTGGATGGTTTGTTGACATCTTCTGTGCGCAATCGCATTATCCGTTCTTCCCCTGTTTCTTATAAGCAAGTTATGATGACTTTGTTGATCAACCAAACTGGCAATGCTTTGTCTATGGTGCTTGAGTCTGTCCGTCAGCTTGGTGAGTTGGGCGACTGGTTTAAACCTGAGAGGCAGTCCAGACCTGAGGGTCGTACTGCTGGGGATTATAAGTTCACTAGACGTGATATGTTTCTTGCACTGTTGGCTGATGGTGTGAAAAAAGAAGACATTGATGGCGAACCTAATAGTCGCTTATGGGAAATGTTTCGCAAGCGTGGTCTGGATCGGAAGGAGGTTGCCCGACGTGTGCGAAAGAATGAATGTGATCGTGAATATTCTAATGACAGTGGAGACGACAGACGTTGTGATGATTCTGATTGTCGTGATGGACGACGACATGAGCGTGATGTGTCCCCTCGGCGTGAAAAAGAGAGAGGGCGAGAGGGGGAAAGAGAAAGGGGGATAGATGACCGAGTTACCAGCAGATATAGAGATGAAAAGGATCAGTCCCCCGAGTTGAGGAGAAGGGAGTATCGGCACAGACTATCCGATCGACATTCACAGTACCATACAGATGACAGGAATCCATTTCGTAATGGAGATGGATATGAACATGACATTTTATCGCCCAAGAAATATGAGAGCATTTACCCTGATTTGTCCTGGTTAACCGAACGCAGTCAAAATGACTAGGAAATAGGTCAAGCTCCAGTACGCAGGTGGGCTCACAAAGATAATAGACCCTATGTAAATATTGAAATTTTTTGGAAACATCGTAATATCCAAAGGGCCCGAGCATTGGTAGATAAAGGAGCGGAGGACACTCTTATTCATGGAAAATCAAAGAAATTTAAAGGCCAATTTTTTACAATTACTGGTTTAGATGGGAAGGAAACCCCCGCAGTGCAAACTACTCTTGAAATGAGAATAGGTAGAATTTCCCGAAAAGAATATTCTGTTTTAGTTGTGCCACTTCTGGAATACATAATTGGAATTGACATTTTGAAAGGGATGACATTGCATTTAGATGTGGGCTGTTATCAATTCCGAAGTAAAAATTATATATCATCCAGACCTGTACGAGTTGGTCGCTTAAGAATGCCCTCTATAAAAATTCCCCAGGCTACACAGGTTGCTTCCCAGAAGCAATATCGTGTCCCAGGTGGCCATGAAGAAATTAGTGCTACAATTCAGGATTTGGTGGATGCAGGAGTTATAACTCCGGTTACTTCTGCTTGGAACAATCCCGCTTGGCCCATGCGTAAGAGTGATAATTCTTGGTGCATGACTCTTGATTACCGCGAATTAAATAAACATACACCCCCTTGACTGTTGCAGTACCAGACATCATTACTTTAATTGAAAGGTTTCAAAAGCATCCAGGAACATGGTATGCGGCTATTGATATTGCCAATGCTTTCTTTTCAATTCCGATTGCCCCTGAGTGTCAGGAACAATTCAGTTTACATGGAATGGACGTCAAATGACGTTTAGAAGTCTTCCCCAAGGCTATGTACACAGTCCTACTATTTGTCACCGGCTGGTGGCGGAACATTTGTCTGAAGTACCCGTACATCCGCAAATTCAGATATGTCACTATATTGATGACATTTTGATTCAAGGTGAGACACAAGACCAAGTTCAGACCCAGTTAGATCAAATCATTGATCGCTTACGCGAAAAAGGTTGGGAAATCAATCCCAATAAATTGCAAGGTCCATCTCAAAATGTGAAATTTTTAGGCATCAATTGGGATAAAAGTCATAGAGAGGTGATTCCACAAGTAAAGCAGAAATTTCTCGATTTTGCAGTTCCAAGAAACAGGAAAAAAGCTCAAAGCTTTATTGGCTTATTTGGCTTTTGGCGTCAGCATATCCCACATTTGAGTCAGATATTGGCCCCTTTATACAAAGTCACTCGTAAAAAGAATGGGGTAAACCACAGCAGGATGCGTTTGATTTGGCGAAAGAAGCAATTCAGTATGCTTTGGATTTATGGCCTGTGCGCGATGGTGATGTGGATTTGAATGTGTCCGTGCAAGGTCTTTATGCAAATTGGAGTTTGTGGCAAAAACAAGGCAGAAATAAAGTACCATTAGGTTTTTGGACTAAAAAGTTACCCGATGCTGGTGAGCGTTATATGCCTTTTGAGAAACAATTGCTTGCATGTTATTGGGCTCTGGTGGATACCGAGCAATTGACTTTGGGGCATGATGTGATTTTGAGACCTGAGATTCCTATTATGCAGTGGGTTTTGTGTTCGCCGAAAACTCATCGAATTGGACATGCTCAAGAGGCGAGTGTGATTAAGTGGAAATGGTACATACAAGACAGGGCACGTGTGGGACCGAAAGGTGTAGCATCATTACATGAGCAAGTGGCGCGGGCGCCATCGAATGAGACTGGGAGTGATTGCTCCATACCTTTAGTACAGGAATCCCCTGTTCAGTGGGGTAAGCCATTTGATGATCTGTCCGCGGAGGACAGAAACCATGTGTGGTTTACGGATGGTTCAGCGAGGTACATGGGAAAGAAAAGACATTGGAAGGCAGTGTCCTATAATCCCATCACACAAAAATTGCTGAGTACAACTGGTGAAGGAAAGAGTAGTCAATTTGCTGAATTATATGCTGTTTACAAGTTTTAAAACAAGAGTTACCTGGTACGTGTCACATTTTTACTGATTCCTGGTCCACTGCTAATGGGCTGGCGGTTTGGCTACCAACTTGGCATTCTCATAATTGGGAATTGCATTCTAAAGAACTGTGGGGAAAAGAATTATGGCAAGAAATTTGGGAAATGCTCCCACAAAGTACTATTACAATCTTTCATGTGGATTTTCATACCCCGATAGATTCCCTTGACAAATTCTTTCATAACATTGCAGATGAGAAATCTAAAATTGCTGAGGCAGTGGTGGACATGCAAGATTCTGATTTGGCGGGATTGGCGAAATGGGCCCACCAGAAAGCAGGACATTTTGGAGAGAGAGCCACTAGCAGGTGAGCTGCTGATCGAGGAATTCATATTCCTTTAAATTTGATTAAAGACACAATATTACATTGTCCTATCTGTCAACATTCCAGACAACGAAAAGTACCCCAAATTGTTAAAGGACATTTACATCAAGGAAAATTACCCGCTCAAATTTGGCAGATTGATTATATTGGTCCACTCCCTATGAGTAAAAACTGCCAATATGTTTGCACTATTGTTGACACATACAGTGGCCTTTTAGTGGCCTTTCCCTGTAAGCGAGCTACCCAAGTGAATACCATTAAAACATTGTAATTGATTATGCTTTATTATGGTGTTCCATTTCAAATTCAATCTGATAATGCATCCCATTTTAAGGGAAGATTGATGCAGGAATTTTGTGTGGAGAATAATATCAAATGGGTGTTTCATATACCATATTATCCACAGGCAGCGGGTCTTATTGAGAGAATGAATGGTTTGCTAAAAGATCAATTACGAAAATTAACTGACAATAAATATAAAAATTGGAGAGATTATTTGTTTCAAGCACTGTTAATTTTGAATAATCGTCCCTTTTTAAATGCTGAATCCCCATTAATGTGTTTGTTTCCTCCAGCTATTGATGCGAAGCCGAACACAATTGGCAATACTGTAATGTACTGGGAAATTTCCCCTGGAGCATTAGCTCCATGTAGAGCAACCCCAGGTTCCGCAGACTTGGACCTGCATGCCATGAATGATACTATGATTAAGAGCAGAGATCGAGTTATCATTGAGACTGGTGTTGGTGTCTGTATACCAACTGGAAGTTTTGGACTGATTGCCCCTAGATCGGGCCTGGCCTTAAAAGGCATTCAAGTACTCGGAGGAGTCATTGACAGCGATTATCAGGGAGAGATTAATGTGCTCCTGCTGAATAGCAGTGAGGTTGATTTACCAATTTACAAAACTGACCGAATTGCTCAGTTGCTAATCATGCCTGTTTTCAGTAGTGCGATTCAAAAAGGCACTGCCCCAACTTTGCTAACTGTATGAGGACAAAAAGGTTTTGGCTCCACAGATAATCCAGGAGCGAGAGTGTGGGTGCAATCGCCTAAAAATCCCCCTGAACAAGCTGAAGTTATTGCAACCGGTCACGATAACACAATTCTTGTCATGAGACCAGGGAAAGATAGCTGGGAAGCTGTCCCGGCTGACAAATGTTATTTACGAGAATGAATAATGCCTGTATTTGATTTTCTTTCAGATCATTTTCTGGACTGTTGCTGCAGGATGTGCTGGCGTTGGACTCCTTTTGGTCTGCTACGTCCGGAAAGGAGAGAACCCACAGACTTTGGTTGGTTCGATAACCCGAGTACCGCGTTCCTTTGCTGCGTGGGATTCATCATCTAACTTTTGGACTACTTTAGCTAGAAGAGTTACAAAGTCTCCACATTTCTGTTTAACACCGATGCGTTCAGTGACTGACATTCTAGCGACCTGTTTGGTTGCTGTCCCTGCTTCGTTGGAGACTCTAGCCCATATCTTTAATATATCAAATGCCCGTCCCAACGTTATCCTTGGAGACTTCGCTACCCATGAGTATTGTCCTTTGTGTACTGTACTTTCAGATCCAACACCCCCGATTCATTCCCAAATAATTACTTACAATATCACCCAGGGTGATTTATGTTTTTTCCTTACCTGCGATCCCAATGCAATTACTGAATGTGTGCATTTAAAATTGAAAGCAGCAACTTCCTTTTCAGCTCATGAGCGAACTTTGTGTTCCCGAAGACCCCCGAAATCATGTACTTCTGTTAGAAATAATATGACCTGTAAGAGTTTAGTGGTTACCCCTAGTCATTATCGTACAATGCTTTTACCTTCTGGATGGCTTTTCTCTTGTGGTAATACTTCCTGGCCCTACATTCCCGCAAATATTTCTGGAGGACCTTGTGCTATCACTAGACTAAGCTTATTGATGTTTTACCTTAGTTTAGCTTTTTCAATTATTGGTGTTCCAGCGTTAACAGTTTACAACGCAAAATCCATTGGGAAGATGGCCTGTTGGATGGTTAAGTCCATCAATCATACTTCTACAATTTTTTGACATGTTACTGGACGCCCAGGGTGAACGCAGAGCTATTTTGCAGAACCGGGCTGCCATTGACTATCTTTTGCTCAAACATGGACAAGACTGTTCCGACTTTGAGGGCCTTTGTTGCTTCAACTTATCGGATCATACTAGATCCATTCAGGCTCATATTGACAAACTTCATGACTTGACTAAAGATGTTAGGAAACATATTGACCAGGGCTGGTTTGACTGGCTCTTCAATTGGTTACCTGACTTGCATTCTTTACGACAGATATTAGGGGGTATCATGATTACTATTAGCATTTTAGTAGCTATTTGCTGCTTTATTCAGTGCATTCCTTCCTTACTCCAGTTCTATAGATGTGGTACAAGACATAGATCAGTTAATTTTGTTTCATATTATTCCTCTACAGATGTTAGTTCCATTTAGCGAATGATTAGTAGCCTAAATTCAAGGGTGAAATGTTCTGACCGACTTTTTCGGCCCTTCCTTGTATACTATCATACTAATAGAAGGATTAGAACCGTAAATAGAGCCTATTCACAAAGCATGTTGACACAATCCTGTACCCTCTTCCTTAGGTCAGGGCTTATAAATATATATTAATGGATAGATTCATTAGTATTAGTGATAATCCGTCCTTTTGTAAGAGCGTTAGTATACTTTTCATGGAGTTATGCTGATTTCGGGCCTTGTAGGCCTCAAACGGGAGAGACTCCATCTTTCTTTCTGCCCCGGCAGCTTGAGATGGTTCTAGGTCAAATGTAATGTTTTAGTTACAAGGTGTTGTTCGCTTGGAGAGAACCGGCTCAGGCTGGCCCTTATCGAAAGACTGTATTTTTCTCTGTGTCGAAGACATAACATCAGGCCGGCCGGCCGGCTGAGAACGTGTCCTTGGTACGGGGAGGTACAAGAATTTGGTGGGCGGCAGGGTACTGGCCGTAACTTTCCATGAAGGGACAAGCTTCCATATTAGCGAAAGCATGAAGCAGTTAGTGAGTCAGTCTGTAGGCGGCAGCTAGTCGTTAGCATCAATGCCATTAATTATCCCAAGTCAGGCAGTCGCCATTTTGAAGTCCGAGAAAGACCGAGAAGCTGATACTCTCTTAGAAAGATTGAAATTATTTTAGTTGGAGCAGCTGGCGAGCTTTGACATTAAGATCAGAGCATACAGAGTGAAGCAGTTAGTTGAGGGAACGAATACCAGAGTGATAGAAACTGAGTTATAAGATCGAAGCTGAGAAGTGAAGACGGTCCGTGATTGAGAGGAGAGAGGAGTAGTGCAGAACAGCCAGAGAGAAAGCAGCTGATGCTAGAAAGGTTCCAGTGACTTGGAGGAAAGCGGAGGAGACAGAGCATAGCGGTGCAGACGTGTATCCGTGACTGCAGAGGTGTGACCCTAAGACGAGCCAAGGCACAGACGAGAAGGGAACCCAGATGACTGCTGAGTCCAGACTTCATATTAATAAGGTGACGTTGACCCTTTCTTATTAGCGTGCACACATTCTAACCTTTCCTTTTCCTTTTCAGGCTATATGTTATTATATTGTTATTGTTATCATAATAATAAAAATACCCCAGTTCTTAGTGAACCAGTGTGTACCTCTTGTTTTTATACAGTAAAGGTAACCTTTCTTCTAGTCAGGTGCTATTATATGAACGGATGCTACCCCCGATCAGGTAAATGGTAACTGAATAATGAGGGAGAGAGGAGCCCTTGAAATAGAGAATAAGTTGTACACCGTGTAATTCGGCCATTCTTGTGTGATCTATAATATTGTAGTATTGTACCTCTAGTGAATAGTGAGAAATTCCCCAACATGAAGAGCTAACGGTATTCATAGGAAAGTGATCGTCGTTGTAAGGCGGCGTTAATGAGAGCATCAGGGGGGATACCGATGTGAATACCCACAGGATTGTGGCTTGGATATTAAAGAGAGCATCAGGGGGGATACTGATGCGTATACCCACAGGATTGTGGCTTGTAGGAAAAAGAGAGCATCGGAGGGACACTGGTGTGGATATAATGAGAGCACTGGTTGCAGTCAGTGTGTAATGGTAAGTAATCAGAACTGCCCTAGGGTAGATTAGTCTGGGCCCCTGTGGCCGCAAGACTATATTGTATGAGTGTGGTATGGTAGAAAACCTAAGCATGTATATTGCTAATTCCCCATCCTTGGGTAGGATACATAGATACCTGTTGTAAATAGGTCCTAAGGAGGGAGGTGATTACGTTTCGGCTGGGTTGGTGGTGCTCTGGTGAGCTGATTCTATCTGGCCCGAAAATCCGGTTGTTACACATATGCACCCACCCCATACTGTCTGGGCACTACTGGGACGCCTTTGCACCCACCCATCTTATGTCTGGGCACTGCTGATAGTCATATCCAACCACCCCCATACTGTCTGGGCACTGCTGGGAGTCATATCCACCCACCCCTCTTATGTCTGGGCACTGCTGGGAGTCATATCCACCCACCCCTCATATGTCTGTGCACTGCTGGGAGCCATATTCACCCACCCCTCTTATGTCTGGGCACTGCTAGGACTACACTGCACCCAGCCCTCTTATGTCTGGGCGCTGCTCGGAGTCCTCTGCTCCCACCTCATACTGTATTGGCACTGCTGGGAGTCCTCTGCACCCACCCCCAAACTGTCTGGGCACTTCTGGGAGTCATATACACCCACCCCTCTTATGTCTGGGCACTGCTGGGAGTCATATCCACCCACCCCTCATATGTCTGTGTCGTAAATTAGCAGAAATGGGTTAGCGTTAGCAGAAGCCATTTTGTATTTCTGGCAGCCATCTTGTCTGCCATGTGCTGCCATGTGCTCACCATGTGCTTTGTCCTACCTTCCTGTTAGCTGCACCTGAAGTCTGCCCAGTAACAGGATATATTTAGCCTCCTCCACTTTAACACATGCTCAGAAATGCCCGGTAGGGTCTGCAGCTGTTACTGATTAGTTTCAGATAGGAATGTGTTTACTACGTTCTGAAAACTGTTAGCTCCTCCCACTTAGTTGAGCAAGTTGAACTTGCATGTCCATATTAGGAATTTTTGTGTGCTCGCATGAGCCAGGACTGCCCCTTGCATTTATGCTTACTATGTAATTCTAAAACATATAAAAGCCCCAGTCTTCTGCATTCTGCAGACTGCCTCATTCAGTTGATATTGCAGCTTCTGTGCAAACCTTCTGTTCAGCTTTTGAAGGACTAAGTATCAGCAGGACCCCTGAGAAGGAGTTTTGATTTCCTCATCTGGGCACTGCTGGGACTCCACTGCACCCACCCCCATACTGTCTGGGCACTGCTGGGAGTCCAATTAAACCACCCCCATACTGTCTGGGCACTGCTGGGATTCCTCTGCACCCACCTCCATACTGTCTGGTCACTGCTGGTAGTCATATCCAACTACCCCCATACTGTCTGGGCACTGCTGGGAGTCCTCTGCATCCAACCCTCTTATGTCTGGGCACTGCTGGGAGTCATATCCACCAACCCCTCATATGTCTGGGCACTGCTGGGAGTCCTCTGCACCCACCCCCATACTGTCTTGGCACTGTTGGGAGTCCTCTGCACCCACCCTCATACTGTCTGGGAACTGCTGGGCGTCATATCCAACCACCCCATACTGTCTGGGAACTGCTGGGAGTCCTCTCCACCACCCCTCCTATGTTTGGGCACTGCAGGGAGTCATATCCACCCACCCCTCATATGTCTGAGCACATCTGGGAGTCCTCTGCACCTACCCCCAGACTGTCTGGGCACTGCTGGGAGTCCTCTGCACCCTCCCCCATACTGTATGGGCACTGTGGGAGTCATATCCAACCACCCCTATACTGTCTAGGCACTAATGGGAGTCATATCCATCCACCCCTCTTATGTCTGGGCACTGCTGGGAGTCATATCCACCTACCCCTCATATGTCTATGCACTGGTGGGAGTCATATTCACCCACCCCTCTTATGTCTGGGTACTGCTGGGACTCCTCTGAACCCACCCCTCCTATGTCTGGGCACTGCTGGGAGTCCTCTGCGCCCACCCCCATACTGTCTGGGCACTGTTGGGAGTCCTCTGCACCCCCTCCCATACTGTCTGGGCACTGCTGGGAGTCCTCTACACCCACCCCATACTGTCTGGGCACTGCTGAGACTCATATCCAACCACCACCATACTGTCTGAGCACTGTTGGGAGTCATATCCAACCACCCTCATACTGTATGGGCACTGCTGGGAGTCATATCCAACCACCCCCATACTGTCTGGGCACTGCTGGGAGTCATATCCAAACACCGCCATACTGTCTGGGCACTGCTGGGAGTCGACGGCACTCACCCCATACTGTCTGGGCACTGCTGGGAGTAATATCCAACCACCCCTCTTTTGTCTGGGCACTGCTGGGAGTCATTTTCACTCACCCCTCTTATGTCTGGGAACTGCAGGGACTCCTCTGCATCCACCCGTCTTATGTCTGGGCACTGCTGGGAGTCCTCTCCACCCACCGCCAAACTGTCTGGGCACTGCTGGGAGTCCTCTGCACCCACCCCCATATTGTCTGGGCACTGCAGGGAGTCATATTCAACCTCCCCCATACTGTCTGGACACTGCTGGGAGTCATATCTAACCACCCCCATACTGTCTGTAAGGCACAAATTTCTCTGCGAGATATGAGGGGCCCAAGTTAGTCATCGCCTTATGGATGATACAACATATTTTAAACTGAATCCTTTTGCGGATCGGGAGCCAGTGCAATTCTCCAAGAGTTGGGAGTCATTGAGCCCTCAGAGAGCCCTTGGGCCAGTCGTGTAGTTCTAGTGCCCAATCCTCACACCCAAGATGGTAAGAGAGAGATGAGGTTTTGCGTAAATTATAGAAGCCTCAATGCTGTCACTAGGACAGATGCCCACCCAATACCAAGAGCAGATGAGCTCATTGACAGATTGGCTTCTGCCAAGTTTTTGAGTACATTTGACTTGACAGCTGGCTACTGGCAGATCAGACTAGCTGTTGATGCAAAAGCTAAAACAGCATTTTCAACCCCAGGATCATTATCAATTTGTGGTGATGCCATTTGGTCTAAAAAATGCACCTGCCTCATTCCAAAGGTTGGTGAACCAAGTCCTCTCAGGTCTGGATGACTACTGTGCAGCTTATCTTGATGATATTGCTGTCTTTAGCTCCACTTGGGAAGACCACCTGATCCACCTAAAGAATGTTTTGGAGGCCCTGCAATAGGCAGGACTAACTATCAAGGCTACCAAGTGCCAGGTAGGGCACAGTAAGGTTGTATACCTGGGTCACCTTGTTGGCGGAGGTCAGGTTTAACCATTGGATAGCAAGATCCAAGCCATAAAGGACTGGACTGCTCCCACAACCCAGACTCAGGTCAGAGCTTTCTTGGGCCTGACTGGGTATTACAGAAAGGTTGTCAAAAGTTATGGGTCCATTTTGACACCTCTCATTGACTTAACTTCCAAGAAAATGCAAAAGAAAGTTCAGGGGACAGTAAGCTGTCTAAAGGCATTTGATGACCTGAAGCAGGCCATGTGCACTGCACCTATTCTGCAAAGTACAGACTACTCCAAGGAATTCATTGTTCAAACAGATGCTTCTGAATTGGGTGTGGGTGCTGTTCTTTCACAACTGAATAAAGATGGTCAAGACCAGCCAGTAGCTTTTATTAGCAGAAGACTGACCCCTAGAGAGAAACGTTTGTCAGCTATTGAGAGGGAGGCCTTTGCTGTGGTTTGGGCCCTGAAGAAGCTGAGGCCATACTTGTTTGGTACTCACTTCAAGATTCAGACAGACCATAACCCCCTCTTGTGGCTAAATCAGATGAAGGGTGAAAATCCCAAACTGCTCAGGTGGTCCATTTCCTTACAGGGGATGGACTGTACAGTGGAACATAGACCTAGGGGGTGACCATGCCAATGCAGATGGACTCTCCAGATATTTCCACTAAGAACATGAAGACTCAACTGGTCAAGGTTAGTTTAATGTCCCTGCGTTTGGGGGGGGGGGGGGTTGTGTAGGAGAGTAGAGTATGCTTCATATAGTCACTCCCACTTTTTGCTGTGATTTTCTGGTTTTTCGACTTTAGTGTGGCTGTGGGCTCTGTAATCAGACCCACAACCCAGCTGTTCTCTCTCTAAATTGATACCATGTACATTAGGTACATACCAGATTGGTTACTTTGTCACCCTTGTGAGCCCCTGTTTAGTGTACCCTAGGTACCCAGGGCATAGGTGCATCCAAGGCCTACCAGGGGCTGCAGCATGTATAATGCCACCCCTGGCTGGCCATCTAAACTGACACCACAGGCTGATCACTCAGCTTGGGTAAGGTGGTGTAATCACCCCTTACTGAGATATAGTATATCCATATCTACCTTATACATAGACACATATACACCTCTAAGTCAATGGAGGCAGAGTGCTTGGTTTTATGTGAGAGCGTGCCCTAGCATGAGCTGAGCCCCTCTGCAGGTTTCGGAACCATCTCCTTATAGCTGTTCTATGATATAGCCATACCATATTCTCTTAAGTGCATTAAAATCCTTGCGGTTAATGCTAACTTTAGTTTGGCTTTATCGAAACATGTCGTGTAAGGTGTCAAACACTTTGGAAAACTACTCCCCCACCGATTCTGGTGGTGGGGGTAGCATTCCACCCTTCTAGAGGGATAAGACAAGTATGTATTGCTTCAACCGGTTATAGTTAAACAGAGCCTCAGCATCACAAAATGGATGCTGCTGGCACAGACACGAGTCTGACCTCCTGCTGCTAGATGAAACTCCGGCAGGGGAGGCCTGGACAAAAGGTTTCCTGTCCAGGGAGGTGCCAGCTCATTCTCAGACAGGGTTTTGTGTATTGGGACAGGGAGGGCTGCATCAGCAAATGCTTTTCCAGACACTACCTGGAGCACACAAGGTGCTCCATGCATAGGCCTGTTGAAACCAGTTGCTGGGGCACTCCTGCCTGCCCTGGCGCAAAACTGGACAAAGGGAAATGGATGTAACCACCCCCTTCCCCGGTCCACCCATAGGAGGGACCTAGCAGATAATCCAGCCCCTTTTATCAGTATAAAGATAGGAGCTGTGTCTAGAGACTTTAGATTATCCTGGACTTAAACTCTGAAACAAACACTCTTGGACCTTCAATGTTCTATATCGACAAGAAGACTGAAGACATCTCCCTTGTGGTCAAGGAGTGACTACCCTGTGCAAACAGGCACCACCAGTTACTTGCCAGTTTGCTTTTTTGATGCTCCTGCCAGAATCAAAAGACTCAGCTACTCAGGAACTTGACTTCCAGACTAATTTGACTCCGATCCACATCCACAGCAAAGCTGAGACCCATGGCGGACACGAGAGACGTGGGACCGGACACCCTGGCCATCCTGCATTTTGCTAACTGCATCGACTCCTGAGGTAACTCAAAGTTGTGCTTTGGGGAACGAGAAGCCCCAGACCAGAGCACCAACTGTACCGAAGCACAGCCCTCCACACTCCGCACTTGGGGACTGCCTTTGCATTTCAGCTTGACGTGTTTTCCCAGTTCCTAGTTTGTTGGTTAGTGTGCCCCCTGAAGACTCCATTTTGAATAAACTCCACTTGACTGGTTGCTCCAGGCTTGCTCCTGCTTCCCTGCAAAGGAGAAGCACCCCAGACCTTGCAGGGCTGAACTGAAGCCCATCTTCACTTCCTGTGTGGGTTGCGTTTGCCAAGGCTTGTTGGGTCCTATCCGGATTCCGACACCACACTCAACTAGATCCTTTGTGGGACAGCTTCAATCCTGCTCCTGGTCATCGTCAATGTCTCCTGGTCCTCGTGGCTGAAGAGACAAGCTTCACCTTCTTCACCTGATTCGACGCAACATCGCCTGGTTCCTTCCTGCTCACTGGCTAGTGATCCAGACTCTGTCTTCTCTGCTTTCAGGTTCTTCAGATCTTCGATCCACCCTTGGATCCACCTGTACACTTTTTCTCTGGTCACCTGCAGCACTTCTTTGCAGATCTCCACTGAAAACGACGACGAAACTCAACACGAAAAGACACCCATGCACCTGTTTCCCTGGGTGAGGTAACTCGAGTACTCCAGTGCTCCCGTGGGTCTTGACTCTCGAAGTGTCCTATTTTAAAAGGGTTCCATCCAAGTCCATCTGGAAGTGTCCTTAAATTGTACTTTGTAACTTCTTTGATTCCCATACTAAGTCAATGGTAACCAGTTGCTTTGTTTAGACACTGCACGCGTCTCCCGTGGGCCTCCTACTTCCTAAACTTTGGTTGTATAGTGTAGCCTCAGCAATTCCCTAGGCCCTAGGCCTATTCACCATATCTGTAGTGGCTCTTATACCACTATTTTAGTATATGGTTTGTGAGGCCCCTAGGGCAAAACTGTATTCGTGCAACTTATAGTATGCTAATTGAGTAACTTGTGCGCTTTGCCATTTTCTGCGGCTGACTGGAGCCTTTTGAGACAAGGACCTGCACGTTCCTAACTCAAGGAGGGGGCACTTACCCTGAATTCCTCCAGTATTTCTTTCTGCTTGTGCCGGTTCCTGGGGCTACATATCTCAGGCTTCCCTGAGGGGCGTGCACCATTGACGTCATCTCAAGTGCCCGGAGGCGCTTAAATCATCTTGGCGCCACCCGCGGCGCGGGATGCTGTGCTTTGCAATTTTCTGCGGCTGGCTGGAGCATTTTGACACATGGACTTGCACGTTCCTAGCTCAAGGAGGGAGCCACCCACCTAATTTTTTTATCTAGATTTAAAGTAAGCGGAACTATCTCTTATGACTTTGGACTAAGGGGACATTACTATTACTCTTCCGCAAGTGGGGGGGTTATTGCTGGATAACTGCTGTATACAGTACTGTAATTTGGTGGTTGCTGCTGACCAATATTCATAGCCTGTTTTTACTTGTTTGGAGGTGCATCCATAAGCATTTTACATCTAGTGGGCCTGTGAATCAAAAATCCACTTTAAGTGCAATACCAAGCGGGGTTATGGCAACAAAACATAATCTAGTGGGCCAGAAGGTAGGGGGGGGGCAGGCACATTGGACGCCTTTTTGATCAGGGCTGAATCCGTGCTCCAGCATGAGATACAGCTGACGGAAAAAAGGCTTTCACTAGGAGTGTATGCGGAACACATAAGATCATCTATGGGGGCCATACGTTTGGCCAAGTCACCCGTGGTAGCTGCACAACTTGCAAGTCACTTAAATATAGACCTATCTGAACACTCACGGGGGGCACGGGGGACATGACCCAGAGCCCGATTCTGGAATTGGAAAATGGGCATGATTTTTGTCCGGTGGAGGATATGACTGTTCCGGGTCAGTCCTTACATGATGTTATACACGGGCTCATGGTGGTCCCTATTAACCCGAAGGATCCAGTTTCCCCCCTGGTTTAAGCCTCACACCATGTCAAACCCCACACCCCCACTGATAAAGGGGGAGTCTATGACAACCAATCAACTAGGCCAAAGAGACCCACAAGGGATAGTATTGGTGTTGTGGGTGGTTTGGGGGAACCATTTGCAAAACAAACAAGGGGCGGTCTAGCTACACAGGACCAAAATAAAGATAAAGGGAAAAGCAGGCACCAGAAAGGAAAATCGACCCGTATACCTGACCCTGGTGTGGTTCAACCTGTAAACTCTAATGTGATTGAGCGATGTGACATAGGGGGTAATCAGGCCTACTGGGAACGCATGGAAACCCTAATATTAACTATCCTTGCACCATTCTGGACTAAGTTAGGGGCTATTGAAGACAAAGTTGCCCGTTTAGCAAAAGCCTATGAAGCAAAGGATAATACAAATTTATTGAAAGCCTCAAGGGAAGGCAGTGTACTTAGCACACATTTGGGAAGTAAGGGAGTAGGTGGGACTCAGGACAAGCCGACGACCCATGTGGTAGCTGACAGTTTGAATGTAACAAGACGTATCCCAAATCCATCACCCCAGGTTGGAATTTTAGACATATGGGGCAGACCCCATCACCCAGAATCACACATCATGGGTCAGAGCAGCAAACTTTGTTGCCTTGTACAGGTACTCAAAATTTGCAAAGGCTAAATGATCTCCCTGGGTCTCTAAAATGTTCCCACAGTATGCCAAGGTAGTGGCTATAACATGATAAACAATCTAACAAATAATGTACTGCTGAAACCTGCCCAAGATATTATAGATCTCCCGCCTGCGGCCAGCCCCTTGGTTGTTGTCCTGGCTGGTTTTCCTCCGCTGAGATCGGACCAACCGGAATCCTGGACTCAATTAAAAAACAAAACCTTGGACTGGTTGGCCAGACATAAAGGCTTTAGAACTTCAGTAGCTAACAATATTTTCATGGCACGTTGAGTTGGGTGGCTTGGTAAATCGCAAAAAAGGATAGGGGGGATTGCGTCATTGTCAACTTTCGAAGCCCTGTAAATGCACAAATGATCCTTGAAGTTCAAGATCATTTTTCCCCCGCCACTTCTATTGTGGCCCTCCCGTTGGGGTATTTTTACAGGCCCCCCCTTGAGATCACATGGGGAGTTCACCCCGTTTATTGCGGTCTCAAATAGATTTGAGACCTTGTCCAATTTAGACGACCAGGGTTGACTGCAAGTAAGGGATGTATCTATAAAGAAGCCACTAATAAAGAGGACACTGGGAGAAAAGGAATCCCCACTTACAATGCCTTATCCAATATGGGAGCTTTACCTTATATTGCAATGCCCAATCCCGTGACTTCAGCAGGCATGGAAGGAAAACAATCGGGCAGACTGTAACCGGGCCGAAGTTAAGAATCTTTCATGGAACATAGCCGGTTTGCGGTCAAAAAGGTGGGACACGATTTGGGAGACTTTTCTCTCAATGCACCATATTATCGCCCTGCAGGAAACCTGGGACCCAAATGATTCTTATTATCTGGACGGGTATCGCTCTTTTAGAAGAAACGCAGTACCATCAACAACGGGGAGACCTAGGGGGGGACTCTTGTTATTGATCCGCCTTAAACTACTGTATAAGACTAAGCTGATAGCGACAAGCTCACCAAATATTTTAGTCATTAAACTTACAGGCGATTTTCCTTCTAGGTTTACTGGTTGTAAACTTTTACAATTCTTTTTAAAAAATTGATGATTTGGAGCATTTAAGATCTCTGGCTACCTTTTTGGATGATTATGAGTCCAACAATGACACGCCCTATCATCTATTAATCCTTGGTGATTTTAACATTCATGTTTGTCAATCGGATTGTATGCAAGGTATTGAAGATGAGAACTTCCCGCAGGGGATAATCTATTTTGAACACACGAAGTATGGGGCCTATCTAGAGAGTTTTTTATCTGTTTATAACTTATTCTGCCCGGTACAATCAGAAACCTCTTTCCGGGTTCCAACATATAGTGGGCAAGGACATCAAAGTATTATTGACTACATTTTACTCTCATGCCCATTGACGGACCTACTAGGCGCTTTTTGCGTAACACATCGTAGTATGAGTGATCAAAACCCCCTTACTTTGGCTATTTTTATCCAGGCCTTTGAAATTGTGAAACCTCTGGCACTCATCTCTAATTCCAATATATCCACCAAAGATCAATAGCGGAGGCTAAGATGGGAGGCAATCACCCCGGAAAACTTCCTAGATAATTTATACAAAAGTCAATCAGAGGATTTCAGTATATGCTCAAACTTGCATTCTGACCCATCAACAATTTTAGGTGCTTTTGACCGCATAACGAAACAGGCAGCGGCCAACTTGACGCTTCACTGTAAACTAAGGCCCAAGAAATATAGAAACTGGTTTGTAAGGATCCCGCAAGGCTTTTAGTCAGAGAGCAGCCGGGTGAACAGCCTATGTGAACGCACTGGATAGAGGTATGCTATTATCAAGTGGTGCACTTGGGTGAGTGGAGAGCCCTTGGAACCACTCAAATTATGTAGACTAAGCTACTAATTGTAGAATTACGTGGTTACCCTATGCACTCAAACAACAGTAGAGCAGTATGTTAAGTAACATTCAAATGTAAAGTACAAAAACAAAGCAACAGAAGATTTTCGGAAACTCTAGAGGGAGAGTAGTCCGTTGGAGTCCTTTATTGCGTTAAACAGCCAGCCGACACGTGTTTCATCGCTATTGCGAATCCTCAGGGCTATAGTGGCTGTAGCATAACCGGAAGGTCGCACAGCTGGTGATAATTTCAACCCAGCCGGGCCCGGGACCATCCAGGTAGAGATGAGGAAGCTGTGAGCAAATTATTCAGAGTAAGATGGCACGTCGATGGAGGGAGTAGGCTTAAGAAAAGTGGAAATGCCACGTATTGCTGGAAGGAGGTCGCGGTCTAAAGAGGTATTGGTCTCTCGTTCCCCAGCCTGAAGTTGGGTACGACGTCAGTTTCAGATGCGATGACGCCAGAGTCTGAGCGTTCTTCAGAGCGGCGTGCAGCGTTTCCTCTCCGGGCCGTGTTCCTGTTTGGACTGGTTTGATCAAGCGTGCGCTACTGCGCTGACTGCACTCCTGGGAGCGTTGAAAGAGCCCATAAGGGATGCCAATATGGTCATACAGGCTAGGAGGGCCTATTAAATTGCATTTAAAACAAGAAAGACTCAGTTAAAAGAAAAGGCTTGGGACAAACTCAGTCAAGCGAGTGTCTTGTCTAGTAGCACTAGATTCTGGAAAGTAGTTAATAGCCCAATGTTTGACGAGTCAACCAACTCTGTTAAAGACTGTCTTATTTCTCCAAAAGGTGAGTTGAACACTTTAGTGGCTTATACGCTGATGTGAGCCAGGAGTTGTCTATTTCCCAAGGGGAAAACATCTATGCCTCAAATGTGCTATTTATAGAGGAGGAAGTGACTGAGGCGATCATGTCTACATTAAAGGGAAAAGCACCAGGCCCAGACGGCGTACCAGTCGCTCTTTATAGGGCAGACTCCCCTGTATGGGCTAGGATTTTGACCCTTGTTTTTAATGCCGCGTCTAAGGTCGGCTTTCCGATGTCTTGGGCTAAAGCTGTCATAATCCCAATGTTTAAAAAGGGCTCAAGAGAGGATCCGGCCTGTTATAGACCGATCCCACTCTTGGACTCTGCAGCCAAGATAATGGGGAAAGCCATACTTGCCCGTCTAACAAGATTGGTTGGACAAAAATAGCATCATCTCGGATCTGCAGTAAGGGTTTAGGCAGGGAAAGGGCATGACGGGACAATGCCTTAATCTACACCTAGTAATAGGGAAGTACAGTTTGCTAAGCATGGGGACATCCATTTAGCTTTTAGGGATTTATCCACTGCTTTCGACCTTGTAAATAGGCAAAAACTTTTGGCTTCCCTCTACAGTATTGGGTTAGAACAGGCTTTGATCTTCTTCCCGGCAGCCATCCATGAAAATACTTCGGCGGCGGTTCGCTATAATGAGAAAGTCAACCTAACTGAGGCATGGCCAGTTAAGCGAGGTGTGCGACACTCTAATCTCCTCTTGTAAACATGTCCCTAGAGCTGGTACAAAAATGATCCCTGCGTTATTGTATGCAGATGATGCGGTTTTGTGGCAAGGACGTTGCGAGTGTTACAATATCTTTTAGATTGTTTTATTGATTTTATGGACTCTCTAGACCTAATTGCAAACCTCAAAAAGGTGCATTCTATGGCAATCGGTAAGGGACGGGCATAAAAGGCTAAATTTTATTGCAAGGGATTAGAACTTACGAAAATCCCTGCTTTCCCACATCTAGGCGTCCTTTTTGACAAAAGATGATCATGGGTTATGCAACGTGCAAACAAAAAGAACACCATTGCTAGGGAGACTGGGGCATTATTAGGGTTTGCAAGAAGGATAGGCTCTAAACCACTCCCGGCCCTCATGAAGATTTACAACGCTAAGTGCCTCCCAATGGTGACGTACGGGAGTGATGTATGGGGTTATATAGAGACTAACGATATACAGACAGCAGAAAAAAAAAATTCTGAAGGTTGTTATCGCTTCCAGCCTCTGCTCCAATTTTTAACCTTCATGAGGGGCTTTATTTCATATCAGATTGCGGTTGCCCCATTACTATGTTGGTTAAGAATCTGGGCACAGCTGTCACCTAATCTGTATCAGTTGATCATCCAGGACTGTGTGTCTCTAGACAAAGGACTCAACATCCCGTGGATCTGTTCTATTAAGACACAAATGGACTCACTGGGCTGTTCTGACTTATTTTCAAGTCCTAGGGCTCTTGGCAAGGTGGTCATTAGAGACTTGAAGTCCCAGTTCCTGAATAGAGCAATGTTGATAAGGGAGGAAGTGGAACTAGCCAAACCCTCAGTGAGGAGTTTTGTTATGTTGAGTTCAGGTAGAGAAATACAGCCATACCTGACGTACATAAACAAACCCTATCACCTGTTTGTTCTAATAAGGTTCAAGTATAATATGCTCCCCTGCCTATTGTAATTCCCAAAAGGCTTTTCTAAAGAGGGGTCTCTGGGCCCTTGCTCTTGTGATGATTTCTCAGAGCAGAATACCCTTCACATGGTATTTTTCTGTGATTTTTATGTAACATTACGCAGGAAATTTATTTTACCATTGTTAAGAGGGGGTAACTTTGAGCAAGTCAGGCCAGGGTTAGCCTATTTGCAAATGCTCGGTTCAAAAGTCATGTGTTTTGGGGTAGCTAGCTATATTTCAGGCGCTATTAGGCGAAGGAACAAACTTATATTATAGTGCCCTCTCTCTTCTCCTTTTTTAAGTATTTTATGTAAAATTTACTTTTTAAATGTTGGTTTGCTGTGTGATAAACTTTGTAATATATTTATTTGAATGCCAAGGGTGTTTCTTGATGGAAGCTCATTTTACTGTGTGGCAAATGGATTTTCTGTAATTGGCATGTGAATTGCACTAAATGTTTGTTTTATTTTGTGTCATAGGTAGTATGAAATGTGATCTGTGCTTTGATGGTTTTAAATTGTAACCGAATAAAGTAATTTTTGACTTGACTTTGAGTAACTTTTAATGTACTTTTGCCTCTCAGCTCATAAAGAGTTCAGAGGGGTTGTGTTAGTAATAAATACATATATATTTGATATATACCTTGTGTGGTGTCCTTTCATTTGGTATTCAAGAGAATATAATTGGTAAAACAAACAGCTTCACATGCTCTTTGGAGTTTATCCTAAGACTGCTTGTCCATGCTACCACTAGGATAGCTTGTCTATAAGGTTGACTTTACAACCACCATCAATAAGGGTCAATTTGGACTGGTGCAAGGTGCCACTAGAACTAGTGACACCATATGCCAGGCTAACATCTCACAGAAGATACATTTGTTAAAAGACTATTATCAGTCCCTCTAGCATGCAATACATTTAATTCACATAAGGAAGTATGGCTGCCCTTTACTACTGATGTTATTAAACTAGCCCCACTTTCCCTTTGGATATCAGTGTGAAAAAGAAGTACTATTGGCCTGAATCAATAGATTTTGAAAGGCATACTGAACTCAGAACAGGCTCATAAAATCGCCTGGATACTATACCTCAGAAAACCCCTTATACCCTTGGGGCTTGCATATGTATCCAACACTCCTACTCTCTGTGAACATTTTCCAAAATCAAAAACTAAAAGATATTTTTAACAAGAAAGCAGCCTTTGATAGGTGCGACAGATACAGAGAGAAACAATCTATAAAGGTTTATGAATGTTTACCTCAGATACCCAAAGGCCCTTGCACTTACCTTGAATTCATAAAGAACAAACAGCACCTCTATATTCTGATTAGGTTTTGTCTAAACTACATTCTGTCAATGTCGGGCACCCAATTAACTTCTTCTCAATAAGCAATCTACAGTTCTGCCCATGCGATGACAAGGCAATTCAAGCAACTTCGCACCTATTATTTTATTGCCCTTTTTACACAGCAGAGAGAAAAACATTTATGGTTCCATTGCACAAAAATTCACCTTGTGCTCTCCAGCAATAGCGCTTTCCCTATTATATCAATTAGAAACTCTGTTTTATGTTTTGCACTGGCTTCCTTTTTAATGGCTGCTATAAAAACCTGTCAGGCTTTTAGCATGACTACTGCTGTACCTTAAAGACAATTGTTTTAACTTAAGTTTAAAATTTATGATTGTCGCCTACTGAAAATATTGTTTTTTTATTTCCTAATATGAACGATTACATTTTCATCAAAAATTGTTTTTGTATTGTAATCACTTTTATGATTGGCTCTTGTATGCAATGAAATGATTTTTAGATATACTTGTATGGATTTTTTGAAGTGCAAAATAAAGTCTTTGATTGATTGAATGAAATACTACTATTAATATTATTTTTATTTTGGAGGGAAACCTGCTTCTAACATAACAACATCATAAAATATAATATGTATTTTCACCTGCAATATTAAGAATAATACAATTAAAGCATTTATTTCATTTGTAATACTAAAATCCTAAAATACTTCAATTGATCTTCACCTTATCCGCTGAAGCCTATAGTAAATAGCTTGAAACAGGAAAGACAATACGCACAGTATTATCTGTTCTTGAAATTCAAATTGCATCTGCATAGCATCTCATGCCTAAAAAGCACCAGGTTGGGAATAACCAGATCTTCCTTGAATGATGATAAATGGAACAGAAAAACAAGAAATGCACTTTCCTGACTCAGGGAATACTTTACATGAAGGACAAAAGTGTGAAATGGTCAGCTCTCGACATTTACTGCAAAATGTATTCCATGCTAAAATCAGAAAGCTCAATCTCGCTGTTCTGTACAATCCATAAAAATTTCAAATTCCTTGAAGTTGAGAAATCCTTCTGTCAGGGTACTTGCTGATGTCTCCACTATCCAGCTATTTAAAGGACCCAACATCTCCTTAGTGATCTGCTCAAGGTTGTCCATGGCTACATGCATGTCCAGCTTATACATCCAGGAATTAAAGTGGTTAAACCATGTTATAGATCAATTCTAATCTAACACTTTTAAATCTGCAAATGCTAGTTTGTAGGATCCGTGAGTCTTATTAAATAGATCAGTGGTTGGAGCTTGGCAACATTTGTTATGTTCCTTAAACCCAACTCCAAGCGCATAAGTGTAAGTGGGGCACTTTGGGGCAACTTGTGAATTGATTCCATGAAGGTATTATCTGTTTTTACCAAATTCTTAATTTCATCTACCCCAAATATCTGTGCCATGCAATGCTACACCAAGCCCTTTTGCAGGATAGAGAGCCAATGCAGGAAAAATAGTTGGAAAATTAGATTAATTTATTATCTTCATGACCGCTAACCCTGTTTGCTGCAGTGGCATTTGGCTTTGTATTATTTGGGGGTGCTCATGACAGTGAGTTAGTAATCCGCACACCCAAATGATCAAAGTCTCTGACTTGCGCCAAGTCAGAGGATCCCAACGTCACCTTCCCTCTAAAGGACCTACTTCTTGCAGTTGTTAGATAACCAATCTGTTAACTTTTGCAAGCCCACTTGAGTTCCAAAATAGTGAATCCTTAACTTTGCACAGTGCATGATTAAATGAAGTGCTATGTTTCAGAATTTTCTTTCTACTTACCATTTTATCATTCTCTGCAAATATTTCAAATGTTTATACTGTGAAATAGTACTTTTATTCCTGCAACCTTCTGTCTTACATATAACGCTTTCATTCACCAAGGCCCTATGGTAAATGTTTAAATATATAGCTGAATTGACATTTCCTATACCAGTGACATATTTTTACCAATTTTCTTTTATTCATTCATCTTACTGTGGACTCACTCTCCAGAGAACAGGACTGGTGTAGAGTATGGCGGATTGGTACTCTATCACAGATGTGTCCTGTCCTGTCCTGTCCAGCTAACCTATCCACCTCATCACCAGTGTATTAGGATATACTGATGAAAGTCTATCAGCTGCCTTTGTGATGGAGTACCCACCTGCCAAACTCTAAATCAGGCCCGAAGTTCGCAGTTTGTTTTGGTCCGTTTATCCCTCTAAACTCCTTTTTTGGTGTATGTTTTCTGGTACCCAATGTACAGCGATTAAATTAACAATTTTTTTATGATCAATGATATTGGTGATCAGGTGGCAATTGTCTGCAAATTGCATTTTTGCCCTGTGCTTTCATTAAAAAAGTTATTTGCAGTCAAAAATTGTGTTGCATGGGTACTACAGAGCAAATCGAAAAACAAGTGCATTTTTGATTTTATCTTCTTTCAGATAAGGGCCTAAACATTATAGTTAAGCATTCATAATACAGTCCTCTGTGTTCTTATACATCAGAAAAATGAGACATGCTTTGAGATACTTAGGTACTTTATTAGTAAGTGACACAAGGGACAATCATGATTCTAAAAAAACCTTTGAAGAACCTTGATTGAAGGAAAGTCCTTGCATGAAAAGGTAGAAAAGGAGAAAATCCAATTAGCTGTCACCAGCCCTCTGTGTGATGACTGAAGTATTACAAATGCTTGACAGCCACATCCTTTAAAAGAGAAGAACATAAATGCTTAGAAGGAGATCAGAAATCAAACACCAACAAAAAGTTAATTTCCCCAAATGATCATCCTTCTCACAAGCACACAGAAGGCATGGTTCTACTCAATAACACCCAGAACAATCATTTCACTCATCACCTTATCATATAAATAATTAACTCAGTCACCAATACGGGACTCCTATCCATACAAACACTGAATGGTGAAGTGGCTATTCTACTCAGGCAGTTACCATACACGTTTATTCGTCTTAAGACAAACCTGTTCACGAACATAAAATATTCTGTTAGAGTCTCAGTTTAACGGATCATTACACATCCAGGCCACATGAAGAAATGTTTTCAAATAACACCCACACATATTATTCAACTCAAACATCAGTTAAAGAGATCAAGTACCAAACATTCAATGATATCAATTTGTATAGTGCCAGAAAGTGTCATTGTACTCACAATCCACTCAATCAGTAACTGGCCATTGACAATAACCAGCTTTGATCTGATTCTGTGATTCAAGCCAATGAGAGGGAGCGTGAAGTCTCCTTAAACTACTGATGGTGCAATTGAGAAGTATTTTGAGATTATGATGTTAATTAAATCACTAACCCAAGTTTATGCAGCACATCCAGTCCAAATGCAAAGCACAAAACTTTGCAATGAACAAGACTCAGTTATTAATCCCAGACTAGGGGATATCAAAAAATATCATAGCAAAGTAATTCTTTTGTGTGCAAAACATAATGGGACAAAGTATATGTTCTGAAACAATCTGCTGTCATATAGTATTATACAGATGAGACAGCTGTGCATTCAGAGGGTACTGGCTAATGATACCTAATCTGGCAGAGAGTATTCCCAATCCAATAGTCTGCTGCTGATGGTAAAAAGTATCAGAAATGGAAGTGGCATCTGCAAGTTTAAAACATATTCATAACTCAGTGCAGGAGATAAATATTCTAGTTTAACATCTGTTCATACACCTGATGCAGAATATTTCTGTAACTATCTCAACAATTTTCTTGGATCAGGAGTGAAATTAGCAAGCAATCTCAAAATAGAAGCTATTACCTAAATTAACGTCCCAGAGGACCACGATCAAGTCCACCTTTTTCTCCTCCAAGAAGACAATTAAAAAGTCCACTGTGTTCTCCCCCGCCAAGCAGGCCTTCAAGAAGCCCACCGTTTCCTCCAAGAAGACCCCCAAGAAGCCCATTCGGCCCCAAAATCGTGTCCTGGGCATAAGAAAATGTTATTAACAAGATGCAATCTTTTTTCAATTCTAAAATTGTATATTTAACAATGTGTCTCTTTGACATTACGATGACATCAATACAGAATTACAATGTGAAGTTACCATATAAATCAAAAAGAACATTCCGATAAGTTACCTGGGACCGAATGTACAACCATTCATTTTTGCTAGTAACAAATTGCGTCAATTTACGACTTGCAATTTGCGACTTGCAAAAATGAATGTACAACAGTGTCTCAGGCACTGTCTGCGATCTCCAATGAGGAATCATTAATATTCATGAGGTTGTCACAATTTGCGACCCAATTGGGAATGACCCACACTCACAGGGATGGTGGCCTGCTGGGGTCAGCAGACCACCATGTCTGTGACTGTTTTTTCAATAAAGCAGTTAAAAAAAAATTCATCCCATTTTCCTTAACCCCTTGGCAACAAGGTGTTTTCCCCCCGCTGTGTGGGGGGGAGAGGGGCCGCTAGCAGCGGCACTATCCTGTTGACGAGCTCCGCTCGTCATGAGGCAGAGCGGAGCTGAGTTGCCCTTGTGATGAGCTGAACTTGTTACACCACACCCGTTTTTCAAACGTTCAACACAGCAGGGAAATTATCCCTGCGTCCGGACGTTCCAACGGCTGTGACGAGCTCAGCTTGTCATGAGGGCAACCCAACCTTCCCTCATGACGAGCTGAGCCTATCAACAGCACTCAAGGGGTTAAAGGAAAATGGGATGCATTTAAAGATGAAAAATGTATCTTTTCATTATTATTTTTTAAGGACAGGGAGTTGTACCTGGGTATTTTCACACCCATTCCCATTCGCGAGTGGCTTGCCACCCTTCTGAAAAGGGTGGTAAACTGTAAATGTTTTGCTTCCGCAAATGCGGACGCTAAACAATGGTACATGCCATTTACCCTCGCTATTAGGAAGGAACGCCCTTGGCACGTCCCTTCCTAATAGCGAGTTGCAAACCATATTTTGTGATTCGCTAATAGGTTAGCGACATGCAAAATATGGTTTGTACATGGGCTTGTCCTTTTTAGCGGTTGCGAACAGGCCAAATTCACGTTTGCCACCGCAAAACACTGTCGAACATCCGCCCCTCAAAGTGCTAAATGAAACTCATCGCAAGTCAAAGGCATGTGCTGATGACAAGGAATGTGTGCAGCGAGCCAACAATATTTTTTTTATTCATGCTTTATAAGGTTATCAAACAGACAAGGAAAATTGATAATTTGCCTCTTTCAGCATTCTCTTTTCATAGCTCAGCCTAGCGTACACACATTGTAAGACTGATAAAAGAGCTAAATACAGGATGCATATTCGCACGACATTTCTCTGCCCTTTCATTGCTGGCGTGGGAAATTGTAAAATTAAATATCTGAATTCAATGTTGCTGAAAGTCATGTTACCTTTTCTGTTAGATTCTCACTATTAAATTGGATTGTATTAACTCCTACCTCACTGTGTGTTTGCTTCGAAAATGATAACAATCTCACTTGTCTGAACTGCTCTGCACACAAATGTGATGCCATGCTCAAGTTTCATGCCGATTTCGTCCCAGAATGCCAGGTCAAGCCATAAAAAACGGTAGTCCATTTTTTATGATTTGCATGCAGTTAATTTCTTTTTTTGTAAAGACATTTTGACAAAATTCAGTATCCCAATGGTTCTCGTTTCACTGCAAACACTGCACATATGAAGCAACTGTCAGACTTGCGTGGGGTGTCAAGGTTTCCAACATTTGTATGTGCTGTCAGAAGCTTCTAACAGTTTTAAGCATGTTTTAAAAAAGTAGTCTCAGCGACTTGGCGATGTGGCGAGCGCAAGGTAAGTGTTCTTATTTAATTTTTTATTTTACTTTCCCTATCCCGCCATCTGTTCACGTGCCCTTCACCGCCCTGCCCCATCCCACTGCCTGACTGTAATTACCTTACCTGTGCCATTCACGCCTGATTCCTGACCTGTCCTTGCCACGCAGCACACCAAGGTGACTTGCTGTTCTGCACTGCATGCCTTCCTCATAAATGAGGCCCCTAATGAGCAATTTTATCTGGAGTACTTTTTTCAGTAAAATTTTTTAAAATGTATTCAGACTTTAATGATTTAGTAATTGTTTAAAGTTACAACAATACTTTCTCATTTTTATATTTCACAACTTTCACTGCACTTTAACTGCACTTCCTTGACAAACTGTCTTTCTGAGGAATCCTTTTTCCCAAATCAAGGTGTGATTAATCATATCTTTGTATTCACAATGCTTGTCTGGGCAGTTTGTTTCCTAAGGGTATTTTAGTTGTTTACTTGTGTTTTTTCCTGGCCATTCCACGGCTTTAGAGTAATTTAGTAACAGAGAAATAAAGAAAATGGATTTACCAGTACTCCTGATAATGTACCAAGAAGAGGTCCTAGGAGATTTTTCTGCACATAAACAAGAGCAATGAAAATGTTATTGATAATGAGATATAAGTTCATACCTTAATATCCATGTCTATTAACAGTGGTGGCAGTCATGTGCAACTTACAAGGGGGCAGTGACCCCCTTGCACACATGCACACTCCCTTAAACCCATGCATTCACATGCAGACATACACCCACACAGCCATTCACAACATTCACTCACAAATAGACATGCATTTATGCATACATGCACGCACCAAACTGTCAATAAAAACAACATTTAACTGCTGCAGCTTTCGGGCAGGAAGCCTTGTATGTGCCAGGAGGGTTGGGACTGCTGCTTCCTAGGTCAGCCGATGAGGGCAGGCAAAAGTCCCTACTTCGCTACAGGAGTAGGATGGGGTTTGAGAGACTGCTTACCGCACGCAGTCTGTGATGAGGTGTCAGCGATAGACATTCAACCCTGGGCTTAAAGCTGAAGTGCCGACGCAAGCGGCTCTGATACTCTCTCTCATCACGAGGGAGATGGCCTCAAGGACCTTTGTGGAGCTAAGAAGGTAATGCCCACAGGAGCTGTGAAATCCTCTGCCCAGCAAAGTTCAGGTCCGGCAGCCCGGAGCATGCGCATTTAGTCGATGTCTAGCTCCTGGCAGCCCAACCTGAAACTAAAGAGTGATCCCTCAGCCTGACAGACACTCTTTATGTCCAAAAGGCACAGAGGCGTGGCCACTGCTGTTTATTAGTAATGACAACATGTGGACAGAGTAACTTATTCATTACGAAAAATGCATGGCCATGCAATAATGCAAAAGTATGCACTGATTGACAGTATTACACATCACCACAATAAAATGTAAATTAGAGAGGGTGTTTTTACCACTATTTTGAGAACTCCACCCAACAAGCTGCCAAGAAGGGTTTCACATTTCTTGGGTTCCATGTTTTCAACAGACCCAGAACCCTACATCAGAGGAGAAAAGGTTACAATCCAATTGAGATGTCATGATTGTTTACAAGTTCAGACTCTTATGGTTGTGCAAGTGTTTTTAATTGGACCTTGTTCCTCAGAATACAGTAATGTTATAATTTCGATGTTTAATTTTTTAGAGTGAGAAATGTATATGTAGAAATGTTTGAGATCAGCAACACTTTAGCAACACTAGGTCTGCTGTGGCTTCAAGTTAAATCTAATAGTAAACATATTAAAACCTGTACATAAACATGTTGTCTCTCAAACTATGAATAGAGTTATAGGGTTAAAGTAGAAAGGTATGCAATTGGGGTTCTTTATTTTAGTGCAACAACAAACATTATGGTGGGATTTAAAATTTGGCAAAAAATGGGGATTTGCACAAAGAAAACAGAAGGCAGGCACCTGCCATATTCAAAATTAGAGCTGTTGCATGTTCTTCTCTTGTGAATACTTGACGGATGTACCATGTTACAACGCATACCGTTACAACTACCTACTATTACAACGCGACCATTACAACGCATACCATTACAACGCATAGCGCTTTGAGGTGCTGGATAGTGGTAAGTATAATTTACTATTCTAACTCCAGTCCCCGTGGACACTAGGGAAGGTGTTGGATAGTAAATTATACTTATTCCTTATCCTAGAGCGCCCCCCAGCGCAATGCGTTGTAATGGTATGCGTTGTAAAAGATGCGTTGTAATAGTAGGTAGTTGTAAAAGATGCGTTGTAACGGGTGTATACCATACTTGACAGTGTGTCTATGAGGGGTATACATGAAAGACATAACAGAGTTAAAAAAAATTAAGTCTAAGTAATACAGAGACTAGTTTGAGTCTCTTGGATGAGAAATATCACAGAAGAGCACACCAAATCGCCAGAAGAATGATCCAAGCTATGAACGGTCACAATGCAACACATTGGGGTAAAGATGGTATTCTTTCTAATCAAAATTAAATGCTCCTAGAAAGTTGTTTGCATATAATATTATGTGCAAAAATGCAAGAGAAGGATAACCTGGATATATTTTGCATAATTACACTCCAAGAGATTGTATAGCTGCAAACCTATGACATTTTAGAGTTAAAGAAATGGCTTTATGACATTTAATTGCAAAAGCGTAATTCATCTAAAACACAATTGGTCCCTCCATTGCAGAGAATATAACTGATAGATTACCTTCAAGAATTTGCATTTAATGGACTTGCTTTACCTGAACTATTGCCCCCATTTCTTGGATCTGCATCTGGGAAAAACCCTGAAAAGGAGTTTAAAAAGTGAGGAAGAGGTACTTCTTTTATGGGATGAAAACACAGACAGACAAGGAATGCTAGTGTATTGTAGCCTTTGCATGGAACAATGCCTTCTCAAAAACTTATATTCCTGCTAATACAATTGTCAGTTCAACATTTATGTAAAAGGTCACCTGACTTTAAATCTATCAAAGCCATTTTGATTTCTTAAAATCTTTTCATAGTTCTTTTATGAATGTATATTGTAATTATGGTATTAAGTGACATTTTAATCTTTGCTCTATTTTTATTTTCTATAAATATTTCTTGTTATTTGCCCACAGTTTACCTCGCATTTTGAACATAAAAACATAGCAATGAACATACATGTTTGTGATATGTACAGCAGTACAAAACAAAGACTTGTATTTTGTTGCCTAAAGTACGAAGAAATTTACTTTGAATAACAAATCAGTGGAGATGCAAAATAAGAGTCTATTTGGAATATAAAAATATGACGAGTTATAGGAAGTATCAAAAAAAGCAGGTGTGGGTTGCAGAGAGTAGCAATAATAGGCTGAACAGAGTATATCATTGCAAAATTCTTTCAGTCACTATTTAGGAGACAGAGAGGCACAACCAACAGTTCTGAAGTCCTTGTGTGAAAGGGTTCCCAACACACTCTGAGTGACTCATTTGTCAGTCCGCTACCATATGTAGGTCATAACAAAGAGTAAATCACAAGAACTACAATATTATTAAAAGAGAATGTATCATACTCTGGAGATATGCCACTATGACAGTGTCTTTAAGTAGAGATGTTTGTGGATAGCATTAGTACAACAGGGCTGTTTTGTGATTTATATTTGAGGTCCATGAGTCCTTCAACATCATTTTGAATGAAGCTTCTTTTATTATAAATACTGCTACATCATCATACCTGTAGTCACTTGACACATTATAGAGGGTGAGAATTAAAGTAACAATGAATTTCTGTAAACAGTACTGCAATATACTATAATTTTATGGTGCAGGAGGACAAAGAATTTGTAAGCACAAAAAACATTATGTACTACAAGATGCTGTGAGTAGGTATGTGGGTCAAGCGGAAGTAATGCATTTCTTCATGGCCACAGAAGACCGATTATGGGAGAGAATGTTTTGGGAAAAGTTAAGCATGTTTTATGATGCTGAATGATTTTGCTTCGTTATCCATTTTATTTGTTGTCCATTATTATCTTTACTGGCATTCTATATTTTTTTTTCTTCTTTGTCTCATAAGTGATGGCAAATTCTAAATATGATAAAAGTTCACCCATTTTTACAATTTTAACAGAATCTGAAGGAGAGATTTGACATCAGCAAGGACTGCGGGATAATGGAGATGTTTGGCAACTCTTTGGGAGCAAAGGAACACTTGTTTAAATACATAAATTGAATGAAGGAAACTCGAAAATACTTCATCGTTAGACGCTTCATATTCGAATAACATTAACATACATCACAGGCTGTAAAATGTTAAATTAACTAAGGAAGTGCCAATTAATCCACTAAAGAGGTTTTAGGGTATTGAGAACCCTGGAAAAAATGAGTACATTTAAAACCCCCTAAAGGGATCAATGCTTCACAGATGAAGCCCTGGAATCATGGATAAAATGCACTGTTAGACTTCTTTATGTTTGGACAATTGAGCAGATAATTCATCAGACAGGTGTACGGTAAAATGACTACGAATAAGTTGTGAATGTCCCAAATTAACAGGAGCCCAATGACTCACTGATCTGAAGGGAAGTAGGTATGGTGTATATCACACTCTGCAACTGACATTTATATTATTTATTGATTAGTAAATAAATATTGTCTTACCATCTGCCGCATCACATCTTCAACAGAGCACCCCAAGTCATCAGCCAATTCTTCCTAAGGATCAATTAAGAAACACAAAATCTAATTTATACATGTTTGACTGAGAAAACCCAGCACTGAAAAACTTGCAAACAAGTGTCTATTCCTAATTGTTTGATTTTTTTGTGAAGACTGAGTCATATCTAATTGGGTAAATTCCGCTCATTCATTTGTCAGTAAATTACCCAAATGAAAAGAATTTTAGAAGTCTTCAATGCTGTTAATCACTGCAAATGAACTCTTCCCACCTCTGCCTCACTAGTGTTTGCATCAGGGCTGTCTGTAACATTTACATCAATAATGGAAGGGATGAATGTATGAATTACACAAGAAAATTCACTATTTTTTGTAAATAAATTTATTTCTTCACTGACACTAACAAATATAGAATGACATACTCAAGGGGTATAAATATTAAATATTAAACCAAAGGCAGACGCACATATTTATAGAGATAACAAGATACATTTATTAGTTGACAGGCAGATCACATACAGAACTAGTGTACTGTTTCAAATGAATAATTTGTTATAAAAACACGTATTCAAATCATAAAAGAAATAAAGTATCTGTTTTACCAAAACAGTGAGGAGATTGTGCAGACTACATTTCATTTCAAATGTCCTGCCCTTTGATGTGCTTTTCTGAAAAAGAAAAAGAAAGTTGTGATAAAAACATTACATTTTGAAAAAGCTGTCTAAGTGAGACCACTCATCAATTGAGTATAATAGGGAGCAGTTTTTCCCTATGGCTTTGGTTATCCTCCAGGCCAGGTAAAACCAATATTTATATTTTATTTAGTTTGGGAAACATTTATCATAATAACTGAGGGAAACATTCAATCTAAAGTAAAATTTGAACATAAACATTGCCAGTGAAGCAAGTTGAGCCATTGGTTATAAAATAGTCCTCAGGCCATTTGTTCTTACTGGAAGTCCATCCTAAGGTATCTAGATTGAGGGTTTCACACTAAGTAACTGTAGAGTGGTGGAACAGCTTTCATTCTCAGTGAGACTCTTTGAAGAAAGAACATATCACTGTACTACTTGTTTCACTGTAAAGGGTTAGGAATGCATCATTGCTCTCATTGGGTGATTTGCAACTTGCACTGGTAGAAATGCGTCAGTACATTCCCGATTACACTGCACAGTTGTAGAAATATGATTTATATTCTGACTGACTATACTCTCCAGGTTTGGAAGTGAAGTAATTTTATTAGGGCTCCTGTTCTTGGGTCGAAATTTCACAATACTGCACACCAATACATTCAATACTGGTAAAAAGCCGGTAAAGAGCCATCACCTTCTGATGCTGTTCAGCATATCAGTTAGTTTTTTATGTGTGTATGTGGACATGTATGAATATAATATTTTGTGGAGCAATGTACATGGTCAAAGGCAAGCTTAAAATCTGCAAGTAATAGAGATAACTGAGTTGTGGATGAGTAATGGTGGATCTTCAGTTCATTCCTAAAATGGAGCAGTGTTGGGATTCTCCTAATAGGTATGGGGATGCTGTTCCAGATCCTTGGTGCATAGATGGAAAATGTCTGCTGTCTTGTTTTTGTCTTTTTTACATTTCTTTGTCTATAGTCTGATACTGTCCTGGCTGTGAGTGAGCCAAGGACCATAAGAGATGGTGAGCTTGTCTGCTAGTGGAGTTGCTGGTTGTGATGTTCTTGTAAATGATCCAGCTGGTTTAAATATGGTGCAGACTGGGAAGGGGAGTCAATGGAGTTCTTTAACCCGTTCTATGCTCATGACGGAACCGATCCGTCATGAGCCTCGGTTGAGCTGTGCTCATGACGGAGCGGTTCCGTCATGGCCCGCTCGGCGCGCCAGCGCGGCACGAATTTCGCGCCTGCGCTGAGCGTTCCATTGAGCGGACGCGTTCGTGACGGAACCGCTCCGTCACGAGCACAGCTTAACCGCGGCTCGTGACAGAGCGGCTCCGTCACGAGCATGCGAGCGCCGCTCAGCCGCCTCACCCCCTTAGCGCTGCGGCGGAATTCCCGCCGCAGCGAAGGGGTTAAGGATGGGGTGATGTGATCATATTTCTTCATGATCTGGATGAGATGTGCTGGTGCATGTAGGATTCTTCTTGTGACTTGCTTTCAGAGTACTCCCGTTCAGGTATGTTCTCCCGTTGGGTAAGTTTCCTCCACCCCCTGGCCTTATTGTCATTGACAAGTTTTGACATGTTCTTCCCCTGTCCACTGATTCACCAGTGAGCTTGTCTGATGTTGTGCAGACCCTGGCTGACTTGTTTGGTTGGTGATTTGTGGAGTGCAATTGAAAATGTTTTATTCTTGGTGTGTGTGCAGAGCATAATGGGGAGGGATGTGGAGAACATTGATGATTGTTTTTGTATTTACAAAATAGAGGACGCATAAACAGAACCCATACTTCTTAAAAAAAAATGCCCGGTTTACAGCCACTGGTATGAATTCAGGCTGATGCATTTTAGGGGCTAAAATAAAAGAAGAAGATCCCAAGGCTTTTAGACTCTGAATTTGTTATCTGTGTCTCCTAAACTAGTCTCGCTGAAATGTGAATGTTTCACTTTAACATCTACGTATGTGTTATGATTGCATCTCTGGCCGCAACAGCAAAATATAAAAGTCAGGACTACAGTGCTAGATTGATCTCAGGTTTGATGAGTGATGATTATATTTTTAGAAGTGATGACCTTCAGTATAATTGCACAGATTATTCAACTTGAAAAAAGCTAATCAAATTCTTCAGGAAATTCTTCATGAAGATGACGGATATCGAGGAATATGAAAAACATTTGAAAAATCCCACAAAATGTATTGTAAAAGGGTTTGTCTAAAGCCCTATAGAGAATGTGGATTTCTGTAATCGAACGAACCTCCCTTTCTAACCTTATGTGTTGGAATGTATGTCAGAATTCTCTTGGAACTATAATGAGTTCTTCGTACCCATGATATGTATGCTTTGCTGCTAAACTCTTTTATGTGGTACAAAAGGGGGTGATGATGGATGGAGTATCTGAACCAATCAAACACTCACACCCAGTGAACAGATCTGGGTTTAATCCATCACCATTCTTTAGCCCACTCTGCCACCCCAGTTCAGACATGGCCATATGCAAATTAGTCTGACCTTGTGCCTCATGGGAACAGTCCAGCCCGAACTGCAAAGCCATGCCTTCCCTGGACCGGATTCAAGCTTCTTAGGACCGATTTCTGGCATTATAGCCGTCTTCAGCCAGGCTTGCTTGAATCCAGTGACAAAGTGAGCAAGGGACTCACGTCTGAGCATACCCTGCCAACTTAGGGTGAACAAAGCGGTACAAAAGAGGGTGGTGATGGACGGCTGTCCCTTGCTCACTTTGCCACTGGATTCAAGCAAGCCTGGCTGAAGACACAGCCATCCTTGTCTGTCATTCTTAAGATAATATTTCCGCCTATTGGTGCAAAATTACCTTTCTAGAAATAGTGAGAGTTCTAGTCCTAATCATTGACTTGCTCTATTGGCTATAATTTGAGACTAAATAATATGCCGACAGCAGTTGTAAGGAACACCTACAGCATGCTCCTTCCAAATACCAAATTCATGTGGGCATGCTATTTCTTTTTGGAAGCTGATGAAATGTGCTGATTTCTAAAATCAGATCAGACCACTTTGCAAAGCATGTTTACGGTTGCAAACACAGAATTTGAGGTTTTGCGACTTTATAAATGGTTAGTATATATGACCAATAATCTTGCCCTGTTTGGAATAAATCTTTGAGCATATCCTGTATTGGAAGGTGTACGATTAAAGTGTAAGACTACCTACAAATTTGAAGTTTCCAACTTTGCTAGGGAAATCTGGCCCTGGATCGCTCAGCTATCACCCCCTAGAGTGTGGTCACTCACTCAGATTACTCCATTGTGGCCTAATATGAACGTGTTTCAAAGATGTACAAGTATGTAAGCTTTCTGTGAATACCTAGCTCTCAGAAAACGAATCATTTGAATCTGATTAGAAACACAAGTAGCCCTTTACGTCGACAATATTTATAACCTCTCATAACCATGCCAGTATAACTTTAAAGACCTGCACTCTAATTCTACCACTGAATAATCAGGACTTACCAAGGAAGTAATGCACATTTTCACTGCAGGGGCATGATGACCACCCATGCAAGTGCTACAACATCCCTTCTGCTTGATTTTCTGGCTACTTAAGAGAACTGCTGATTTTATCCTGAAGTTCAGTTAAGATAAGAAATGAGAATTTTACCATGATCATTTGGTAATTCTTCAGGTTGCTCTTTATGCATCGTGTGAAGTAATAGGCATCTTCTTGCTGAAAAAAATCAATATAAGTAGCCAATCAGTTTCTGCAAATAAAAGGAATGTAAGAAGAGTCTATCTGACCCAAGGGCATATTTACAAAACAATGGAGGAGCGTGCTTTAAGCTAAAATTGATGCCACGTTTTGCCATTCTGAAAACGCAAGGATGCGCAATATTTACGAAGATTTGGCACACCCCTGTGTTTTCCTTTGTCTGGCACTAAATTAAGCTGGCTAGCACCAATGCAGGCCCCCTTGCACCATAGTGCAAGGGTACCTGCATTGAGGGATTTAATGTTGATGTGCAGGAAGGTGTCCCTTCCTGCACATAAACATTCACTAATGGTGATGTGGAACTCCTATGTAACTCCTATGTAGGCTGCATTGTGCACCTTCCTGCACATAAACAATCATGCATGGTGATTTGCTGTTTCTACGTGTGCTACACTATGCAGCGCAAATAGAAACAGCAAAATTGAGGATAACATAAATATTTCTCCTAGTTTCACCATGTTAAGAACCAGGGTATTTTTCATCTTAATTTTGGTGCTGCCTAATAATGAAGTCATCCTTCTAAATAGGGGGTAGCGTCAAAATCAATGGGTGTTGTGGCAGAACGTCCACTGCAACACCTATTGCCCGCCCCTCACACATAGCATGAAAGGCAGCCTTATTTACAAAGCGGTGTTAAGGCAGGTTAAGTGACTTAACATTACCTTGTAATTAAGGCGAAGGGTTTATTGCCACAGGAACATCACAAAAAGTGACATTCCTGAGGCGATAAGCCCTTGTAAATATGCATTCCAGTGTTCGATGTTTGTCATGGTGAAGGGCAAGAGAGTGCAGTCATCTCTCCTTTTCACAAGAATCTTCCATGTATGTGGCCTTTCATATTTTAGATGGATATAAGAATCGCTCTAGTGCAAGCCTGAAACAGCAGTATTATTTGTTTTACTTTTCTGTACAGAGCGAAATGTTGCCCAATTAACGTATTTGCTCAAAAATAACCTTTTGCTCAAGCCCAAACATGGAACAATCTAGTTCACTATAGTTTAATTCCGAATGATAATAGAATCTGCAGCATAGGTTGTAAAATATTAAAGCCTAATTAGGTATGTATACACTTCCCTTAGATATGTAGTCAGGGGGTGAACTACACTGCATGGAGCGGCCTTGAATCTGGCAGGTTCATGTTGCTAAGGTTTCAGGAGAGCAGTTAGCTGATGATCTCAACCCCATTGCCGCGGGGCTAATTTCCCCATGGCGAGGGGGGGGGCGCGCGCGCCACCGAAATGCTGATGACGAGCTCGGCTCGGCTCGTCATGCAGCACGGTGGCGCTGTGCTGATGATGAGCTGATCTTGTCATGGCCCGCCCGCTCAATGGAACGCCCAGCACAGCGGGGTAATTATCCCCGCATGGGCGTTCCGCAGAGCATCAGCACAGCGCCACCGTGCTACATGACGAGCTGAGCTCGTCATCAGCATGGAACAGGTTAAGATCTCAATAGCTAGCTGTTGAGCCCATGAAGTAAGCACCTCTTAACCAACAGAGACATACATACCTTTATGCTTGAAGATTTCTGCTGCAGGCTGTAGTCAGAAGGGATTGCTGTAAAAGATAGACATGTTAACCATATGACCTGGCCCTGGCTCACTCAGGATTCTTTAACATATTATGTTTTCCTGTTGGCACAAATAGACTTTGACCCACCACTGCATTTGGTCAGAAAGCAGCACAGTGCTGAATTTCTGAACACTTATTACAAAATTAACAATCCCTAAGGGATACCTTTTCACGATTATGGAAAATGCAGGAAGTTAATTCTCTTTGCAATCCAACTCACATTTTAACGCATTTGCATCTCTAACCCTGACAACTTCACTGTCTAACCATTTAGTTATTTTAAATTTTATGTAAATATTTAAAAATCCTAATTTAAGCGTGTTCCTGCCACCACTTTTTAAATCCTCAAATGTAAAACTAGCTGAATGAAATCCTTTAAATAGGTTAAAAACATTTAGCCTGACAGTCTGAATGTACCTGTAATTTCAAATGCATGGGTACGTGAAAGAATCTTTACATTACAAGCAACAATCATATTCTACTATGGAACATGCTATGAAGAAAGCCTATTTTTCCTCATTGTGTAAAGAAATATTGTGCTAGCGAGAAACAGTGGGAGAAGCAGGAAAAGGGAGGCCATACGCAGAACACACTTGGAACGAACACCTGATCAGACAACACAATGTCGGATCCAGTTGCTTACCATCCTCAATCATTTAATAAAAAGAAGCCTGAAATGAAAGGCGTCAGTTTCTGTCACTGCTTCTTTACTCACATTACCTAGGGAGAGTGGCAAAATGACTAGCAACAGGAGTTCATAGGTCAATCCATTAACTGTTTGTGTCACACTGCCAAAATGACTCATTAATAACTAGTAGATCACGTCAAGACCGAGTTACAAATTACAGATCACCCAGAAAAATAACTAGAAATTTTTTCCCATTATCAGGTGCCTGATCCTCTTGGAAAATGTTTTCAATTCATTTGATTGGTTCTCTCCCCTTTAGATAATTGTGTCTCATTTTCTGAATTGATGTTGAACCTTTTTAATGGTTTAATAATAAGATGGAATCCATATGGATTCATTAATATAATGTCTTATAAAGGTACTGATATATCTGTGGGAAACCATGAAAAGGGCACTGTGATTGGCTAGGAAGTGAGCTAAACAGATTATACTACTATGTTAGGCAAGGGTTCAAAAAACACCCACCACACTGCATAGAGACTATACACTGCTGCAATAAGTAAATGTGGCGTCCAAATCCCAAACATCCAACCTGGAGCTCATCATGTTTGCCTTCGTATGAAAGTGAATTGAACCACTGTTTAAACATTATTCTGAATAACGACAAAATAAATGTATTTTTAGGTCACACGGCTTTAAACAGTGAGTGTTCCCAAGAATCTTTATACGAAAGTAGTTCTCTCAAAACGTGGCAGACTTTGGCATACAGTCCCTTAATTCAAGGAACCCTTACTTACCCAAGCATCCACCGAGAGCCACGAGGAGGAGGGCAGCAGGCAGCATCATGTTTGCTATAGGCCTGGTATTTGAGCCTTTTGCAGAACTGCTGATCACTTAAACACCTGTGAAAAGGTCCATGCCTGAGGCCTCTATTTATGCCGATAGCAAGTGCCTTAGGAGGCAGGATCTTCCCAGAAACATGCGCTATGGTCATCGCCTGGGTCCTGTCAACCAGAACATCACAGAGATTTTCAAAACAATGGGCGTTTTGGACCTATTTGAAAAAGATTTAATGGATTACTTAGATAAGGACTGCGAGGTATGAGAAAGTGGCTGGGACTCTTTGTAAATAATGTGTTTTTTGTTCTTTGTTTACCTCTTTAAGGTCATTTTGATCCTTTTCTTGATAGAAGCATGGATCATCCCACCTGTATTAGCCCTCAGCTGCTACCAAGTCAAATCAGATTCCCACTGTGACTTGGAAAAAGCGCTAAAATGACTCCTTTGGGTGGGAGCCTCGTGTCCGAATGCAATTGGACAAAAAAAATACAATAGCAATCGCTAAAATGAACATTGAGAACTCAGCAATATGTAGTGAACTTGTTATGTTGTGCCTTTGTAAAACAAAAATAAAACATAAATACAGCAAGGGATATGTTTCATGTTGTTCTAATATATGTAAGTGAATGTCTTTCTAATTATTTGAACTTACGAAACCTACCCTCGTCAACCAACATTGAATTTGTTCTCTTTGGCAATGGACAGTAGTTGACCTCCAGAACTTGCATGAAGATGTAAAACATGTACAGTGCTAAGAAGTGTTAGCAGATGTTCATACATCTACAGCAGATATAATGCAGTGAGAGTGGTAGTACTGGACACTGAGAATCATTCTTAGTGTTGAAACAGCTGACCTAAAAGATTCACTTCCTCTAAATATAGGAAACTCAAAAACATATCATACTGCTGACTCTCAGCTCTTGGTCCTGAAGAGCACAAATCAAAAGCAGCAAACATGAAATCACTCTTCGTATTTTATCAAGGTAATTTCTTGTGATTTGGGATGGTAACCTTGCTTAATAAACCAAACAGGCAACCTTATCACAATGCAAGGTAATTTTCATCTATACTCGTTTCCCCATTTACTATTTACGGCACATTGGACAGCCAGATTAGTCACATGACTTTGTAAATGGCCAGAGATTGGCCTGGACTGAATCAAATTCTTCCATTCAAACTATTGTGGCGAAATTTCCTTACTTCACTTTTCATATCACTGCTCTTATTCAATGGCAATATCTGTATTTTACTTACATATTCAATCACTGGTAAACAACCTTTACAACGCAACTTTTACACCGCACTACCATTACAATGAAACTTTTACAACGCAACATCCATTACAACGCATGCATTTACAACGCAACCATTACAACGCATGACACTACAACGCACACCACTACAACGCATGCCATTACAATGCAGTCATTACAACGCATTCCATTACAACGCATAGCATTACAACACATAGTACCCTTACATTATCCAACACTTACCCTACTGTTGCACCCCCTGGAGTTAGAATAGTAATTTTAACCCCTACACTATCCAACACTTACCCTACTGTTGCACCCCCTGGAGTTAGAATAGTAATTTTTACCCCTACACTATCCAATACTTACCTTACATGCAATGTAATGTTATGCTTTGTAATGGTATGCGTTGTAAATGTAGTATGCGTTGTAGTGGAATGCGTTGTAAAGGTAGTTTCAAAGAATTTGTTGTAATGGCATGCCTTGTAATGGTATGCGCTGTAATGGATGTTGCGGTGTAAAAATTGCTTTGTAAAGGTAGGCGTTGTAAAAGTATGCGTTGTAACGTCATACATCCTCAATCACTATCATGTCTATTTTAAGAAATATGCACAGCTAGAATTTATTTCTAACTTTGAATGAACAGTAAATCTGGCATCCATGACAACAAGAACAATGGACTCAAGCACATTTTATATCAGATTAAAGAAAGAAAATGTAATATCTCTGGTCCAACTAATTGAATTTTTGTCATTGTAATCTTATTTTATTTATTAAAGAAAGTGTTCTATTTTTCTAACTTGATGTGTAAACCTTTTGTTGTGGCGTTTTCACTTTATTACTGTCTGAAGAGTTGCCCAAATTATTTACACATTACCTCTAAGTTAAGCCTGACTGCTCTGTGCCAAGCTACCAGAGGGTTGACTACATGTTAATCTAGGGTTGGTTTGTGCCACACCATGATGAGGCTTCTGGTTGCTGTTTGGCCAGGTCTCACAACCCAGTCAACCTACAACCCAATTTCTTACTGTGAAATGTGTAATCTCTGCATTTTCCATTAATTCTTTGCCAGGCGTTGCAAAAATGCAGTCTCTATTTGGGGTGCTTATTTGAGGAGGTTGTGATGACTTGTCTAGAGAAATATCTAGCAGAATGGTACGGTCACATACAAGTATTAAAAGGCCCTTGAAGTATAGTTAGACACCAGTGCAATAGGTCAGTGTCATCAATAGTTGGTCCATAATAGCTAGCTAAGGTTAGTGCCTTCTGTACTATGTTAATTTCTGCAACCAACCACTGGCCCGTTCAACTAATTTTTACTTTACAAGTTCTATCCCTGAGTTTGATCTACTTAAACAAGCTACTCCTTTCTTGCAGTGTTGTTCATTGGTAGCTATTATCTCCTCCATCCTACTGAACCTTGTCATAAACTGTCTGCACTGATGCCTTTAATAGGTGAGTTTCATACAACATTATTATATGTGCCTTTGACTCTTGAAAATATTGCTATGTAGATCACTGTCTCCTTGCCTCCTTTAACAAAACAATGGGTGTGTTGGTCCTATTTGTTAAAAGATTTAGTAGATTACTCAAATAAGGAGTACAAGGCATGCGAAAGTGTCTGGGACTCTCTGTAAATACTGTGTTTTTTGTTCTTTGTTTACCTCCTAAAGGCCCTCTTGATCCTTCTATTGATAGAAGCATGAAACTTCCCACCTATATTACCTCTCAGCTGCTACTAAGTCAAATCAGATTCCCAATGTGACTTGGAAAGAGCGCTAAATGACTCCTTTGGGTGGGAAACTCGTGTCCAAATGCAATTGTACAAAAAAAACATAGCAATTGCTAAAATGAACATTGTGAACTCAGTATTATATAGAAAGCTTGTTATGTTGTGTTGTTCTAAAACACAAATGCAGTAGGGGATACATTTCATGTTGTGTTGATGTATGTAAGTGAATGTCCTTCTAATTATTTGAACTTACTAAACATACCGTTGTCAACCAACATTGAATTGGCTCTCTTGGAGAATGGAGAGTTGAACTCCAGAGCTTGTGTATGAAGATGTAAAACCTGTACAGTGCTAAAAAGTGTTAGCAAATGTTCATCATAAGAAGGAGAGAGGATAAGTCTACTGCTAGTCACCCCCTTCTGCCATATTTCCAAGTTTCTATCTCTCTACACTGATTCAAACTGGACATTCACTTGTAGATCCTAGAGTACAATATTTTTAATTGTTTCCTAAATGATGCTCCCAACCTTCCCCCCCACCCATAGAAATACTCACATTTCTTCTTTTTGGCATATCTAGGAATGTCTGAATGAGTTATTCCCCCATACGTCCAACTACTTCCATGTGTTTCGTTCCCATTCTCTCCCTTGATACCTGCAATACATTAATCAACTGCTTTTCAAAAATGTTATGCATTTTATTCCCCCACTTTACTCCTAGGAATACTGGGAATCACAGTTGGACACTTGCCACAACTTTACCTAATTCCTCCATATGTTTACCTGATTCCCACTGTCTATCCTCTGTAGCTCAAGATATACCAGACCTAATGAGAAAAGAGAGGGACCACAGCCTGCAAGGGCTTCTCCTTAAGTCACAGGCTCACAATTTAACCAGGATTTTACAGGGGTTATTCTGACCTGGTTTAAAGGTAAATGGGTCTCTGTGTGAGGCCTGCATTACTTGCATTAGTTCAATAGAAGGCACAATCTGGAGTAAGGCTGATTTCAGTAACTTAGCTACACAAAGTTTCATATCACTTCCCTCCAATCTTTCTGCCACTTTCAGGATTCCGTGGTTAATCTTGCTTTTGTTGTTTCAATTCCTTCTTTTATACACAGTTGTGCCTACAAATTAGGGAGAAGCTTTTAAAGGCATGCCTGTAAGTGCACAGTTGCCCTGCCTTTGTGGCCCTGATTACAGACTAACTATGCAGCCCTTTGGGTGGAAGCTTTATACAACATATTCAAGTGTAAGTGGTACTGGCCCCAGCTCCTTCCTCCCATCCTGCAATTTATGGCGCGCCCAGTCACCCCTAAGCTCCCCATTGTGTGTGGCTGCCTAGTAGGAATGTACAAAGCCCAACTGTCACCTATACTCAGCCCTGTAACTCAGAGACAGGCTGCAGGCACCAAATGGCTAAGGCAAATAAATGCCATGGCAGAATATCTCTTAGGCCCCCAAACATTGTGCTGTCTGGAACAACAGAAATAATTTCCTCTTTAAGAAGAACTGGTACTTTGCTGGTACTTTCCATTCTCTCTAGACTATCACCTAACACCCTGCCTTGCTGTTTTAGCAGAGTTATTTTCTGTGTGTTTAGGGTCACCTCTATGTATGTCTAACTCATCTACTTTACTTTCCAGAGCCCCTATGCGCACAGCCAAACTCTCTATTTATTCCTCCAGATTTAGACAAGTCTCCTAAATCTTTTTCTGATTTGATTCAGACATAGCGAACCTACACTTTACTTCCTTTGTTAAGGCCCTAATCATATCCTAAAAATGTTACCACCCCTGCAGATCTTATTGAAGGTAGTGCAAGAGGTCTCTCTTGTTCCTTTTGAGTTTGCTGACGTGATATCATCAGGGGCCACCTCTGCAATTAGGGTAAACCTACTTCTCACTTGTAAATCCACCAATCTCTTCTTTTCCTCCTGATTCAGCACTTTGTTTATCCCCTGGTGTAACTGCACCCTTGCAAACTTGCTTTGGGACCACCGCTACTGGGGCTACTGTCCCAGCAGCCTCCCTTTGACTTCCCAGACCTGTGTGGGCTCCCAAGTCCATTTTTGCTTTAAGAAAGGTTAGTAGCGAAGGAGTTTATTAAAGTATTGCTTCTCCTGAGCTTATTAAATGTCCTGATGAGGATTTGCTTGTGGATGTGGCCCATTGAGAAATGAGGGCTTCAATTTGTTTTTCCCGAAAATCTAGTTTTTCTTTATACATTTGTTTTAGCTTTCTGTTGGCCTTCCTTATTTACAGTCACTACAACCAGTGTAGATTTTAACATATAGTCCCCAACTTAAATTTCAACTGATCTCAAAGAGTATTTACTCATCATGCAAGCCCCCTCACTTTTGTCATAGCTTTGGACCCAGCTTTTTAGGGATTTTGAGCCTAATGTAGTCACCTTACCTTCTCTTACAGGTAGGGAGTCTCTTCTGGCTTCCACCATCAGCCAGTTACAACACTTTCAATATCCCAGCTTTCCACAAGCTGCTTGAGGATTCCTAAATTGCTCCTGCATTTCTCTATGGGGTCATGAGGCTCATCGGTATACCCAGGAGTGTGCTCCGCTTCTCCTCTGCTGCTGCCGGCAGTGCAATTACTGATCCCCTCAGTTGATTCGCTGGCGTGCCGGTGTTGGAGATCGTTATGTCTTGCCTATCTGAAGTGTGGTGTGTTGTATTTGTCTGAGCTCCCAGGCTGCCAGAAATCACCACAGTGTGGTTCGCTTAAATGAGAGGGCGGGTCATCCGGGACAGTGAGAAATTCAAGGTCGTATTTTTTATTTACTGCATTATCAGCATGTAGGAGGGAGAATGGTGGATAATTGTGTGTATTATGCTTGCAAGCCCTGAGGACAGCTCACAATAGGCCATCTAGCTGGCTGCCATGATTCCTCAAATTTCAACAAGAATTTCACATTCCCAGTAAAAAATGTCACCATCTCTCTCATATATGTTTATGGATTGTAAGGAGTCAGATAGGATTTACACAATAGAACACCTCCCAATACACCATTCAGACTATGCAGCCCTACTACCTAAACTCAAGAATCCAGACCACAAAAGATGAGTGAGATGGACAATAGAAAGAAAGCTACTCCTCCAAACTGAGATAGTGAAAAAATAACAGAAGGGAAGACAACAGTTCTTCTGTTGGAACTTGCCTTTTGTCCCAATCAATGTGACTTTGGACGCACATATTCCCCTGTTGAAATGGACTCTGCTCGGTATATCTGCTGCTTGGAACAAAAGGGAGAGTTTGAGGAAGGCGAACCTAGAGGGGGAGATCTCCAAAGTGGAAGCTTCCTTGAAAGAGAGCAGAGTGGAAAGGTACTCAAGAGAAGCGTTAAGGGAATTATTGACTTCTTTCCAGTTGGAATTCATATTAATAATGGATCAGAAAGTGAGACTGCAGTGGGATGCTAGCAGGAATAGGAATTATGAATATGGGAAAAGTGTAAGAAACTACTGGCATGGAAAGCAAGATCAGAAAGAACCAGGAACCATATTAAGGAGGTACATTATCTGCCAACTGGAGACGCTCTAATAGATAGTGAAACGTTTGAGCATGAGTTCCACAGGTTTTTCAAAGACTTATATGGGGAAGATCTATTCTCTCAAGGTCGAACATTGGATATAAAACAAAGAAATACCCAAGCTAACTGTATTGCAGCAGCAAGCTCTGGATCATGAGATTACAGGAGAAGAGATAGTGATCGCAATTGAGAAATCAAAGAGGGGTAAAGTGACAGGGCCAGGTGGCATTCCCAAATTAATTGTATGCTGTTCTGGTGAAAGAGGTGGTTCAATCTTTTGAAATCCATTCTTTTGCATAGTACACCCATACCTGAGTCTGGCAATGAAGCAAAAATCTCACTGATCTTGAAGCCGAACAAAAAGCCAACCGAATGCTAGTTATATCGTCGTATCTCCATGCTGAACTGCAATTATTAAATCGTTGCTACCATCTTAGCAGGACAATTAAGAAGAGTGGTGTGGGAGTTATAAATGCAGACTAGCAGGGCTTTCCCCCTGGAAGCCATTTACAGGAAGTAACAAACTCCCTGATAAGATCCATAGATTTAGCAGTGGAAACAACATCTACACTGGTGATTTTTACCCTTGATGCAGCCAAGGCATTTGACAGAGTAAATTGTGTTTACTTAATGACAGTTTTGAAGCATGTTGGGGCGGGGTACATGTTCCTGAAGGTGATTCAACAATTCTACAGAAAAAACAATGTCCCAACAGGTAACAATCTTAAGGCATTTTAAGTATGCATGCATACATCATTACAAAGGAAGGAAACAAGGAGACTAAAGTGATTGGTATATGGCTTGTAATTTACCAATTTGTGGAAGAAGTTGCACATGGAATTACAGTTAAGGTAGCACTGTACAGAAAGAATCATGTGACAACCCGGAGGCACTTGGTATAGGAGTGATATATACAAGTGAACAGTGACAGCGCAAGTGATGAAGGTGAACAGCGTGAACGGCGCAAGGTGACCAATATACGTACAATGGTGGCTCAGTGAGTAATGATTTTAGTCAATCACAATGCAGGTTATCATATTTATGAGCCAAACGCATGAGTGCGCCAAACAATTGCGCTGTGATGCCGACGGCGTTTCGATCCACGGTTGATTGGGATCTTCTTCAGGACAGGGTTGTCAGGTTTGTAGTGTGCTGCAGAGGGAAGGAAATAGTGAGTGGGACAGGGGAGGGGATGGAGACGCTGCACGTAAGCGTGAGCCATGTGGTAACTACCAGAAGCGCGGCGTGTGTCAGGATGAGTGGTCAAGGGAGGCCAGCCGAGTATGAGCCGAAGGATAAGGATTGGGCCAGATGGTAAGAACCATGTGGGTGGAGTGATGGTTCCATGCATTGCACAGCGCGTGAAAAATCCGGAAGGTAATAGTGCCACGATGGGGGATCGGGGAAGAGGGGGGCAAGCCGGCGAGGGAAGCATAAGCGTGTGGTCAGGCATACCCGATGAGGCTCTGTTGCAGGAGTTAATGGCCCCGGGGAGCTCAATTGGCAGGCGGTTGAGCACTGGCTGGTGGAGGAGAACAGGAAGGTTAGAAGGGGTGGGGACTCAACAATTCTACAGCACTCCATGGCTCAGGTGTTAGTAAATGATAGTCTGTTTACTCCGGTTAAAATTAAGAGGGGCACTAGGCAGGGATGATACACTGACAAAATATTGGCACTCAAAATATCCCTATACCAAAATATTGTAATGAAAATATTGATGTCAAAAATATCGACATCCTTTACATATGATGTTATATACAAATATAATGAGGGAAAATATCGATTTTTATATATATAAAATAAAATAATAAATAGTAAATATGTTAAATAGTAACATTAATTAAAAAAATCAAAAATATTGAATAACATCTTAACAAATATAATGAATAAATGTAAGTTTAAAAAGTTAAACACCATAGATAATAATTAAGATATATTTACATGTATCTGCCTATATTCTTTTATTAAACTAATAATTTTAATTCATGTAATGATGTAAAAATATTATAAAACCAAATAAACATATATATGTATATATATATATATAGAGAGAGAGAGTCCGCCTCCCCCCTTTCAGATCAGAAGCCACCGAAGTCATCTGAGGTGTTCCTCAAGGCTCCTCGCTCAGCCCAACCCTCTTCAACGTCTACATGGGCCCCCTCGCAGCCATCGCACGCCAGCACAACCTCAACATCATCTTCTACGCCGTCGACACCCAGCTGATCCTCTCCCTCACCAACGACCCCGCCACCGCCAGAGCCAACCTACACGATGGGATGAAAGAGGTAGCCGAATGGATGAAGATCAGCCGCCTGAAACTGAACTCAGACAAGATGGAAGTCTTCATCCTGGGCTCCTCGCCCTCCGCCTGGGATGACTCCCGGTGGCCCCCCGTCCTGGGCACCGCACCCAAACCGTCAGATCACGCACGCAACCTGGGCTTCATCCTGGACTCCTCCCTCTCAATGACCAGACAAGTCAACGCCGTCTCCTCGTCGTGCTTTAACATCCTGCGCATGCTACGGAAGATCTTCCGGTGGATCCCCACCGAGACCAGGAAGACAGTCACCCAGGCCCTCGTCACCAGCCGTCTGGACTACGGCAACTCCCTCCACGCCGGAACCACCGCCAAAATCCAGAAGAGACTCCAGCGAATCCAGAACGCCTCAGCACGACTCATCCTGGACATCCCCCGCCGCAGCCACATCTTCGGACACCTGAGAGACCTGCACTGGCTCCCGGTCAACAAGAGAATCACCTTCCGTCTCCTCACCCACGCCCACAAAGCCCTACACAACCAAGGCCCAGGATACCTCAACAGCCGCCTCAACTTCTACGCTCCGAAATGCCAGCTTCGATCAACCAGCCTCGCCCTCGCTGCCGTCTCCCGCATCCGAAGAGCCACCACAGGGGGAAGGTCCTTCTCCTACCTCGCCGCCAAGACTTGGAACTCCCTCCTGAGCCACCTCCGCCTGACCCAGAACCACCTCGCCTTCAGGAAGCAGCTCAAGACCTGGCTGTTCGAACAGTAGCGGACCCCCCCTAGCGCCTTGAGACCCTCCGGGTGAGTAGTGCGCTATATAAATGCTTGATTGATATATATATATATATATAGGTATATATAGTTAGGATTTTTTCTCTATGGGATTTTTGAAAATTCTATGTCTAATAACTTTGGCGTTTGTGGACGAAATTGGCTGAAATTTTCAGGAAAATGGAACATTTTGTTTCTGAGCAGCCCCTGACAATTTGGGAGGGTTTCATCAAGGGGGGGCCGAGAAAAAAGGGGGGTCCCAAAACGCGTTTTTCCCATGTTAATTTCCATAGGGCGGTTGGCCTCACTTTTAGCTCGAACGGCTGAATGGATTTGCACGAAACTTGGCAAAATCGTAGGGACTGTTAGCCCGATGTGCCTTTGCTAGGTCTCAATATATGTGCTCCAGTGGATTTTGAGTAATTTAGGTTCAAAAAAAGATATATATCTGGGCGGAGCCTAACCACACATCTGATCTGATTGGCTGTCAGCACTTCATCCAAGAAGTGTTGGCAGCCATCTTGGGACCAATATACATGATAGCACCTCATTAAAAAGCATTGTAGTTAATAGAGGGTTTTAGGACTTTAGTTACATTATAAATCATTTGTTGATGGTACCATACTCGTTTTAGGAATTGTGGTGGGTTCTAAGGTGATTTTACCATGTGAAAAAACCTTCTGCTGTGATATCATGAATATTGTTTGAAAGAAAACTAATATCTCATGCTTTTTCCCACAGTGGTTTGGAAGGGGATCTATAAGCTAAACTGAAAGCATATTTTCTGTAAATTCACATTATCTTTCTCAGTCATGTGAAAATTAAGTCTGACATTCTCAGTAAAACATGTACATCCAACAAGGACAGAGACTGTCAGTTGATTCCTTTGTGTTCTACTGCAGCCTCCTAGAGTGTTCTAAAGAACAACTAGAGCGCTAACAGTCCTACTTATTACAAAGGTATGGCACACCTGAAGCCATCTTGATTGGAATAAAGTGGTAACTCTTAAAACATCAATTTAAAAAGAAACAACATGAGGGGGTATATTTTGCCATAGAAAGTATGATTAGTGCTGCAGAATGAAAAATTAGGGCACATTTTGAGTGACTTCTCAAATCCTTTTCTATTTCATTAAAACATTCTGACATGCAGTCTCCCAAAATGGCCACCAGAGACAAAAGAGCCCAAATGTATCCCAAATATCACCCAGATGTAGCCCAAGTATAGCCCAATGACAGAATGTCCCAGAGTGTTTTAAAGAACAACTAGAGCGCTACCAGTCCTACTTATTACAAAGGTATGGCACACCTGAAGCCATCTTGATTGGAATAAAGTGGTAACTCTTAAAACATTTAATTTAAAAAGAAACAACATGAGGGGGTATATTTTGCCATAGAAAGTATGATTAGTGCTGCAGAATGAAAAATTAGGGCACATTTTGAGTGACTTCTCAAATCCTTTTCTATTTCATTAAAACATTCTGAAATGCAGTCTCCCAAAATGGCCACCAGAGACACAAGAGCCCAAATGTAGCCCAAATATCACCCAGATGTAGCCCAAGTATAGCCCAATGACAGAATGTCCCAGAGTGTTCTAAAGAACAACTAAAGCGCTAATAGTCCTACTTATTACAAAGGTATAGCACACCTGGAGCCATCGTGATGGGAATAAAGTGGTAACTCTTAAAACATTTAATTTAAAAAGGAACAAAATGAGGGGGTATATTATGAAATAGAAGGTATTATTAGTGCTGCAGAAAGAAAAATTAGGGCACATTTTGAGTGACTTTTCAAATCCTCTTCTATTTCATTAAAAAATTCTGACATGCAGTCTCCCAAAATGGCCACCAGAGACAAAAGAGCCCAAATGTAGCCCAAATATCACCCAGATGTAGCCCAAGTATAGCCCAATGACAGAATGTCCCAGAGTGTTCTGAAGAACAACTAGAGCGCTAACAGTCCTACTTATTACAAAGGTATGGCACACCTGAAGCCATCTTGATTGGAATAAAGTGGTAACTCTTAAAACATTTAATTTAAAAAGGAACAAAATGAGGGGGTATATTTTGCCATATGAATTATGATTAGTGCTGCAGAAAGAAAAATTAGGGCACATTTTGAGTGACTTCTCAAACCCTCTTCAATTTAATAAAAAAATTCTGACATACAGTCTCCCAAGATGGCCACCAGAGACAAAAGAGCCTAAATGTAGCCCAAATATCACCCAGATGTACCCCAAGTATAGCCCAATGACAGAATGTCCCAGAGTGTTCTAAAGAACAACTAGAGCGCTAACAGTCTTACTTATGACAAAAGTATGGCACACCAGAAGCCATCTTGATTGGAATGAAGTGGTAAGTCTGAAAACACTCAATTTAAAAAGGAACAACATGAGGGGGTTAATTTTGCCATAGAAAGTATGATTAGTGCTTCAGAAAGAAAAATTAGGGATCATTTTGAGTGACTTCTCAAATCCTCTTCTATTTCATTAAAAAAATTCTGACATGCAGACTGAAACATGCACTTTGAATACCAGCAGCAGACGTCCCTGGTGAGCAGTAGCTTTACTACAGTGATCTAATGTGCAACTAGAGTGCTAACATTCAGAATTTATGGCAAATGTGTGACAAATCTGAATGCCTTCTTGATGGAACCAAAGTAAACAAGCATTGAAAATGCAATAGATCTCACCCTCGTTTAAGTTAAAGCCATTCTGTTTGTAATGAGGTGGCTTTTTAGCTTTGCTTTTATTAGTGTTTTTTCAACTTTCATGTAAATAACATGCATCTGTATGCATATAAGTATATGTATGCATGCATTTATGTTTGTATTTATATAGATATACAGATGATATATGTTTATATATGTATGTATATATATATATTCACTGAAAAAACCATAGGCTATAGACCATATATAGTTAGGAATTAGCATTTACAAAACCTTGAAAATTCACTGAAAAAACCATAGGTTATAGACCATATATAGTTAGGAATTAGCATTTACAAAACCTTGAAAATTCACTGAAAAAACCATAGGTTATAGACCATATATAGTTAGGAATTCGCATTTACAAAACCTTATTTTACTCACACAAAACCATTGAAATTCCATATATAGTTAGTTGCACTAACTATATATCGCGCACCCGCAATCCACTGCTGATGATGTCACATATTACATCATTCATGACATGGTCAGTGACATCACTGATGACATCACTGATGACATCTCAAATGACATCACTGATGACAACATCCAGTGACTGTATGTTTCTGTAAAGTTAAAATATGTCTTACATATTGAAGAATGAGTGGATGTATAAGTGTCTGGATGAAGGATTTAGTAGGTGCATGACTGACTGTATGAGTGAGTGATTAAATGTGTCTCACTGAGTGCATGGGTTAGTGACTAAACTGTCTTAATTTGTGCATCATTATGTCTGTTGTTCTGTAAACTGTTGCATGTGTTGATAAGTAGCTATATGAGTAACTATATGGGTTATTGATTGGTTGCCCAAGTATTTGTATGGGAGACTGAGTGTGTGTGTGGGTGGCTGGGAGGTGTATGACTCTGTGCATAGATGTGTGAGCAGTTGATTCACTAGATGTATGGTTTCAAAAGTGCATGTGGAAACAGCTGTATGGGCGGTTGACTGTGTGCATGAGTGTATTGGTGAGTGAATGGATATCTCAGTGCTACATGTCAAAGTAAGTACATATGTAAAACACAGTACATGTGAGAGTTGACATATATAAATAACTGTGCATAAGAGCCAGTGAATGTGTGAGTGGCTGTATGGATCATTGTGAACTTGTATCAGGGATTGTAAAAGAGAGTAAATATGTGTAGGTATATGTTTGAATAAGTAAAGTTTGTATAACTGTATAGTTGAGGAAATGGAGGTGTGATTGATTCTTTGCATGACTGACTAGGTGTGTGAGTAACTCCATGGATGAGTGACAGTCTGTGAGTGTATATATATATATCTCAAAGAAAAACAATCCTGCTCCAACGAAGAAGAGGCACGTACTCGAGGTATGCATGGATAAGGCTTCTTTAATATTCATCAGGTCTCCCACGACCCTGCATAAAAAGAGAGACGTGTTTCACCTTACATTATCAGTATTTGGAAATATTAAAATTTTAAATAAATAAACACATAATTATTTAAATTATAACAGCAAAAAATACATTAAAATATATCAAATTTAATGCATATACTGCTTCCAATACAATTTATGCCAAACTACGCAAACTAATACAATATATATATATATATATATATATATATATATATATATATATATATATATATATATATATATATATATATATATATATATATATATATATATATATATATATATATATATATATGTATACAAAGTGATACTTCAGCCCTCTGGACGCGCTCAGCAGTGTGTGCTCTGCCTAGGTAAGTAAGTAAGTAATGTTTATTGATTGATTATTTAAAATCTTTACCAAAAGAGAATGCACAATATAACATTTCATTTATAGAATACAGTAAAAGGGCGATAATTTTAAAAATAAGCGATAATTTCATAATGTTAAAAATTCAGAAATATAAACAGTATAATAATTAATATTTTAAAAATTCCAGTTTTCTCCATGCACTTGTAAGGAATTTTGAGAGAGCAGAGTTAATATGTATATCTTCCACGCAAAGACACTGGATTAGTGCTTGTCTACATGTCCTTATTGATCTTTTGTTAAAGTGCCTTTTTAATAGTGTTAATCTTTCATTTTTTAGTTCTGGGCAGAGGCATAATAGATGTATGATATTTTCTTCTCCTGTATTACACAGCCGACATGATATATTGTTTTCAAGCTTTTTCCATGGCAGTGCATGAGATTCTCCAGGCAGGATTCCGAACCGGCTTTCATGAATATATTTTTATATTTCCAGGTCCAAGCTGTATTCAAATATTGTTGCGGAATCTTTTTTTTATAGCTATTTATTATAGACCAAGCATGTTTCCTTTTGACCAGGGACTCTTTGTCACTTATTATAGATAGAATATCAATTGTCTTATTTACAATTTTTTTAAAAGATTCCTGAGGAATAGTGGTCATCCAAATTTCCTTCAGCCCAAATTCATCCAAAGCCTTCTCAAGATACTTCCAAACAGATAGTTTATTATTGCCCTCTACTTCTTTCCATAAAAGCTCTGAGATTAAATTGTCCTTGTCATTTTTTACCCTATACCATACTTTAATTGTGTTACCCATCCGAGCATGTAGTTGGTTTTTCAAGCCAAATTCTAGTCTAATTTGGGACTGTGAGGCATTTTTTGGTAAACAGAAAAGAGATCGAAATGTTTTCGAGATTTCTTTGTTTAATGTTATTGCGTCCTTTCCGTTCAATGCTTCACTGCCGTAGGTTAGGGAAGGTAACAATTTTGCAGATATGACCTTGAGTAGCGGCTGGTAGGTTAAGTTACTGGTGGATTTTTTTATCATACCAAATGCACCTGTTAGGGAGTTCGCCTTCCGGGTAATGTCCAATATCTGGGGTTTGAAGCTACCATTGTCATCAAAAACCAGTCCTAGGTATCTATAGATTTTTGTTTGCTCCAATTTTTCTTTACCTAAGAACCATTTCATATTGTATTTCCTTCTTAGATTTTTTGAGACAACCATAACTTTAGATTTGGATTCGTTTATTACCATTTTATTTTTTATTGCGTACTCCTGTATACGTGTAATTAACCTTTGCAAGCCTACCTTCGTTCTACTTAAAAGAATAACATCATCTGCATATAGCAAGTTTGATATGTGCTTATCTGCAAGTTTAGGTGGATGGGCATTTATCTTATTCAGTGTTTCAGTTAAATCAGTTAAAAACAAATTAAATAATAACGGTGCCAATACGCAGCCTTGCTTCACGCCGCCAAGAGTTGGTATTTCCTTAGTTAATGATCTGCCGTTCCCAATACATGTTGAAATTAATAAGCATGCCAAGTCTTTCTTTTCTTTCAATTTTTAATTTTTCACTGAAATGTAACAGAAACTACATATCCCATAATGCCTCACAATTGGCTAACTATGGGCCAGTATAAATAGAAACACTGTAGAGGGACTAACCAACCGTGAGCAAGGCTGTGTGAGGCTGAAACGCGTTGGTGGGGTGAAAGTCTTGAAATAAATAAGGCTTAACAAAGACATCCTGATTGTGCCGCCTCCTTTGTTTTCCAAAAATTTCTGGGTCAGGATCCGACCCCTAGGCAGAGCACACACTGCTGAGCGCGTCCAGAGGGCTGAAGGATCACTTTGTATACAGAGAGACGAAGCCAAGTGACGCGCCCAACCTCCTGCACCAAATGGCAGCGTGCGAGTGATTACCTTGCCGGACCGGCGGAGAAGCTGTGCAACACAACCTCTGACCTGAGAAGTCCAGCGCAAGGTAAGCGGAGTGTCATTCTCCGTTATAATTGAGCAGGATGTTGAAGTGGCTGATCGAATTTCCGTAATATTGACACTGTCGCCGTGATTGAAACGGGCAGCTTCACGGAAATCTGTCAGATCAGGATAGCGCCTTAAAGACACACACACGCAAGAGCAGTATTTCACCCTTGTGGTTTTAAGGCGTGCAGCATAAAGAAATAATGGAGGCTCGTGCAGCTAAAAGAGCCACTAAAGTAACAACGATGTTCAAACCTGGGGGCAAGCCAGATGAAACAGCGGCAACCTCAACAACATCCCCAGCACCGGACAACACTCTGAAACAACAGCTAAACGCTCTAGAAAAACTGTATAAAAAAGAGATAAATAAGAGTTGGGAAGCGATAGCCTTGGAGAAATATTTGGAGGTAAAACGCATCCCTCGTGGGCTGAGGATTTTCACAATGCTGACTCACACAGAAGTGAAGAAGGAGCTAATTGAGGAATGGATGGACAACAATACCCAATGCTCATTAAACATGATGCGCATTCTGATAAAGCATGCACGTATCGAAGTAGATGAAATTACAACAAAAATCAAAGAGCTGGAAGACAAATTATCAAATGACACGAATCAGGATGAAGTGGTCAAACTCAGAAAAGAAATGGAAAGTAGACTCGATTCCTATGAAAGTGACATTGAAGAACGCAAAGAGCGTAAATTTCAACGGGATGAACAGGACTACATCCAAGGCAGCATTTTAACGTTTGCTCGAAAATATGAGAATCTCAAAAAGAACTATCCCTTGCAGAAAATGACATCCAGTGCAAGTGAATCCAGCATAAGCGATGATGGCTCAACACGAAGCACCCACCAGTCAAAAAACTGGTCAGTTTTAGAGGAGGTCGAATTGGTCAATCTGGAGAAAAATATTGCGAGAGGCGGAGGAAGGGGAAGAGGAAGGGGGAGACGACCATACCCCAACCAAAGGTACAGAGGAAGAGGCAGGGGGCAGCAAAATCAAGCAACCCCCACATCAGTGCCAGAAAAACCCGCAGGGCAAAACGAAGAAAAACGCCAGTACCCACTACGCAATCGCAATCCGAGGCCAACTTAATAGTGAACCTTTCAGACCACCAATTAACAGAAACAGAACAGCGTGTCTTAAACAAAGGCTTATCTTTTTGTCCTGAGGCTCATTTCGACTACACGGAGACTCGTTTAGATTTCTATAAATATATCAGAAAGTTGAAACTTGCAAAAGTACATGTCAATAACCAAATGGAACCTGTCACCAATGTAAATGAGAACACGGACACAGTTCATTTTGAAACCATTGCAGATATTCCTGACATGAAAAACAGCTTTGAAACATTGTTTGACCTGGATGGAGCCTCCATCTCAGAAACTGAATTCTTAGAGGAGTTAAATATTCCAACGGATGCCAGACCAGCTACTGGCTTAAAAAGAAAATCGAGATATTACCCTATCTTGTCACCAGGCAACAAAATTGATTTGTTCTCAGAAGCAATAATAAAAGAACTTGACAATCTTGCTAAAGTCAGAAATAAGACACGCGAAAATCTAACAAAAGCAGAACGTGCAGCCATCAAAACGCTAATGGACAACGACAAAATTACCATAAAACCAGCGGACAAGGGGGGCAATATTGTCCTCCTAAACACAATTGACTACACATGGGAGGCTATGAGACAATTAAATCAAATGAACAACTATCAAAAGTTAACAATGAATCCTTTCACCAACATGAAAAAGGAACTACATGAACATTTGGAAACTTGGCATAAGAAGGGTCTGATAGATGATGAAGAGAGAAAATATCTAACGATTGACCATCCGAGAATACCATGCATATATTTTCTCCCGAAAATTCATAAAACCCTAAATCAACCATCAGGAAGGCCAATTGTTTCATCATGTGGGTCATTGTATGAGAACATCTCCAACTATGCAGACAAATTTCTAGCCCCCATTGCCCAGAGCCTTCCATCCTACATAAAGGACACTGGAGATTTTTTGAGAACCCTAATGGATGTGACCTGGAACCCTGACTTCCTGCTAGTAACTATTGATGTAGTCTCACTCTTCACGTCGATCCGCCATGACATCGGAATGCAGGCCTGCGAATACTACTTGAAACAACGAAACATCACATATCTAGACCACTCACATATGTTAATGCAAATGATTGATCTCTGCTTAAAAAACAATGTATTCTTGTTCAACAAACAACTTTACAAACAAATCTGTGGGACTGCCATGGGCATTTCTCTATCACCAAACTATGCTAACATCACGATGGGGTGGTGGGAAAAAACGATCGCCTGGAATGAAGATAACCAAGAAGATCTGGAACGAATAATGTTATGGGTCCGTTACATCGACGACCTATTCATTATTTGGCATGGCACGGATGAACAATTCAAACTGTACTTCGACAAATTGAATAAGAATGAAGTCGGACTGCAATTCACATGCAACACCAGTAAAAAAGAAATCGATTTCTTGGATACCAAAATATATGTACACAACGGGAAACTGGAATCTACCCTTTTCCGAAAAAAGACAGCCACAAACAGTGTACTCCATGGTACAAGCTTTCATCCCACACCCCTCTTACGGAGTATACCGTATGGTGAATTTACAAGACTGAAGAGAAATTGTTCCCTACCAGAAGAAGCAGAGAAAGTCATTGAAGAAAGTAAATGTCGATTTAGAGCGAGAGGCTACGAGGAAAGAGTGCTAACCAAATGCAAACGCAAAATTGATCAAAAAACACGAACCCAGACACTGATGGAACAACCGAAAAAAACTGAAACCAATGCTCCTCCAAGATTAATAATGACCTACAGCAAGGAGAGTTCAAACATTGCCCGAATAATGAAAAAATACTGGCATGTTCTAACAAAAGATCCTGACATTGGAACCACCATTGGAAATGCTCCTCTAATAACATACAAAAAGAACACTTCATTGAAAGACTTACTAGTAAAAAGTCACTTCCAAGAAAAACCAAAACAGAATTGGCTAAGCACGCAACGTAATGGATTTCAACCCTGCAATTCTTGTAAGGCTTGCAAAATTGGTAAACACATGAAAATGATTGAGGAACCGAATGGCAAGTACTTGAAAATAGAACAACAAATTTCATGCAGTTCTAAAAATGTTGTTTACATAATCCAATGCAAGTGTGGAATGAAGTACGTGGGAAGCACGACCTGCATGTTGAAGAAAAGAATCTTAGAACATATAAGGGCAGTAAAAAACTCCAACATGCAATATGCCACTGCCAAACATATGAGCACATGCCAAAATGGAGATTGGAGGCAAATGCATTTCTTTGGTGCAAAAGTTTTGGACAAAATGGAACGAGGAGGAGATATGGTCCGCAGACTACGACAAATGGAGTCGCGGATGATCATCAGACTCCGCACCAAGCACCCAAAGGGGATGAACTTTGGGGAAGACCTGCATATTCACCTGGATTAAAAACCTCAGAAGAAAATAGGGTACTACACCCTATATTTTCTAATATGTAACCGTGAACATCATGAAAAGACTAGGGTACTAGACCCAGAATTATAACAAGCAAATTATGTTACTCACAACATGTTGAAATTAATAAGCATGCCAAGTCTTTCTTTTCTTTCAATTTTTAATTTTTCACTGAAATGTAACAGAAACTACATATCCCATGATGCCTCATAATTGGCTAACTATGGGCCAGTATAAATAGAAACACTGTAGAGGGACTAACCAACCGTGAGCAAGGCCGTGTGAGGCTGAAACGCGTTGGTGGGGTGAAAGTCTTGAAATAAATAAGGCTTAACAAAGACATCCTGATTGTGCCGCCTCCTTTGTTTTCCAAAAATATATATATATATATATATATATATATATATATATATATATATATATATATATATATATATATATATATATATATATTATATATATATATATATATATATTACCTACTGGCAGTTGCCAGTAGGTATATATAGTTAGGATTTTTTCTCTATGGAACTTTTGAAAATTCTATGTCTAATAACTTTGGCGTTTGTGGACGGAATTGGCTGAGATTTTCAGGAAAATGGCACATTTTGTTTCTGAGCAGCCCCTGAAAAATTGGGGGGGTTTTGTCAAGGGGGGGCCGAGCAAAAAGGGGGGTCCCTAAACGCGTTTTTCCCATTAATTTTTCCATAGGGCGTTTGGCCTCACTTTTAGCTCGAACGGCTGAATGGATTTACACGAAACTTGGCAAAATTGTAGGGACTGTTAGCCCGATGTGCCTTTGCTGGGTCTCAATATATGTGCTCCAGTGGATTTCGAGAAATTAACGTTTAAAAAAACAGATATATCTGTGACAGCGTCCCGGATAGCGCACCAGATCGCGTACTTTTCGCGTAACGGAGCTTTGCGAAGCGAAGCTGATTGGCTCTCCGGTGTCTGTCAACATTCTAAACAGTCCGGTGTGGGCGCCATCTTGTCTCTCGGTAGGATCGAGAGACAAGAGGAGGAGAAAAACGAAGGGGGAATTTAATGAAAGGGGGCAAGGTAGACCCCTCTTGACCCCCTAGGAATGATGTTGGGGTTATTAAAGGGTCCCGTGGGGCAAATAAAAAAAAATTAATTTTTCGCGGTAGAAGCGCTTCCCGGTTCGCGAACCGGGCCACAAACTGGTAGCGAAACGGGAATTCGCCATTTTGTGTTTCGATTTAATTAAATTACAAGATGGAGGAAAAACAATGTGAGAAATGGCTATAAGGGGATACGGGAGACGTATCCTGACCCCCTATGTTTTCGGAGGGTGGTTGAGGAGGCTCATATATGTTGATACTTGTCTTCCAGCGGCTGCGTGTGAGCGTTTTTTTTTTTTTTTTTGCTGCGTGACGTCTGTTAACGTTCGATTAGAAGGAAATCAGGAAGTGTTGACCGCCATTTTGTCAGTGCGAGTAAATATATTGTTAAAAATAATTGTTATAAATTAATCCGTATTGATAAACATTGTCTGCGCCATCTTGCTTTTTTTCCAATGCCACACTTTTGTCGTGTACGGCAGCCATTTTAGATGCCTTGACCAGACCCACTCTCTGCATGCCGCCGATCCTCAGCATGGCTCTCCACCTTCGCAAGCATCTCCCCCATGCACTGGTCACCCACGCTCTCTCTCTCATGCATGGGCCATAAACCTCCTCCCATATGCGCTGCTCTTCCCTGAGAATCACACCCCATGCTGAGGAAAATTCAGCCCAGATTACAACCGATGCTCAGGCTGCTGGCACAAGACGCCACTTAGTTCCCATCTTGAACGGTTACCAAATAAAGAGACGGGCGCTGGAAGCAGGAACACAAGAACAGAGTTTTATTTCTCATGAGGAGAGCCTGTCATTTCAAAACATACATACATACACACAAACACTGGCGGGGGGAGACAGTACATGTATTATATACAAAAATCCAAGACAAAACATAGAACAGTTGCTAGCCAAAAAGATCTCTTCCTGTATGCTGCGCATCCTTAGCATCCTACTTAATTTATCTGGGGGCTGAGCTCTTTTTAACTTTTTCTTCTCTCTTATTGTCGGCTGCCTTCGCTGGTGGCTTTGGTTGCAAATACTTACACCTTTGCCAATTGGTCGGGAACTAACCTGGTCGGGCTAATACTGAGGGGGGGATCTTCGAATCATTTTTAGCGAATGGGTTTCCAGGCTGAGGCAACGGTAGGTGTCAGTCGGGAGAACAATGGAGCTGCTTTGAGTTTCATGTCTATGAGGGTGCGAGAAGGAGGTGGTAAATCTTAAACATTGGCAACATTCCTAGTCCTCCAGACGGAGGGTATTTGGGTAAACCTCACCTCGGAATATTCCTTAAACTTTCCCTATTTAGTTAAACGTTGGAATTTATTCATTGGTGCACGTCATTTTTGGTTGTATTATTCGGGGTGCCAAGCGAAGTCATATTTTGTCATCCTGTAATAACCCGTCAAGTTTCTGCTTCAGGCTGCCCTCCCAAGCGCTGGGTTCAGAGAGAGACATAGTCATTGTTTGCTCGTCGTGTATAGGCACCATATTCAAACCCTTTTTCGCATCCCATTGGCCGTTAAGTCACCATTTTTCCGTACTTTAATCGACGTTCCGAAGTGACCTGCAGAAAAGAGGGAAAAAGAAGGGGCGGGGGCAGCGTTTAAAACACATCAGCGCGCATAAACCTGAAAAGGCTTTTACTTACTACATACTCGGCCTATCTCCACGGGATGCAGTCCCTACCATCTCGGCGTTTAAGCCCAGGGGAGACCGGTAATGTGGGAGAGATAATTATCGGAGGCCTGTGGATAGCATAGGTCGCCCAAGCATGGCATTACGGATCGTGTGCAGGGGAGGGTCAAAACAAAGGGCAGTCGGTGTAAAGTGGGGGCGAGCTCGTGCTCTCCTTTGAGGAAGAGAGATAACCTAGTGGTACGGGTCGTTTTCGTTCGTACTAGGGGGGCCAGGTGACATTCCTTCGGGGTGGCTTAGGGGCATTTAAAACAACTTCCCTGATACAGTTGGCATATAAAGTAGAGGCTAAATACCAGGATCTTTATTGATTGCTTTATGCTGTACAAAAATGAAAAACACATACAACAAACCTGGACCATTCATATTTGCAATGTTTCTGCGTACTATACTTTTTAACCCTTAACTAATCGAGCTGCTTCATTTCATCTGCTTTTTTAAAAAAAATCGGAAACAGTGGCCATTTATTCGAAACTTAACAATCTACGCGTTACAACTACGTTTGCTTTTTCAAAAACCTTTAATAAAAATGTTGGTGCACAAATACGGACCTACAACCCTGTGGGACGGCCACGGAGCAGGCTGGAACTGTAAATGGGTGGGGGGGGTATTTATTTGTGGAAAACATAACAGAGTCAGTGGTCGTTGATTTCATAGTAAAAAGTGCGACAAGTGCAACAAAATCATATCGATAATTCATTGTGAGCAAGTACCAAAAGTGTCGACAATTCGAACCTTCAATAATACAGTAATCAATGATGCATTAGAACTTAATATCAATTCATTGTCCGAACGTGTAATCAGTCCCCGTCCCATGTCAATTCATTGTTCGAACATATAATCAATACCCATCCCGGATCAATTCATTGTCCGATCATATAATCAGTAAAAAGTGCGACAAGTGCAACAAAATCATATCGATAATTCATTGTGAGCAAGTACCAAAAGTGTCGACAATTCGAACCTTCAATAAATACAGTAATCAATGATGCATTAGAACTTAATATCAATTCATTGTCCGAAAGTGTAATCAGTACCCGTCCCATGTCAATTCATTGTTCGAACGTATAATCAATACCCATCCCGGATCAATTCATTGTCCGAACATATAATCAGTCTTATCCCATATCAATTCATGTGCTAAAAACTGCATACATATCTCATGATATCAAGGCTGAGCAATCGGGGCACAACAAGGAGTTGAGAGTTTCATTTGTACCGGCGCCATTTTGGGTGAGGTCAGGAAGGTCCAAGTATAGTCAAAATGTCTCCACCAACTCGTGGTTGGACCGGGACCTCTTTCGGCAGTCCAAATGTTTTCGTTGAAGGGTAGCAGAGGGGACTGGCGACATGAACCATCAGTCAAAGTGGGGTGGGAGGCAACAATCTCTCCTACCGGGTCATACTGGTGTCCCACCCGAATTGATCAAGTTGGTAGTCTTGCAGGATTTTGGTCATTTCAAGACTGAGGCCGGCGCCGGCATGTGTGCGCTGACGTCCCGCGGCTATGTCGTGGTCGTTCCGTGGGTGATCATGGCAGTCATTTCCCATCGGGGGTGTCTACGGGGGGCGGGGCCCCCGTGGCTCTTATAGAATCTTCAAAGTTGAGGAGAACGTTTCTGGACGCAGGACTCATTTTCTAGTTGAACTCAGAAGCGATGTTGCACCGCAACAGTGGACGAGACCCCCGCTGGGTGAGCGGAGCATCATTGCCTCGCAATAGTGGACGAGACCTTTTGTTGGGTGAGTGGAGCGTTGGGGGTGCTGAGGGGCCCCCACCTGTGGGAGAGGCTCGTTCAAGCCGCCTCTCCATCCCAGCGCACCCAACGCCGACACCTGGCGTTGATATCTGTGATGTCCGGACCAGGCGATAAGAGGGGGGGGGTCGGAGGCAGAGGCAAGACATCCCCCCGTGGCCTGCAGGGCGCCGCTTCAGGCCCGAACGGGGAGCTCATATCAAGCCGGGGCCAGACCAGGAGATACAAGGGGAGGGGGGGGTCGGTGGCATGTGCAAGACATCCCCCCCGTTGTCGCAGCCATTATCAAAGAAAGAAGAAGAATCCCGTCGGCCTCGGCTCCTCTCCTGGTCCACCTTATGCGACGACCCTTTTGTTGGGTGAGTGGAGCGTTGGGGGTGCAGCTGAGGGGCCCCCACCTGGGGGGGTGGGAGAGGCTCGTTCGCGCCACCTCTCCCTCCCAGCGCACCCCACGCCGACACCTGGCGTTGATATCCGTGATGTCCGGACTAGGCGATAAGAGGGGGGGGGGGTCAGAGGCAGAGGCAAGACATCCCCCCCCCGTGGCCTGCAGGGCGCCGCTTCAGGCCCGAACGGGGAGCTCATATCAAGCTGGGGCCAGACCAGGAGATAAGAGGGGAGGGGGGGGTCGGTGGCATGTGCAAGACATCCCCCCCGTTGTCGCAGCCATTATTAAAAAAAGAAGAGGGATTCCGTCGGCCTCAGCTCCTCTCCTGGCCCACCTTATGCGATGACCTCCCCGGCCGACGGCTGCCAGCAGGACCCGCCCTACACATGCCGAAGGCCTCGTCTTCCGGATGGGCGTAGCCACGAACCTGTTGCACTTCTGGAGTTTCCGGAATGGGGGTAGGTATCTGCTGATTTGTATTTATTTCATGTTACCGTTATTGGGCGTGGCGGGCGGTGGGACAGACATGCTTGGAGCAGTGGGGGGGTGGTGGAGCCTAGCTACCTCGTGGCTGCCGTAACGTCAAGCTTGGCTTCTTTCACCACTTTCATGTTTCTTATTTCTAGCGAAGTCAAAAACTCATCAGTGGCTTACTGTTTTTGTTCGATTTCTTTCCCTTCCTTTTCAAGTGTGTTTCATGCTAAAGTTTCTGTTTAACAGGATACAGTGATTACTTCGTATTTTACATATGTCTTCTTTATTAGGGGTACTCTCCGGTTGAGTCAGATGATGTACCTCTAATAAATGGTCCGGGTGGAACTAGTTTCTCAATCAGTGGGGAGTAGATGGGCATGACAGATTACAACGGGGGACAAAGGTCTGCATTACCCACCCTTCACTACTTGCAAAGACTAGACAGAATATTTCTATTCCACGTTATTTGCAAACAAAGAATACCTCGAAAGAACTATTCCTTGAACAATAAATGTCCAGCCAATCAATCAATCAGTGGGGAGAAAAACAGGCATGACGGATTACAACGGGGGACAAAAGTCCGCATTACCTATCCTTCACTATCTGCAAAGGGAGACAGAATATTCCTATTCTTCTCTGTAGACAGGGAATATCTCAAAGAGCAATAATCGATAAAAAATTAGTAGGATTATAACATTTTAATAACTTATAAATATATACATCGAATCAAAAACAGTAAACACCTTAAAACATTTTTTATTAAAACAGAATCAACAATGACAACTAACAGTAGTGATATCCTGGGCGGGTGATGGAACTGGGATTGTTAATGGAAAAAGATCTACAGAGAAAGCTATTGGTGAATTATACTTCTCCGGAAATTTAAAACTCACAAATGTTTTATTTGTGTAATCGTTTTAGGTCAAACAGATTGTGGGACAATGTACAGAATGGAAGAGTCACCAAAAGGCAAAAAGTACACTCATGTATGAAAATCTTACTATTATTGCTTGACTGAGGCCAAGGAGATCAGAGTGCATGAGTCTCATGCTCGATCGATTGAGCTAGCCGGATCGGGCAACAAAAAGTATAAAATAGTTATGTAAATAGTTATTTAATAAAACGTTTTACCCTGTTACTTTGCTGGTGTGTTGTATATATTTATAATATTTGCATAGGGTTTGTCGTTATTTTGGGTGGGGTGGGTGGCGGAGCCGAGCTGTCTTGCAGCCATCATGGTGTGGAGCTAAGTTCATCTCACTAGTTTCGTATTTCTCATGAGGGGTTGTTCTTAATGTTTCTATTTTAGCGAGGTCAAAAAGAGATCCCCTTAGTGGCCTACTGATTTTGCTTGATTCCTTTTGTTTTTTTAAATGATTTTTCACTATCTCCAAAGACTAAACAGAGTATTGCAACTCTGTGCTTGTTTGTAAATAGAGAATGAACCAAAGAGAACCAATTCTAAAACAGTAAATGCTTGGATAACAATCAATCAAATAGAGAGAGAAGCAGGCACAACGGATTACAACGGGGGCAAAGGCCTGCGTTAACTACCCTTCACTATCTGCAAAGAGAGAGTACTCCTAAGAGAAAAGAGGGGGGGGGGTGAGGGGGGGCAGCGTTCAAAGCACATCAGCATGCATAAACACGAAAATGTTTTTACCTATCACGTACTTGACATTTGACAGCTTTTGATATTTGCTATTAAAAAACCATTGAAATTCACTGAAAACATAGGTTATAGACCATATATAGTTAGGAATTAGCATTTACAAAACCTTGAAAATTCACTGAAAAAACCATAGGGTATAGACCATATATAGTTTGGAATTAGCATTTACAAAACCTTAATTTACTCGCACAAAACCATAGAAATTCGCATATATAGTTAGTTGCAATAACTATATATCGCGCACCCACAATCCACTGCTGATGATGTCACATATTACATCATTCATGACATGGTCAGTGACATCACTGATGACATCACTGATGACATCTCAAATGACATCACTGATGACATCTCATTTGACATTACTGATCACATCACTGATGACATCATTCATGTGATAATACGATGAACCTCTTCAGACTCTAATATAACCTTAGATACAATCAGTGTAAACAGACACTCACAGACTGTCACTCATCCATGGAGTTACTCACACACCTAGTCAGTCATGCAAAGAATCAATCACACCTCCATTTGCTCAACTATACAGTTATACACACCTTACTTGTTCAAACATATTCTAACACATATTTACTGTCTTATACAATCACTGATACAAGTTTACAATGATCCATGCAGCCACTCACACATTCACTGGCTCTTATACACAGTAATTTATATATGTGAACTCTCACATGTACTGTGTTTTACATATGTACTTACTTTGACATGTAGCACTGAGATATCCATTCACTCACCAATACACTCGTACACAGTCAACCACCCATACAGCTGTTTCCACATGCAGTTTTGAACCCATAGATCTAGTGAATCAACTGTTCACACATGTATGCACAGAGTCACACACCTCCCAGCCACCCCCACACACACACTCACTCTCCCATACAAATACTTGGGCAACTAATCAATAACCCATATAGCTACTCATATAGCTACTGATCAACACATGCAGCAGTTCATAGAACAACAGATATAAGGATGCACAAATTAAGACAGTTTAGTCACTAACCCATGCACTCAGTGAAACACATTTAATCACTCTCTCATACAGTCATGCACCTACTAAATCCTTCATCCAGACACTTATACATCCACTCATTCTTCAATATGTAAGACATATTTTAACTTTACAGAAACATACAGTCACTGGATGATGTCATCAGTGATGTCATCAGTGATGTCACTGACCATGTCATGAATGATGTAATATGTGACATCATCAGCAGTGGATTGCGGGTGCGCAATATATAGTTATTGCAACTAACTATATATGCGAATTTCTATGGTTTTTGTGCGAGTAAATTAAGGTTTTGTAAATGCTAATTCCTAACTATATATGGTATATAACCTATGGTTTTTTCAGTGAATATATATATATATATATATATATATATATATATATATATATATATATATATATATATATATATATATATATATATATATACATATATATATATATATATACACATATATATATATACATATATATATTATAACAACGCCAAAATAATAAAACTGTTTAAAATTTACAAATCTCCCTCCTATAAATGCAACAGATATTTACTGTACCCATTCCAGCCAGTACAAGAGTAGCAAAACTGTTCAAGTGTGAAAGATACATTTATTATTCCCACACCAATCACAACAACTGTAGGTAAAGTGTTAGAATGCAAAGGGGTAACATTTAACATCCCCCCCAATGATTGCAACAGTAGGGAAAGTGTTGAATAGTTGAGGAATAAAATAGTTTTGGATAACAGAGGGATAAAATGTACTATTCCCACTCTAGTCAGTAGAACAGTAGGGATAGTGTTTGATTGTGCACGGGTGAAAGTTACTATTCCCAATTTAATAAGTGCAACAGTAGGGACAGTGTTGGGTAGTGGAGGAGTAAAATTTACTATTCCCACTACAGTCAGTGCAACAGTAGGGAGAGTTTTGGATTGAAGAGGTGTAACATTCACTATTCCCACTCCAATAAGTTCAACAGTAGGAAAGTGTTCAATAGCAAAGGGGTAAAATGTAATATACCCACACCAGTCTGTTCAACATTAAAAACAAACAGAATATCTTCAACAAAATACAAGTATCTGAAAAACAAAGTCAATTAAAATATATAAATATGTTACAAAAATACAATAAAAAAATTCAATATGAAAACTTTTAAAAATAAAAGCATATCACAATCTTAAATATATAGCACAAATACCTATAAATATTATTATAAATTAAATACAAAAATAATTGTCATACAAATAAATATTTGTATTTAGAAATTGTTTATTCACAAAAACATTATTACAACCAATTAGTTTAATTACTTCCACAAACTCACAACATGCACCTAAAACATTATTTACTGTAAATATTAATCAACAAGCTAATTTTCATTCATAACATTTAATTAATGTTTTTAGTATGATTAATGTACCTCCCACAATACATCCCCACAAAGCATATAACACACATAACATTTAACAAAAAAGATTTACACAACTAACATAATTAATTATTAGACTGTTAATTAAGATTTATTAAACAGAAATATTATTAATTGCTTACAATTACATTACCTCCCACCCCATGCCTCTACAAAGCCCACAACCCACATCTGAATTCTAAAACAAAATATATTTGCAAAATTAAACTAATTATCAATTAAACAAATATTATTTTGAAAGAAATTTTAAACAATTAAACATAATTAATTTCCCACCCTTTACCACTATTATCACCACACCACAGCTCACACCTAAAATTAAACTTCAAAAATGTAATACACAATTAAAATTAATTTTCAAATAAATAACTAATATTATTGAACAACCAATTATAAATTAATAAAACATAATTTACTTCCCACTCTTTACCCATATAAACACAAAACCTGCATCTACAAAAATGTCATTAAACAATTAACATAATCAATTTTCAATTAATTATTAATATTAATGAACAACTAAATCCTAATTAACTAAACAATAAATTAATTCCCACCCTTTACCCCATAACCCCACAACTTGCCTAAATAAATTAAACAATAAACAATATTAATGATCAAATAATTAATAATAATTACCAACTAATTATTATTTAATTAAAAAATACTTCCTAACCCTTTACCCCTATAAACACCCCAATCCACACATATAACTCACCAGAAAATGTAAAACCAAATGATCACAATTAAGTATCAAATAAATAAGTATTATTATAATTTTTTTTTTCAAATCAGTGTCAGGAGGTTACATACATTATAAACACCAATCATCTCCATTAGCAACAAGTCAATGTTTCCCATACTTCCATGTATATAGACCACGTGTTCTCAAAACATTCTAGGCATTTAGGGAAGACATCAGTACCCGGATATCACTCCTCCCTCCCCTCCATACATGATTGTTGCAAATGTGGCAGAGGATCTCTCTGAATGTCATGGACTGTCTTCAGAGGTTGAGGATGTACCTGGTGGTTCAAAAATGTTCCCTCGTGATTCATTCCATTTCCCCCATATTCTGGACCATTTTTTGGGGCATCCCCATTGCGTGTAGACTGCTTTTTCAGCTACCATCGCTGCGTCCATATCATTCTCCCATTGTGCTTGTGTGGGCACCACCCCGGATCCCCAGTTCCTGGCTATATTCCGCTTCGCCGTCGCCAGCCCAAGTGTAACCCAAGTTCGTAGTCCCAGATTTAGGTCCATTGGTTGCCATATATTTAATAGGCAGCACCTTGAATCTCGCTGGACCTCCACCCCACTCGCCTCTGAAATCGCATTTAGGACGTGTGCCCAGTAAAGTTGTATTTTTGGACAGTCCCATATTATATGGAAGTATGTTCATATCTGTCCACATCCCCTAAGGCAGAGTGGATCGGGCGTGTGCCCGAGCTTGTGTATCGTAGTGCGGGGGTAGTATATACAATGCAGCACTTTGAGTTGTACTAGCTTTAAGCGAGATGGGATCGCTGCCTCCCTGGCCGATGCAAGCACATCCATCCAGTCCAAGTCCTTTATGTCACCCAGCTCCACCTCCCATTTGCTACGCAAGACGACCATCGGGTCTGGGAGATTATTAACTAATTTACAGTATGTCTGTGATATGGCTTTTCTATCCATGTGGTCTGTAAGGATTCTATATTCCAAGGGGAGATGATTCAACTAGTTCGGTGCCTAGGGGGATGGCGCTTTGGAGTGCATGTCTGATTTCGATATACCTCAGTGTCTGCTAGCCCGTATTTCACTTGAAGGGCTGCAAATGTAATGGTTTCCCCTCTCACACACAGATCGCAAATTTTCGTAATACCTATTAGGTCCCATTGCCTGAACCCCTTAGTGTTTGCCAGGGTACCTAAGCTGCGTGTTTCCCATAGCGGAGTGGTCAGTGTAAGTATTTCTTACCAACCCAGAGCCCTCCGTGCAGTGTGCCAAATTATTATCATGTGGGCTGTGGGGCCTGTTAAGGCGTGCTGTTGTTTGTTTGTATAAAGGGCCTTCATCATGCGGTCCACCGGCAGCACACTCCGGTCCAGTCTGTAGGCTGGTTCGTCTTGCGGGGTGTGGAGCCATTGATTAATGATCGCTAGGTGTGCTGCCCAGTAATATAATCTAACACTTGGCAGGGCTAGCCCCCCGGCATACCAGCTACATATCAATTTAGATTGTGCTATGCGTGCAGGTTTCCCGTCCCACAGCTAGGAGGAAATTTCCGCTTCAATGGCCTTAAAATAAGAAGGAGGGACTGGGAAAGGGGTATTTTGGAGTGCATAGAGGAACCTAGGAAGCACAAGCATTTTAAAGAGAGCTGCTCTTCCCAGAAGCATCAACGGGAGGGCTCTCCAGTGTGCAACGTCTGATTTTAGTCTCCTTAGGGGTTTCTGCAGGTTTTCTTCCATAAATACGTTAGCATGAGGGGTAATATAGATTCCTAAGTATTTAAACCCCCTGGTCGCAATTTGTAAGGGACAATCAGGGGGGAGCGTAGGCACTGGGCCATGCAGTACATACAGCAACGACTTTGCCCAATTTATGGTATAGCCGGACATCTTACCATACGTCGTGAGGATGTCTAGCAGGGCCATCAGGGACTCTGTCGGGGACGTTAGATATATCAGCACGTCATCCGCATAAAGGAAGACCCGGTCCTCCCAGTCTACTTCCCATGTTATTCCTCGGAGTAACGGTGTCGTGCGCATCCACGTTGCCAGGGGTTCTAATATTAACGCAAGAGGAGCGGGCACAGCGGGCATCCCTGCCGCGTTCCCCGTCCCAGTGAGATTTCTCTTGATATATGACCATTTGGTACTACGTGTGCCAGTGGCGCCGTGTATAGTAATTTGACCCACCCACAAAGTTTGGGGCCGAAACTAATCCTGCAAAGTACTGCGAATAGGAACGGCCATTCCACTAGGTCGAACGCCATCGTGGCATCTAAGGAGAGGATGGCTGCGTCTTCCTGGAGCAACGGAGTACGGGCCAATACACTGTTGAGGCGTCGTTGGTTAAGGGAGGTGTTCCGTCCAGGCATGAAGCCCGACTGGTCAGGGTGGACCAGTGTTGTAAGGTGTGGTTGCAGTCTGAGCGCCAGTGTTTTCGCCAATATCTTTGCATCAGCGTTCATTAGGGATATCGGTCGGTAGGATGAGGATTGCTCCGGAGGTTTCCCTGGCTTGTGGATCGCCACAATTGTGGCCAATCGTTGGTCTCTAGGTAGCGTACCTTGCGTTAAACAGTCAGTGTACATATTAAGTAAGTGGGGGGTGATCTTATTTGCTACCCTTTTGTAGAGCTCCATCGGTAAGCCGATAGGCCCCATCGCCTTTCCTGTTTGAAGTGCCGCTATTGCTTTCCCGACCTCCCCCGATGTCAAGTCTTCCTCAAGTGTATGCATGTCTTCCAGGGAGAGAGTGGTCAGTGGTATATTGTGTAGGAATCCCATGCAGTCCTCTACTGTTGCTGGAACTCGTGGTATAGACACCCTTTCATAGTAGGTTGCCAATTCCTCCACTATCAGTCGGAGATCTGTTGTATGTGTACCATCTCCTATTGTCAGTTGGGCGATCCACCTATCTGCCCTTTCCTTCCTTTCCAACCATGCCAGCATTTTCCCCATCTTGTCCCCCAGCTCGTATATCTTGTGTAGAGTGTCTGTGTGCCGAGTCTTTGCCATATCCTCCGCATAGGCTCGGTATTCCTGAGCTGCTAGTGTCCTAGTCTGCTCTGTGGTAGCATTGGGAGTCATGGCGTGTGCTGCTTCCGCCTGCTGTGCTGCTGCTTCTAGGGAGTCAGGGGCCTGCCTGTGTTCCCGCTTATGTTGAGTGATAGTCAAAATGTTCTGTCCCCTAATTATGGATTTATATGCCTCCCAGAGAATGCACGGTGAGTCTACTGTCGATATATTTTCGGTAAAGTACTGTTCAGAAGTGGTTACTAACGTTTTGGCAATCTTACGGTTCTTTAGGTAACCAGGGTATAGTGGGTAGATTCTCTGTCTTCGGGGGAGCTGTGTAGTGAAGGTAAATTGAATCGGGGAGTGGTCTGAGATCCCCTGTGGCAGGTGTTCAATCACTGTAACCTTCTTTTGAGCCATCGCTAATGTCAATATATAGTTTATCCTGGAGAGACTATTATGAGCCTCCGAGTGGAAGGTGTATTGGTACTCAGTTGGGTGCTTAAGCCTCCACATGTCCGTCTGTCCCCTGGCATCTATGAATTCCCTAAGGGTCTGATTAGATCTGGTGTCTTCCCTGGGCGGCTTGCGGTCGAGTGTTGCGTCGACCACTGTATTGAGATCTCCCCCATTATTAGTTCCCCCTCAGGTGAGTTGAGCAGCAGTTTCCCAAGGTCGTGGAAGGCTGCTTGGTGAAGTGCCGGGGGATATATGCACTGATCATATTGTATACGCGTCCCTCCCATTGGCAAGTGATTGCTGAGAATTGTCCCTAGTCATCCATCCAAGTTTTCGTGATCACCAGTGGCGAGCTCCTATGTATCACGATACCCACCCCCGGGACCCAATGGTGAACTCCGCATTTGTGGCCATTTTAAACCCCCGGCGGTTTAGTGCTTTACAGGCCATTCCAGTCAGGTGCATTTCTTGTAGTAGCACCACTGTGGGGGCCTTCTTCTTCAAGTATTACAGGACTAGACCCCTTTTAATCTTGTGGCCCAGCCCGTTCAGGTTCCATGAAATGACATTCAAGGAGGGGGTGATCATTCGCTGTGACTGGGAGTCATTGTCCTGCACCTCGCTTCCTAGCATTGTGTATGTGGTGTGATGGTAGTCATTTGACTGTGGTTCCCTCCCGAACTAGTACAAGGGGCACGCCATGTGCAGGAAAGCCCCCCACTGTTATGTAACATTGCTCGTATTCGGAGCAGCCATTGCCCGTGTAGTTTTAACATCATCCTAAGGAGAGATTGTAAAACTTTAACATTCAAACAAAACCAAATAAACAGTGCGATGCTGTAACACCTTTCCCCCCACTCTGCCTCCCTGCCCAGTGGATCTGAAAATGTCCACCTCCCCAACTGAGCAGAGCGCTTACTATCCCTAGTAACTGGTATAACCTGTGCGGGTGAGTCCTTAGCGACCATTATGATTCCCCCCTCAAAGATTGTCACTACAGAGCTGCATAGGTTCAATAGTTCCTACCTGTTGGAGTCCTCATTCTCGTGCCAGCAGTGTCAGCCGTATGCTACAGTAGTCCCCCATTGCAACCACACAGCATGGGTCACTGTCAAAATCCAGTGCAGGCCCTCCAAAATGCCTGTCGGACCCTTTACTCTGCAACCTGTCCTGGGATCATCCTTGAAGCACAGCCAGTAAATTCAGTTCTCTGGGTGCCGCCCTTCTCCTCCCGGATTGTTGTGCAGTGTACCTCGGTTCCTTGGTCCACGAGCCGGACGCCATCCCTCTAGCCAGTCTCTTCCTTCCCCTGGGGATTCAAAGAACCATGTCTTTCCTTCGGATTCCACACGCAGTCTGGCAGGAAAAATCATAGAGTACTTGATTTCTCTGATGCAGAGAATCTTCGTCGCTGTTTTGCTACTGCCGCCGTGTAGTCAGGATAGAAGGTAACCTCCGAATTTTCAATTTTTGATTGGAGGGGCAATGCGTGCGGCCTGCAAAATGGCATCCCGGTCGCGGAAGTTAAAAATGCGCGGCAGGATCTGTTGTGGTGGATTTCCTGGGCGCGGCTTGCTGCTGGGTACGCGGTGGGCACGCTCCACCGAAAAATATTTGGAAAGTCCTCTTGGGTGGAGTTGAATTTGAATGAGATCTTCCACAAAGAGGTCAAGTACTGGACCCCCGGCCGTCTCCGGTGCTCGTCCAGCTTGGTCTTTAACAGGGTCTTGTCTTCCTCCAAATTGCGCACTTTGGTCTGTAATTCCGCCGTGTCTGCAGTTAGTCCTGCCGTTGTTTTCTCCACATCTCCCACACGATCTGACATTTTGGTGAGGTCTGCGCAGATGAGAAAAATGTCAGTGGAGATCGTGTCCATGGAGGATTGCATAGTCTTTAATGTCGCCATGACATCATGGAGTGTGATCTCCTCTGCGGCGCCGGGGTTGTCCGTTGGTTGGGCAGCCGAGTGTGGCGCGTTGCCTTAAGTAGTGTCCGCGCCATCTTTATTATATGTGAATTTGTCGAGCCTAGGCACTTGCTTCCCTCTGGTTTCCCTGCCACTCATCACTCCTTTTTGTGGCGTGATAAAGGTAAGTCTGTGTGGGTCACTGTTATGATAGTGCGGAGGTGGGGTCTCACACCGACTGCAATGCGGCAGCACCTACCCGGGCCAGGGCCAGATGAAATCTCTCAGTGCCTCTGAGTCCGGCTTGCGCCTCCTATGCCCTCTCCCCAATATTGTACTCTGCGGAGTTTGTGGGCACCACTTGTCTCTCCACGGTCCCGTTCTGATGATGATGCCGTGGGCCGTGCAAGGCTCAACATGGGTCTCCTTTTGGTTCCGGGCACCCGAGTCCGGCACCGGGCCCGACTGCACGGAGACCCCCCCCACTCCTGAGGGTCATCTAGCCGTAAGGGTTCATGGATCAGTTGCTGCCAGGCACAGGGTTATGGACGGACCGCCGCCCTCCTCCATGGTATTTTAGGACCCAGTGGTACTCAGGCCTCGGATGCTCCCTTGCCGCCATTTTCGGGTCCGCCCACTTTCTTCCCGCCACCGGAGGGGGGGGGCTTTCCGCTCTTGTCGCCGGCGTCCCCGCGGGGACATGGCCCCGCTGCCAATTTTCCTCGGCCGTCCCGTTTCTCCGGCGGCTACAGAGCCTCACCAGTCGTCTCACCACTGGCCTCTTTGTCACCCCAGGCCACGGCTTCTGCAGGCACAATAGGCCAATCTTCACGGCGGCACCGCATCACGGCACCACATCGCAGCACCGCATCGCGGCATCAAATCGCGGCTGAAGGGAGTTTGCGAGTGCGGGTAGGTTTGATGCGGAGCGGAGACACTCCTATTGCAGTTTATAGGCAGCAGCGCTTTCACAAATCAGAATAAGTGAGGCGGATAGTTGGGGAGAGCTCGTCAGGTCGCGGAGCTCAGTTAATCCACGGCCCTATTAGCTGGTCGCTGGCCAGGCCCCCCAAAATAAGTATTATTAAATACAAAATAATCATTCATTTATTATAATTAAATTGCTTCCCTCCCTATTCCCCTATAAACCCACAACCCTCTATGGAACAAAAAAACACAACATGTAATTAAATTAATTTTAATAACTACAAAGAATGTAACACATATATGAAGAAACATGAGCAACACATACAAAAAATTGCATCACATACACTTAAAATAAAAACTAAAATATATACCACTAATTAAAAAAATGATATTTTTTCAATTGTATTTTTGCCAATGATATTAACTACTTCTATATTTAAAAAATCTTACCTACAAATTGATATTGTTGAAAACGATATTCTTTGCATTGATGTTTCCATTTCATGATATTTTAATCCTGATTTTCTTGTACATCGATATTTGCAACTCAATATTTTGTCTAAACACCGGCAGGGATGTACCCTTTACCCGCTCCTTTTTGATCTCTAGATAGAACCCTTGGCCCAAACAATGAGAGCAAATAAAGAGAATAACTCCTTTATTTCTAGCAAACTTTCCCCAAAAATATCATTATATGCTGACAACCTGATTGTATACACATCGGAGGTGGAGAGTGTGGTATCTTAAGAAATATGGGGAGCAAGGCAGTTTGGGGTATTCTCTAGGTATAAGGTGAATGAAAACCAAATAAAAAGAATGACCTGGAACTCTGTATGGGAGGGTGGAGCATAAAGAAGAAGTAAGGTACTTTGGAGTCAGGAATGTGTAGAATTATAATGACATACCAAGGGTTAACCTAAAAAGTGTCAGTAATGAGGCGATAGGCTACTAACAAAATTTGTCACTCACTATATATGGGGAATTATGGCCAAGATGTCCATCTTGCCAAGGTTTACCTTCCTATTTGATAACATCTTGCTGAGTTTCATCAGGAAAGAGCTGAGGAAGATCTTTGGGAAGATCACTATCGTTCATCTGGGTATAGAGACAAAATATCGACTCCAAAATATCGACTGGACATAATATCGAGTTTTAAATATAGACTGGACAAAATATCGACTGGATATAATATCGACTACAAAAATATCGTTTTTCAGGTAAGTAAAGTAATATCGACTGTATAAAATATAGATAGCAAAAATATCGATTTTTTAATAAAATATAATATTTTATAGTGTATTTTTATGTAATAATATGTGTGAATAGTGTGTATTAATGTTATAAAATATTTTATTACATGAATTTTGTTTTTATAATAATTGCGTAATGTAATTCTGTAGCGGGTTGTGGGTTTATAGGGGAATAGGGTGGGAAGTAATTTAATAATAATTAATTAATTAATATATGTTTGTTAATATTTTTAATTAATAATTAATTGATAATTAATTAATATTAATTAGTTAATTAATTAATATAATTTTGAACATATTTTGTATTAGTAAATAATTGTTAATTAATTAATTGTAATTAGTTAATTACATTAATTAGAGTACATTTTTAATATATATAATTTTGTGTTATTTTTAAGTAATTAATTTGGAAAAAATAATATTAATTATTAAAATAATTACAGCTAATGTTCTAATATATTTACTTTATTGTTATTGTTAATTAACAATTAATTGGTAATTAAATAATATTGATAAATTTTGGGTAAAGGAGCATTTTTAGGGTTCAGGGTCAGTTTTCAGTTCATGGGTAAAGGGGTATTTTTAGGGTTCAGGGTCAGTTTTCAGTTCATGGGTAAAGGGGTATTTTTAGGGTTCAGGGTCAGTTTTCAGTTCATGGGTAAAGGGGTATTTTTAGGGTTCAGGGTCAGTTTTCAGTTCATGGGTAAAGGGGTATTTTTAGGGTTCAGGGTCAGTTTTCAGTTCATGGGTAAAGGGGTATTTTTAGGGTTCAGGGTCAGTTTTCAGTTTTTGGGTAAAGGGGTATTTTTAGGGTTCAGGGTCAGTTTTCAGTTTTTGGGTAAAGGGGCATTTTTAGGGTTCAGGGTCAGTTTTCAGTTTTTGGGTAAAGGGGTATTTTTAGGGTTCAGGGTCAGTTTTCAGTTTTTGGGTAAAGGGGTATTTTTAGGGTTCAGGGTCAGTTTTGGGTTTTTGGGTAAAGGGGTATTTTTAGGGTTCAGGGTCAACAAATAAGATTGTAAAAAATTATTTTTATTATTTTCATTTATTATTTAATTATTATAATTTAATTTAAGTCGTTTTAAGTATATTTTAGTAATTAAAATTTAATATTAATTTAATTTAACACTGTTTTTAATAAAGTCGATATTTTTTACACCTATATTTTTGTTAACGATATTTTGTACTCGATATTTTTGTACTTACCTGTTTGTAGATACAAACTCGATATTTTGACTGTCGATATTTTGTCCACGATATTTTGGCAAGTCGATATTTTGTCCCTCGATATTATTTCAGTGATCCTTCATCTGTGTAGGCAAAGCCATACATCTGTCATGGGGAAAGCTCAGGAGAGGCTGGCTCTACCTGCCATCCAGCTTTGCTGTTGGGCATTTCAGTTTAAAAGTGTATGATGATTTTATTCCACCCAGACAAATCTTTCACGGGGAAAATGTACAGGACCTTGCTAGTAGGTCTACCAAGAGTGCGGTCCTTATACAAATATGGTGCACCAATGTTTTTTAAAGAATTACGATTGAAATGCTTTAGCTCAGCTGCAGGCCTATGATTTGAGATAGGATTGTTCCTAGGAATTCCATACTCTAGCGAACTATCACCAATAAGTGATTCTTGACTGATGCTTGAAAGACTGTTTAACAAGCCCACTTTGATAATGTGTAATGACTAGGTGGGGGTAGTTATTTGTGGAAGAGAAGGCATTGCCATGGGAATCCTGGGAGAAGATCACTCAGGGGACACAGTCATGGTTCACATATTACCAGTTGTCCACCTGGCTGGCAGACCAGAGGTGGATCCACTCGGAGACCCACAGTATGTAGGATAAATTGCAGGAGCCTAATATAAGGAAGAAGGAGTTGGCCCTGTGGCATCAACTTCTATTAGATGCAGCAGAAGGGAACATGAAATCAGTACATCATGTCTGTGATGTTTGCTTGCCGGATGCAGACTTGGAGACGTTACTGCAAACATTGATTAACTTACTTTACTTAGTAGTGAAATCATTGCCTTTAAAAAGGAACACTTGTTCACTCTCCATAAGGCCTTCTGTTCACCACAGAGACTTGCTAAAGTCAGGAAAAGTAACAACGCCAAGTGCAATAAGTGTGTAGTTTAATGTACAGAATATATATATAAAAACTTGCCAGCTGGGAGAGAACAAGCAGAGGGGAGAAGATGGCAGCTGACTGAAGAGCTCAGTCATGAGCTCCTTGCCTGAGGGAATGGTATTGCCGACAACAATCACAGGGACAAGCTAAGAACGGAGCACCAGGTAATGACAGCCATGTCATCGTAATACACCGCTATTCTTGAAAAGCATAATGGTATAACAACAAGATTCAACAAGATTCCACAAAGTATTCTCAGCCAACCTGAGCTCACTTACCTGTTTACTTCACTCTTGTGGTCTGGACCGCCGCAGTAAACACTGAGGAACATCTGCATCTGCATCCACATCCTCATCTGTATCTGCATGTGCACAGATGAGTGCCGTCGGTAGTTGCCCTACGGTCTGTACACTCTGTGCCCCTGTGGTCTGGATCTTTGCGAGTAACACTAAGAAACATCCACACCCATATCGGTGAGTGCCACTGGGGAGCGCTCTATGTTTTGCACGCTCAGCGCTCTGTGTGCTCTGTGCGAGGCTCCGGTGCGAGGCTCCTCTGTGGAGGGTTGCATCAGGTTCGCGTCGGGTCCGTGTCCGGAGCAGCTTTTTCCTTTTTGAGCTATCCCAACCCCTGCCTGCCTGCCTGCCTGCCTGCCTGATCGGGGATCGAGGGAGGCGGCAAGTTGCTGGTGGGCGGCAGCAGTAAACCGCAGTAAACCGCAGCAGACAGGGGGAGCCGGGGGCAAGCGATTGGCACTCTCTGTGCTCCGCAGTGGCGACTGCAGCAAAATGCCAGTATTTTCACAAGGGACCGGTACTAGTTCGAAGTTAGTACAGGCAGTCTGAATCAGCAACGTGGCGCCAGCTCTAGTGTGCCTGTACCTGTACCCTGCACAAATCCTACCGATCGGATCCAGTGAAGCAAGCTGGGAAAGAGCTGCAGCAGGCAAGTGGCTGCAACAGCTGTGGATTGGCCTGGCCCGGGAGGAAAAGGAGACCCCTGCGATCTACACCCTGTGCTCTCCCTGACACTACTTGGCACAGAACAGGGACGCATCAGCTCAGGCCCAAGCTGGCCCAAGTGGGCTCAGGCGAGCAGACACATTATGAAACTGTAAAAACAGCAAGAAAGAAAGTGAAGCCGGGCAAGAGGCAAAAAGGCAAGGGGTGAGGAGACAAAGGGGCAGAGGCGAAGGCTGAAAAGAGGCTGGCAAGGAGGCAAGGAGGTAAGGCGCAGTAAGACAGCAAGACCCAGCCAGGAAGAGGCATAGGAAAAGGAAAAAGGCAAAGAGGCTAAAGAGGCAAAAAGGCAAAGGGCTGACAAGAGGTTGCCAAAGAAGGCAAGGAAGACAAAAAAGCAAGAGGCTTGCCAGAAGGGAAGAAGACAAACGGAGTGGCGGACTGAAAGCACAGGACACAGGAATTGGCAGTCCAAGGCAGCTCCCCCCCTCAAATTTGGAAACAGAATCCAGAAAGACGGAGCCCACCACATCGGCTCCTCACTCACTCGGAGTATGGGCAGAAGCAGTGAAAGCGCGCCGCACCAACAGGAGGGCAGGACGCAGACTATCCTTTCAAAGTAAGGAGGTGCCAGCTGAAATAGAAAGAGGCAGGAGTGGGAGTTGCATCTCACAAGCCATACACGGCGGTACAGAGAGGAAAACAGCACAGCAACAATATGTATTTAACCCAGTAAGCCAAAAACCTTCTTTATTCAACACACTTTTCCCTACTAGCGGAAAACCGAGAGGGGACCAGTCAGTCCCAGAAAGCCTAGGAACAACTATGCCAACACTACATAAGCTGGAAAGTATTAAGGCTCCCAAGAGCCTGCAGCCTCTCAGCAGAAACAAGGAAGATACAGTTCATGAGAGAAAGGGATACAGTCTAAGAAGTAAAACTTCAGAGATAAAACCCAGTACTCCATCTAAAGGAAAAGGCCAGTCGCCAGCCAGTGCTTCTTTTAAAGGGGAAAAAAGGAATAACAAAAGACACGTCTCAGGGCAACCACAAGCTCCCCAATCCAGAGAAAGCCTGAAATCTACGGCACAAAACGCTTTAAAAATTACCCCATCACTCAGGTCCTATTTAAGGTTCAATATAAAGATAAGATCTTTATCTCTGAGAAAGTTTCGGAGAGGGACACTCCGTATCTAGACCTACCCACCACAGGCAGGGGCCAAAACCTCAAAATGGCGGATAACCAGAAACCGCGTAAACAGAGCGAAGGAATACTTGACTTAACTGTCAGCAATAAATATCAGGCCCTTTCTGCCGACGAAATAGAAACAGAAGCAGAAGTAGAAACTAACCATCGACCTGGAGCGACAGGGATAGATTTGGAAAAAATCCCACAGGGACAAGTACAAACACCGCTGGCACCCCTACCCCCGCTGCAAATGCCAAAAGTTTCAACATTCCTGAGAATCTCCTCGAGGAGATGATGAAGGAGCTGAGAACTAAATTTGCAATCTCTGAAAAAAACAGTCCAAAATACAGGAAGTGTGCGAGGTCCTCGATCAGAAAATAAATAGCCTCATTGACAGGGTGACACATGTCGAGGGCGAAATAGAGGTACTAAACAAGAAAACGGAGGCAAACCACAATGAAATAACTAAACTAAAAAGCAGTGAAGCTGAGATCAGCGAAAGAATGGAGTCCCTGGAAAACAACACCAGGAGAAACAACATCAAAATCCTGAATATTCCGGAGGGAATCGAAGGAGAAGACATAAAAGGATTCATAATCCAGCTACTAGAGGACAAATTCCCCTGGGCTAAATTGGTAATCTTAACGAAGACGTCCAAAGGGTACACCGAGACCCCTTCAGGAAGGGGAAGTTTAGAAAAAACCTGAGGAAAGTTCTGATCGATTTCATGACATACTCACTGAAAGAGCGAATACTTAGTAAAGGCCTAAAAGATGTATGCTACACAAAGGACGACTGGTCCTGTAAAATCAGATCAGACCTATCAAAAACGACTCAAGATAGACAATAGGAGCTGGGCCAACATATGCCTCAATTGAGGGCACTCAGAGCCAATGTCCAGATGCGCTTTCCAGCGCTACTCAAAATCATGTGGAACAATAAAATATTCAATATAAGAGACCCAAAAGAAGTGGAAGGGCTAATAGAACAAATCAAGACCCACCAGGAAGATCAATCTTTTTCAAAATAGGAAATAAAGTAACACCGCCACAAAAAAAGGAAATAAAATGGCTGAAATACAAGTGGGAAAGTAAAAACTTGATTAAACCAAAGGCAAGGAGCTCGAAAAGGGCAGTCTCAATGCCCAGAAATAAGAAGACAAGGGAGGCTTCTCCAGGGTGGGGGGTAGACAGCACACATAAGTTCACCAGAAAATCCAAAAAAAGAAAAAAGAAAAAAACAAAGCAAGCACATGCTGGGGAGCAAATTGGGAAAAAAAAGTCCTAATAGCAATACCGGAGGAGTACAAACACCCATTCGGAAGATACAAAGACCAGACCAATGATGATGACTATTGGTAAGAGCATAGGAAAAGAAATTAAAATATTAACGTGGAATACAAACGGACTTAGAATTAAATCATGGAGAATGAAGATATTGGAGTATTTAAAAAACTGCAATAGCGAAGTAATTCTAAAATTCTAATCCAGGAATCACACCTAACAAAAGAGGAGTGGGAACCAATCTGCAAAACTGAGGGTTGGATAGACCACTGCATATGCACAAATCAAAACTGCAACATAAAGGGAGTCGCAAATATTTAAAAAAAATCTTTGAATGCAGTGATCGAAAAAACAGAAATCGTCAGAAAGGGCAGATGGGCCATCGTGATGGCAAGAATCTATAACAACTCATATACACTGGCGGGCTACTATGGCCCACATTACGATGACCCTGAATCACTTAAGAAGATATATGCCAACCTCCTAGCAACCAATACTCCAATAATAATGGGAGGAGATTTTACCATCATGTTAAATCCCTCAGAGGACAGACACCCTGCAAAGAACTTTCCCAACCTGGCAAAAAGGAGAGAATGGGTGGGGAGATGTATGAAAGACCTATGCATGGTGAACGTATGGAAAGAAAAAGGAAATAGAAATCACTGATTCACCCATAAAAACAAAAGACTAGGGCATGAATCTAGAATAGATTGTTTTTTCTTAGCAGTAGGAGTCTAGTAGAACAAATGGAAAAGGTGGAACCATTCCCAGCCCATATCTCGGACCACTCAGCGGTACTTCCCCAGAGGTGGACTGTGGATAGGAGTATCTTCCTAGTCCAGGCCTATAATGAAAAACTTGCGGATGAAACAAAACTGTTCTTTGAACTAAATAATGCTAGAACTACAAAACAAACTGCCTGGGATACCTATAAACAATTATCAGAGGGAAAATCCTCAGTACCGCATTGCACAGGAACAGAGAAAAGAAGTTATTTATTGAACAGATTGAAAAAGATTTGTTATCTCTAGGTGCGGACCTCAAAACTGCCAAATCCAGCAAGTTAATCTCTGAAATAGAAAAAAACATAAGAAACAAGAAAACAGAGCTGAATGACTACCTGGAAACAAGAGTTAGAGATAAATGGGAAGCCAGTACACTCTCACATTATGAATACGGAGAAGGTTGCAGGAGGATCTTGGCCTGGAAAGCAAAAACCAAAAGAGCTAAAAATAAGATCACAAAGATACAAAGAAAAGGCCATCCAGGATACACCTTAGAAAGCAGAATAATTAGGCAAGAATTTAAACGCTTTTTTGAGGATCTTTACACGGAAGACCTAACTAGCTCTGAAGACCAAATACAGAACTTCCTAAATGGTATTACTACTCCGGCAGCATCTCAGGAACAGAAGCTTGCTCTCATTCAAGAGATCTCGAAAGAGGAAGTCAGAGCCGCAATTAAGACCCTTAAAAGAGGGAAAGCTGCTGGCCCGGACTCCCTATCAAATGAACTACATCTACATCTCCAAGAAACACTGCTAACACCTCTTACAGAACTTTTCAACTGTATATTTCTAGATAACCAAAAACTCCCAAACTCCTGGAATGATGCAATCATTAACATTATCTTAAAACCAGGGAAAGACCCAACTAAATGCGAATCATACAGGCCCATCTCCCTCTTGAATTCGGACTACAAATTATACACACAGATTCTGGCAAAAAGACTAGGGGCAGTGGCAGGGTCCCTAATCCACCCAGACCAAAAAGGTTTCATTAAAAGCAGGCAAATACATGAACTATCCCACGAGCTCATCGCTGCCATAGACAATGCAACTCACTGTACTGTCCCTTTATCTGTAATAACTTTTGACGCAGCAAAAGCATTCGATCGAGTCAGCTGGCCCTTCCTGAATGCTACCCTAACTAAATTTAATCTAGGTGATAACATCGAAAACGTTATATTCAACATTTACGCAAGTCCTAACGCAAAAATTCGAGTATATGAGGCTCTTACTGACAACGTACTTATAAAAAGAGGCACAAGACAAGGATTCCCCTTGTCTACCCTCTTATTTAATTTTTACATTGAATCATTGGCTGTTTTATTTAGGGGGAGGTAGAGATCCAAACCTTTAAACATCATGGATGGGAGAAAAAAGTAGCATTATATGCCGACAATCTGATGATATTTACTGGAAATCTAGGGCCAGATGTAGGTCACCAATTACCGGCCAGTAAGGGCCGATTTCGGCCGTTACCAACCGGTATTTGGGATTTGGCATGTAGGGGGCATTTTATTTACAGAATCGGTATATTTACTGATTCGGTAAATTTACAGAATCGGTAAAATATTGAATCGGTAAATTTACCGATTCTGTAAATCAAGATGTAGGTGGCACTGTAATCAGTGCCACAGGCCCTTACCGAATCGTTATTTACCATGGAATACTATTCCATGGTAAATAACGAATTCCAGTGTACATGCACATCTGTGCATGTACATCTGTGCCATGTGGCACACAGACATGCCCTAAGGGCATGTCTGTGTGTCACATGGCACACAAGCCAGAAACAGGGGTGCAACAGGGTGTCAAAGTGACACCCTGTCACCCTTGCAAATTCGGTAATTTTACTGATTCCGTAATTACAGAATTGGTATTTGCCATTGATTCCTATGGGCTTCAAGGCCCATAGGAATCAATGGCAAATACCGATTCTGTAATTACAGAATCGGTAATTACGAATCTTACAGATTCGGTATTTTTACCGAATATTTTACCTACATAGGAATTTCCGAATAGTGAATACCGAAGGTGTAAAATTCGGTATTTACCATTCGGTAATTTGCTATTACCTACATCTAGACCCTAGGGAATTCCCTCCCCAAAATAGAGGATACCATAGCCATGTTTGGAGCAGTGTCAGACTACCTGGTCAATCAAGCCAAAACTGAAATTCTTGAGTGGAATACAGCCTGAGGAAACCCTCTTATCAAAGACAAAATCAAATATCCAGGAATAGAATACACAAAGCATCTAGACGAAGTAACCAACTTGAACTTCTCTTGGATACACAAAGAAATAAGACAACTACTAAAGGCCTGGTCAGGTCTACAACTATCATTCCTAGGAAAATCCAATTTAATTAAAATGACCATTATTCCAAAATGCACATATTTATTTAACTCCATCCCACTGAGTTTTAACATGGAACAAATCAAAAAACTCCAATGGGAACTATCAAGCTTCATCTGGGCCGCTAACAGGGTCAGAATCAGGTGCAAAAAACGAAGAAGATACAAAACACAAGGGGGAATTGCCAGTCCGGATATACTGGAATACTGTAGATCCTTCCAGTTCAAGAACATTAGGATACTACTGACCAAATGGGGTAACTGGCCCACTTACTTAAAAGCACTCATAGGCTCTGAAGATGACCACTATTTGTACAAATTTGGCCACCCGAAATTCTTCAAAAAAATTAAACTTAAGACGATAAAAGCTGCAGAAAGATCCTGGCTTGAAATAAGAAGAAATCTAAAAATACCATCTCAGCAAACATGCACCAATTTGGGAATCACCAGGCACCCCTGAATGTCTAAAAGATGCACTATCGATTCCGCTAAGGAAGCACAATATAGACTACTGGGTACAGCTGATAGAAAATATTTGGATTGTGAAATGGGAAACCCTATAAGAAGAAACACAGGGGTAAACATCCAGATTTAAATGATATCAACTAAATAGCTGGGTAAATACCCTAAAAGAAAAACTGAAAGGAGACGAGATCATTGAACAAAAACTCTTGAATCCGGTCACTTTTAAATAGGAGGTTTCTTACTGGGACCGGGCCCTTATAAGAGCAGGGGAGCTAGAGTACAAAACGCCACAAGAATTCTGGGAGAAAGACATGCCCGGCCTGGACCTCCCAAACCTCTGACTTACCTCTAATGCTATCATGGGCCGAGTAGTAAATTCCACCCGTTTGAAGAAAAACCACCTCTTCACGATTCACAGATCATACTGGTCCCCAAAAAGACTATCTAAAATGACCAGTAATGAACCAAAAAAGTGCCCTAAATGTGGAGAAGAAAGAGCTGAGGATCTACACATGTTCCGGGCCTGCACAATGCTTAACGACTACTGGGACGAGATCGGTAAGATTCTCTCCAACGTGGTAGACCACCATATAAAGGTAAGCGCAGAAATGGTTATTTTTGGGATACAATGCAATGAAATATTTTTGCCATTATCTAAAGACCAAGAAAGTATTCTTCTTATCTTGATTCTGCTGGCTAGAAGAGAGATCTGTATAAACTGGGTCCAACTATCACCACCAAAGCATACGGATTGGCTAAACTCTATATTAAGGGTATATAAGCTAGAGAAGCAAAGGAAACGCACTAAGAAAAACAAATTTTGAATCTGTGGGAAAGGTACAATCTGAGAAATATTAGAGGGTCCAATGAATAAGGCAAAGGAGACAATGATTTCAAGTTAATTACTTGACCCGAGTAGTCATAATGACTAGCTCCCCTACCATCAAAAATCGTGTGCCTTTCGGTTTGGACAAAAGAAGGCCCCAAAAGGACAAGGCTAAAAAGTACTTCACTCAGGGCAAATCCGAGCCTCTCACTCCAAAGCTCTGAATGGATATTGGGGCTTTCGACTCCTCCTTACCTCAAGGGAATTTGCTAGATGAGGACTTAAAAAAAATTAAAAAGCTTGCCAGCTGCCCCATTTTTGAAGATTTTTACTGCGAGTGGGTAAGACAATATCCAACCTCTCAAGAGCGCCAGTGGAGGTAAGCCACATTTCAATTTTATTTGATGAACCATGGAAAGATTGAGAGGTGAAATGAATTACATCAACCCAATACAAAATTCATTTTCTTCCTATATTTCTTGATGTGGAGAGATATTTGTAAGAAGTTATGCAAACCAGAGTGGCCCACGTGGTATTAGTGATGTCACTCTGTTAAATTCTTTTATAAACTAGATGAAAAAAATTGAGGTCCATGGTGCGGAATTTGGTTAATATCTGAGGATGGGTCCAATGATTAGAAGTCCTATGTCAGGAATGTCAGGCAGAGTCATTCTGAACTATGAGCCATATTACTGATGGTCTTGAATCCCAGATCAGAGCACTAGGGACAGTCAAAATTATGACAACATGCTTCTAGAGGCGAAATGAGGACAATAAAAATGAAATATAAAAACCTACAAAATATTTCTCGCATTGGTGATTAGCGGTGAGGATAAGATTTGTGTTTGTGCAGTTCCATACAGTTATTTTGTGTACACTACCATCCCATACCTAACTCCTATTAAATTTTTACATTCTTCCTGATTGGCCTTTCCCTTTTTTATTTCATTCCTATTCTACCTGACTGTTTGTGTCTGTGACCACACCTGCAAGGATGGAGTTTGAGTTCGCCTACCCGGAGAGCTGCACCATGGTTGAGCTCAAGGTCTTTGGCCCGGAGAGGAGGTAGCCCAACAAAAGAAGCCACAGAAAAGTAGAAATCCAAAAGGCCGCAAGTGCATGGGATGACGCCCACAAGTCATCAACTAATGACAAGGGGGAAGAGGATGATGAGGAAGGATCAGAGCAGGAGGATCTTGGTCTACACCCTGTCGAAGAGGGGGTTAACCAACTCCCATAAATGGAAATACCTCCTAGAGCAGGGAGCAGTGTGTCATCCAGCGGCCTTAATGAAGAGGAGTGGCAAGACACAAGAGAAGAATGGAAGCTCAAGTTAGAGGTGGCCAAATTGAAACTAGAGAAGAAGAAGACTGAGGCTGAAGGAGTCTTGGAGCAGAAGAGAGGAGACTAGCAATGGAAGAAAGTGGAATGGCCCATGAGCTAAGTCTCAGAGAGTTAGACATCAGAGCTAAGCAGTTAGCGCCCAGCAGTAATAGTGGCAGCATACCTACAGTGCCCTTCTGGAGGCAAGAGGTTCATAGTCCCAAAGGTATGGTCCCTGAATTTCTTGTTGAAGACGATATTGGTAAGAAATGTGAAATGTATGAGGTTGACTTACAGATGAATCACAAGACTGGGTGTAGTCTGTGGATGTATATCCCTATTGAAGGTAAAGACACCCTGTTGGCCCTAGAGAAAGGAAGGAGGCTCTTGTCAGGAAGTATGGTCTTACCCCAGAGAAGTTTAGACAGAAGTGCATGGATGTTCAGAAGCTGGCCCAACAGACCTAGGTGGATTTTGTGGATTCCTCTCCAAGGCACATGATAGTTTGATGATGGGCAGTGAAATAAATGATTGTCAGGGGTTGTACAGTATGATTGCAAAGGAGCACATCTTCAGTATTTGTTTTGAAGATCGGCACCAACACCAGGTTGATTTTCTGCTCACTGACCCCAGGGAGCTTGCTAAGGAGGTGGACCACTGGGTCAGCACCGGGGTCCACAAGATGGTATGTGGGGGTGATAACCCCAAGGGTGGAAATGATTTCCACTAGAAGCTGGAGGGGGAGACAAACAGAACAACAGGAAGTTCTCTAAAGGCCCATAAAAACTAGTTCTAAAGGTCAGGGGAATCCAAACCTGAGCAGCAGAAGAAGAAATGGTTCCTTGAGAGAAAGTCATCAGAGAAGGCACCATCAAGTGCTATGAGTGTCAACAGGATGGGCACTTCAAGGGGGATTCCAAGTGTATCAAGTGGGCACAGTTACCCTCTGGTGGGCAGTCACTGGGGTTGTTTAGTATAGTGCTTGGGGTGGAGATTGTAGCAAATAGCAGGAGAGACAGCAGAGAGGTAACCCTAGTATCCCTGAGTGATGGAGAGATGGTGCAGGAAACCCACATGCCTAGTAATATTAAGAAATACAGGTAGTGGGTCAGCATCAATGGGCAAAGTTTGGAGGCTCTGAGAGATACTGAAGCCAGCAAGACAACTGTCATATATCATCTGGTGACCTCGGAGCAGATAGTCCCTCATGCATTCCATTTAGTTGTTTAAGTTGACAACCATGAGAGTCACTACCCAGCAGCTGTGGTTCCTTATGAGTAGGGAGGGTCTCAGGTTCCTTGAGGAGATCTGTGAGTCAATCAATGCCTATAGATTATCTGCTTGGCAATGACTTGGAGCGCAGGTCCTACTTGGGAATGTTAGGGTTATCTGAGTGGATGTGACTGACCACACCGTCCATGGTGACTTGAGAAGTTACTCTGAACTGCAAGGAGCCTCAGGGGGGAAAGAAAGGGGGTTTATACTGGCTGCCCCCCACTCAATACATCTTAGACAATCAATGGCCTGCCCCTATACACTATGGGGTCGGGAACCCCTAGTTGTTAATATGTTAATCAACTAAACGGAGGGTATACTACAACCTTCGATCTATGTGTGCTAATTAAAGTCACCATTTTGAAAATAAAAACTGTAAAACAAGTCGTGTGTGTGCGTGAAACCCACGTGCCAATCCCACACCTCACTAAACCTTTCTCCAGTGAAAAAAGGGGGGAGGGAGAATGGCAGAGCCTCGCGGGAGCAACACCCGGGGGAGGATATGGCAAACTGGTACTTGCCTGGATCCTCACGCTCTCATCATCAGCAACTGCCAACCGATAAAAGAATGGGTATAAAGACTGTGCATAGAAAGAAAAAAACTGTATGTGTTCTAAATGTTAGTGGCCCACTGTGGTATACAAAACCTCCTGCACTCGAGATCTGGTCCCACTACCATAAAAAGAGCTGAGCTACACTGTCAACTCCAACTTTATTCTGTGCTGTGTGCCCGCTCTAATTAAAAACAACCAACATGTTTCATCGCCGAATTTCCTTTACCGGCAATTTCATCAGGGTTTTTGTTGGGTCTCAGAGATGCTGGAGTTAGGGTTTTTTGTTCCCTCCAACACTTACTGGGACAGCCTAAGGGTGGTGGTATTATGTCCGCCCCTCCAGGTGCCACCCTAGATCGAAGGTTGTGTGTGGATTACCTGGGGCTCGATATAGTCACTAAGACTGATGCACACCTCATCCCATGAGCTGATGAGCTCATAGACCAATTGGGAACTGCCATGTTTTTCAGCATGCTTGTCTTAATCTCTGGGTACCTGTAGATTGCCTTGACCTTAGTGGCCAACGATAGATCTGCATTCTTTGCTCCAGAAGGGTTATTCCCTTTGGGTTGGAAACCACCCCTGCCCGTACCAGAGGTTGGTCAACGAGGTTCTGGCTGGGTTTGAGTACTTCAGTGCTGCCTAACTTCAGTTCTAGCTGGGATGACCATTTGTGCCACTTCATAGAAGTGCTTCTGCAGAGGGCAAGCATGACTGTCAAGGCCAGTAAATACTATATAGGGCTGGAATAATTGTTTTGTTGGGACTTGTAGTGGGGTGATGCAAAGTGCAGCCCCTCCGGGCAAGGATTGAAACCATTCTGGCTTGGGAACCCCACAAGACCCAGGTAGAGATGAGAGCCTTCCCAGGCCTCACTGGCTACTACTGGTGATTTGTCAAGGTGAATGGCACCCTTGTTGCCCACTTGATATAGTCACGCTCAAGACCCCTGAATTCTACCAAGAATTCATTGTGCAAACAGATGCCTCAGAGCTAGGAATAAGGGCTCTGAGATGATACTGCAGATCTTAAAACTGAAGTAACTGAAGTAACAGTAGATAAACCATGCTGCCTTTGAATGGGCAATAACTTTGACAACCTTTATGCCGTGGCAGAAAGCAGCAGCCAAGCAAAATCATTGCTGTGCCGGAGAACCTTTGAAAAACCTCAATGATGAAGCCCAAAAACATTTAAAAGTCTTGGAATGAATTTGTACTCACTGAATTGTTCTTTATATGGTAATACCAAGGCTGATTGCATAAGGTTAATTTCTGCCTGAAGCAATGGTCTGGAATGTGGCTGATTGCCATAATCAGTGGTTCACTTTACATGAATGAGGCAAATCCACCTTTTCTGCATGGAAACGGTGGATGTTTTACCTTTTATGAACACTACTTGTGATGGTACTACGACTCTGTCCATAGCAAAACTACTGTTCAGTGCCCCACGGTGTGTGTTCTGTCTCTAAACTGTAGTGCCAATGTAAGTTGGTGCAGAAATGGAACGCATTGTGTGGATGTTAAAGGACATATTTAGACAGCTCAGTGGATTTTCACCACAGTGCTTCAGGGAGCACCATTGTGCTGTGGCTGGCCTACAGCTTAAAAGCATTGCATTATTAAATGGCAAGGAAAAGAGATAGCGCTTTGTATAAAAATATGTTTCTATACATTAGACCCCAAAGTGTGTCTTGTAAACCCTTGAGGCTGAATGTGCATTATTAAATATATATTTCATATTAGTCATTTGAAATAGTATATGTTTACAGGGAAACGTTATCGAATTGCTGTTTTAATTGCGTAGGCAAAGCTGTGCTTTGCAGGAATTTACCTATCAACTCCTATCAGTGGTAAGAGTAAATCCTTTTCCAAGCTCAACAAGGTTTATCAAATCTTGATCATGTCTGTAAACCAGCATCGGTCACAAGTTGTCAGTAGTATTATCCAACATATTAAAAAAAAAAGTTAACAATGTGTGCCTGTGAACCCAAACAAAGCGCTAAACCTACAGGTACGTGCTATTGTGTTTTTCTCTCTTTTTAAAAAAAAGAATTTAGTTGAAGGATTCAAATGCCAGAAACAGCCCATGTTTACCCTAGTGGTATGTAATCCTCTTCATCGAAAAGTAAATATTAACGAAGTCAAAGTGATAATAAAATGTAGGATTAAGACAAGCAGTGTCATCTGCTGTGTTTCACCAGCTTCTGCAAACAATGTACAACTATTTGTCCATTCCTTGTATATATTTCTAAGGCGTGAGTGGCATTTTCGGTTGAATGATGTCAAAACCTAGGCGTGAACTCTTTGGAGTACTAATCTCAGATATTATCTGCAGTGATGCAATCCGTTTATGTATTTTGTCTGGCAATATGACTAGGAAGTGCCACAAATCACAGGTTACAAGAAGGACATACAGACCACAACGTTAATCAGACTAGGGATGAGCATGCGCTGTTACATCCCAAGCCCTTTTATAATATCGAGTGCTCCCAATCCCACAAACACAATGCAATATGCACAATGCGCCATGGGAACAGTCCCACTAGATAGGAGAAGTAAGTGATGGCAATTAAATGGAAAGTAAATTACCCAAGTCCAAGAACTCACATTTGATGTTTTCAAGTGTAGACATCTGATGTTATCCGGCAGCTGATGTTATCCAGTGTGGGAGTCTGTGGTTTTCGAAAGCAGACATCTGCTAGCCTAGAAATCTGTAAATCCAAAGGATGATGCAAAGAGAGGGATTGTAACGATGTTGAGACCTGAACCTCGTGTAAGATGCTGGAATTTGATCCCTCCCTCATCGTCAGTGTAAAAAAAGATAAGTCTTAATAATGGAGGATTCCAGTTGAGAAGGAAATGTGAAGTGTATTCCAAGTTCAAAGGGTCCCATCCATCCACATCAGCTGCCCTGCATCAACTGCTCACAAGCCCTATCTTTCTGCTACTCAAGGTTCCATCACCACGGTATCACTCAATCATAAACAATATCATAAGGTGGATACCTCAATACCACAATAATATATATATATATATATATATATATTCACTGAAAAAACCATAGGTTTTAGGCCATATATAGTTAGGGATTAGCATTTACAAAACCTTAATTTACTCGCACAAAACCATAGAAATTTGCATATATAGTTAGATGCAATAACTATATATCGCGCACCCGCAATCCACTGCTGATGATGTCACATATTACATCATTCATGACATGGTCAATGACATCACTGATGACATCACTGATGACATCTCAAATGACATCACTGATGACATCTCAAATGACAACATCCAGTGACTGTATGTTTCTGTAAAGTTAAAATATGTCTTACATATTGAAGAATGAGTGGATGTGTAAGTGTTTGGATGAAGGATTTAGTAGGTGCATGACTGACTGTATGAGAGAATGATTAAATGTGTCTCACTGAGTGCATGGGTTAGTGACTAAACTGTCTTAATTTGTGCATCAATATTACTGTAGTTCTGTAAACTGCTGCATGTGTTGATCAGTAGCTATATGAGTAACTATATGGGTTATTGATTGGTTGCCCAAATATTTGTATGGGAGACTGAGTGTGTGTGTGGGGGTGGCTGGGAGGTGTGTGACTCTGTGCATAGATGTGTGAGCAGTTGATTCAGTAGATGTATGGGTTCAAAAGTGCATGTGAAAACAGCTGTATGGGCGGTTGACTGTGTGCATGAGTGTATTGGTGAGTGAATGGATATCTCAGTGCTACATGTCAAAGTAACTACATATGTAAAACACAGTACATGTAAGAGTTGACATATATAAATATCTGTGCATAAGAGCCAGTGAATGTGTGAGTGGCTGTATGGATCATTGTGAACTTGTATCAGGGATTGTATAAGAGAGTAAATATGTGTTAGTATATGTTTGATTAAGTAAGGTGTGTATAACAGTATAGTTGAGGAAATGGAGGTGTGATTGATTCTTTGCATGACTGACTAGATGTGTGAGTAACTCCATGGATGAGTGACAGTCTGTGAGAGTCTGTTTACACTGATTGTATCTAAGGTTATATTAGAGTCGGAAGATATTCATTGTATTATCACATAAATGATATCATCAGTGATGTGATCAGTAAAGTCAAATGAGATGTCATCAGTGATGTCATCAGTGATGTCATTTGAGATGTCATCAGTGATGTCATCAGTGATGTCACTGACCATGTCATGAATGATGTAATATGTGACATCATCAGCAGTGGATTGCGGGTGCGCGATATATAGTTATTGCATCTAACTATATATGCGAATTTCTATGGTTTTGTGCGAGTAAATTAAGGTTTTGTAAATGCTAATCCCTAACTATATATGGCCTAAAACCTATGGGTTTTTCAGTGAATTTCAATGGTTTTTTAATAGCAAATATCAAAAGCTGTCAAATGTGAAGTACGTGATAGGTAAAAACATTTTCGTATTTATGCACGCTGATGTACTTTGAACGCTGCCCCTCCCCTCCCCCCCCCTCGCTTTTCTCTTAGCAGTACTCTCTCTTTGCAGATAGTGAAGGGTAGTTAACGCAGGCCTTTGCCCCCGTTCTAATCCGTCGTGTCTGCTTCTCTCTCCATTTGATTGATTGTTATCCAAGCATTTACTGTTTTAGAATTGGTTCTCTTTGGTTCATTCTCTATTTACAAACAAGCACAGAGTCGCAATACTCTGTTTAGTCTTTGCAGATAGTGAAAAATCGTTTTAAAAAACAAAAGGAATCGAGCAAAATCAGTAGGCCACTAATGGGATCTCTTTTTGACCTAGCTAAAATAGAAACATTAAGAACAACCCCTCATGAGAAATACGAAACTAGTGAGATGAACTGAGCTCCACACAATGATGGTTGCAAGACAGCTCGGCTCCGCCACCCACCCCACCCAAAATAACGACAAACCCTATGCAAATATTATAAATATATTCAACACACCAGCAAAGTAACAGGGTAAAACATTTTATTAAATAACTATTTACATAACTATTTTATACTTTTAGTTGCCCGATCCGGCTAGCTCAATCGATCAAGCATGAGACTCATGCACTCTGATCTCCTTGGCCGCAGTCAAGCATCAATAGTAACATTTTAATACATGAGTGTTCGTTCATGGTTTTGGTCCCTGAGTTGCTTCGATGTCACTGCCTTGCACAAATGGCATAAGTCCTGGATGTTGGGTGCCATACTTCAGAGTTCTGAGCAGCGCTTGTAACACTGTCTAAACCTTATTTGTACCTGCTGCAGCTTCACTATTCTCAAAGTAAGTGGGGGCTGTTTGTGGACCTGACTGCATTTGAAAACAATGTGATACGGTACCTCCCTAAACCGCTTGACGGAGGCCCCCGAGGGGCGGTGTGATGGCACGGACTCGGAGAAGACGCTTGGCTCCGACCCCCTCCCCAAGTCTTATAGCCCTGGTGTAGCCTGAGATCGCACCCGACATAGGCGGCCGGCTCCCGGGGTCAAGCTGTCTTTGATGTTTTGTAGCCTTTCGAATTCTATCCTTAGACGGCATTGTCTAATTCCCAAATAATCTGCAGTTGAATCTGTGGTGAAATATAATAAAAAATGTTTTTAACCACTATTACCAAACAGTAAATCAATAACAGTAAGAACTAGATTCGACAATGCTATAAAAAATAAAAAAAGTATGCACAAGGGTGCAGGGGGTATCACTTTGACACCCTCTGACACCCTCAAAACAGGCCCAGGTGCCATGTGGCAAGCAAACCAGCCCTAAGGGCGGTAAATGGCCTGAAACGACCACCTACATCTGGCCCTAAGTGTACATGCATTTGATTTCAAACAAAGTTTTAAAACATTTTATGTAAAACAATAATACACCTAGGGCCAGATGTAGGTAAATCACATTTACCGATTTTGAAATACCGAATATTACCGAATTTTTACAGATTCGGTATTTCAAAATCGGTAAATGGGATGTAAGTACCAACATCTGATTTATTACCGATTCCTTAAAAATTCGGTATATACCGATTCGGTAAATACCGAATCGGTATTTGCTATTAAACCCTATGGGCCTTGAAGCCCATAGGATTCAATTCAAATACCGATTCAGTATTTACCGAATCGGTAAATACCGAATTTGTCAAGGGTGCAGGGGGTATCACTTTGACACCATCTAGCACCCCCAAAACGGGCATGTGTGCAATGTGGCACACAGACATGCCCTAAGGACACGTCTGTCTGTCACATGGCATATGTGTACATGCACAGATGTGAATGTACACAGGAATCTGTATTTTACCATGGATTTGTATTCCATGGTAAAATACCGATTCTGTAAGCCATGTGCCAATGGAAAATTGGCTACCCACATTTCAATCTTGCATTTTCGGTAAAATTACCGAATCGGTAAAATTACCGATTTGGTAAAATTACCGAAAACGCAACATTTAAGGGCAAATTAATTAATTTTACACATGGGGGCGTATTTACAAGGGCCTTACACTACAAGGAAAATGACTTCAAATGACCAGACACACATGGGGACATATTTACAAGGCCCTTGAACCCGGGGGAAGTGACTTGAAATTGCTAAGCACACATAGGAGAGTATCTACAATGCCCGTGCAACACTTATGCATCATTTTTTACATGTACACCGTAACATTAACACCACAATTACATCATATATCTGTTCCGCAAAAGCGACACATTGCAGGAGTCACATCATTTTACCATCAAAAACAATTTGTCCGATTCTGTAAATGTAAATTTACCTACATGTGACCCTGGATTTAGGCGCCTACATAACTTTTCGCCATTTACTTTTTGCCTTTTGGTGACTCTTCCATTCTGAACATTGTCCCACAATCCGTTTGACCTGAAACGATTACACAAATAAAACATTTGTGAGTTTTAAATTTCCGGAGAAGTATAATTCACCAATACCTTAAGAAACATGGAAGTGGTGAAAAAAGCCAAGCTTGACGTTACGGCAGCCACGAGGTAGCTAGGCTCCGCCACCCCCCCACTGCTCCAAGCATGTCTGTCCCACCGCCCGCCACGCCCATTAACGGTAACATGAAATAGATACAAATCAGCAGATACCTACCCCCATTCCGGACACTCCCGAAGTGCAACAGGACCACGGTTACGCCCATCCGGAAGATGAGGCCTCGACACTTGCAGGGCGGGGCCCGGCTAACAGCCATCAGCCGTGGGGTGGATGGCCCAAAATGTACTGGTCTCCCGATTCCCTTCTTCTGCCGCCTTGCAGGCCACGGGGGGGATGTCTTGCCTCTGCCTCCAACCCCCCCCCTCTTATCGCCTGGTCCGGACATCACGGATATCAACGCCAGGTGTCGGCACGTTTGCTGAATACTGTAAAGGTTTTCCTACACTTGGCGACGTGCTCGCTGCCTTGAATTCCTGGCGTGAGTCCATGAAGTTTCAGTCAACAAGGCCGGAGGGTGTTCTTCTAGACTGGCTCGCTGACCCGCTTCCCACGTGGGCTTGATATGAGCTCCCCGTTCTGGCCTGAAGCGACGCCCTGCAGGCCACGGGGGAGGATGTCTTGCCTCTGCCTCCGACCCCCCCCTCTTATCGCCTGGTCCGGACATCACGGATATCAACGCCAGGTGTCGGCGTGGGGTGCGCTGGGAGGGAGAGGTGGCGCGAACGAGCCTCTCCCACCCCCACAGGTGGGGGCCCCTCAGCTGCACCCCCAACGCTCCACTCACCCAACAAAAGGGTTCCTCCACTCTTGCGATGCAGCGGCGCTGCACTCACCCGACAAAAGGTCTCGTCCACTATTGCGAGGCAATGATGCTCCACTCACCCAGCGGGGGTCTCGTTCACTGTTGCGGTGCAACGACGCTTCTAGTTTCCTGTGTCCAGAAACCTTCTCCTCAACTTTGAAGATTTTATAAGAGCCACGGGGGCCCCCGACCCCCGATGGGGAATGACTGCCATGATCACCCACGGAACGACCACGACGTAGCTGCGGGACGTCGGCGCGCTCATGCCGGCGCCGGCCTCAGTCTTGAAATCACCAAAATCCTGCAAGACTACCAACTTGATCAGTTCCGGTGGGACACCAGTATGACCCGGTAGGAGAGATTGTTTCCTCCCACCCCACTTTCACTGATGGTTCATTTCACCAGTCCCCTCTGCTACCCTTCAATGAAAACTTTTGGACTGCCGAAAGAGGTCCCGGTCCAACCACGAGTTGGTGGAGACATTTTGACTATACTTGGACCTTCCTGACCTCACCCAAAATGGCGCCGGTACAAATGAAACTCTCAACTCCTTGTTGTGCCCCGATTGCTCAGCCTTGATATCATGAGATATGTATGCAGTTTTTAGCACATGAATTGATATGGGATAAGACTGATTATATGTTCGGACAATGAATTGATCCAGGATGGGTATTGATTATACGTTCGAACAATGAATTGACATGGGACGGGTACTGATTACACGTTCGAACAATGAATTGATATTAACTTCTAATGCATCATTGATTACTGTATTTATTATTGAATGTTCGAATTGTCGACACTTTTGGTACTTGCTCACAATGAAATATCGATATGATTTTGTTGCACTTGTCGCACTTTTTACTATGAAATCAACGACCACTGACTCTCTGTTATGTTTTCCACAAATAAATATCCCCCCCCCCCCCATTTTCAGTTCCAGCCTGCTCCGTGGCCGGCCCACGGGGTTGTAAGCCCGTATTTGGGCACCAACATTTTTATTAAAGGTTTTGGAAAAAGCAAACGTAGTTGTAACGCGTAGATTGGTAAGTTTCGAAGAAATGGCCACTGTTTCCGTTTTTTTTTTTTTTTTTAAAAGCAGGTGAAATGAAGCAGCTCAATTAGTTAAGGGTTAAAAAGTATAGTACGCAGAAACATTGAAAATATGAATGGTCCAGGTTTGTTGTGTGTTTTTCATTTTTCTACAGCATAAAGCAATCGATAAAGATCCTGGTATTTAGCCTCTACTTTATATGCTACCTGTATCAGGGAAGTTGTTTTAAATGCCCCTAAGCCACCCCGAACGAATGTCACCTGGCCCCCCTAGTACGAACGAAAACGACCCCGTACCACTGTAGGTTATCTCTCTTCCTCAAAAATGACAAAAATTACTTTCTAGGACGTTTTGGACATTGATGATTTTCATATGATCTATTTATTAAAGTAATACTCATCTCTCCGCATGAAATTAATTTTCCACATGCTACACAAGTCAATCTCATCTGCCTAAAGTTCTTTTACAGATTTGGGACCGTTTCCCTTGCCTCTGACTCACTCATTGCTAAGTCATTGGTGGATGTTTTTGCCGGTCGGGGATTATCCACCAAATCTCAAAGTTGTGCTTTAGAATAATTAAGAGAGTGCCACCTCTCCATGTGCCGATGCATGGTGTGATTACCATAGCTATATTTTTTTTCGGTCCCTCTCGAGAGTTTTTTTTTTTAAGATGAGGCAGGTAACGAACCTGGCATTAACTTTCTTTTCATGAGAAGGAAAAGAAAAAAATTGCCGGATAAAATTCACTTTCACATGGGACATTCTTGGCATTTCTTTCAGAAACTTTTACATCACTGTGTCATTTCTTTGTCTATCCTGGTTAAAGCAATGTCATGTAAATAGTTGTTTAAAAAGTTTTTTTTTAACGTGTTTACTTTGTTGGAGCGTTGTATATATTTATAAGTTATTAAATTGTTATAATGCTACAACTTTGTTGGAGTGCTATATATTTTTAATGTGACACATAATTGTGAAGACTTTGATGTACAAAAAGGCATCCCTGGAATCTTCCGCTTCAGGCTCGGACCCACACACCCTCACAGTGAGAATCCCCTCCCCAAGCACAATACAGGATGGTTATCAGATAGTAGGAACGCGTGTGGTGTGACTGATCTCATCGGGTGGGGGCCTTGATCTACTGTAACTCCTTTGAAGAGGGGTGATTCTCTACAGCTGGGGCCATAAACTACATCTGCAGGGCTAGGTGATAGCCTGGGACCGGCCTGGACAATCGGACACAGAGGAAGAGGAGTGTCAGAGGGTGCGGTAGTGAATAGGGTGAAAGGGAGGTGTCGGGCGGGCACAGGGTGTGATCCTCAGAGAAGAACAGCGCAGATGGGAGGAGGTTTCTGGCCCATGCATGAGAGAGAGAGCGGGGGTGACCAGTGCGTGGGGGGGGGGATGCTTGCGAGGGTGGGGAGCCATGCTGAGGATCGGCGGCGTGCAGAGAGTGGGTCTGGTCAAGGCATCTAAAATGGCTGCCGTGCTCAACAAAAGTGTGGCATTGCAAAAAAGGCAAGATGGCACAGACAATGTTTATCAATAAGGATTAATTAATAACAATTATTTTTAACAAAATATTTACTCGCAGTTACAAAATGGCGGTCAACAGTTCCTGATTTCCATCAAATCGAACGTTAACAGACGTCACGCAGCAACAAAAAAAAAAACGCTCACGCACAGCCGCTGGAAGACATGTATCAACATATATGAGCCTCCTCAGCCACCCTCAGAAAACATAAGGGGTCAGGATACGTCTCCCGTACCCCCTTATACCTAGTAATTTAATTAAATCGAAACACAAAATGGCGAATTCACGTTTCGCTACCAGTTTGCGACCCGGTTCGCGAACCGAGAAGCGCTTCTACCGCGAAAAATCTAATTTTTATTATTTGCCCCACGGGACCCTTTAATAACCCCAACATCATTCCTAGGGGGTCAAGAAGGATCTACCTTGCCCCCTTTCATTAAATTCCCCCTTCGTTTTTCTCCTCCTCTTGTCTCTCGATCCTACCGAGAGACAAGATGGCGGCCGCACCGGACTGTTTAGAATGTTGACAGACACCGGAGAGCCAATCAGCTTCACTACGCAAAGCTCCGTTACGCGAAAAGTACGCGATCTGGTGCGCTATCTGGGACACTGTCACAGATATATCTGTTTTTTTAAACGTTAATTTCTCAAAATCCACTGGAGCACATATATTGAGACCCAGCAAAGGCACATCGGGCTAACAGTCCCTATAATTTTGCCAAGTTTCGTGTAAATCCATTCAGCCGTTCGAGCTAAAAGTGAGGCCAAAGGCCCTATGGAAAAATGAATGGGAAAAACACGTTTTGGGACCCCCCTTTTTTCTTGGCCCCCCCTTGAAGGAACCCCCCCAAATTTTCAGGGGCTGCTCAGAAACAAAATGTGCCATTTTCCTGAAAATTTCAGCGGATTCCGTCCACAAACGCCAAAGTTATTAGACATAGAATTTTCAAAAGTTCCATAGAGAAAAAATCCTAACTATATATACCTACTGGCGACCGCCAATAGGTAATATATATACCAAAAGTGCTTTTATGATTTATATAAATTGAATAAAGCTTATTTGATTGCAAAACATATACCAAAAGATATAACAAATAGATTCTTGTCTCTTGCGCCATTTATTCTGATAAATATGGAATATATTGATGTATTTTATGTAGGCCTTTCTTTAGAAAATGAAAAATAATAAAGATTACTCAGACGAAGGTAGCTTTGAAGGCACTGACCTCAGCTCAAGCAAACAAGTAAAGACTATGGATCGACATTAACTTATTTTAGGAAACAGCATTGAGTTTATGTTGTTGAATGTTGCACTTAGTACACAAAGTGACATAAACCATCAATATACAAATTGTTAGGAACTACCTTGGCAAAAATGTTTGACAGCCCATTCTAAAAATAATAATGCTGAGAAATACTCTGGTTGGCCATTGTTCTCCTCCCTGGAATGCTTCTGCGGCTGGAATAAAGAGGATGAATTATTTGTTGAGCTCAGAAAGAGCAAGAAGATCATACTGTTTCACATAACTTTCCCATACCTCACGTGCAGTCCAGGTTCGAAGTCCAATCTGATGGGCAAAGGGACCTGTCATTCCAAGATTTGTGGACTATCTACAAAGTCATTAGTGCTCTCTTAGGATCTTTTTCATGTACTCGTCCTTAACAATGTGAATTGGCCTCAAAACATTTAAAATGGGATTATTTAAGGAATCTTCACATACTATGAATACAAATACAAAAGACGGAGCCCTCTTTGCCCTTTTACTAATAGACAGTTAGACATTTTGTGCCAATTCACAGAGGTATTTAGAGGTCATTACTATAGTACCACTAATTTGAAAAATATATATAAATATTTATATAGAGCACTACTTTGTATATAAATATATATTATATATAATAATAAATATATATGTCTATACAATAGTACTACCTTCTTCATATATTTCTATAGTCCTATAGTACTTCTTTCCATACTTATAAATGCTTCTGTGACTCAGCCCAATAGTTTAATGCTACACAAAGTAATGTCTTGTAGAGTGGCATTGGCCATATTACAACAGATTTTTTTAGAGCCCCTTGACAGGGTTCTTTCCGTGTACCAGATGTAAGGCATGGAAATATAGCAGCAAAGTAACAGATTATGAAGTCCCGGGAGTCGGAAAGACAAACATGATCAATAAACTGCTCAACAGTAATTCTGAATTTATGATATTCTGTTTGTTGTGTCTTTGTGAGAAGAAATATGATGGCAGCACACAGCATTGGGCTAAGAAGCAGGTGTTCAAGCTTATGCAGGCTATCACTTACCAGAATTCTGCTTATCTGGCTACGACACACTTTAAGACCATGAATAATAGTAACTGGAACCTTTTAAGGTTCTTCTGCAGCTACCCATGTGGAAAAGCAATGCTGGTGGGACTGTGGGTGCATTGTGGCTCCCCCATGGTCCCCAATGGCAAGGGACGGCTCTGGGGGATGGGGTCACCGGGCCCTGAAGTGGCCTGGGAGGGGAGCAACGCACCCCCCTCCCCGATTAAAATATAAAAAATAAAAAAATAAAGAGGCACAGCCCCGGGAGATGGGGTCTCCGGGGCCAAATATGGCCTCAGGAGGGGCCCCTTGCCAATTTTATTTTATTTTAGAAAAAGGAGCAAGGCCCTGCGGGATGGGTTCCCAGGGCCCACAACATTTTTTTTAAAAGGGAAGCCACTCAGCCCCCCTTGTAAAAAAATTTGAGACGTCATCAGTGGGGCTTCTATTTAAAAAAAACTATTAAACCTGTGTGGGGGTCTCAAGCCCCCCCATGCGACCTAGGGACCGCCACCTCCCCAGGGCCCTAAAAATGTATACTGGTGGTCCGTTATGGACTGCCGAGAACTGGGGACCACAAACACCCTGGGGTTATTTTCAAAAAGGGACGGGGGTCGCCCTGCCATAGCAAACACTGCTTTGGATTTTGGAAGCGAGAGCAGGGAAACCTGCTTTATTTTCCAAAATCCAAAGCAGATTGTTTTTACACAAGGAGCTGCATGTCAGGAGCTCCCCGTGTGGAAAGGCAATGCCGGCTCCCGCAGTACGCTGGGAACCGGCAGGACCGTGGGGGCATTGGGTCTCTCCCAACAGTCCCCAACAGAATGGGTGGGCCTGGGGGATGGGATCCTTAGGGCTAGAAATGGCCCAGGATGGGGCCACGTGGCCCCCTCCCGCCCCAATTTTTTTTTTTAATAAAGGCCTGCCCGGGGGATGGGGTACCCAGGATCAATAGAGGTCTCAGGAGGGGGGCCACCCAGCCCCCTCCTTAAAAAATCAAATTTATGTGGCCATGCCCCCTGGATGTGGTCCCCGGGGTCGGAATTGGACATGGGAGGGGGGCCCATGCGACCCCCTTCTCATTCAGATTCTTTTTTTTTTAAAGGCGTCAGGCCCTGAGGGATGGGGTCCCCAGTGTCCGAAAAATGGAAAAAGAATGGGGGCCACACAGCCCCCCTTCTAAAAAAATAGAAAGAAAAAAAGACCAGCATTGTGCCGGAGGCCCCGCCCCTCCCAGCAACTCTCTGCAAACGCGCCCTGGGCACATTTTAAGCTGTGGAATTAATTCTCCTTCAATACTGGGGGTCCCTGGGACTAGCTTGCCCACCAAATACCTCCAGTATGCCCCACAGGCCTGCCTTACAGAGAGGTGGTCCGAGGTATGCCCCTTTTTACACCTCTCTGCAATGCAGCTCTGTGGTGCTTAGTGGAGGTACCTCGTGGGCTAGTTGGACTCCAGGGACCCTCAGGACTCAAGGGGATTTATTCCTCCAATTAACAATGCACCAGGGGGCGCGTTTGTACAGTGGTGCAGGGAGGGGGTTTGGCCTGATTTGACAAGTGTGCAAACTCGCTATGTGGCCCACTTTATGTTGGAGGATTGAGTCCCCTTCAATACTAAGGGTCCTTAAGGGCCAACTAGCCCACCAGTACCACCAATAAACGCCCCCTTTTTATAGCACTCTGCAATGCTTACTGGAGGTTGCTGGTGTTCTAGTTGGCCCTCAGGGACCCTCAGGACTCAAGGAGACTTAATCACCCAACTTAAAAAGCACCACATTGCACGTTTGCACACTAGTGATATCAGGCCCGCCCCCTCCCTGCACCGCAGTGCAAACATGCCCTCTGGTGCGTTTTAAGTTGGGGGATTAATTCACCTTCAATCCTTAGGGTCCCTGGGGGACAACTAGTCCACCAGGTACCTCTTGTAAATGCCACAGGGCTGTGTTGCAGAGAGGTGCTCCGAGGCCATACCCCTTTTTATACCACTCTGCAAACGTGGCTTCTGGTGCACAGCTGGTGGGGAAAGGAGGTCCTGTCACAAAAAAGTACCCCAATGGACCAACAGGTGGTCAGTGGTGTAGGCTAACTCACTTTACGGGAGAAGGAATAAAAAATGGAGGGAAGAGGGTTGTGAAAAAAGAGGGAAGGGGGGCCTTTCTAGTGAAAAGTTGTACCTAACTCAACCATGAATGTGGGATAGAAACACTTTTTGTTTTAAATACCCTCACACACCTTAGTGGTGTCATGCTTCATCATCGGGTCACCCGACTCCTAAAAGTTGGGGTGGGCTCAGCCACAGTGTTGGGAGCTCTTTAGATAAATGAAGATCAGGGGGGTTAAAGATTAAAAAACCTCAGGCAGACCCCTGGTTTCCCTTTATTCTTGGGTCTGTCTGGGTTAATAAAAAATCTTAAAAAATGGGTCCGTAGGAGTGTTATGGTCCTAAGACCCTGGTGCTGACATGTTTCAGTCCTGGGTGCCATAAAGGGCCTGGACTTTCTTCAGGGCAAGGAAAATACCCCCTCTGTGAGGATTGTAGGGAAGAGAAGTCCCTATCCTATCTGTGAAGAGCGGGCAGAGTAGCTGCTCCTCATCAGTGTATGACAGACAACTATTGTGTTATCTGTAATCCTCCATCTGTGAAAATAAAAGGACAAGGACAGACAACAGTTCACAGAATTGCTGTAATGCTTAGTCCGAATTGGGTACTTGGTGGAGACCAGACATGTTAGCATGCCAAAGTTTCTGTGCCTGACAGTGACATCAGTCTCATTCCCTCTTGTGCCACTCATCTCTACTTCTGCAATATACTGTTTCTATGTGACAAGTATTCGTGAAGTGGCGATTTATTCCGCATGCTAGCACTAATTTCGTGTTAGTCACCATATATATCAGGGTGCCTGCACCAGGTGCCAGTCTCTAAGTGCAGAAAACATTGTTTATACCTCGCAACTTTGTGCCAATATTATTAAAAAAATAAAAAATTATTTTGTATATACACACATCATGTTTCCAGCTATCACATACACTCTACCTCATAGGTACTGACCTTACCGAATTAGGGGAGACTGTAAGTATCACACAGGACCGGTAGATGCTGTGGGTGGTCCTGAAATGACCAATGAGTCAAGGTCCAGGTGGAATTGTTAGTGGGAGGAGAAAACGAAACTCTCTGAGTTCATGGCAGCGAGGAAGGACTATGTACGGTTAACTAGCGTAGGGGGAACACTCTAAGTGTCAGCGTGTCGTCTTTATCCACTTACTTGTTTCAAAGATCTCACCCCGCTCATCAAACCTAGTGTGGACCCGGTCCTCAGCTTTCGCATTGTGATATCAAAGTCAGGAGAATATAAAGCCAAGAGTAGCGCGGGAACCGGAGTGCTTGTGTACTGCCCCCACTATTTGGACGTGAAATTACATCAGCGCGATCTGACATGTGGGACACTGGGCGTGGGTTGGCGGTATTGGGATTTGTAGTTCTTTGAAGGTTAGTAGTTCAAGGACTAGAGGGAGTGCTAGGGTAAACAAAGTGTGAAATTGGCATGGTAAAAGGGCGTGGTGACATTTAGAGCGTCATCGGGAGGCCAAGAAAAACCTGCGCCTTGCAATTAGAGCGATGTTTAACATATGGTAATTCTACCAGTATCCAGTCATAGCCTACATTGAGATGTGTTAATAAAGGACCATGGGGGCCTGTTTACATTTTGCTATATGACAAAAAAATATTAAAAAACGTGAATGTTTCAAGGGAGAACAAAATATTGTTGTTGGAAATGTCAGAAGTTTTTAACCCAATATGTAGGCAGAAGTTGGAATAAATGTATCTGAATTATTTTTTACAAAAGGCCCGAGGGCGAAACACGTAACACAGGGATATCAGGAGTGTTTAAAGGAAAACTACTGTGACTGGGTAAAGCATGCTAGGTAAAAAGTAGGATCTCCATGTACACGTGACAGGAGCTCAATAACTCTCTTTCACTGGTGTCAATGTATAACACGTGTGGGTTCCATCTTCTGTTAGGTGCTAGCCACATGAGTGATGTGTAAGCCTAAAGTATTCAAAGGTGGGCTATGCTTTCACTGGTCTGTATGGTCTCTGTATGATGGAAGATTGTGACCCTTGCTTGATGTAGAATAAGGAGTCGACTATTGTTTTATTTACTGAGATGACTCCACAGGATACCGTCGTTCAGGCCGTCCTCATGGGTTTTTAAACGGTAGACCCAGCGTTGTTCTCTGTCCAGGAGACTTTTCTGCAGGTTACCGCTCCCCATGACCTTCTCAATCACTGTCCACCATATATCTGTATCTTTATGTTGGTTTTCCGTGTAGTGTGCTGTTAGTCTGGTGGCTGTGATGGCACGTCTGATTGTGCTCCTGTGTTCGCTAATGCGAATCTTCACCTTCCGACTTGCCATGCCTACATCGATCAAGTTGCATTTGATGAGATAAATAACTGAATCTGAATTGCAATTTGTGTGCATTCTTTGTTCCCAAGGTGTCGTAAGACCTAAGGCAAGGCTTTTGGTGTGTTCAGTGAGCTGGCACACCACACATGATCCGCAAGGGAAATGGGCGGTGACTGGGGGAGTGTTCCACAATGTAAGTTGTTCGCATTTTGGTTTGATTGTGTCTGTGTGCACCAAAGTGTCCTTCAAATTCTTTCTTCTTCTGAATGAAAACATAGATTTTTTCATAAGTGAATTTGTTGGATGTTAGTATAGGCCACTTTTTGTTAATTATTTTCTTCACATCGTTGGAGGATGAGTTGAATGTTGTGACAGATCATTTGTTCAGGTTGTGTCCTCTCATGAGTCTCCAAGAGGGCCTCTTTTGGGGTGTTTCATGCTCTTTTCTTGGCTTTTTCGATAACTTTCACAGGGTAATCTTTTTGTTTTAGTTTTTCTGTGAGATTCTGTGCTTCTTTCTTGTAGTTTTGGAGATCTGAACAATTTCTCAGAATTCGTAATGTGTTGCAGAGAGGTGGTCCGAGGCCATGCCCCTTTTTACACTACTCTGCAAACACGGCTTCTGGTGCACTGCTGGTGGGGCAATGAGGTCCTCATGTGCACTGAGGACCTCAAGACACATGTGGGCTCCAACCTCTGAGCTGCAGTGCGCCAGAAGCTGCATTTGCAGCGTGGTGCAAAAAGGGGCGTGGCCTAAGATCACTTCTCTGAAAAGCAGGTCTGTGGCGCTTACTCAATGTACCTGGTGGGCTACGTGGCCACCAGGGACCTTCAGGATTCAAGGGGACTTAATAGGGTTGTCATAGTTAGAAATTAGCATTTAAAAAAACATTGAAATTCACTGAAAGAACCATAGGTTTCAGGGACGTTATAGTTAGCTGGACATTTTACTCTTACAAAACCATTGAAATTCAGCAGTTATAGTTAGTTCAGCTAACTATAACTCGTGCCTCTGCAATGCACTGCTCATGATGTCACATATTACATCATTCATGACAAGGTCAGTGACATCACTGATTACATCACTGATTACATCTCAAATTACATCACTGATGACATCATCCACATGAAAATCTGATGCACCTCCTCACACTCTAATATAACCTTTGATACACCCACTGTAAAATACAGACTAACATTTTCTAAATCATTGACACACCAATACCAGTTACTAGATAAGCACTCACCGATTCCTAAGTCTACACACACATCCATTCATTTATCCATAAAATCACTCATACATGCAGTCTCTCATCATTACAACACTATCATATGCACTACGACAACTATACAGACACTCACACACCAGCACTCATCTGTGCAGTAACTCACACATCTAGTCAGTCATGCTAAGAGTCAATCACACTCCCATTTACTCACATATGCAATTATACACACACCACCTCACTTATTGATACAGATACTAACGCATACATACTCTCTCATATATTCAGTGATACAAGTACACACTCATCCATACATCCAGTCTAACAATCACTGACTATCACGTAGAGTTATTTATATACTTCAACTCTCACATATACTGCCTTTTACATATTTAGTTACATGGAAATGGACCACTGAGACATCCTTTCACTCACCAACATACCCATAAACACACTCACACACACATACAACTGTTTTCACATGCACTCTTGTAGCTATACACCCAGTGAATCAACCACTCACACATCTATGCACGGAGTCACACACCTCCCATACACCCACACACACACACTCAATCTCCCCAAAAAATACTCAGCCAACACTCACTTACACGGTCAGTCACGTGCCTACAAAATCCTACATCCAGACACTTATACACCCACTCATTCTTCAATACACCTTAGAGTATATATATAAAACATATTTAAACTTTACAGAACCACACAGTCACTGGATGATGTCATCAGTGATGTCATAAGTGATGTTATTTGAGTTGTCATCAGTGATGTCACAGACCATGTCATGAATGTTGTAATATGTGACATCATGAGCAGTACATTGCAGGTGCATGAGTTACAGTTAGCTGAACTAACTATAACGGCTAAATTTCTATAATTTTGTAAGTGGGAAATGTCCAGCTAACTATAACATCCCTGAAACCTATGGTTTTTTCAGTGAAAAAAGAAATATATATATATTTACTGAAAAAAGCATAGGTTTCAGGGGCATTACAGTTAGTTGGACATTTCACTCGTACAAAACCATAGAAATGTCCCTGTTATAGTTAGTTCAGTTAACTATGACTTGCGTGCCCGCAATGCACTGCTGATGACGTCACATATTACATCACTCATGACATGGTCAGTGACATCACTCATGATATCACTGATGACATCTAAAATGACATCACTGATGACATCATCCTTGTGATAGAGTGGCAGACCTCCTGTCACCCTAATATAACCTTTGATACACACACTCAAAAATAAAACTAAAATTTTCAAAACAATGGACATACCAATACCAGTTACAACACATCTATTCAGTATTTCGAAGATCTACACACACATATACTCATTTACCAACAGTCCTATACAGTCACTCATACATGTACTCACTCATCATATGTACTCATACACATAAACATCCTGTTACACACCGCCACTCATCCATAGTTACTCACACACATAGTCACACATGCAAACAAAGTATCAAACATCAATTTACTTGCATATACAGTTATACACACACCACCACACTTACTTCTACAGAAACTTACACATATTAACTCTCTTAAACCATTACTTATAAAAACACATACTTATTTATACAGAAACTCTTCCAATCTCTCACTCTCACATATACTCACTTATATACACAAATACTGACATATACTAGTTTAAAACATATGTAGTTACTAATAAAGACACTATTGAAACACTCATTCACTCACAAACACACCCATACACACAGTCATCCACCCATAGAGTCCTGCACACATACTGTATTCAACACAAACAAACAGTGACTCACTCATTCATGCATCTATGCACTAAGTAATACCCCCAGCAAACCACACAGACACTCACACACTCATACTGATGCTCGTAAAAACAACTAATAACGCATATAGACACTCATGTAGCTACTGACCAACCCATGCAGTCATTTATAAACAAAGTGAGAGACTGATACAGATATTTTGCATATTGAAACATTACTCGCTAATCCATGTATTCACTAAGATACTCTTTATCAGTTAATTATACAATCAATTTTACAAAGAAATGATCCATTTAGACACTTATGTGCCCATTTACTCTTACATCAAACTTAAGATATACATACATAAAACATATTTAATTTTCAGAAAAACACACATTCACAGGATGATGTCATCAGTGATGTCATTTGAAATGTCATCAGTGATGTCATGAGTGATGTCACTGACCATGTCATTAGTGAGGTAATATGTGACGTCATCAGCAATGCATTGGGGCGTGCGAGTTATAGTTAGCTGAACTAACTATAACGGGGGAATTTCTATGGTTTTGTGCAATGTAATGTCCGTCTAACTATAACACCCCTGAAACCTATGTTTTTTTTCAGTGAATTTCCAAGTTTTTTTAAATGCTAATTTCTAAGTATAATGTGCATGAAACTTAGGGTTTTTTTCAGTGAATTTCTAAGGTTTTTTGAATACTAATTTCTAACTATAACGTGCCCGAAACCTATGTTTTTTCGGTAAATTTCAAAGGTCCAGAAAGACACAAAGACAAAGAAAAGTGCAGGAAGAGTTGTGCAGAAAGAACCAACAGAGGAGCAGAAAGTCCTCCTGAACCCATAACTTTTTCAGACGGGTACTGGTCGTAACTGAATCTGAATAACCAGGCCTAGAGCCAGTGCTATGCTAAAAAACACTAAGAATACAGTGAAAACACCTACGTACACTAGGGAACACTATGCATTGGGGTAACCCTGTGATTAGCATGACCTCTTCTGTAAGACCCTAGTGCATAATAGGGCAGGGGGATTAAATCTACCTCTTGAAATGCGCCACAGGGAGCGTTCGCACACTGGTGAAGGGAGGGGGGGGGCCTGAGGTGACATGTGTGCATACACGCCCCGTGGCGCTGTTTAAGTTGGGGGATTAAGTCAACTTGAATCCTGAGGTTCCCTGGGGTCCAAATAGCCCACCAGGTATGTCCATTAAGCACCACAAAGCTGCATTGCAGGGCTAGTTGGCCCCCAGGGACCCCCAGTATTCAAGGGGAATTAGTTCCCCATCTTACAACACTCAAGGGGGCGCATTTGCAGAGTGCTGCGGGGAGGGGGCAGGAGTGGCCCCCCTTCCTTTCCTATCTTTTTGGCCCTGGGGACCCCATTCCCCTGGGCATGACCCCTATTAATTTTTTTTATTGGAAGGGGGCCGCACAGCCACCACTCTCAAGGCCATAAACGGCCCCAGGAACCCCATCCCCTGGGGCATGGCCAATTTTTTAAAATTTGATTATTGGATGGGGTGCTGGGTGGCCCCCCTCCTCATGCCATTTATGGCCCCAGGGACCCCATCCCCTAACCGGCCTTTACGTTTTTTTTATAATGGTGGAGGGGGCTGCGTGGCCCCCCTCCCATGCCATTTATGGCCCCGAGGACCCCTTTCCTCGAGGCTAGCCCTATCCGTTGGGGACCGTGGGGGGTCACCAATCCCCCCATGGTCCCGCTGGCTCCCCGCGTCCTGCGGGAGCCGGTATTGCTTTTCCAAATGGGGAGCTGCCAACTTGCATCTCCCCATGTGGAAAAGCAATCTGCTTTGCTTCATTGAAGCGAGAGCAGGTTTCCCTGCTGTCACTTCGATGAAGCAAAGCAGTTTCCAATGACAGGGCTGGAGCCACAAGGCCCCTGCCCTGTCATTGCAAACTGGGGAGAGGAACAAGGGGATCCGACTCACTGGGAGCCTGGGTGAGAGGTTAAGGCAGTCCAACGGTGGCTCTTGTGGAAAAATATGTAACACCTAGAAATAAGTGTTTTTTGTGGCACAATGGCAAATGAGGGTGTTTTGGGATGGATGTCAGATAAAGAAGGTGCATACACACTCAGACAGTTGTTTTCATATTTCCATAATTTATAAACACATAAAAAATGCACCTTACTAATACACAATATGTACAACATATATGTACACAATTTTACAAGTGACAGTGTTTTCCAAGTGAATGGTTATGTGAGAACCTAAATTCAAATAGTGCAATACAGAAAACAGTTTCTAATTCGAATTTGTATTTTTATCAGACAGAGGCGACTAGAAATCAAATGTCTATGGTAATTATGTAACAGTTGGGGGTATAGGCAACTATTACTCGTGGCTCGTCTCTTTATCTTTGCCGACGACGTTTGGACCCTTGACGGATATCGGGTCTCTTCAGGACTTGACAGTGTAGGGACACCTATGGAGTATAAGTGTATGGAAATGGTATGTAAGTGGACCAACCATCGGTTAGGCAGGAATGGCCATGCAGCCAGCAATATCTAATTTAGGGAGGGGAAATACCTGATTAAGGTATCTGCTAGCGGAACAACCAATGATATTGAAGTGGCACCGTGTGAAGGAGGTGAATACAAAGAAAACTCACAGGGTTCAAAGCCGGGAGCTGTGGAGACCTAATAAAAGAAAAAGCAGCTGTAAGATACACTCATAGAGCAGAAGAAAAATAATATATATATGGCAGTTGATGACCTACATGGGTAATCAGGCAAACTACTTACCCCCTGAAGGGGAGTGCAGGGTAAAGATCTAGGTATGGAGGCTCCGTCACATGGATCCAGAGTGGGAAGGCAGAGGCTGTGAAATAAATTAAAAACCCAACACGCGAGTGAATGCCGCGTTGGTAAACTCCTGTAATTACTCAAGAGAGGCAGTTCGGGGCAGATTTACAAGCCCCGTGTGCCACTTTTGCGCCGCTGTTGCGTCACTTCTGTGATGTAGCGGGGTGTAAAACTAGCTCCATGCTGCGACGGATTTACAACGTGATGCATCTATGGAGAAGCGTCAGGTTGTAAAGCCCTGCGCCACATTAAACCTGCATCAGGTTTAATGTATGCAAGGTGGGCATTCCGTCGGAAAAAGCCTCGGAAAAGTGACGCATTGAAATCTACAAGATTTCACTGAGTCAATTTTCCAACTCTGCTGCGTCAAAACCCTGCGCCTGCTTGAAGCAGGCGTAAGGCATGACGCAGCATGTTAAGTATGGGCAGCCCCTGAGCATTGCTGGAGTTGTGTCGCGCTTACAACACGACTCCAGCAATTCGCCGCCCTTACTCCATCAGATGTGTCACGCATCTGTTTATCCTTGCTCCACAATGCTCCGCATTGTAAATGCGGCGCATCTGTGGAGGCGAAAGGGTAAACTTGCGTGACGCATCTTACCTGGTGCATCCCTGCTGATATGCAGGGATGCGCCAGTCCCCGTAAATCTGCCCCAGAGTATCTAAAAACAATTCTTACCGGGATGCACACTGTGGCGCTGCACCCTAGGGGATCTGTTTAAGGATAGAAAAAACTGTGTTCTTCGTTGAAAGCTTAGCAACACCCAGGATAACGGGGACGCTGTGGAGAAGAGACTGTGGTTAGTCTTCTTCAAATCAAGCAGTATTAGGGATTCAATATCGTCAGAGCATGCCTCGGGAAGCAGTTGTGAATCCATACCTTAGTAGATGTATTTCCCGTAAGCCTCTTCGCCATGCTTCCTGCCTCGGTGCGATGACAGCGAGCAGTGGTACTGCATTGTTTTAAATAGGGACGCGGTTGAGAATATTGGCGGGAACGAGTAGGCTAGTGAGTAGATGACAGAGCAGAGAACTGCTCTGTGACTCAGCGATCGTGATGGCTGCAGGCGCGATGACATAGTCGAAATACTTTGGATCGTGTGCTGGATAAGGATTAGTGCGAGTGGGGTGAGCCCTTCCTTTTGCCTACTGCAGAGCGTATCATTGATGCGCAGAATAGACCATCGTGACGGTTTTGATATTGACATGTATTTCAATTGCAAAGTGTCCAACTAATAGTCACCGTACCTCAAGTCCGCATAATAGACAAACGTGCCGGGTTAAACACGGACATATACGTCATTTGCAAGATTCTTAACAATGTCAAAGGTAATGTCGGGGAGTGTACCCAACATTTCTGTGTGTACAGTCATAATCAGGATTTCTGTATGTATGTGCAGCGCATGTATGCGAATGCATAGGGTAGGTCAATGTGCATAATAGTAACAACCCAAAGCTTGGCATATAGTTCAGAGCAATGGCGCTGATAAGCAATGTGTAGACATGGGCTTTAATTCCTCATGTATTTGGAGTGACCCTAATGGATAATGTTTTGATGTATGGTGGTCATAATCCTTGCAAGTAGGTTTTTACAGAGACAATCAATGCTCACAGTAAAACATATTTAACATATACTTTATGTTGGTTTTTAACAGTAGTACTCGCATTGAAGGGATTACGCAGGTACAGTTATACATATCTCAATTGTCTAGCACATATTACCTACAACGTTTGAGTCGATGGCTAATGTATGATGGGACATCCTAAATGGTTTGCACAGTTCTATGGGTTCTAGGTGGTATTTCCCCAGTACATGTCTATGTGTTCATGTGATGTCATCTTATCGGCTCTTGGTACTTTACAAAGGCCATATTATGACAAATCCTCGCCATTCTTCTGCTGATTTGAAGCCCATTGCGATAGAGTTAATACGTTCTATCCAGCGACATTCTAGTCTTTGCAGAGTCTATGCTAGGTCCCCCCCTCGTGGTAGAGGTTGGACCTTATCTATGACTTGCCATTTAAGCTTGTCTCCTGTGTGAGATTTTTCTAGGTAGTGGTTAACCAATGGAGCATTGGGATCAGAGTTCCTGATTCTGCTGCGATGTTGCCCAATGCTGGCTATGATGGCCTGCTGGGTTTGACCCACGTACGGGAGACCGCAGGGGCAGGTAATACAGTACACCACATTTTTGGTGTTACAATTCGCAAACAATTCGAGATCTTGCTTTACATTGCCGTGTTCAAATATTTTAGTATTGTTGGTAAGCGGACAAGCTACACAGTTACCGCATTTAAAGTTTCCTTTCAGTTCTTGGAGGCCCCATGCGCTGTGCAATGTCTTGGCTGTTTGTGCAGGACCTTCTAAGGATGATCTGATAAGGTGGTACTTCATGTTTTTGCCTCTCTTAAAGGCGAACAATGGGACTGCTATGCTAGGCTCTATTCTCTTGATGATGTGCCAATTCTTGGTAATAAGCTTTCGTAGTTTGTTGGTGTGTACACCAAATGTGGTGACGCATGTGATTTTGTTTACGGAAGACTTCTCTTTAGACGTGAGTAATGTTTCTCTCGGGCAAAAGCATGCTCTTTTGAGTAAATTTTTCATAAGTCTTTTTGGGTAACCTCTATTTAGTAGTTTATTTCTTAGTGTATTTGCCTCTCTCATGTAGTCATCTTTCTTGGCACAGTTATGCCGTAGTCTTAAAAATTGACCGTAGGGTAAACCATCTTGCAGAGCCCTGGGATGATGGCTATTGTATGTAAGTAGCGTGTTGCGCTCTGTCGGTTTTCTGTGTAGGGATGTATATAGTAGACCATCCTCATGTTGTATAGTTAGATCTAGAAATGCCACATTAGATTTGTTGATGGTTGATATAAAGGAGAGGTGCGTTTGTATTGTGTTTAAGTATGTGACGAACTCTAGGAAATCAGAATGGCTGCCTGACCAAATAAGGAAGATATCATTTACGTATCATTTCCAGCATAGAATGCTGGTGTGGCACATATTGTTACGGGTTAGTACGTATCTATGCTTCACATAGTCCATGTATATGTTAGCCAAATTTGGGGCAAAAATTGCCCCATGCTGGTACCAGAACATTGTTGGTAGAAAGTGCCCTCTGAGACGAAGTAGTTATATGTCAGAGCTATATGAAATAGTTCAATAATGAATGAAGTGGGCACTTGCATTGGGCGTGGTCTGGTGTCTAATACATATAGCTCTGACATATAACTACTTTTTTTATATTTATTTATCTCCTACTGGCGGTCATCAGTAGGTTGTTATTGGTAGGAACCTATTTCTATTCAAAAGAGGTTTTTCTTTTGCCAATCTCTTTAGCGCCGTTTGATGAATCTTCGCAACAGTTTTAAAACGAGTGGTTCACTCAGATCAGCTCCTGTCCTGAAAGTTTCGGGGTGATTCGTCAAGCAGGGGCTGAGAAAAAAGAGGGACCCAAAATGCGTTTTCCCCATTTTCATTTCTGTAGGAAATTTTGGAACAGGCTACAGCCCAACTGCTGAATGGAATTACACCAAATTTGGCAAAAAGGTACCTCTTGGTTCATATTTATGCAGTTCTCTTCCTCTTTCTGCACCCCTCCTGCCTCGTTTTGTACCCCTCTTGCCTGTTTGTGCACCTCTGCTACCCATTTCTGCAACCCTCTTGCCTCTTTTTCTACCTCTGTTTGTTCTTTCTACACCTCTTTTGCTTTGTTCAGCACTTCACTTGCCTCCTTCCCTACCCCTCTTGCCTCTTTCTGCACCTCTGTTAGTTCTTTCTGCATTGCTCTGGCTTCTTCCTGCACCTCTGTTCAAAATTTCTGCATACCTCTTGCCTTTTTCTACAATCCTCTTCTCTCTTTCGGCACCTCTCTTGCCCCAGTCTGCCCACGTGTTTCCTCTCTTTGCAACCCTTTTGCCTATTTCTGCAACTCCCTTGCCTCTTTCTGCACCTCTTTTGCTTCTTTCTACACCTCTCTTGCCTCTTTGTGTACCTCTCCTACCTCTTCATAAACACCTCTTGCCTCTTTTTGCACCTATGTTGGTTCTTTCTACACCTCTTTTGCTTTGTTCTGCACTTCACTTGCCTCCTTCCCTACCCCTCTTGCCTCCTTCTGCACCTCTGTTAGTTCTTTCTGCATTGCTCTGGCTTCTTCCTGCAACTTCGGTTCAAAATTTCTGCATACCACTTGCCTTTTTCTACACCCCTCTTCTTTCTTTCTGCACCTCTCTTGCCCCAGTCTGCCCACCTGTTCCCTCTCTTTTCAACCCTTTTGTCTGTTTCTGCAACTCTCTCGCCTCTTTCTGCACCTCTTTTGCTTCTTTCTGCGCCTCTTATGCCTCTTTTGCCTCTTTTGCCTCTTTGTGTACCTCTCCTACCTCTTCATAAACACCTCTTGCCTCTTTTTGGACCTATGTTGGTTCTTTCTGCACTGCTCTTTCTTCTTTCTGTACCTCACTTGCCTCTTTTTGCACTTCTCTTGTTTTTTTCTAAACCTCTCTTGCTTCTTTCAGCAATTCTCTTGCTTCTTTCTGCACTTCTCTTTCTTGTTTCTGCACCTCTCTTTCTTCTTTCGGTAACTCTGTTGATATTTCTGCATCCCTCCTGCCTCTTTCTGCACCCCTTTTCTCTCTTTGTACACCTCTCTTCCCTCTTTCTGCACCACTCTAGCTTCTTTCTGCACTTTTCTTGCTCTTTCTGCAACCTTTGTGCCTCTTTCGGAAACTCTGTTGCTTCTATCTGCACTTCTCTTCCTTCTTTCTGCACCTCTCTTACTTCTTTCTGTACCTCACTTGCCTCTTTCAGCTCCTCTGTTCCCTCTTTTGGCACCTTTCCTGCCTGTTTCTGCACCTCTCTTGCCTCTCTGTACATCTATTGTCCCTTTCTGAACTTTTCTTGCCTATTTCTGCACCCCTTTTGCCTCTTTCTGCGTCTCTGTTGCTTCTTTCTGCACTTCTATTGCCTGTTTCTTCAACTCTCACTTCTTTCTGCAACCCACTTGCCTCTTTCAGCACCTCTGTTGCTTTTGTATGCAGATCTCTTGCCTCTTTCTGCACCCCTCTTTTGTCTTTCTGTACCTCTCTTGCCTCTATCTGCACACCTGTTCCCTCCTTCTGCACCTTTCCTGCCTGTTTCTGAACCCCTCCTGCCTCTTTCTCCACCTCTCTTGCCTATATGTACATCCGTTCAACCATTTTCTCTCCCCTCTTGTCTCTTTTTGCACCTCACTTGGTTCATTCTGCACTGCTATTTCTTCTTACTGTACCTTATTTGCCTCTTTCTATACTTCTATACTTCTCTTGCTTCCTTCTACACCTCTGTTGCTTGTTTCAGCAATCCTCTTTCTGTACTTCTCTTCCTTCTTTCAGCACCCCTCCTGCCTCATTCTGTACCTCTCTTGACTCTTTCTGCACTTCTCCTACCTCTTTCTGCACCCTTTTTGGAACCTCAATGGCCCTGGGGACGGCCACCCCTCAGGGCCGGCTCCTGCAATGTCCTGCCGTGCTCACCCCTAGGATATTGCCATTTGCTATGGCAGGGCAGGAGCACAGCTCCCGCCCTGTAATAGCAAACTCTGCTTTGCTTCGTTGAAGAGAGAGCAGGAAACTGCTCTTGCTTCAACAAAGCAAAGCAGAATTACTTTTGGGAAAGGGCAGCTCCCCTTGTCCAAAATCAATGCCCCGCAGGAGGCAGAGAACCAGTGGGGACTGTGGGGGCAATGGGCCTCCCCCTAAGGGTTCACAAGACTGGGGGACAGACCTGGGGGATGGGGTCCCCAGGCCATAATTGGCCAAGGGCCTCCTGTACTATTTTAATTGTTTTAACGAGGCAATGCCCCAGGGGATAGGGTCCCCAGGCCACTATAGGCTTCAGGAGGGGGTGTCACGCTGTCTCCCTCCCCAAAAAAGGTATGGCCAGGGAGTGAGAAATGGGGTCCCCAAGGCTAGAAATGGCCAAGTGAAGGGGGGCTATGCGGCCCCCCTTCCGTACTATTTTTTTAAATAAAAATAAATGACAATGCCATGGGGATGGGGTCCCCAGGGTCATTATAGGTAAGTGTGGGCGGCCGGCTACGCTCCGTGCACGGAGTGTGCGTAGTGCCTGCTTCTACGCATTTTGCGTAGCATGCGTAGAATCCGGCACTACGCAGGCTCTGCAGACAGAGCGTAGCTGGCCGCCACCCGCCTCCCTCCCGCCCTCCCTAAATACTTTAAATTAGGAGTGTAAAAGAATTAAAAGGCACTTACCTTGCCCGCCGCTGCCCGCCGCGTCCCCGGGGCTCGCTATCTCCATTGCTGCCGTCTTGTGTACTAATGCGCATGGGCGGGCGGCAGCGCATGCGCATTTCTCCCGAAAAAATGTGCATGCGCGGCCGCCCGCGCATGCGCATTAGTACACAAGACGGCAGCAATGGAGATAGCGAGCCCCGGGGGCGCGGCGGGCAGCGGCGGGCAAGGTAAGTGCCTTTTAATTCTTTTACACTCCTAATTTAAAGTATTTAGGGAGGGCGGGAGGGAGGCCTGCAGTGCGTAGTGGGGCTACGCGGAGTGCGGAGGTGGGCGTAGTTTCTCGCCCACTTCACGTAGCTCCGCGAAGCCCCACTACGCCCACTACGCCCAGGGTTAATTATAGGTCTCAGGAGGGGGGCTGCGCTGCCTCCCTCCAAAATAAAATTTAAAAAAATGCTGACCAGGCCCCTGTGTATGGTATCCCCGAGGCAAATACTGAAGTGGGGTGTTTTTTTTTCTTTCGAGTTTGGAGTCGTGAATCCAGCACAGCTCTCAGCACGGCCCCCTGCATGTAACATTGCGTTGGATTTGTGAATTCATCCTAAATAAAAAATAAGTAGTATTTCATTTAGAAATTAGCATTGTATTTATGAAGTTGTTTTAAAGAGGTATTGTGATTGAAGTTAATGACAAGATTACAATTGATAGACTTGTTAAAAATATATAAAATTAAAAAATAATAGTTAAACTTGATTGTGTTGTAGTATATTGAATTCATGCTTTTGAAGATTTGTGTCGGGTGCATGAATCCACCCAAAAATATTTTTAAAAATGTATGTGATTTTTTTTTAATTTGCTACTTTGTTATAGTGTGCCTCTAAAAAGAGCCTTTGTGTTTATTATGAGTTTGTTGTAGCTACATGTAATTGCAGATGCAGAACTTTAGGTTGTTGAGAAAGACTCTTTCCTGGGAGGTGTACTCCATCACTTCTGTAGGGGTCAATCATATCAAAACCTATATTGTTATTGTAGGTGGACCACATTCTATGATCTCTTAGATATGTAGAAACAGCTTTATTGATATTTCCCCAAGCTTTTTTAATCATTGGACAGAATTGATTTGACCACTTCTATTTCTGTCTTTGGCATTCATTAGAGTAAACAAAGACAGTTTGAGGTAAAAGCAACATCAATTGTGCAAAGGTGTCCTTCATGAGCTTTTCCAGTCCTACCCCAGTCAATGTGCCTAGGTCATTGCCACCACAGTGCACAATCATGAGGTCAGGGGGTTGGACATGCAAAACGGTTTTAACCAAAGGCATCAATTGATGACACTTTAATCCTCTCTGTGCAATCAATTTAATATCCAGATTTTGCAAAGCTAGGTCTTTGTCAAAACCTATGTGTTCAGCATACCTATTGCACCAGAAAATATAGCTGTGTCCAAAAATCCTTACTGTAAGCATATTAATGGGATGTCTGGAAGTAATGAAAAGATGTCTGTAGCTCAGGTAGTCAGTTGGTAGAATGAGAGGCTTGTAAAATGGTGGACAAGATGCTGTTTCTTAAAAAGTAGAAAATTGATTGGCTGTTTAAGAACATTGAACATTCACAAATAGGGTGTACTTTACTTTGTTTAAAACGCATGTTTCGTATTGTTAGTAAAAAATGTTTACAGGTACAGTAGATAGGATAAGGTGATATTTTGGAAATGTCAACCACACCTGCTATTTGCATTTGCAACATTGTGTGGTGAACTTGAAAATGTGGTGAACTTGTGACCTGTCAGTTTAATGGAATGTTCCATGAACTGTTAGTATGGAAAATGGCATTAACCAGAATGGGGGAAGGGTTGAAACTTAACTGTGGACTTAAAATGTGAAAATGTAATTTATATATAAGTGATCTTATTAAAGTTAGATTTCCCAAGTCAGTACAATCCTTAGAAGTAGTGTGTCCTTAGAAAATAGTGCTATTTGTATTTGTTATATATTTTTGAAAACCTGTATGGATTCGCCACTCCATTGTGTTGGTGCACGGGGAAGTTGCGACTCCCAAAAATTCCAGAACCAGTTTGAGCACTTTTAGAAGACAGTTGGTAAGGGTTAATATGTCTAAGCAATAGAAATGTGTTTTATAATTTGAAATAATGTAGAAAGCTATTTGATTTGTTACTTAAAGGTATTTGTGTGGAGAAAGAGAGAGAAACAATGCCATTACTTGCTTTACTTTGCTGGGAGTGGTGCATTGCATTGGCTGTGTGCATAAGAAAATCATTTATGAGTATGTGATATTTTTAAATTCTACAAATCTATTTGGATGGTGAGTTATACATTTGTGAGGTGTACTATGTATCAGGTTTGTTTTAAACTTTAAAAGTTATCCAAAACCTGTGATGTTTGAAATATAATATTTTAATGTAGAGATGTGTATTGTAATTTCTTTTATTGTAATTAAATGTTATTTGAAATAGATTCTGTATAATAATATCTGTATATTAGAAGATGGATTAGTGATTATGGTAGTTTGGTTTAGTATGCGGGTTTGTACATTTGCAGTATACCACATAATTATAGCTGTTGCTTTGAATTTGGAGATGGAGTCTGTCAAGTTTTAAGGTGTGCATGGAATTCTGTCTCAAGTATGTTTCTACTGGTACCTTATACATTCGAAGGTCGATGATGTATAACAAAGAGCTGGTGTTGCTTTTTATGTGGTAGGCTCAAGACTGTGCGTACTAGTAGAATGGTGAAGATGCAACACAAACGTGTTGTTTAACAGATGCTGACATATGGTGTAATTGATTAGGCCTCTTTTTAAGTTTCTAGGGAGGTACAGTTGAAATATGCTGCATAATTTTGGATGTTTGCTTGAAATTGGAAGTTTGTTCTGTGAACTTTTAAGGTTTGGAAAATGTTATGGTCAATATATATTCATGTATGCTTTTAGAAATATGGGGAGTCTTGTACTGAAGATATGTGAAGGGTTCCTTATTTGTATTGGGTAGGTGTAGTATTATAAATAGTTGTAGAATGGTTAAGCAGCAGCATGAAAGTGTGGTTTGAGATGTTTCTAGAGATGTTAATTATTAGAGTAATTTGTATGATGTAAGAAATATATTTCATATATACTGCATAATTTTCAATGTCTGAAAATGTAAGTGTACTTTGTGAAGTTTTGAGATGTGCATGGTGTTGTGATTGAGATTTATGTCTACTTATTCTTATATTATGGTATGTGTTATGTGTCTGAAGATGTTATATGTTTAAAACACACATATACATTTATCTGTTTTTTACTTTTATATATGATGCTGGTAGGAAAAGGTACAGTCTTCATCAAATCTTTATTTGATTCAAAGAATCATCAAAGCTTATAAAACAGGTCTTTGTACATATTATAATTTACATTCATCTAAATATAAACATAAAAACGTATCTTATTTACAAGGGTCTAAAATGCAAAACATATATACTGTTTAAAAATTTCTCCTATTTGTCTTGACCCCTATGGCACTTAATTTGATTAAAATTCTTCCCAATACAGTACAAAGATAACAATTCAATTAGCACGAGTGGACCAATTTGGGCTCAACTACTGATGGGATTTTCAGATGATTCCGACTGAAACCATTACAAAATTAGAAATACATTCAAGATTCTATAAATCAATTTTTTAACTTTTTAAAACTTAAGCCTATTCCCATATCTTATACGACTAACAGCTAACAAAAATGTACTAATGTCAAATACAAAAAGTTGGCCACTGTCAGCTTTTAAAATTCTAAGTGACTCTAAGTAGCTCCTGGTGTTCAAACTTCTGTACAGGGGCTTGATCCACTTACATCTGGGGCTAGCATATGCTGCCCAATAAAATAAAACATGCACTGTATCCTCATTAGCACCTAATGTACACAGTGAGCATTTAGGATCACTAGCCCTCAATTAAAGTTTTGCCCATTTAGCTGTAAAAGCATTAACTTGTAATATCTCATACCTAAATTTCATATAGAGGGACTTTGCCAGTTGTGGTTCAATCTCATCTAAAAAGGGTCCAAAGCTCGGAGTCAGTTTAAAAGACAAAAATTGAGTAGTCAGTCTCCCCAACTCAGGATTTAAAGTGACTGTGAGTTATGAATTCCCAGTATATAGATTTGATCTCTCTCTTTGAATCAGGGGTCAGCAAACTCGGGGTTGCCCAGTATCGGCTCACACCTAGATCGGAGAGCCATTTATGGATGTGGGCCAACCAGGGAAGAGTGACATATACATTCAAATGCAGTAGCTCCCTCAAGGTCTGCCTGTAAATCTCTAATTCCTCCGTTGTCCAAATTCTTATCCAATAGGACAATAGCCTCCATACAGCAAGATATCCTATTCTTTTTATACCAATATCATACGTAAGAGGAATCATCGGGGTATTTTTGGACATACTTGTAAGCATTCTCATCATTTTGTTTTCCCCAATTAGAAGAGGCTGAAAATGTTCTCCCCCCCATAGCTCAGATCCATAGAGTGTAGCTGATTGAGCTCTGTCTTTATAAACTTTTAATGCTGGAGTGATGGCCTTTGATGAGGTAGAGTGCTGTTTCTTCACTACAGGACTAAAGTTCTGCATTAGGATTGTATTTGACTTATTTATTCAAGAATTCCATGTAGGATTTGAGTCTAGTGTTACACCTAGATATACAACATTTGGGACGCATTCCAAAAACTCCCCATCATTGATATTTTTTTCTGAAAGTTTTTATGTGGGTTGATAGCCATTTATTTGGTTTTGTCAGCGTTTACCTCAAGTCCTTTTGTCTTGCAGTGATTATCAAGACTATTAAGTAAGTTTTGGAGACCCGTAGGTATTTGTGACAACAGTAGTGTGTCGTCTGCAAAGGTGAGGGCACAAACATGGGTGCCTCTAAGCTTGGGGAAACCATGTAAAGCTGAGTGTAGATGTTCTAGCATGTTGTTTACATATAATAGGAACAGGGTTGGCGCCAAGACACAGCCCTGGCGCACCCCTCTCCTAATCAGAATTTATTCCGACAGCTCTCCTCCCGAACCCCAGTGAACCTTTGCAAAATTCCTGTTGTGAAGTCTTATGGTCTGATCTAAAATCTTCTCTGGGATTCCCTGACTCTGTAATGATTTCCATAAAAGATCTCTGGGAATGGAATAAAAAAGCTGCTTTCAGATCTATGGTAACATATAAGTATCCATGTTTTATCTTTGTGTACTTCCAAGCTATACTGAAGAGTGTAAATACCTGATCTATTGTGCGTATTTGCTGTCTAAAGCCAGCCTGACAAGGTGAGAGGATGTCTTTCTCTTCCATCAAAGCATTTAACTTGGCCAGAATTTGTTTGGCATACACCTTTTGGGTAATATCTATCAGGCTGATAGGCCTGTAATTCACTGTATTGTCCCTACTACCCTTTTTGTGGATAGACACGATCTCAGCCCCTTCCATGTGTCTGGGCTAGGCTCTCCCCTGGCTATTGCATTACACAATTGATTCATATAAGGATCCCAAACTTCTGGGGCATGTTTCAAATGATCCCCGGGAATTTTATCTGGACCAGGGCCTTTGCTGACTTCATGCTATCTACAGTTAGCATAGTATCCTCTATACTAATTTGAAGGTGTGTAGTATGTGCTTCAGGCAGGGATGCCTCAGTGAGTATGCTTGAGTCTGGCGCAAGTACATCTTGTGTGGCTTAAAGCATGGAGAAATGTCTACACCATGTACCCAGAACCAAAAAGTGGTCAGTAGTCACCTTACTCGCTTTGTTCCCCTGTGCTAATAATTTCCAAAATTTGGATTGTCTTTGGTTTTTGCATCTACAATGAGGTCACTCCAGCTAGCGTCCTCCCAATCCCTCGAGGCATCAATTTGTAGTTTTTGTAATTTGATCTTTCAATTCTGATCTGGTTTACATCTTTAGATTTTAAAGCTCCCAAGAGTCTGCGTTTGACATTGGAACATTCCTTGTTGAACCATGGGTTCGAGGATTCTGGTCGCGATCTTGGTTTATTGGTATTCCTCTGGGTTTTGCTTAGCTGTATTTTTATAATCTCAGACATTTTTGGGTAGATCTGGCCCCCGGACATGACTCTGCGTAGCCCATTAGTAGTTCGCTGAAATTGTTGTATATGTTAGTAAGGGTCTCAACCTGATCTAATATTGTTGGCCATTTGACAGCTATCAGATTGTCATTTACTAATGGGAGCCGAATCTCTTCTCTTAAGTTTGTTGGATTTGATGGGTGTTCAGCAAACCAACTCACTGCTAGATCTAGACATAATGGGAAATGATCGCTTTCCCATCTTATATCAACCCTGAAGTCTTGGATTTTATTCCATTGTGCTCTGTTTGCCATCACATGCTCAATTCTGGAAGTGGTATTTCCTCTAATAAAAGTATTCGAGCAACCATTATCTAAAGGGAACCGTACATTGCATGCCCTTAACCCTCTTTCAATGGTAAAGTGCAATATTTGGGTTGCCGATGTAGAGCACACCACCTTTTTGTTTAATGCGAGTTTTTGTTTAATGCAAGTGGAGCAATGCTCAAGCCCAAATCTTCCTCATGGAAGATAATGTCCATTCCGGACATCGGTTCATAGCAACAATTAAAATCACCGCCCACCAGGACTGCTCCATGTGGCTCAATGCTATCAAGCACTTCCTCAAGATGTCGGATGCCCAATGTTTCCTTTGTGCAACCCCTTGGTCTTAAATATATGTTGAAGAGGTAAGTGAGTAGTCCATTCTCAGATTTCAACTTTTACCCTAATATGTCCTTGGAACCAGAGTTCACTATCGCTATAGTGGTGTTTATGGTCATTTTCACCCAGATGATTATCCCACAAGAGGGTCTTCCTCTCTTTGATGGAATAGCCTCTATGTGAAAGGTTCTATAGCCTAGTTTGTACGAAGGCTTAACCGCTCATGTCTCCTGGAAGTTATTTACATAGTCCTGCCTGTCTGGATCAGAAAGTTTTTGATGTAGCACAGCAATTTTCCAGAACATCATCTTTAAAGTTTTTGTGGCAATGTCAGAGGGAGACCTATCGGGGGTCCTGCGTAGAGAGTTATGTCTATTATTGACAGTGTTCGTGTGAATTATTAGTGGATCATGTAGATGGGTTCTTTGCAAAAGGGCATCATATAGAACATGTTGCTCCTGCTCAGGACTCGGGAGCCTCAAGTTTGTATAACTGTGTGTGCTTCCCTTGGATGGAGTCCCTCTAGGCCACGCATATAGTCAATCAACTGATTCTAGGTTGTGAGTCCACTCAGATGCTAACGATAGACTATTTCTCTCCACCGCTGATGTTTTTGTTAATATAAAATAGATTTTTGACTCAAAGAGTGAATGTGTCCTTAAGTTCATGGATATCAATTTATCTACGACATTTTTGGAACGAAAAGTCAATTTTATGTCGTCCAATTTCCCCGTTTCTTGCTGGATGCGTTCTGCTTTTAGGATGTCAGATCTTTTTATAGAACGGCATGGGCATTTATTTCTAATCCAATGCATGACTTTATTTATTAGGGACTCTTCATCCTCTCTTTATTCATTGCTTAAACTTGGGACATTGGTATGGAAAATACTATACACATTTTCCCTAGGACTAGTTAGGTGTTGGGGTAATAGATAAGCTCCCCTTAGATGTTGGCTACCTATAAACCCCCCGATCTGGTCTGGAGTTCTGACTCAGCCCTTCCTTCCCCCTACGATTTGGGCCATTTTGCGTATAAGTCTTAGGAGGATTGGTATTGCGTGCCCCTTGCCGCAAAAATTGAAAGATTCTTGGCCTAGCCTCCAAGGTGGTATGTAGGATATGGTTGTTTGCTGGTAAGGATGGGCAAAGACTATAACCAGTTAAAAAGGTCTTATTACAGGGAGCCTCCATAGGGGCAGGAATGGGGAGAGTTCTAGGTGGGCACTGTAGGAGAGTAGGGTCTGCTATCCTATGTTCACCCCAAATTTTTGCTTTTTGCTTCACTGGTTTATGACTTAATGTGGCTGTGGGCCTGCTAATCAGACCCACAGCCTGCTGTTCTCTCTCTAAATTACTGCCAATGCACTCTAGGTGCATTACAAATTGGGAACTGGTTCACCTTATTGGCCCCTGTAACAGTGTACCCTAGGTACCCAGGGCATAGGTGTTTCCAAGGCCTACCAGGGGCTGCAACATGTATTGTGCCACCCCTGGACTGGCCTCCATATTTGACACAACTGGCTGATCACTCAGCTGGGGTAAGTTGGTGTCATCTTTTACTTAGGTATAGTATCCCTATACCTGACCTTAAACTGGACACATATGTTCCTATCAGCCACTCCTATGGAAGGCCTCATCAATCCTGGAGGCAGAGTGCTTGGAAATATGTGAGATGGTGCTCTAGCATGAGCTGAGCCTGTCTGCAGCTGTCGGGAACCACTCCCTAAGCTGCTCCGGGATATTGCCATACCATATACTCTTAAGTGCATTATAATCCTCGCGGTTATATGCTAACTTTGGTTTGGCTTTATCAAAACATGTCGAGTAAGGTGTCATACGAATTGGAATACCATCCCCTCGACAGTTCTGTCGACGGGGATAGCATTCCACCCTTCTAGAGGGACACGACATGTGTGTAGCCTTAACCCCGGTTAAAGTTAACCAGAGCCTCAGCATCACAAAATGGATGCTGCCACCACAGACACAAGTCTGACCTCCTGCTGCTGGGAGTCCTTCCAGCGAGGGAGGCTTGGACAAAGGGTTTCCTGCCTTGGGAGGTGCGAGCACCACCTCAGACATGGTTTTGTGTATTGGGTAGGACAGGGCTGAATAGATTGAGACATGCCCGGGGCACACAAGGTGTCCCCGTGCATAAGCCAGTCCAAACCGGTCCTGGGACTTTCCAGACCCAGGCCTGGCGAGGAGCTGGACAAAGGAAAGGGGGTGTAACCGCCCCCCTTCCTGGTTCCTCCCAGAGGAGGAACCTAGTAGGTGATCCACCCCTCAGATTGGGAATAAGAGTGGGAGCACTGCCATTGCACCGCAGATCATTCTGAATCAACTTTAAACAAGAAGAAGACTGGACTTCGACATTCTGCTGCACAGAAGACTGAAGAGAATCTCCCTTGTGGCCTAGGAGTGGCCACCCTGTGAACACAGGTACCAACCAGCGAATTGACGTCTGCTTTGCCGCCGCCTCCCGCCGGAGCCCGAGCCCAAAGCCTGACAAGACCCAGACTCCCGCACTTCGAACAGCCCGATCCACAGTTCCTGCAAAGAAGGGACCCGTGGAGGCACCGAGAGACGTGGGACCGGACTTCTTGGAAGACACCCGAAGAGCTGACAGCGCAGCACCAGAGGCATCCTCGACATTGTGCTTTGGGGACTAAAAACCATTACCACTGAGCAGCCCTTGCACTGAAGATCAGTCCCCCAGCATCTCCACGATTTGCGTGGGGCCCTTTTGCATTGTGCCACTCGACGCGCCATCCCAGCCACTAGCCACGTGGTCAGCGGCCACCTTGGTGACTACAACTACAAACTACACTGCAGGTCTGGTTGCTCCAGACTTGCCCTAGCTCCTGTGAAAAGGAGCCCCTGCTCAGACCTTGCTGGTCCGAGTAACAAGCCTTTCTCGATTCCTGCGTGGCTTGCATTAGCCAAGGCCTGTTTGCTACTATCAAGTTGCCGACACCGGCAACAGCGAGAAGCCTGCGTGGGACAGCGCGTGACCGACTCCTGGACGTCCTTAACCCCCGGTGTCCACGTGGCTGCAGAGAGAAGCTACACCTCAACTCCTGTTTGCACCCGACATCGCCTGGTTCCAATCTGGTTCCACGGTAGTCACTGGCTAGTGACTTTGAACATTGTCCCCTCTGCTTTCAGGTCTTCACATCTTCAGATCCACCCTTGGATCCACCGGAACTCTTCACATCGAGCCGCCTGCAGCATCTTCAGCTCCAAGCACCATCGACCAGCGTGACGAAACCCGACACTACTTCGACCCTGTGCACCCGCTTCCTGTGGGTGAGGTAACTCAGCTCCACCGGTGTACCTACACTGGTACACACCTCTAGGGCCTGTGTCTCAAGTTTCAGCTTTCTAGGTCACTCGGAAGGTTCCGATCTAACTAACTTTGTACTTTTTACGCACCATAGACTTTGCATTGGTGAGTGCGTGCACTTTAAACACTGCACCCGAGTCCCGCGGGCCTTTTCCGACTTAGTCACTGCTAGTCTCGAATAGCTCACCGATTCCCAAGGCCCTAGGCCTGTTTCCTTTCCAATTGGAATCTCTTATACCACTTTCACAGTATATGGTTTAGGTGGCCCTAGGGCTCAGCCATATTGGGCAACTTTTGTGTATTTTAAACTGTCTTGTGTTTAACGCTTGTGCTTTTGTGCTCATAAAGAGTCCAGGGGATATTTGTAGTTAATAAATCTATATATATTTTCAATATATATATCTGTGTGGTGTCCTTTCATTTGGTATTCAAGGGGGTTGTGTATGGTAATACAGCTGGCTTCACATGCCTTTCAGAGTTTAGCCTAAGACTGCTTTTAGGATAACTGGTCTATAAGGTTGACTTACAACCAATCATCATAAGGGTTGCTTGGCATGGTACAAAGTGATCACTAGAATTAGTGAGCATTATATACCAGGCCAACTTCTCACATTGGTGAGCAGCAGATTGGGATCTGAGCTTGCTGTTGTTTTACCATTACAATCTTTGAGATTATCATTTGAAAGATCATACAGGTACCTGCTAGGTACATATAAAACAAGACTAGTATACTTAAGTTCTACTGAACTTAGTTGTTGTAGAGGAAAGGGAGTAGCACACCCTGACTACAACTACTAGATAGGTTTAGTAGGTAAACACTAGTGTAGGTAGATTGCAACACATCCACCCACACTAGAGCAATGTCTGGAGCAGAGGGTTCCACTGGGAATGTCCCTGTTGAGAGTGACCCTCCAAGGGCACCATCCAAATTTGCTATTTTTTCCTTTAAGGAATTAAGACAGCTTTGTGTCTTAAGGGGTCTGAGGACAGGGCCTTCCCCTACCACAGACCACCTTAGAGAGATCTTGGACCAGTCTGAGACTCTAAAGACCTCTAAGGCAGACCCCACAGGGAATGCTGAAGGAGGCCATCCTTCTGAGGATGACACTTTAGAAGCCCCTGTCCCTATAATCCTGGTAGATGAGGAAGCCCCCATCACTGGAGCTCCTCAGGTAGATGAGGAGGAGGAAGAGGAAGAATAGACAGAAGGGGGGAGCAGTGAGTCAGATGATGACAGAAATAGTCAGGTACTGGTCAGTAGACTGAACCAGGCTAACTTAAGCCTATTTGGGACTGAAGCTGGGAACAACCCATTCAGACCCCCAGGTGGACTTAACCAGAAGCCTATGAGGAGAAGGACTCACTCAGGTGACTCTGACAACTCCCATGCTTCTAGAGGTTCTCATGGTCACTCCAGAAGGGTGATGACTATCCCTCAGAGAAGGAAACATGAGGCCAAAATGAGAGAGGCTGAATTGAGGATCCAGAGACAAGAGTTAGAGGTTGCCCTGGCCCAAGAGAAACTTGCTAGAGCAAGACAGCCTAGAGAGAGTGGGGTAATAGAACCCACTGGTGGCAGCAATATCCACAAGGATAAAGACAGGTCTTTTGATAACAGAAACCTGAGTAAGATTGTGCCCCCCTACAAAGCTGGGGATTATATCCATAAATGGATAACTGCAATGGAGAGAGCCTGCAGAGTACAGCAGATCCATCAGGAGCAGTGGGCAGCAATCTTGTGGCTCTCCTTTGAAGGTAGAGGCCGAGACAGACTCCTCACAGTTAGTGATGGGGATTCTAGAAACTACCTGGTCCTGAAGAGTGCTCTGATTGATGGGTTAGGCTTAACCACTGAACAGTACAGGTTAATGTTCAGAGATACCCAGATGACACAGACTCAGGACTGGTCTGAATTTGTTGAGTGTGCCACTAAGGCTCTGGAGGGATGGTTGCTGGGAAGCAAGGTTACAGACTATGAAGGATTGCATAATTTGCTGATGAGAGAACACATTTTAAATAATTGTCAGAACCAGCAGTTGCATCAACATTTGGTTGACTCAGATTTGACCTCTCCCCAAGAATTGGGAAAGAGGGCAGATAAATGGGTTAGAACCAGAGTTAAGCAAAAGAACCAGAACCAGAACCAGGGTGGTGACCAGAAGAAAACAGACCAGAAGGGTGGGGGAGCAGAAAACTAAAGACTAGAAGTCTTCAACAGGGCCCCACACTGATACAGAGGGTAGGTCCCAAACTTCCAAGAAAAAGAAGAAAGAAGGTCAGAAGAAACCCTGGTGTAAAACTTGTAAAAACACCTCTCACTGGACAAGTGAGTGTAAAAAGGGTGGAGCCCCCAGCACTGCAGCCCCTAAGGCAACTGCACGCACTAGTACAGCTAGCAGTGCTGGTCCACAAACCAAGGGGGTAGTGGGTATCACCTTGGGAACTGAAGGAGATTCTGACCTAGTCAGAACCCTTACACAGGCTGTTCTGATTTGTGAAGGGGACATAGATTTGACCCCTGACATCAGTCCCAGTAACCTGGGCAAATACAGACAGACGCCTTTGATTAATAACATAGTGGCTCAAGCTTACAGAGACACATGTGCCAGTGTCACTATGGTGACACCTAACTTTGTGGACCCTGGACAGTACATGCCAGGTGATAATTACCTGGTGACCAATGCCAGCAATGTCACTACTACACATAGTGTGGCACTTGTTAACTTTTCCTGGGGAGGGGTAACTGGCCTAAAAAGAGTTGTGGTTAGTGCTGATCTCCCAGTTGAATGTTTGTTGGGCAATGACCTGGAGAACTCTCTATGGTCAGAAGTTGAGTACAGGTCTCATGCAGAGATGTTAGGGATATCATCACATGTCCTTGCTGTGACCAGGTCACAGGCCAAAACGTGCCTCTCTGAACCTCAGGTCTTGGATCCTGGAACAATTGACCAAGTACCTTCCAAGAAGAAGAACAGGAGGGTTAAGGCTGTGCCTTCCCAACTGCCTACACGTGAGGATCAAGCTTCACAGGAAGCTGGTCTTGAGACCCCTGAAGGAACTGTCTCTGAAGAACTTGAACCTGATCAGGTTGAATTTCTGGGGACAGGGGGACCTTCTAGGGCAGACTTGAGGCAGGCTCAGTTAACCTGTCCTTCTCTTGAACCCCTCAGAATGCAGGCTGCTGCTGAGGCTGCTTGGAATGCTCAAGGTGCCCATAAAGTTTATTGGGATGAAGGACTCCTTTACACAGAGGGTAGAGACCCCAAGCCTGGTGCAACCAGGAGGTTGGTTATACCTCTGCAATTTAGGGGTTTCCTTCTCACCTTGGCCCATGATATTCCTTTAGCAGGACACTTAGGCCAGAATAAGACCTGGGACAGGCTTGTCCCTCACTTTCACTGGCCTCACATGTCTGAAGACACCAAGGAGTTTTGTCGCTCCTGTGAAACCTGCCAAGCCAGTGGTAAAGCAGGTAACACCACAAAGGCCCCCCTGATACCACTACCTGTGGTGGGGGTTCCCTTTGAAAGAGTGGGGATTGATATCGTAGGTCCAATGGATCCCCCTACAGCATCTGGGCACAGATTCATACTGGTGGTGGTGGACCATGCCACCAGGTACCCAGAGGCAATTCCACTTAGGACCACAACAGCTCCTGTTGTAGCCAGGGCCTTACTTGGAGTTTTCTCCAGAGTGGGGTTTCCTAAGGAGGTAATATCTGACAGAGGTGCCAACTTCATGTCAGGATATTTGACAGCTATGTGGAAGGAAAGTGGTGTCAACTACAAGTTCACCACTCCTTACCATCCACAATGTAATGGGCTTGTTGAAAGGTTTAACAAGACCCTAAATGGTATGATCAAAGGATTACCAGAAAAGCTCAGGCGGAGATGGGACATCCTTCTACCCTGCCTTTTGTTTGCTTACAGAGAGGTCCCTCAAAAGGGGGTTGGCTTCAGCCCCTTTGAATTGTTGTTTGGACACCCTGTAAGAGGACCCCTGTGTCTGGTGAAGGAAGGATGGGAGTTACCTCTCAAAAAGCCTAAGCAAGACATAGTGGACTATGTACTTGGTCTCCGCTCCAGGATGGCAGACTACATGGAAAAGGCATCCAAAAACTTTGAGGCTAGCCAAGAATTACAACTAGCTTGGCATGACCAAAAGGCTGTCCTGGTTGAGTTTCAGCCTGGACAGAAGGTATGGGTGTTGGAGCCAGTGGCCCCAGCAGCACTCCAGGACAAATGGTCTGGACCCCATACAATTCTGGAGAAGAAGGGAGAGGTTACCTACTTGGTGGAGCTAGGAACTCCCAGGAGCCCCCACAGGGTGCTCCATGTCAACCGACTAAAGGCATATGTCAGCAGGGCAGACATGGGCTTGCTCATGGCTACAGATGAGGGACAGGAGGAAGAGAGTGACCCTCTCCCAGACCTGCTCACTCAGAACCCTGAGGATGGCTCAGTTGATGGTGTGGCCTTAGATGGCAGCCTCACTGAACATCAGCAAAATGACTGTAGACAAGTTCTGCAGGCATACAGGCATATGTTCTCCTTGACACCCAGTCAGAATAGCTGGTGTACCCATGTGGTGGACACTGGTGACAGTCTTCCTGTAAAGAGCAAGATTTACAGGCAGCCTGATCATGTCAGGGACTGTATAAAGACTGAGGTGCAAAAGATGCTGGAATTAGGTGTCATTGAGCCTTCAGAGAGCCCCTGGGCTAGCCCAGTGGTTCTGGTCCCCAAACCTCACACCAAAGATGGCAAGAGAGAGATGAGGTTCTGTGTGGAGAACAGAGGACTCAATGCTGTCACCAGGACAGATGCACACCCTATTCCAAGGGCAGATGAGCTCATTGACAAGTTGGCTTCTGCCAAATATTTGAGCACATTTGACTTGACAGCTGGCTACTGGCAAATCAGTCAGTCAGTCAAAATACTTTATTGTGATAACTTAATATCATACAAAAACAATGGCAAATATATAATACATTAATACAAGCAGCACATAAATTGAGAACAATTAAAAACAATTAAAATATAACAAGTTAAAAATCATCATACATCATGTTACAGTTTATATCCGCATGAGAAATACAAAGTGCAAGGTGCTAAAGTGCAAAGTGCTAATGTGCAAAGAGGACTTAAAAAGGCTTGAAAATACTAAGGAGGTCCCCAGCGAAATATTCATTACTAGCAACTACTGACCCTGTTACAGTGCTTTCTATGGTTACTGCACCAAGACGATGACAAACAAACAGACTAACTGAAGTGCAGGTCTTTACTACAAAGGGAGGTAGACACATTTTTTAATCTAATGTTCCTGCTTCTAATAGCTCTCACCAGGAAACTAGCCACGTGAAACATGATCCTGGGAGTTTGTAACAGTTGTAAATAAATAAGAGCAGGTCTAACTAAAATGAATCCTGCTTCCTTAAGTATTGGTACAAGGAACAGTCTCCGAGCTTCATTGTAATGGCTACAAAACATTATAAAGTGCATGGTATTTTGCTCAGAGAACTGATCGCAGGAACAGGGGGGTGCCTTTTCTGGGGTACTCCATACGGGATAAAAGCCCAAGTTAAAATGTATCAAATTAAAAGGAAAACGAGTTAAAATAAACCTGTGGTAGGGATGAGTCACCACATTAAGATAGCTATCAGGACCGTTAGGTATAGCCAACAATAAGCTGGCCCTGACACTGGGTTTTTTCAGCTCTATTTCTTCCCTCTCCAAGGATAGGAGCTCAATCATTGCAAGTTTGGTGTAATTTATTTAAGAATTTATTTATTTAAGAATTTTATAGAGCGCACGGCTACCTCCAGAGGGGGTGTCCCGGCGCTAAGACTACTTGTTTATCACAGAGGGGGTTGCTGAGTTCATGAAAAATCTGCAGGTCTGCAGAAGCTTTGCTGGCTAGTGCTTAGAAAACAGCCATGTTTTCAGTTTACGACGGAAGACTTGTTCTGATTCAGAAAACCTGAGATCCAAGGGTAGACTGTTCCAAAGCTTAGCGGCCGCAACGGTAAAGGTTCTGCCACCAGTACGCGTGAGTCTGAAGCGAGGGACAGTCATCAGGCGTAGACTATTAGATCTCAGATGCCTTACTGAAGAAGCTATTTTAAGCCTTTTGCTCAGATAGCAGGGGCCAATGCCATTAATTGCCCTAAAGGCAAGGGTCAGAACCTTAAAGTCAATGCGACGGGCAATTGGTAGCCAATGAAGCTCCTCTCGGTAGGCTCTGACCGAGTTGCGAGGAGGGATGTTGCCAATCAGCCTTGCAGTCGCGTTTTGTATAGTTTGAAGTCGATCAATGAGATATTGGGGGGCACCGGCATAGAGGCTGTTGGCATAGTCAAGGTGTGACATGATGAGTGCCTGGACCACTGTTTTACGGGAAGACTGGGGGAGATAGGGAAAGATCTTCCTGATCATGCGCAGTTTATTAAAACAAGCCGCCGCTACTTTATTAACCTGGGTTTTTCCGGACAAGGTGTTATCAAATATAAAGCCCAGGTTACGGGCTGATTGCACTGGTGCAGGAGGTGGGTCAAGAATGGTAGGCCACCAAAGAGTTGAAGGGGGAGCAGTTTTCTGGCTGAAAAAGAGGACCTCTGTTTTTTCAGTGTTGAGGGCGAGATGGTTAGCAGCCATCTAAGTGCAAATGCTGCCAAGGCAGTTTCCAAAGTTGGAAAAGAGGGAGTCAGAATGGTCTCTAAATGAAAAAACAAGCTGAGTATCATCAGCATAAGAGACCACCCTGACTCCAGAAGACTCAACTACCTTGGCGAGGGGGGCCAGGTAAACATTAAACAATAAAGGGCTCAAGGCTGAGCCTTGGGGCACGCCACACAGGAGGGGTTTATCTTCGGATTGGTATGGATGCAACAGTACCCTTTGGGTCCGTCCGGATAAGAAGGATTTGAGCCATGCTAGGACAGTGCCCTCAATCCCCAGCTCTTGTAGTCGAGATATAAGAATGACATGGGAAACCATGTCGAATGCAGCGGATAGGTCGAGGAGGACCAACATGGCCTCCTCACCCCTATCCACTGATTCCCTGATTGTCTCTGAGACTTCCAGCAACGCTGTCTCGGTGCTGTAACCGGTTCGAAACCCAGATTGAGAATCGTGAAGCAGTTTATTTGTTTCCAAGAACTGGGCCATTTGTTTCTGAACAACTTTCTCCAATATCTTAGCTGGCTTGGGCAGAAGCGAGATGGGTCGGTAACTGCAGAATTGGGAGGGATCAGCGTTGGGTTTTTTAAGAATAGGAAGCAGCCTAGCTTGTTTCCAAGCTGAAGGAAAATGACCCTGGGTCAGGGAGGATAATCAATATCTTTAGATGTTATAGAGTCAATAACAGTATAAAGCTCAGGCCTCCCAAACCTCAGAAAACTTTCCTTAATATACGTCAACCACCTGATGTTATGCACTTTATCTAGGGACAAACAGTCCCTCATTATTATATGATTTAGGGGAATTTCTGTATTAAGCCACATCCTCAGCCAAGCAACTAGAGGTGCTATTTTGATCAAGTCTGAGATGTAGCCTTCCCCTAATTCCATATGGACGGTGTAAGACGGGGTTGACTGAGGGACACCAAGAACAGATCTAAAGAATTTGTTTTCCACTATCTGTATGGGTTCCACTCCCCTATATCCCCACAATGAGCCACCATATGATGCAACTGAAATACATTTGGCCTTGTATATTTTACTAACAGCTGCAAATGGCCTACCCCCAAGTTTTAAACCCATGGAGGGCTGCAGATGTCCTAGCCAACATGGTTGCTCTGCTATTAACATGAGGACCCCAGCTACCTTTCTCGTCAAAGGTGATCCCCAGGTAGGGAAAGGAGGAGACGCGTGCAAGCTTTTCCTGCCCACAAAGAAAGATTTCATGAAAAGGTCTCCTAGAGGCCCTGCCCATGAGCATAACCTGAGATTTTTTGGCGTTTATTTTCAGGTCAAGTGAGCCCATGAAAGATTCAAAGGCATCCAGGAGTCGTTGAAGCCCCACCCCGGTGCGTGCAAGAAGAACCGCGTCATCAGCGTAAAGGAGAACTGGTATCCCCTGATCCCCTGCACGCGGGATGTCGCTAGTAACGCCCCTAAGAGCAGGCTCCAAAGCGTTCATGTATAACGTGAACAACAGTGGTGCCAGTATACATCCCTGTCTGACTCCTTTTTCAGAGGCAAAGACGTCTGTACACCTTCCATTCGAGGAAACTCTAATTTTTGCAGTAAGGTCAGAGTGTAGATCAGCCAATAAATTAACTATGGTCCTGTCCAGGCCCATGTCAAGTAATTTTAACCAGAGCTTGGTTCTGTTGACCATATCAAACGCAGAGGAGAGGTCCATGAAACCGAGGTACATGGACCCATCCTTGGACCTGGTATATTTATCGATCAGCAAGTGGAGATTAAGGCATTGATCCAAGGTACTTCTTTTAGGTCTAAACCCATATTGCACGTTAGTCAAGATACTATTCTCTGTAGCCCATTCGTTCAATTTGGCTAATATGACTCTCCCTAAGATCTTGACTGAAGAATCTATCAGTGAAATTGGTCTATAACATGCAGGATCCTGCCTATTTCCTTTTTTAAAAACAGGAATAATTATAGATGTTTTCCATGACATGGGGATGTTATCATGGTTTAAGGCATTAAAGACCCTGCAGAGTAGTCTTGACCAGAAGTTAGGGAAGCATTTAAAGGCATCTGCAGGAACCCCATCTGGTCCCGGTGCCTTTTTTTTCAGGGTACAGTCTATCGCAGATAATACTTCTTTGACTTCAAAGTGCAAATGGTTCCCCCTTGGCATAATATTCACCTCCTGTTCCCTAATTTCACCATTACTGTGATCTGAATAGATGTCACTGAAGTGTTTGATCCAACCCTCGTCAGGGATGTTAGTTTCTAGGGGGGAATTATCTTCCCCAGTGAGTAGGGGTTGGTTGACAATCCTCCAGAATTCTCCACTATTTTTTAGTATGGCTGGATCAGTGAGTTGTGTCCAGGCTTCATCTTTGAGCTGTTTTTTCCTTTCTGCAATGGCCTTTTTGTATAGTGCTCTACAAATAGTGATGAGATCACGATCTTTCGGTATGGTTTTTAAAGCATTGTGCAAAGCAGAATGTGCTTTTGAGCAACTGTGATCAAACCATCTTTTAATAGGTTTCAACTTAGGTTTGCTAGTCACAGAAAGCCTGCAGTTTATCTTACTACATGTGCTACTAAATGCAAGAATCACCTCCCTATCATTGGACACACTGGATAAACACACTCCGACCTCCTCCTCAGCCTCAGAAAGAACCTCTTGTACGAAGGGTTCCGGGATTATGCTATCCCATTTCAGTCTGCGTCCTGATCCTTAACTTTGAGCGTTCGTTTGTCATAACAAGGCCCATGATTACGCCCCATAAGCTCAGAGGCTACTAGATCCAGGGAGACTGGGTTATGGTCACTGAAAGCAGAGACCACAGTTCTATACATTAAAACCTTAAGTAAGGAACATGCAGAAATAAAAATGTAATCAATAATAGAGCCATTGTCTGTTCCCTTAAAAGTAGGTGCCCTAACCCCCCCCTCCCCACAACTGGATTCGTATAAGTTCCATCTTGCTAGGAAGTTCTCTAGGCAACCCCCCTGTTTATTATGTTCAAGATGAACAAGCGCACAAGGGGATTCTGAGTCATCGCAAACACACATAAGTGAACAAGGGTGTATATTAAAATCACCCAAAAATATAATTTCAAATGCATTAACATCTTCACTATAGACTGACAAGAAGTAATCCAATCTACCTAGACTATATGATGTACAGTCTACTGCGTTGGAATTGTAAAAATTTATAAACAAAATTTTGGGAGATTCCACACAAGACAATTCAACAATAAAACATTGCTCAGATCCTGAGTCACATTTCTTAAGGCTACCTGTAATGTCTAATTTAAAGAGGCTTAACAATCCTCCCTTCGCTCTTCCTGCTGTGCTAGCCACTGCAGGAATGCAAAAATGACTGTAGCCATCAAGAGAGAAACTATTATTTGTGTCCCAGGTTTCATGGAATGCAATGATGTCATACTTAGTTATAAAAGTTGTCCATATTGCATTACCTAGTTTAGTCCTAATACCCGCTATGTTCCAAGTAAGCATACTGAGTACTGGCGCAATATTCTCTGCTTGATTAGGATGTTCTGACAAAAGTCAGTCATTATGGTCCAAAAAGGATAGAGGTGCAAATCGATTGGACAATAAGAAGGGTTGAGCAAAAGGATTCTGATATACTAAGGGAGCGGGTTGGTTTACAATATTCCGGTGTTGTTCACGGCCCCATCTATTGTTTAAGTCACAATTAATATCCCATCCAATGGCTGGTGTTTTAGGATAGGTGATGTTCTGCTGCTCTCCATAAAAGAACTTCAAAGTTAATGGTACAACAGAACCCTGCCTGCCTTGGGGTGGGAGTAAATTAATGAGGATGTTTGGCAACACACCAGAGTGTGTAAAGCTTACTGCCACACAATCCCCCTTAAATTTTTTGGGGCGGTTTCCTAGCCATGAAACCCTTTTAGCAGTTTTAATCTCTTGAGCCAGCTGTTGACCCCCCCTGGGGCTAACCTCATATTAGTTGTAAGCCACTGCAATGCCTTGTTAGACAGTGAGGAAGGGGATTCTTCAGTGCCGACTTCTAGGGGCGGTACATTTGCCAGTACTAGAACAACAGGTGAGGCTTCAACTATAAATTGTAGAGGGTCAGTTGGCTGAGCTTGTGCAGGGGGTATCTCAACCGTTAAAGGACCGTCCCCTCTACTATTATTGGTTCCATTAGTTTTTAAGTCTGGAAACTGAGATAGCGGATTATTATGTAATACTTCATCTGTGTTCTCCCCCTCCTGATCATCAACTTCTCCAGTATTATTGTCCAAGTTTGTTACCAACATTGTAACATTATCAACACCCTCTGTTAATTTGTTCAGCTGCCCACCTAGCTTTTTGACCTCTGATTGTAATTTATCTATTTTGGTGAGTAAGGTTTAACAATGGATTTGATTTTACTTTCTATTAATTCAGCAATTCTATCAAACAAATCCTCATCATGACTAACATTAGACTTAACACTTCCCTCTCCAACTTCCTTCAGATTAGCTTTTGGAGTGTTTACCCTCTTCCTCCTTGTCCCTGATCTTAGTCCTCCCCGTTTCGGCGGGTTTTTGGTTTTTACAGTGTCTATCCGGGATGTTTGTTCAGAGATAGAAATGTCTTCATCTGAGGGATCAACACAATTTTCCTGGTCCAAATCACTGTCTAAGTTGTTTACATGCTCCACAATAAGAACCTAAGATCCAGACAAAATATTGTCATTTGAGGTGCCTGAATCCTGTGTAGTGGGGCCATTGGAACAGGCTTCAGGAAGAGTCTGCAGGGGAACTAAGACATCAGATGAGGGGGTGAGGTTCCGTGACGATTTGAACCCGTGTTTTCAATATTGTCGGAAATACATCATATTGGTATCAGCGAACCGCAAATGATCCATTTAGCATATCCTGGTGTTTTCGCTATGCTACGAGCAAGAGCACTCCTGTTATGAACACATTTCTGATCTACCCACGGCATCCATCTTAGATCATGGCAGCCATTTTGTGTTTCTTGCCCTCACATACGCAATAACCTCTGATCACTTCATTTCGATTAAGGACACGTAGCCTTAGCCGGAGATTCACCTCTTTCATGACACGTGCACCTTAAACCAGATCACGCTGTAACTGCATGACTCGACAAAGGCTGCCTCCTCTGCCCGAGGCCAGTCCTGCTAAACTGGTCTCCGCGTCCATTGTCCTGATCATGATTAGGCGGCCGAAACCGGTAGCCTTGCCCATTTACAACCCTCAAACATCTCTTATCCCGCTTTCCTATCTTCCACACCTGGCTCCGTTCCTTTCTTTCTGAATCTTTATTAGGGGGAGGTAACAAAATTTACGACGAGGCGGTCCGGCTCTTGAATGCAATATTGACAAGGGATTGTGATGAACTAGTGGGAACCCCTCTTCGTAGATGTTTGGTATCAGATTTTATCGACGGTTCCTGTGTAACGCCAAATATTTATTGTTTTAGACACAAAGGTTTTGAGAATGTATTACATGTAAAGAATTCGCCCCCAGCTTAAAATTTAGTATATAAGGAGCAACCCTCTTTGTACAATTTGAACAGGCTCCTAGATACTGCCCATGCGTAGTTTCTGTGACTTCTGTGTCCCTGCAGTAATAAACCTTTGGTCTTTGACGCCACCATCGAGAAGCCCGTGTTTCTGTTCATTTGCGCACCAAGGCAGGTGGAACTCCGGGGTCTTTGGGTGTTGTTCCCTGACACCTCTGGACGGAACCAGAAAGTCCAGAACTCCAATTGGCGCCCAAGGTGGGGCGACGTCGTTCGGTACCGGTCCAAAAGCCTGAAGAGTTCGAGAAGCTTCGTGTGAAGATTCCTGAGGGAGGCGCCCCACTTCATCGATCCCGGCATATCGCAAAAGTGGCCCGAAGTTCTCTTCCACGAGGGTTCCCGTTCAGGATGGCTGCAGTGGGCCGTTGCCTTGACCGTCGCCCTGTCTTGGACCCGAGGTGCAGTCCTTAGTACAGCGAAACGTGACGGGTTTCTCCTTGGTGACGTCTTCAGTGCCTCAGTTAAGTATTTAGTGGTTGCTAGCTGGTGGTTACTTTGTGAGGGTTGTTAAAATCCTTTTTGGTTCTTGGTTTGGTTTGGTTTCGTAAGATTATCACTGGTTGTCCTGGTTACGATAATCTATTTGGTTTAGTTTGGGTATCGATACATCAGTTCGTTTTGGTAGGCCTAAGTTCTTGGTTCAGGTGCACATATCTGTTTCTTGTTTTGTTTGTTTTGTGTTCCGGTCTAAAAAATGGTAAGTCGGAGAAACTGTATGTTGTCTTGTTTCGGTTGTAACAATGACTCACGATTGGAGGACTCATGTCTGGTTCCTCCGATTGGGACTCCCCTATATGACTTGTACTGTAAACATGGTGTGGGTCCTATATCTTATAATGAGGTGTGGGTCCGATACACTAAGAAAGATGGTGTCCTTAGTTGGCCACTGCATGGTAGTTTTGAACCCGAAATTCTTGACAATTTAGAAGCGAAATTGTTTAGAAAGAAAGCCCGGCCGGCAATGTTTGATTCTTTCCGTTACTGGCGAAAAGAATCCAAACAGAGAGAAATGAAAAGGTTAAAGAAAGAACAGAAAGAGAAAGAAGAGTTGACTCTAGAGCAAGCAACTAAGCAGTTGCAAGATAACGAGTGTGAGAAGGCCATAGAGGTAGCCATTAGAGAGCATAATTTAGCGATTGACAAGTGCTATCCTGCCTTGCCATCGAAAACAGCTAAGATACTGGAGGATTCTGAAAACGATCCTCTGCTGTCTTACTTGTTACGGTCACCTCCACCGTATGCACAGGGTGCTACGGCTCCACTTGTACCGAATGTTCAATTACCGGTTGCTGGACAACCTGGTATTCCTGCTCCTGCCCCTCAGAATCAAGTTCCTGTAACTCCTGTGGTTAATGTAAATGTTCCTACGGCTCCTCCTCTTCCTGGGTTGCCGACTTCTATACCTGTATCTGTGTCGCTTACACCTACTATTCCACAAACTATTTTCCTCGATACTCCTACTGTTCCGCTATCTGTTCCTACCTCTACTGTGTTCTCTACATCTGCGAGTGTGTTGACTCCACTTTCTGTTCGTCGAAGAATCACTGATTCTGTGTCTAATATTCTGTCTCCTTTCTATAAAACTTTAATCAAGACTCCTACTTCTGACTCTGTTCAGAGACGTAGTCAGCTTCCAAGTACTGAGGAACGGGGAATTTTAGATTCCACGGCTCTCAGATGGATTTCGAAGAGTAGGAGATATAGTACGAGAGATGTGCTAGATACATTTATGCAGTGGAAAGAACCAACGCAACGGTATGTCTTTGATGAGATGTGCTCGTTGTTACGTGAGGAGATAGAAGAAGATGATGTTGAATCAAATCTAGAAGACTTAATTAAGGTTCAGAAAGACTTTGCTGCAGGAATGATAGTAGGTGAAAATATAGAAGAAGCGATGGAACTGATTTTAAGCTACAGGAATGATCCATCACTTCGTTCACCGAGAGATTTAGAGAAAAGTAAAATGAAATTAAGTCGCCAATATCCAATGAGGGAGGTTCCTCCAATTTGGCGCGATGCTGTACAAGCTGATAATGCCAATGGTATAGTAGCTGCTCCAGCGCAATTCCAAAGAGTGTGGATACACATTCCGTGGAAGCGAGCCGAAGTGCTAGCAGTGAAACAGGCCTTGCCAGATCCGCGTAAGAATCCTGCTGGATATTACAAGGAATTAACACAGACAGTTGAGGCTTGTATAATGAACTTAGCGGACATCGATATGTTATTTGGCAATGTAGTTCCGCAACCAGTGTGGGCTAAAATTCGTAGAGAGGATCATCAAGTTGCCTTAGGTGGTGATTGGGCAGCTATCACTGCAGCGGATGGTCAGCAAGTAGGTGGTGCAAAACCCGAACCCCTAATTGCCAATCTTCCAGGTAGGATAATCGACTTAATGAAGACTCTGATGCCCGCATTACGTGTTAATTGGGACAAGTTATCTGCATGCAAGCAGAAGAAAGACGAAAGTGTCTCCGACTTTTTCACGAGGTTCGAAGAGACTTTTGTAGATCATAGTGGTCAGGATATGAGCACCGAAGGAGGACAGAGACTGTTTGTCGATAAATTTGTGCATAATTTGTTACCTGAATTATGCAATAAATTAAAGGATTCAGAGAGTGCGTGGGCTGTTTCCACAACTGCGCAAATACTTGCAACTGCACAATATTACGAAAACAGGGATAAAGAGGAAAAAGAGAAATCAGACAAGAAAACGAAAGATTTAAAAACTAAAGTTCTTTTGCAACAGGCGTATCCGCCTCGCATGAATCAGACTAATACGCAACAGGGTTCGTATCAAAGGACAGATTATAGTTCACCGAGACCTCAATATCAGTGGAACCAGTGTGCGTACTGTAAGAAAGAGGGTCACTATAAGAATGAATGTCCGATCTTAGCGCAAAATAATGCAGCAGCAGCTCAGAGAGGTCGTGGTGGTTTTGTGCAGAATTCTAGAGGTCGAGGGCGAGGTGCTATGCCTCCACAAACGAATGATCGTCCTTCCAATCACTTTGATCAACGAAATGGCCAGTCGACTCAGCAAAATAGATCTCAACAATATCTTGTTGAAGACTATTGTGAAGTGGATGAGGGATTTCAACAAAATGGGTACTAGGACAGCCATGGACAGAGAGAGGGAGTAGTATCAGTTCCAGTGGATCAGAGTGGGCCTTATGTCGCAGTAGCAACATCAGGTGTAGTCGAACCGTTTCTGTTGGATACTGGTGCAGCGAAAAGTTCTATCATTCATGCGAAACTCCCTGGCGCACCTTTGTCCGGCTTAACAAATGTTTCTGTAGGTTTTTCAGGCGCCCCTGTTTACAACCCCATATCTGGTCCCTTGTCTATTTCTGTTGGACCGTGTCAATTGAAAGCACCTCTGATTTTGACGACAGGTTGTAATGAAAATCTGCTTGGTTTAGACTTGTTAAAACGACTATATGCGACATTGTACTGTTCTCCAGGAGGAGTACAGCTGACATTGGGTAAAAGAATCACCTCTCCGATGTACTTATCAATGGATGCACTCCCGCCAGAGCTGCGTTCACTCCCTGATTCTCTTTGGGCGACTGGTCCTAATGATGTAGGCCTTTTAGAAATACCACCCTATGTAGTCACTTTGAAAGCAAATGTAAAATTTCCAAGAATTCCTCAATATAAAATATCTAGTGAAGGTGAGCGTGCACTTTTATTGATTGTGCAAGATTTGATTAAGAAAGGTGTGAATGAAGAAACTAGAGGAAATGTTTGTAACAGTCCTGTATTACCGATTTTGAAACGAACTGATCCTACAAAGCCTCCAGTGTATAGGTTTGTCATCGACCTCAGAGAAGTTAATAAGATTGTGGTCCCGCAATTTCCTGTGGTTCCAGACATCACCGCCTTGTTAACATTGATTCCTGCTACAGCTACTTGGTTTTCAGTCATCGACTTGAAGAATGCCTTTTTCAGCATTCCGATAGCCGAGGAAAGCAGAGATATTTTTGGTTTCTGTCTAGGAGGTCGAAGTTTCAGATTTAAACGCGCTCCACAAGGCTATTGTGAGAGCCCATCTATTTACAGTCAAGCATTAAAAAGCCAGTTAGATTCCTTTGTCCTTCCTCCAGGTTCTGCTCTAGTACAGTATGTAGATGATCTTCTAGTGGCTGCAGATGACAAGGAAACTTGCAAAGCAGCTACGATCTCGTTATTACATCATTTGTCCAATTTGAATCACAAGGTATCACCTTCGAAAATGCAATACTGCTGCCAAGAAGTGACCTACCTAGGTCATCTCTTGTCAAAGGAGGGAAGGAAGTTGACCCCAGAGAGAATAAAAGCAATTATGCAAATGAGTGTTCCTCGCACGCAGAGAGAAGTACGTGCCTTTTTAGGTATTACCTCTTATTGTAGGCAGTGGATCCCAAATTTTTTTCTTTTAGCAAAACCATTGGTAGCTTTGACTGGGAAAGGTGTTCCGAGTCCGGTGCCATGGTCTGATGAATGTCAGGAGAGTTTTACTGAATTACGAAAAGCATTGTGTTCAGCTCCTGTATTGGGTACACCTGATTACAGTAAGCCATTCACGCTCTACGTTCACGAGAGAGAAGGTTGCGCGTTGAGTGTTCTGACACAGAAGTTTGGTGATAAACAACGCCCTTGTGCGTATTTTTCATCGACATTAGATCCGGTAGCTAGAGCGTTGCCTAGTTGTTTGAGAGCTACAGCGGCAGCTGCGGCTTCCATTCGACAATCTGCTGGTTTGGTGATGAACAACATGCTAGTGGTCATGGTTCCTCATGCGGTGGATACGCTCATGAACCGAACGAAGACACAACACCTTACCAGTGCGAGACTATCTGGTTACGAGCTGACATTACTAGCGAGTCATATTCAGATCAAAAGATGTAATGTATTGAATCCAGCAACGTTGTTGCAGACTGATCAAGAGTCGAGTGATTCCGAGCCACATGATTGTTGTTTTAAAACGGAGGAAGAGACAAAAGGACGAATTGACTTAAAGGACACTCCATTATCAGATCCAGATGGCACGCTGTATGTGGATGGGTCATGCTTTAAATTGGAGAATGGTGATGTGACTGCTGCTTACGCAGTAACGACTTTGAAGACGATTGTGGAGACTGCAAGAGTGAGTCAGAATTCTGCCCAAGCTGAAGAATTAATAGCTCTAACAAGAGCATGTGTTTTAGCTAAGGGAAAGAGAGTGAATGTTTTTACAGATAGTCAGTACGCATTTGGCGTGGCCCATAATTTTGGCCGTTTGTGGAGAGAAAGAGGTTTCATTACGTCCCATGGGACTAGGATTCAACATGGTCAGCTAGTTAACGACTTGTTGGAATCTCTAACCTTGCCGACTGAAGTTGCGATTGTAAAATGCAGTGCTCATAAAGCAATCACGGATGATGTTGGTCGTGGGAATGCTTTTGCTGATGAGACCGCTAAACAGACAGCTAGAGACATGATGAGCAGAATGTATGTTGCTACGTCTGCAAGATGGATTGCTGAGTCTTGAATGTGTGAGGATACAATGGAAAGTGTGAAAGAGATTCAGAAAGAGGCAACTGAGGAGGAAAAACGTGTATGGAGAGAAAGTACGGGCAAGTTGGATTCGAATGGGTGTTGGATTGATTTGACAGAACAGCAGCGTTGGATGTTGCCTGATGCGTATGTGCTTGCAGTGGTGACGATGGCGCATGGAGTAGCGCATATAAGTTCTAAGGGAATCTGTAAGATGTTGGCTCCAGTCTGGAAGAATGATGGGATCAGTAAGTGTGCAGAGAGAGTGGTGAAAAATTGTATGGTATGCCTGATGCATAATCCTGGCAAGGGAACTCCAACTCCTGCTGGTCACTTCGCTCCTCCTTCCTGCCCCTTTGAAGTGATTCAGTTAGACTTCATTCACATGGATCGCTGTAATAATTTGAAATATGTCCTGGTGGTAGTCTGTGCTTTTTCCAGGTGGATTGAAGCATACCCACTAAAGGACAACACTGCCCTATCAACTGCCAAAATTCTTCTCAAAGAATATTTCCCTAGATTCGGTATGCCACGGATTGTATGGTCAGATAACGGAAGTGAGTTTATAGGGAAAGTTATGCAGAGTGTGTGTGCCGGCCTAGGTCTAAAACAGAAGTTCCACAGTGCGAACCATCCCCAGTCTGCTGGTTTAGTGGAGGGTTACAATGGCACCCTCAAGCTGAAACTAGCTAAAATACAAGCATCCACAGGTTTACCGTGGCCAGACGCACTTCCTTTGGCTTTGTTATCAACGAGAGCAACTGTACATTCTAGAGTGGGGCTTAGCCCCTATGAAATAGTTTTTGGCCGCCCGGCAAATATTTGGGGTGTGCCGAGGCCTAAGGAGTTTTGTTCTCTAGAATATCCTATGTTGATAGACTACCTTTACGACTTGACTGCTAAATTGAGTCTTATTCACCAACAGGTTTTCGATGCTTTACCAAAGCCTCCGGAGAGTCCAGGGCATCAGCTGAAACCCGGCGATCAAGTGGTAATAAGGAATTTCGCGAGGACGAAGAACCTTCAGCCTAGATACATCGGCCCCTTCCAGGTCCTGCTTGTGACAAGAACCGCAGTTCGTGTAGCTGGTCGCAAGCATTGGGTGCACGCATCTCATGTCAAGCGTGTACCTTTGCCACTTCCTTACGACGACTGGGTGAAGAAGGGAATTGGTGCCTCCGAATTTGAACGCACGCCAAAGTTCATCCCTTTCAGCGATGCCGAATTGATCACTGACACTCCAAACTCTGACTCTCCTCCTGAAAAGACTCCTTTGAACTCTGAGCATTTGTCCCCTGCATCAGAAAAAACTCTGTCATCTGCGAACTTGAACACTGCAACAGCTACCAGTGATACACTATTTGCCGATCAAACAGTACCTGCGAAGCAAAGATATAATCTACGACCTCGTAATATGGACAAATAAAGCAGGCAACTGCCCATTGTGATATTTTGAAGTTTTGAACTTTTGCCTTCAGCCAGGAAGTTTGCTATTGTTTTATTGTTTTTAAAATTGCCTTGCCGACTGGGTAGCCGTAGGGTTGTGGCTGTGTGCCTAGTTGAATCTGCGGGGGTCTGACACAAGGTCGATCTTTCTGTTGGTTCTGGGAACTCCCAGGGCTGATAGAGGCATTTTCATCTACGTACACATCATCAGTGGTCGCGAGCGGATTGTAGAAGATGGAGCTTCCTGCGCTGCAACAAGAAAATGTGATTTATGTTCGCAGAAACAGACTTTACAGAATCCTTCACAGCAAATGCTTTTTGATACAATGTGCCATTACGTTCTTGATTGTTTTGATAACGTTGGTGGGTGGAACCGTTTTCGGTATGAGTTTGATTTTTGTGCCAGTTACTACCGTACCTCCCCTTGATCCTGTTACTTCTACTGTTTCTTCTATACACTCTTTTCACTCGTTTCCTGAACATGAGCAAGCCCGACGCTTAGAATTCATTAATAACACTTTTGTACAACTCTTGCACCAACACCAACTGGTAGTTAACACTACAGACTGCTGGGTGTGTGGCTTGATACCCCACACTATGGATAAAGGTATTCCCTATCTGGTTTTGCCTTTCAGCTACAATGGATCATTTCAGGCCCTTCAGACCATCTTTGCTTATGCCCTTGAAACCTATCCTCCACGTCCACCACGTTCTACTAAATATAACTCTGCCAACAAAGCTTTAGTCCAGGGAATTATTGACATGATCAAGGACGTCAATAATACTCCATCTTACCCTAGAGACGAATTGCGAGTATATTTGAGTTGGAATTCTTCAGAGTATCGCCTTAGTTTGGGAGAAAGCAAGCGTAAAAGCTCAACTCCAATCTGGGTCGTACCTCACCGAGGTCAGGTCTGTTTGCAAGGTAATGGGAGAAATCCGAGAGCTCAGCTAGGGAGGAGTGAGTGCGTAGAGACTTATGTGTTTCCGGCTAACTCTTCCCCTGCCTTTCTTACTGCTAGGGGTACCTACTTCATCTGTCGAGACCGAGCTTATACATGGTTGCCTGCCGACTTTTCAGGTTCATGCTATATTGCTCGATTGTTGCCTCCAACATACACTGCTTCATCTGACTACCACAAGATCAGAGTAGCGAGAGGTGTCTTCAGCAAGGAAGATACTGCTGGTCAGGAAGCTGGAGACTTCTTTAAAGGTTTCCTTCCGTTCTGGGGGCCTATGGCCAATAGTAGAAACATACGTCAGCTAACACGGGTAGTTGAATCTACTATTACCGAAACTGCTGGTGCCCTTAGCAATTTGACAGCTGAGCTTCAGGCGGATAGACTCATGACGTTGCAGAACCGTATGGTTCTAGACGTTATACTTGCAGATCGAGGTGGGGTATGCAGAATGATCCAATCGAGCTGCTGTGTCTTTATTCCCAATAATGCTCCAACAGTATACGAGGCGATCTCTAAGCTACACAAGATTTCCGACTCTATACACGTAGACAAGGGAAACTGGTCCTTCATGGAGTGGTTTTGGACTCTGATCTCAGCGTGGGGATGGAAGGTTCTAATGGTCATTGGTGTCATCTTAGTATTCCTCTTCTCATGCTGCCTGATTATCCAGTGTGGTCCTGCTCTGTGTAGTCTTTGTGCTGCAACTTGTTTTAGGAAACCACCTGCGTTTGGAGAAAAGGCACGAGAAAGGATGATGATACAACAGCATGTCACTGACCTGATGAGCATAGAATTAGATTCTGACATAGACTGAGTAATTGCCTATGTAAGGGCAAAAGGAGGGTCTGAGGTTCCGTGACGATTTGAACCCGTGTTTTCAATATTGTCGGAAATACATCATATTGGTATCAGCGAACCGCAAATGATCCATTTAGCATATCCTGGTGTTTTCGCTATGCTACGAGCAAGAGCACTCCTGTTATGAAAACATTTCTGATCTACCCACGGCATCCATCTTAGATCATGGCAGCCATTTTGTGTTTCTTGCCCTCACATACGCAATAACCTCTGATCACTTCATTTTGATTAAGGACACGTAGCCTTAGCCGGAGATTCACCTCTTTCATGACACGTGCACCTTAAACCAGATCACGCTGTAACTGCATGACTCGACAAAGGCTGCCTCCTCTGCCCGAGGCCAGTCCTGCTAAACTGGTCTCCGCGTCCATTGTCCTGATCACGATTAGGCGGCCGAAACCGGTAGCCTTGCCCATTTACAACCCTCAAACATCTCTTATCCCGCTTTCCTATCTTCCACACCTGGCTCCGTTCCTTTCTTTCTGAATCTTTATTAGGGGGAGGTAACAAAATTTACGACGAGGCGGTCCGGCTCTTGAATGCAATATTGACAAGGGATTGTGATGAACTAGTGGGAACCCCTCTTCGTAGATGTTTGGTATCAGATTTTATCGACGGTTCCTGTGTAACGCCAAATATTTATTGTTTTAGACACAAAGGTTTTGAGAATGTATTACATGTAAAGAATTCGCCCCCAGCTTAAAATGTAGTATATAAGGAGCAACCCTCTTTGTACAATTTGAACAGGCTCCTAGATACTGCCCATGCGTAGTTTCTGTGACTTCTGTGTCCCTGCAGTAATAAACCTTTGGTCTTTGACGCCACCATCGAGAAGCCCGTGTTTCTGTTCATTTGCGCACCAAGGCAGGTGGAACTCCGGGGTCTTTGGGTGTTGTTCCCTGACACCTCTGGACGGAACCAAAAAGTCCAGAACTCCAGGGGATAGAGTAGGGGTCAGACAGTTTAAGTCAGGTGACTGACTCAGTCCCAGTGATTCTCTCCTCTGTAGGTTAATTTTTTTCACTGTTTGCACCATGTAGTTTTCCATTGTATTAGCTGGTGGAGCAGAACCCTTTTTAGACATCCTTAAGGTAATAACGAAGAGCAGAAACTCCTCAAACACACAGAGAGGTATGTATTATACACAATACAGTCTTACTTGGACAGTAGAATGCCTCGTGAGCCTCGTGCAGGAATTCTGGCCCTGCCCCTGCCTCCTCCTGCCGATGAGGGCCGTAGAGGGCCCGCCCTTTGCCCGGGCTTCGCCCCGGGCGTCCCGCTCGCGTCCCGTGACGCGGGGGTTCTCCTTCCTTTATCCCTGTGTTGGCGCTCTCAGGGCGCGACAGCGTCACTCTGCACGCGCCGCCGCGAGGCCTGCCGGGATTTGTAGTCTCCCGGAGCGGTGGCGCGGAGTCCGATGCCCTTTGACTCTTGGCGGTGGCGGCGGTGAATCCAGCGAGCTTCTCAGCACTCGTGTGACTCTCGGCGGTGGCGGCGGAATTGTGAGTCTCTCCCCCGCTCTGCCGGGGTTCTCCTTCCTTTATCCCTGTGTTGCCGCTCTCAGGGCGCGACCGCGTCACTCTGCACGCGCCGCCGCGAGGCCTGCCGGGATTTGTAGTCTCCCGGAGCAGCGGCGCGGAGTCCGATGCCCTTTGACTCTTGGCGGTGGCGGCGGTGAATCCAGCGAGCTTCTCTGCACTCGTGTGACTCTCGGCGGTGGCGGCGGAATTGTGAGTCTCTCCCCCGCTCTGCCGGGGTTCTCCTTCCTTTATCCCTGTGTTGGCGCTCTCAGGGCGCGACCGCGTCACTCTGCACGCGCCGCCCCGAGGCCTGCTGGGATTTGTAGTCTCCCGGAGCGGCGGCGCGGAGTCCGATGCCCTTTGACTCTTGGCGGTGGCGGCGGTGAATCCAGCGAGCTTCTCTGCACTCGTGTGACTCTCGGCGGTGGCGGCAGAATTGTGAGTCTCTCCCCAAAATCAGGTTAGCTGAGGAGTCTAAAGACAAGACAGCATTTTCTACCCCTAGTGGGCATTATCAATTTGTGGTAATGCCCTTTGGTTTGAAAAATGCACCTGCCACCTTCCAAAGGTTGGTGAATCAAGTCCTTACTGGGTTGGATGACTTTTGCGCAGCATATCTGGATGATATTGCTGTCTTTAGCTCCACCTGGGAGGATCACCTGGTCCACCTGAAGGAAGTGCTTGAGGCTCTGCAAAAGGCAGGCCTCACTATCAAGGCAACAAAGTGCCAGATAGGGCAGAGCAAGGTTGTATACCTGGGCCACCTTGTAGGTGGAGGCCAAGTTCAACCACTGGAGAGTAAGATCCAGACCATAAAGGACTGGTCCCCTCCAACCACCCAGACTCAGGTCAGAGCTTTCTTGGGCTTGACTGGGTACTACAGGAAGTTTGTTAAGAACTATGGGTCCATTGTGACTCCTCTTAATGATCTGACATCCAAGAAGATGCCCAAAAAGTTTCAGTGGACAGAAATCTGTCAAAAGGCATTTGATGACCTGAAGAAGTCCATGTGCTCTGCACCTATCCTGAAGAGTCCTAACTACTCAAGAGAGTTCATTGTCCAAACAGATGCTTCTGAGTTGGGAGTGGGAGCAGTGCTTTCACAGCTTAATGTAGATGGCCAGGACCAGCCCATTGCTTTTATTAGCAGAAGGCTGACCCCCAGAGAGAAACGTTGGTCAGCTATTGAGAGGGAGGCCTTTGCTGTGGTGTGGGCCCTGAAGAAGTTGAGACCATACTTATTTGGCACTCACTTCAAGATTCAGACCGACCATAAGCCCCTCTTATGGCTTAATCAGATGAAGGGTGAAAACCCCAAACTACTCAGGTGGGCCATTTCCCTACAGGGGATGAACTTTACAGTGGAGCACCGCCCAGGGACTGACCATGGCAATGCAGATGGTCTCTCCAGGTACTTCCACTTAGAACATGAAGACACAACTGGTCAAGGTTAGTCTAATGTCCCTGCGTTTGGGGGGGGTTGTGTAGGAGAGTAGGGTCTGCTATCCTATGGTCACCCCAAATTTTTGCTTTTTGCTTCACTGGTTTATGACTTAATGTGGCTGTGGGCCTGCTAATCAGACCCACAGCCTGCTGTTCTCTCTCTAAATTACTGCCAATGCACTCTAGGTGCATTACAAATTAGGAACTGGTTCACCTTATTGGCCCCTGTAACAGTGTACCCTAGGTACCCAGGGCATAGGTGTTTCCAAGGCCTACCAGGGGCTGCAGCATGTATTGTGCCACCCCTGGCCTGGCCTCCATATTTGACACAACTGGCTGATCACTCAGCTGGGGTAAGTTGGTGTAATCACCTCTTACTTAGGTATAGTATCCCTATACCTGACCTTAAACTGGACACATATGTTCCTATCAGCCACTCCTATGGAAGGCCTCATCAATCCTGGAGGCAGAGTGCTTGGAAATATGTGAGATGGTGCTCTAGCATGAGCTGAGCCTGCCTGCAGCTATCGGGAACCACTCCCTAAGCTGCTCCGGTATATTGCCATACCATATACTCTTAAGTGCATTATAATCCTCGTGGTTATATGCTAACTTTGGTTTGGCTTTATCAAAACATGTCGAGTAAGGTGTCATATGAATTGGAATACTATCCCCTCGACAGTTCTGTCGACGGGGATAGCATTCCACCCTTCTAGAGGGACACGACATGTGTGTAGCCTTAACCCCAGTTAAAGTTAACCAGAGCCTCAGCATCACAAAATGGATGCTACCACTACAGACACAAATCTGACCTCCTGCTGCTGGGAGTCCTTCCAGCGAGGGAGGCTTGGACAAAGGGTTTCCTGCCTTGGGAGGTGCGAGCACCACCCCAGACAGGGTTTTGTGTATTGGGTAGGACAGGGCTGAATAGATTGAGACATGCCCGGGGCACACAAGGTGTCCCCGTGCATAAGCCAGTCCAAACCGGTCCTGGGACTTTCCAGACCCAGGCCTGGCGAGGAGCTGGACAAAGGAAAGGGGGTGTAACCGCCCCCCTTCCTGGTTCCTCCCAGAGGAGGGACCTAGTAGGTGTACCACCCCTCAGATTGGGAATAAGAGTGGGAGCAGTGCCATTGCACAGCAGATCATCCTGAATCAACTTTAAACAAGAAGAAGACTGGACTTCGACATTCTGCTGCCAGAAGACTGAAGAGAATCTCCCTTGTGGCCTAGGAGTGGCCACCCTGTGAACACAGGTACCAACCAGCGAATCAACGTCTGCTTTGCCGCCGCCTCCCGCCAGAGCCTGAGCCCAAAGCCTGACAAGACCCAGACTCCCAGACTTCTCACAGCCCGATCCACAGTCCCTGCAAAGAAGGGACCCGTGGAGGCACCGAGAGACGTGGGACCGGACTTCTTGGAAGACACCCGAAGAGCTGACAGCGCAGCACCAGAGGCATCCTCGAGGTTGTGCTTTGGGGACTGAGAACCCCCATCACCGAGCAGCCCTTGCACCGAAGATCAGCCCCCCAGCATCTCCACGATCTGCGTGGGGCCTTTTTGCATTGTGCCACTCGACACCCCATCCCGGCCACTAGCCACGTGGTCAGCGGCCATCTTGGTGACTACAACTACAAACTACACTGCGGGTCTGGTTGCTCCAGACTAGCCCTAGCTCCTGTGAAAAGGAGCCCCTGCTCAGACCTTGCTGGTCCGAGTAACAAGCCTTTCTCGATTCCTGCGTGGCTTGCATTAGCCAAGGCATGTTTACTACAATCAAGTTGCCGACACCGCCAACAGCGAGAAGCCTGCGTGGGACAGCTCGTGACTGACTCCTGGACGTCCTCGCCCCTGGTGTCCACGTGGCTGCAGAGAGAAGCTACACCTCAAAGCCTGTTTGCACCCGACATCGCCTGGTTCCAATCTGGTTCCACGGTAGTCACTGGCTAGTGACTTTGAACATTGTCCCCTCTGCTTTCAGGTCTTCACATCTTCAGATCCACCCTTGGATCCACCGGAACTCTTCACATCGAGCCGCCTGCAGCATCTTCAGCTCCAAGCACCATCGACCAGCGTGACGAAACCCGACACTACTTCGACCCTGTGCACCCGCTTCCTGTGGGTGAGGTAACTCAGCTCCGCCGGTATTCCTACACTGGTACATAACCCTAGGGCCTGTGTCTCAAGTTTCAGCTTTCTAGGTCACTCGAAAGGTTCTGAACTAACTAACTTTGTACTTTTTACGCACCATAGACTTTGCATTGGTGAGTGCGTGCACTTTAAACACTGCACCCGAGTCCCGCGGGCCTTTCCCGACTTAGTCACTGCTAGTCTCGAATAGCTCCAGCGATTCCCAAGGCCCTAGGCCTGTTTCCTTTCCGATTGGTATCTCTTATACCACTTTCTTAGTATATGGTTTAGGTGCCCCCTAGGGCTCATCCATATTGTGCAACTTTTGTGTATTTTAAACTGTCTTGTGTTTAACGCTTGTGCTTCTGTGCTCATAAAGAGTCCAGGGGATATTTGTAGTTAATAAATCTATATATATTTTCAATATATATATCTGTGTGGTGTCCTTTCATTTGGTATTCAAGGGGGTTGTGTATGGTAATACAGCTGGCTTCACATGCCTTTCAGAGTTTAGCCTAAGACTGCTTTGTCCACGTTACCACTAGGATAACTGGTCTATAAGGTTGACTTACAACCAATCATCATAAGGGTTGCTTGGCATGGTACAAAGTGATCACTAGAATTAGTGAGCATTATATACCAGGCCAACTTCTCACAGGCACCTATTCCGCTGTTCCTGAGTTCTGATTGCAGGTGGCTTTCCCCCTTGGAGGCTTACTATTCCCTAGTGTTTCGCTTAAGATAAAATTGGTTTGAAGTGTGTGGTGTCCAACTATTTCCTTAGGAATTATTACCTTGTCTTGTAAAATTTCTAATCTTTGGTGTAGGATAACCATGAGTGCGCAGATGTCTATGGACTCGGTCTGGGTCTTGATTTACTATTGACTTTCACATGGGAAGTATCTGGGATTTGCTTTACTTGCTCCTCCTCCCGACAAATTTCTAGCAATGAGTATCGTTTATAACAAGGTATTGTCTGGCCTCATTGTTTGGTGAGCTAGCTTGGTCAGGTGCCACTGGCCCCGACCTAGCGGGGGTGGGGCAAACAGGCTTGCTCTGCATTTGCTTCGGAAAGGGTAGTGGAATAGGAGCAACATTCTCACTGTTAGCATGATGGACTGTATTAGGACCAATGGGAGGTCTGACAGTATTTGGCTTGTTCTGTTTCTTATAGTATGATGATATATTTTTAGATATTAGGTCCCTTTCACCAGCTAGGATTGTCTCCACTTCTTTTATTAAGTTGTCAATGGCTGCTAGAGTGCACTTATCAGCTGCTGACTTAGCTGGCCTACTGAGTTTTGCTAGCTTTTTCTTCCCTGTTGCGGCCTCTACAGCCTTCCTCTTACCCATTATTGCTGCTGTATGCCCCTAGGATCACAATTCATTTCAATTTCCGACTGGGCTACTTAATCAGTCGCCCTTTGATGTAAAGATACAAAACATAGAGTAGCTAAATTATGAATACTAATCTCCCCCGATGTAACCATGTATTAGAGTCACAGCATTCATAAACAATCAGAGCATTAAATAGGATCAATTCTGTTGATACAACCTTTCCAGTTGATGCCTCAATTAGGGACGACACCTAAACCAATTAACAAGCACAGAGAACAATTGCAGTACTGTTACAAAAAGTCTCATATGATTTCAGACAGTGAAGTGCTGTATGCTTGGTTTCAGAAACTGCACATACAAAAGGATGATGAAAAAGGTGAGGAAACAGCAAATACGCTTCTCTTGGCGGCTGGTCAATGATATCAAAATTTGTGATCCAATTTCCACATCATGGTTGCCCAGAAAGTAAACCTAATTTGCGGGCGCTGTTAGAGTTTGATGTATAACTGCAGACATTGATAATTGAGGAGATGGCAAAGTCTTACCGGAGTAGCAAAGTTGTAGGCTTTGGGCTAAAGAGGGGCGGCCCAGCCATGTCTCCTCCTGTCGATGATGGGCGCAGATGGGCCCGACCTTGGCCCCGGCTTCGCCTGTGCGCATCCCGTGCTGCGCGATCCCTGGTCTGGTTTTAAAGCGCCTCCAGGTGCTGCCTTCTGACGCTGTACTGGGCGCTGGTGAAGCAGGGCAGTGTGGCTCCCGTGTGCTTCCTTGGTTCCAGTGGTGGCAGGTAGTTACAGGGCAGATGGCAAAAGTAGGACCCGTGCAACGGGATCCAGCGTCTGGTTTTAAAACGCCTCCAGGCGCTGTATTCTGATGCAGTACTGGGCACCAGTGAAGCGTGGCAGTGTAGCTCCTGTGATCTTCCAACGACCAGTGGAAGCAGGTAGTTACAGGGAAGCCGGCAAAAGGTACAGACATATGCATACATGGTATTCAAAATATGGGGAGACTTTTATGAAAGATAAGTAAAGTGTTGCTTTGTTTTTAGCTATGCTCTATACCTGATTACTGCTGGAATAGTGAAGCAGTAGTATTTGAAAAGTGATATTTAAGATATCATGGGAGAGAAATTACTGAATGTGGTACTTTATAAGAGCCTACCTCTGTAAGCACTCATCCAGTAGTCATCCTATTAGGAAATCACCCAGGCACTACCTTTGCACTCCTTTATTCACTCAGACACTACCTCAATAGTCTTGCAATCACCCAAGAAGTACCCATACACTTCTAAAATCACCCAGTCACTTCCTATGTACTCTTGTAAATCCTCAAATATCAACCCTTTAGTCATGTAATCACCCAGGTATTACCTATGTACTCCTTTAATCCCCCAGACGTTACCCCTGTACTCATGCAATCACCAATGCATTAGCAATAAAGTGCTTCAATCAACCACGCACTATCTTTGCAGTCTTGAAATCACACAGGCACTACTACTCTTGTATTTATATAATCACTCAGCCAGTACTTATGCATTTTTTTAAATCACCCAGGCACTAATTTTGCACTCCTGTCATCACTCAGGCAGTATCTCAGTACTTCTGTAATCACTCAGGCAGTATCTCAGTACTTCTGTAATCACCCAGGCAGTACTCATGGACTTATAAAATCACCCACTCACTTGCCATGTACTCAGTAATCCCACAGATATTACCCCTGCAGTCATGCAATCACCCAGGCACTAGCTATGTACTACCCCTGCAGTCATCCAATCATGTAGGCTGTACCTATACACTCATATACTAATCCACACAGTACCCTTGCAGTCAGAGAATCACCCAGGCCCTACTGTTGCACTCATCTATTCACCTAAGCATTACTTAATCAGTCATCTATGCCTTCGGGTGCTTTTTATAGACTGATCCATGCACTCAAAGTCTATGTCTGCACTCATGCTATTAGCCAGTCACTTTTTAACGTCCCCTGCAATTACCCAGTGACTACCCTTGCACTCATACAATCATCGCATAGCAACCCCTATGCAACCAGGGGGAGTTTCAGTTTCTTGTAATCTCACGTTTTGCAAGGATTCATGCTAGGTCCTGGAATCTACTTGTGACCTTCCGGAGGCGGAGGCGGAGCGATTGAGGCGAGCAGCAGCTGCAGCTGAGGCGTGTTCGTGTGCTTGCAACTCGCTGCTCCGAGCAGGGAGCCTGGGGTAGAGAAAACCCTGCCCGGGTTAAGGCGAGGAACCTGGGAGGAGACCGGAGCCCAAAGGGAGACCGGGCCCCTGTGCTTTGTGCTGGATGCGGAGTGTACCGCACTTTTCACTCTTCACTGTACCGCACTTTTCACAGCGGCAGAGCGACCAGGAATAGCATCGAGAGGCGGCGGCAGGCATCAGCCTCAGCAGGTGAGCGAGGAGGAGCTAGGAAGAGCTCACATTCACCTCTCGCACTGCCGTGTGTTCGTCGTGCCTACCCCCGCACCTGGTGCCCAGTCACACCTCCGTGGATCTCTTGTCAGCGCCTAGCCCCTTGCCCCGTGGACGTCTTGCCGATTTCTAGGCTCTGAGCACGGCAAGGGGTGAGCGCGGGGGGGTTGGCGACTGGAGCATTGAACCAGCAATTGGAGCGGCTCTGAGTGCTGTGTGCTGCATCTTGTGTAGCGCGGTTTTCAAACACCGCGGGGGGGGGCAGTCATCCCGGCGGCCCTGAACACTGAGAACATTGAGACAGGCTGTAATGACTGCTGTGAGACCCTGAGAGGCCCTGCATATGACTTGTGAGTGTGGCGAGGGCCGTAAAGGGTGGCAGAGTGGAGGTCCCGATTGCTACAGTCTCTTGCCAGTAGAGAGCAGCAGTGAGCAGAGAGAAACGCACAAGGGAAACGCACAAGCCACAGAGTGTGGACACCAGCCGAGAGGGAGGTAGCAGCGGTCTGTTTGGCAGTCCCTGAAGTCACGAGCCGGGTGCCGCAAGTTGTAGCAGGGCACAGTGGGCCGTTTGCACAGGCGGCGTGGGTGCCATTGCCATTGCCAGTGTTGCTGGTGTTGCTGCAGAGCGCGGTGGTCAGAAGGGGGTGCCTGGGAATCTGCTCCTGCTCCTGCTACCGCCCCCTGCACCGCCCCCTGCACCTACAGGAGTCGCGGCCTCAGGTGTTTGGCCAGGGTGACAACAACGCTCCGCACCGGCCTCCCTTTTGACCCCACTGGCTTAAACTACTGCTTAATCTCAACATGAGGTCAGGCAAAAAAAGGGTTCACATTGAGAACAAGCCAAAGAGCAAGGCAAAAGCCAAAGCCAAGCAGAGTGCTGTAACAACTGTAGCAACTGCTAACATAAAGGACAACGTACCTGGAGTCAGTGGTAGCTGGGATCTTTCCCTAGGAGAAAGCAATGCAGCTTGTGATCAAGCTCCACAGGTCGCGAATCCTCGCCCCAACCTTCGGCAATCAAAAATCACATCAAAATTCTACTTTCTGAAAGATCCGCTCTCCACCATTTTCTCGTCCAGTGGGAAAATCCTGGGTCTCCAGAACTCATTACTTCCACTATCTCCCTGTGAAGCGCAAAACGAACAACCCCTGGGCCATGGAAGTGGGATTACGAACAGCTCTTCAACAGCTGGCGGCCAATTGGCATCGCGTTTCTCTGCGGAGGGGAAACCATGTCCCACAGGTAAAGGCAATCTTACAGACATGGCCATCTGCAGCCCACCAGTCCCACGGTTGGACGACAGCGGGGCCACGTCTGGCCCACAGTTATCTTCATCTCTTATGTGTATCAACTCCTGTCCGTTACCAACTACTTCACTTGCACTAGGATCCAGTCAGAATTCAAACTGTGTTCTGCACAACCTTACAATTTGTAGCGGTAAGGATCACTCCCAACGGCAAGAAGTCTTAAGTAGCGATAACCCACATAATCCAAACAATTCTCTGATCACCGACAAAAGTCTTTTGGACCAACTGGTCCATCCGGACAGCTCAAAACCTCATTTAATACCAAAGGAAGACTCAGAAAAAGACCAGATCTCTGAAGACCACCTAATAGAGGACAGGGGTAACACAACAAATCCTGGGGGCGACGGCCCCGCCAACCTAACCTACCTGGGCTCTCAGGAGTGGGCCGAATTAGTTGCCTCATATATTCCGACAACATTGGTGAATCCATCCTCGCTCATAGAGGAACCAATAAAAGAAACCCAGCGAACAAAAAGGGGTCACGTATGTGAGGGCGTCCTCACGGATCTAACCACTCTACCGAATTCCTCTCTGGCGTCAACCCCCAACAAAAGGAGAACCCAAAAAAGCCCTCTACCAAGGACTCAAGCATCAGATACGGAAAACACGTGGGACATTTTGCTAAACACCTTCCAACGAACTGTAGACACTCTTCATTTTCAATCTGACAAAATGGACTTGCAGTTGACCCTACTAGACACTCTGGCTGTCTTTGTTGGGCGAATAGATGAGAAACTTGGCCAACTCAACTCGTTAATCATCAGAGCCCAGCAAGAGGCAAAGCTAGTGTGCAGCTGTGGGCCTATTATCGACAAACTGTCAGCCCTTCCCGAAATAGTATCATCTCTCATCGAGGGGTTGCCAAAAGGGCAAAATGCAAAGCCTCAGCACACTAATCGTAGTGAAACAGTCTTTTTCGGACAATCAAACAGAGTGCCTACAGCAGCCAGTTCTGCCGATCAGGCGGCATTGACACCGCCATCAGGTGACCAGGTGCTAAAAGAGGGCCACCCGCCAACAACTACCACTCCTCCCCTAAAGAATAACACTCTGCCCCCGAACGCGAAAGGGCGGCGGCAGCAAAGGAGGAAAGGCCGCAATAAACTGATCGCTACAAGCATGCCAGAAGTGTATCCGCTTTTTAAGCAAGGGAGAAAGCAGGAGCAGCATGCTCCTGGCTCGATGCCAGGTCCAGACACCAGCGGAAAACCTACCTCTACGGGGCCTAGTCCCTCCACAAATAGTCCACACGCAGTAGCTCCCACCGGGGTTCTTTCACAGGAGGAGTGGGTGGTGCCGCCTGGCACCGACAATGCCAACCAACGCATGCCGGAAAACTGCGGCCCGAATAACGAAATAGACAACAGTCCCATCATACCACCTTTAACATCTGAAGTCAGGGGGGTACAGTCTAAGCACAGCTCGGACTTGGCACAAGTAGGACCCATCAGCGCCTACCGGGAAGGACCCCTTGCCCAAGAACGGAGGATAACAGCACTCCCGTGCCCCCAAGTTCAGCTATATTCAACCATAGCATGCGCCCCTACAGCTCCACCTGCTCCCGTTCTTAAGTATTTTCCCTCCGGGGGTACTCGCCCAGGAAACTCACCCCGGCCTGACAATTGCGACTTAGGGACCCAAACTCATTCCCACCTGCCAACCGTTCAGGTGAATGATGCAAGCAAGACGCCTACCACTGTTCTCTTCACCCCAGAGTACGATTCAAAAGGCTCTTTTGATATTCTGAATAGAGGCAATCTCTTACGATTACTCAGCACAATACCAGCATTAAATAATATATCCTCAGCTGACCTCCTTTCCATAGAATTTATAAAATCTGACAGACCATATGGTAAAGAAGCGACAAAAGCAACATGGATTTCATCCGAAATTGCTAGCAAAATTCTAGAAGAGCAAATTCTCCTAAAAAAATGGGGGATTAAAGCTGCCTTTTATCACAACATCGGATACCCGCTGCCCCTGCTTGAGAGACCCAAGGAGGGAGTACCTATAATTACTTCGAATACAAAGTCGGTGCTGAAAGGTGCTTTGGGTCGATCACCAACAACCAGCCAGGTGTCAGGGTTTAAAAACAGCTCATTGAAGGTAAATCCCCACAGTACAGTAGAAGACCGACTCTTCAGAATATGCAATACATCATACAACCGCCAATGACAAGGACACTTAACAGAGTCAGGCTTGTGCCCGGCTATACCACGTTTGGAGTTATGTTCGTGGAACTTAAACGGCCTTAACAACAAATCAGCGGACACCGACTTTTTACAATATGTGAAATCGTTTGACATCATTCTCCTGCAGGAGACATGGCTGGAGGAGCCGGTTCACTTAGAGGGCTATACCTGCTATCATTCCCCAGCCACAAGGAGAAGTAAGTTTGGTCGTTTGGCAGGTGGCCTAGCAACTTACATTAAAATCTCAACTGTTGGGAACGCACAGGTGCTCACTTCTAATTCTCCATCCATAAATACTGTTGAGATGGTATTAAATCTTGGGGGAAACAAGAAAGAGGTCCAGCTGATCAACACCTACATCAACCCAAAAAAGAAAAAACAAGAGGCAAAGTGTCTAACGGACTATATACATCATGTCTTGACAACGCAAACCTCACCTCACTTAATTGTCTCTGGTGACTTCAACCAATGTATTTTAGGGTCATCCTTGAACAGTGACATTCAGGCCCAGTCTTACTATTGGAACATCCCAAATCAAACTTGGAGCAGCCAAGGTAAAACCGCTAAGTTAGCAAAGGACCTGTTGGAAGACTTGGAACATATGGGCTTGAGGGTCCTAAATGGAAGGTTTCCTGAAGATTCTCCACCCATGGCCACGTTCAACTCAGGCAACATAACCTCGACAATAGATTATACGTTGGTCTCTCTTCCTCTTTTTCACAACATTCTTGGCTTTAACGTAGGGGATAAGGGAGACAGTGACCATCGCCCCCAGGAAGTCTCTTTTTGCGCTCTCCCGGACCAAATACTTCTAAACCCAACAGGTCCACATGCTAGCCACACCATAGACCTTAAACGGATCAAAACCTCAGTTGCCAATACGCCGGAGGTACTACAAGCTGCTAAACATCAACTAAACAGCTTAAACTACCCCTCAAGCAACCCAGGAGCAGGTTGGGAACAATTTACGGCTGATTTTGCAAATCAATACTCATCTATCGTACGGCACAGTTCATCTGCTGGCTCTGGTGCCCTAAGGAAGATCTCAAGCTCCCAGAAATCAGCTCTAAAAACCCATAAAAAAGAGATCAACAGACTGTTAAGAATGCTGAGAAAAAGCCCGGGGGACAGGGTCCTTCTTGCAAAACTTCAGAAGGATCGGTCGGACCTAAAAAAACTGAAATGGACAGTCAAAAGATCCAATGATGACGACCTCTGGGCAAAACTTCATTACGATCTAAAGGGAAATAACAGCGCTCAGTTTTGGTCTACAATAAACAAAATCATAAATCCAAAAAACTGCGGAATAACGTCTAACATTACCAAATCTTCCTGGGAATCCTTCCTAGACTCGCATTTTAACCAGCAGGTCGCCACTACAAGTAAGCCCCAGGAAGCCCCAGAGGGCCAACCGCTACAAACAACAACAACTTGGCTAGAATCCAAACCTGGAATCTCTGCGGTTCTGCTTAAACTCATTGCGAAGGGAAGGAAGGACGGTGCAGCAGGGCCAAACGGGATTCCTCCGGCCCTGTTCAAACTTGAGCCAGAATACTGGGCAGAAACGCTGACCCCTCTTTTCACGTCTGTGAGTCGATCCAGGATTCTACCTGCCTCTTGGAGGGGTTCAATCATTTCACCAATCTACAAGGCGGGGGATAGAACGCTGCCAAAAAATTATCGGCTGATAGCACTCCTGGATATTGAGGCTAAATACTTTGCCGGGCTCTTACTGACCCACCTGTGCGAATGGGCTACCCACCATAATATAATTCCACCGAGCCAAACAGGTTTCAGCAGAGAAACGGGAACAACGACTAACCTGCTGGCAATTTCGCAACTTATTGACAAAGCAAGGGTGACCAAACAGGCTCTTCACCTTTGCTTTGTCGACTTCAAGGCGGCGTTTGACAACGTCAACCGGGGCTACCTCTGGAGAAAACTGGCCTCCTGGGGAATCCCCGATCCCCTACTGAACCTTTTGATCGAACTGCACACCAACACGTGGGTCCAGATAAAGCTCGGCAACGGCACACACCTTTCTAGGCGCATTCCAACAACCAACGGCCTAAAGCAAGGGTGCGTCTTAGCACCGACCCTTTTCAACCTATTTACAGCCGACTTACCACCTGCCCTAGAAACCTGTAACGCGCACGCTCCACGCTTGGGGGGCAAAGCGCTGCCTAGCTTATCCTACGCAGACGACGTGGTCCTGGTCAGCCACACTAAAGTAGGTCTCCAAAACCTCATCAATGCACTGCATGGTTATGCCGAAGCGAACCTGTTAGAAATAAATATCGACAAGACCAAAGTTCTGTCCATAAATGGGAACAAAAAGCTGCACACTTGGTTCCTTGGAACAAAGGTTGTTGCGAACTGTTCAGAGTACAAATACCTTGGAATATTGTTCGATAAAGGAGGACGCTTTATGAACCAATTAGAAGCAATTAAGAGGAAAGGGGTGCTGATAGCTACCACGCTTAAACAGCTAAAGTCTAATCTGAATGGTCCCACTCTACTCCCACTGCTCCGTGTGGCACAAGTCAAGCTAGAGTCATCTATAACATACGGCAGTGAGGCTCTAAAAGGCATAGATGAGAAATTGCTGGACACAACCATTGCAAAGGCCTACCGACTTCTCTTTAATCTGCCAACCTACACCTCACAAGCCCAGATCCGGTTAGAGTTTGGACTGACCTCCCAAAAGCTTGCAAGAAGAGGTTCATACATAAAGTGCTGGCAGAAAATAAAGAACTCGCCAGAAAATTCACTGAACCACCTGCTATGGCTAGACCTAAGCAGCTCTCTTCAACTGCCGGCGAAATCTTTCCTAGAGGAATCCCTGACTATCACAGGTCTAAAAGAACTATGGGAAACTCCTTTACCGCATGTGCAATTCAAGCGTGTTGTAAACAAGAGCATAAAAAATCAATCGCACCTGGAAGATAAAGCGACCTTTTCACAAAGGCGACACGCATGGATGACTTTGTCCACATACAAATCGCCTGGATTACAAGCATACTTCGGTCTGGGGTATGGCAGGAAATCAAAAGAAGCCTTTTTAAAACATAGGCTAGGAATTCTACCCTGTATTCCGCATCTGCAACCATGGCTGAGAAGGGGTTGGGGGACAAAATGCAGGCTGTGCGGGGCAGAGTATGAAGACTTCGAACATCTACTATGCACCTGCCCAAGGCTGAAAGAGGAAAGAGTAGCCCTATTAAAAATGGCCTTCAATGAACTTAAAATCCGCACACGCAGACAAGCGGTTCTTGCTTGCTTCGACCCAGGCCATCCCCCATTAAATGGGAAGATGGTCAAATTCCTGAAATGTCTGGAACTGAAACTAAAAAATCTGGAAGATGGCACCAGACCGGACTAGTTGAATATTGGCCAAGACACCACACTGGGACCTCACACCTGCACCAAATTGTTTTTATCAAAATTCTCTTGTTTTAAAAATAATATATTTTTCTAAAAATCTTTTTATCCGAAGGTATGAGCTATCAATGTACTTTTGTAATGGTTTTAATTAACCTAAAACAATAAAATTACTTACTTACTTACTACATACAATCATCCAAGCACTACCAATGGAGTTATTTAATAACTCAGGCATATCTATGACATGTCTCAGTTTCTAGGTTTCACTATAGTCCAGAGATATTGTTAACATATTTCTTTTAGATATCATGATGATTTGAAAAGGTAGAGACATATGTATGTGTGCTTCTAACAATATGGAGAGACTTATAATTGAGTCATTTAATAGTCTGCTGCTTTATATTTGGCTAGACCCAACACTCATGTAGTTATAAAAACACCCAATTACTACCCATGTAGTCTTCCAAAGATCCAGGCACTACATATGCAGTGCTGTAAGCACTCGGGCATTATTGCTGCACTCATGCAATCATCTAGGCACTATCTATGCACTCACACAATCACCAAGGTATTACACATGCACTCTTTCATTCATGTAGCCACTACTCATACACTTATATAATCACCCATGCACTACCGTTGCAGTCCTTCAATCACTGAAGCACTACTCCTGTACTCATATAATCCCTCAGCCAGTAGCCATGGTGTTATGAAATCACCCAGGCACTACATTTGCACTCCTTTATTCTCCCAGGCACTACCTCAGTAGTCCTGAAATTACCAAAGATATATCCAGGCACTTATAAAATCACCCAGTCACTTCCTTTGTAGTCATGTAAATTCCCAGATATTACCCCTATAGTCATGCAATCACCCAGGCATTACTTATGTACTCCTTTAATCCATCAGACGTTACCCCTGTACTCATGCAATCACCAATGCATTAGCTATACAGTGCTTCAATCACCCAGGCACTATCTTTGTACTCTTTTAATCACACACACACTTTACATGTACTTATGTAATCACTCAGCCAGTACAAATGCACTTTTAATATAACCCTGGCACTACCATTACACTCCTGTATTCACTCAAGAAGTATCTCAGTTCTTCTGTAATCACGCAGGCAGTACTCATGGACATATAAAATCACCCACTCACTTGCTATTTACTCCAGTAATCCCCCAGATATTACCACTGCAGTCATGCAATCACCCACGCACTAGTTATGTACTGCCGGTGCAGTCATGCAATCATGCAGACTGTACCCATACACTCATGTAATGTTCCACACACTATCTTTGCAGTGATAAAATAACCCATGCCTTACTGTTGCACTCATCTATTCACCTAGGCAGTACTTAATGACTCATCTATGCCTTCAGGTGCTATGTATACACATATCTATGCACTCAACGTCTATGTCTGCACTCATGCAATTACCAGTCACTTTTCATCTTTCAATCAATCAATCAGTGACACTTATAAAGCGCGCTACATACCCGTAGGGTCTCAAGGCGCTGGGGGGGGGGGGGGGGGGGTGCCGCTACTGCTCGAACAGCCAGGTCTTCAGCTTGACTTCCCCTGAAATTACCCAGTGACTACCCTTGTACTCATACAATCCCCCAAGCACTACCCATCAAGTTAGGCAATCACTCAGGCAGATTTATTATGGGTCTCAGTTTCTAGGTTTCACTCTATTCCAGTGATATTGTATACATATTTCTTTTAGATATCATGTTGATTTGAAAAGGTTGAGACATATGTATGTGTGCTTCTAACAATAAGGAGAGACTTATAGTTGAGTCATGTAAGAGTCTGCTGCTTTATATTTGGCTAGGCCCAGCACTCATTTAGTTATAGAAACACCCAAGTACTACCCATGCAGTCTTCCAATGATCCAGGCACTGCATGTGCAGTGCTGTAATTACTCATGCATTAATGCTGCACTCATGCAATCATCTAGGCACTATCTGTGCACTCATGCAATCACCAAGCTATTACCCATGCACTCTTTCAATTATTTAGCCACTACTCATGCACTTATATAATCACCTAGGCACTACCGTTTCAATCCTTCTATCACGGAGGCACTACCTTTGTACCCAGGTAATCAGTCAGCCAGTAGTCATTGTGTTATGAAATCACCCAGGCACTACCTTTGCACTCCTTTGCACTCCTTTATTCACTCAGGCAATCCCTCCGTAGTCCAGCAATCACCTGTTGGACGTGGCACTTTTTGCAGGGTCATTCCTGAACTTTTTGCCATCCTTCTGTATTTTGTCTAACCTGTTTTTGCTGGTTTTATGACTCAGGGCACTTTCCCACTGCTGATGAGTACTGAAGTGCATATGCTCTCCCTATTGTAAATTAATGTATGAATTAGTGATTCCATGATTGGCTGGTTTGGTTTACCTGTCAGACCCTGGTACTGACAGGGCTTGTAAACCAAATGCTGCTATTGGGTTTGCAGCACTGGTTGTTCCACCCACAGAAGCAGCCTGTAAATATGTGTCTCAGGTCTGCTATTGCAGAACATGTTGGCAGTCAGGTACTGCAATACTGACTGGGCAAGTGCACCCATTTGCCAGTCCCTAAACCTTCCCTTTTCTTCATATCAGACACCCCTATGGTAGGCTCAAGGGCAGGTATAAGGTAAGTATAAGGTAGGACATACCCTGGTGTGTGTGCCATGTCCTAATAGTGAATTACAGCCATTTTCTTTTTTCACTATTGCAAGGCTACCTGCTCTCCATAAGCCAGAATGGGCAGTTAGATTATTACATCTTATAATCCTAACTGACTCAGGGAACATGGTATAAATTCGAATTTAGTATGCCTGAACTCAGAATGATAAATAACATCTTTTAGTGAAGTTGATTTTAACATTCTGTGTTTGAAAATAACACTTTTAGATAGTAGGTATATTCGTGTCTAACTATCTAGGCCTGCCTCTTCTAGGTTGTGTATTCCTTGTCTGGAGTTTGAGTGACAGGGCTGGGGATTCCAGGAGACAGGGTGAGTCCGCCCAGTGGCGAATAGAGAGATCTGCATCTAGATGGGAGGGAGGAGTTGCACCTGGGACCTGAATAGGACTGTGCCTGCCCCGCACAGTGCTGGCTCCGCCCCCTGTGGTGGGTCTGATGTCCCTGCCCGCACTGTGAGAGGAGAGAAGGAATCATGTCAACAGAGTGCTCCAGGGCTGTGCCTTTCCTCCACAATGCTGGCTCCACCTCTTGTGGGGCGTCTGATGTTTCTGCCCTGCACTGTGAAAGGAAAGAAGGAGTCATGTAAACAGAGTGCTCCAGAACTGGTTTGGACTAGGCAAAGGCCCTTGGAGGACAAAGGATTTGGGGGCATAAATATTGGTGTCGGAGTAAGCCTCAGCAAGGCCTACCAGTGCAAGGGATTCACCCTACTCTGCACAAAATACTCGGACTGTATAGGAAGAAGTTGGCACAGAAACTGGAATAGAAAAGATAAAGTTTATTACACCTCATGAGGGGGTACTACAATTCAAACAGCACCCTTCGGTATTGTATGAAGTAGCACCCCGAACTAAAAGAGCATGGTCCTTTTACACCCAGCAGGGTCTCAAAAGAAGGCGGTACAAACACATAAGCGAGTTTTATGTACATATAAGGTCATATAGAAAGGCACAATCGATAAGTGGGAGGAGCTAACGGTTTTCGGGAACTAGTAAACACATTCCTATCTGTTACTAATTACTAACAGCTGCAGACCCTACTGGGCATGTGCGAAAGTGGGGGATGCTAAATATAGCTCGTTGCTGGGCAGATTTCAAGCGCAGTTAACAAGAAAGTAGGACAAAGCACATGGTGAGCACATGGCACCATGTGGCAGACAAAATGGCTGCCAGAAATACAAAATGGATTCCGCTAATTGTTGCGATAGTTGCTAAATACAAGATGTCTTCTGCTAATGCTTAATCTAATTGCTGCCAAATTACTACATTGGGACCTTGATCCCAAGAAATTAGATACCTTTTGGACTACAAGAAGAAACCTCTACTGAGGAGAGGAACCTGAATAAACTGAATAAACTGAGGAAAGACTATTCCTAAGCAGAAGTGCTGCTTAGTTGATTGGCCTTCAGTGGTTGCCTTATGCCAAAGAGAGGAGAAAAAACTTTGTGTGCTTTACTTTCAACTTGTGAAGGATCTCCAAGGGCTTGGAAAAGAGCTTGCCTCCTGCTGAAGTCGCAGGGACAACAGACTTCACCCCCAGCTCCCCAGAGTTGTTTGGAAGTGCCTGCTGTTATTTTGGGCCTTCTGAGGGACTGCATGTTGCAAGGAGCTGGAAGCGCGACTCAACGAGGAAGAAGCATGTTGCAGTCGCTGCTGCTGCCGTCACATTGTGAATGTAGGCGCTGTACTGTCTCATTGCATTGCATGAGAGAAGCGTCGTGCAACAAAGAGGAAATGTGTTGCCGTCGCTGCTGCTGCTGTCGCAACTACAAGGGAGGTGGTTGCCTGTAAAGCTGCCGTATTGCACCGCATGGAGAGAAGTGTCTCGGAACGAGGAAGAAGAGTGTCGCCGTTGCTGCTGCTGCCGTCGCATCGTGAATGTCAGCGCTGTAGCTGTCGTATTGCACCGCATTGAGGAAAGCGCCTCACATCCACAGAGAAATGTGCCGCCATCGGAGCTGCTGCCGTCGCATCTTGGATGTCGCCGCTGCAGTTGTCGCATTTTGCGGAATCCTCTCACAACGTCGGAGAAGATGGTCGCAGTCGAGGATTTTGCCATCGCATCACTGAACAAGGGTGTCGCTACTGGTGTTGACGCATCGAACCGAGACTTCTTGCATCATCGGAGAATGTGCGAGGCACTTGATGGTAAGGTGAAGGATAGTTTGGTTAACCCCTCTGTGGGGGCTGTTTGATCCAATCGTGGGAGAGCATATTGTAAGTCCCTGTTTTCCACAGCTATGCCATCACCTGTCGGAAAGTGAGTTCTCTGACCCCAGGGGGCTTACATTGGAGGCAGACCTTTTGGTGGATTCCAGAGGGTCTGGAGAGGTATTGGGAGTGACCCTGTGGGGAGTGGCTCAGGTATCTTCCAACCCAGAGTGTTGGAAGTGGATCAGAGGATCTCAGCTAGGTCCCAGTGTAGTGGGAGTGATGTAGGGACTCACGTCCTGTCTCAGTGGAGAAGGAGTGGGTGTGGGGCTGCGTGTCCCCAGGTGGTCGTAACCTAGTTTCAGAACCTGGATTGTTCTTTAAGGGAACACCAGGTGGGGAGCCTAGGCTGTCCTGATGGGCCGCCTGTTGAGGGGGATCTCCTAGTGTCAGGTGAACTGGGAGTGTCTGTAAGCAGGCCTCCATTAGTTCTGGTGTCTGGCAGTGGTGCTCCTAAGTGGAGGGTAGAGAAGTCCAGACTGAGGGGTGAGAGGGGGAAAGAGTTCCCGGTGGAGGAACCAGTGGGCCAGGGGCCAACCAGAAGGGCTGCATCACCAGGGAGTGACCATGGGGACACCACTTCTGTCCTTGGAGATCTTCGTGCACTTTCAGAGGGACAGGAGTTGGGAGATCTGCGCCAGGTAGACTGTCACACGACACATGAGTTATGTGTCACCCTCGGGGAGGGTATATGCACTCCCCAGGAAGTCCTGGTTTGCCAGGCAAGTGTTCAACCGCAGTGGATTGTCCCTGGGTTGGAGAGCCAGGATCAGGTCTTGTCTGACCTGGAGGATGGGACAACTGTAATCAGTGTCCTGTCCCAAGTCGCGTCTAGGGGTACCACTCCAATTGGGAGGGTGTAGTGCTCTGGAAGGGGGTACACAGGGAGGGAGTCCTCACCTCTGGCCCCGGTGCAACCCAACGGTTTAGACCCTAGGTTGGAGGGCCAGGTTCAGAGTGCCCCCCTGACCTGGAAGCCCAGTTGAAGGATAGAACCCCCTGAACTAGTGGGCGAATTATGCAGGACACCTGCTACAGGCACCCTGACAATTCTGGAAGGGGGTACCGCTCCAGGTGGGAGGGTACAGAGCCCCAAGGAGGAGGACCTGGTGTGGGAGAGGCCACATCAGTTTTGGGTCCAGCTGCCGGGTAAAGGCCTGGGGCTGATGTGTCAGTGTCAGGATGTCATACCTGACCTAACAGGAGGGAGAGTGGACAAAGGGTGCCAATCACCTATTCTATTCTATTCTATTCGGAATTTGTTAAGCGCACGGTCACCCAGAGGTTTCATGGCGCTGAGAGACAAAGGTGTCGGAGAGAGAGATGGTAACAATGCTCTAACCGTGCGCTTGTTTGAATAGCCAGGTCTTCAAGGCTCTCCTGAATTCTACTAGCTTAGTGCAGTTCCGAATAGACAGGGGAAAAGAGTTCCAGATTTTAGGGGCGAGGTAAGCGAAGCGAGAACCGCCTAGTCGCTTCTTTTTGAACATGGGCAGCGAGAGAAGGGACAAGTGGGCAGAACGAAGATCCCGGGTCGGTTCGTATTTATTTATGAGATGATTGACGAACTTGGGGCTTTTGCCGTGAAGGGCTTTAAAGGTTTGCAGCCTACCTTGAAGGTAATCCGTTGGGCTATAGGGAGCCAATGGAGGGAGGCTAGTAGGGGTTTGGCAGACTTCCTGCGATTGCTCTTAAATATTAATCTGGCCGCTTGATTTTGAGCAATCTGCATGCGTTTAACGAGGGTGAGAGGTAGGCCCAAGTAGATGGAGTTGGAAAAGTCCAGTCGTGAAAGGACCAAGGCGATTACCACCTGAATGAGAGCAGAATGGGACAGCAAATGGGCGATTTTTTTAATCTTTCTTAGCTGAAAAAAGCAGGAAGAGATCACTGTTCCGACCTGGGTTTTCAGTGAGAGGTCGGAGCAGAGAGTGACCCCGAGGCTTTTCAGTGACTGAGAGGGGGATGGAGGGGGGCCCAACGAGGCAGGCCAGAAGTGGGGGCCCCAACTTAAAGCGCTGTTGCCGGGGAGTACAAGCTCGGTCTTTCCTGGGTTGAGCTTAAGATGGTTCTGGTCCATCCAGCTCTGGATGTGCAGCATGGTGGTTTGAAATTCCTTAGTAGAGTCCGTAGAGTTGAGGGGGAATATCAGCTGCAAATCGTCCGCATAGTTGTAAATGGTGACATTTCTGTGTTTCAGGGAGTGCAATAGCGGTTTGAGATATAAGTTAAAAAGGAGGGGGGATAATGAGGAACCCTGTGGGACACCGCAAGAGGTGGAGAGTTTGGGAGCTATAAAATTCTCCAGTTTTACTGCCTGGAATCTGTCCGTTAGAAAGGACTTGATCCAGTCGAGGGCTGCGCCTGGAGTTACTGCCTCCCGCTCTCAGATACCACAGAGGTGTGAGATCCCTGAGAGCAAGCTAAGGTTAGGTGCTGCACAGATAGTGTCCACAGAGGAGGAGAAGGGTTCCACATAGTTTAGACTGGTGGGCCCTGTGAGTATGGACAGAGGAATTGAAATGGGTTCAGATTGGCGTAGAACTGGCATATGCCCCTGCTGTTGTCATCAGTGATGTCGAGTGATGTCTCTGACCATGTCATGAGTGATGTAATATGTGACGTCATCAGCAGTGGATTGCGGGCGCGCGAGTTATAGTTAGCTGAACTAACTATAACGGGGGAATTTCAATGGTTTTGTATGAGTGAAATGTCCAGCTAACTATAACATGTCAGAAACCTATGGCTTTTTCAGTGAATTTCTAAGGTTTTATAAATGCTAATTCCTAACTATAATGTGGCTGAAACCTATGGTTTTTTCAGTGAATATATGTATATATATATATATATATATATATATATATATATATATATATATATATATATATATATATATATATATATATATATATATATATATATATATATATATTTATATATATATATATATATATATATTTATATGCCACCATCATTCATTCCTATTCCTTAAAAAAGCCAGAGCACCAGTGGAGCTGCAGAAGTTCCTTTTCATTTAAAAAAATTCAGATGCAAGGCTTCCACGTTAGTCTATAGCATTTTTTCTATGGTATGCTGCCTCTCTGTCATTGGAGGAAGCAACTATCCAAGTTTTCATTGGAGAAAAGTTTGTGGCATTTCACAAGGACTGCAACTCCCAGCATTCCTCTGGATGGTAGGACTAAATCCTGAACGTTCCAAATTCGATCTCTGATGAGAGCGGGCTGCTCCAACCAGTCCTTGTGGGTTAATATTAGTTGTCTATATCGGTTTTGCCTATTGCACCAAATGATAAGCAAAGACATTTGTTAAAATGCTAAAATAATGAGATGAATTACAATTTCGCCATGTTGTTCAACAATCATTTTAATTCACACCATCTTTGATCAGAAAACATTAGTAAAGTAAGAGCAATGCTAATATTAACAAGCAGCTAGTGCAGCATAAGAAAAGACTGTAGAGTATAAACTGCTGATGTTTCATAGTCACCTTATTGTTCTTTTTTTTAACCAATATTTCTTGATTTTTAATCATCAGACTTTTAATATACACTACTGTCCTACCTGGGCAACATTACAAGTTGCACATTACACTACATACATCCAATGGCAGGAACGCAAGGTACAATACTTTAGAACCTAATGGCAAAACAAACTAAACATGATAGCAGATCATAAATATATCATGGGCGTTAATAAAGACAGCATATTTTATACTGTGCTATCCAATTATGATGGGTAAATCCCGTGGTGTCCTATGTAAGGACTACAAAAAAAAAATTGGGGCATATTATCAAGCACGGCGTTAACATTATCGCCGCATTAGCGGCAGAAAACTGCTGCTAAAGCAGCGATAATGGGCTTGATAATACGCCATAGAGAATTCCCTTAGAAGCCCATGTTCACACCAGAACATGGGCTACTATGGCAATGTACAAGGGCGTATTATCAAGCCCATTATTGCCGCTTTACCAGCAATTTTCTGCCGCTAATGCGGCGATAATGTTAACGATGTTTCTTGATAATATGCCCCAATGAGCATACATTCATGTGTAAAAAGGAAATGACAAGCACCTGGTCCACCAGGCACAATAGGGAAATATGGTTGTCAGACCCAATTAGTGCCACCCCTGTAGGTCCCTGGGTGTATGTCAGTTGGCCCTGAATTTCCATCCCCATCACCTGTCCTGGTGGCAGCCAGCGTGTCCTGTAATTCTTGTAACATGTTGGCCTACCTATTACTTCATCAGTAAGTTGTAGGTGGTTCAAAATGCAGCAGCCAAAACACTTTTCAGCTAGACTCTGAGAACTCAGTTTTTCCCCTATCTTAGAGAACTGCATTTGCTTCCTATTAGGAAGAGGATTATTTTTTAAGACCTTGCAGTTGATCCACAGAGCTCTGCATCAGTTGGGTGCAGGGTACATGAGAGCAAGAATTAGTTTTCATGCTCCCTCCAAGTGTCTGCGCAAAGCGAACTTATTTCTGGCCAATATCCCTTGGATGCATAGGTCCAGAACGGGGTCAGGTTCTTCAAATTTGTGGAACCCTCTTTCTGAAATAAACTCCCTATGGAATTAGGATGCATCTCATACACCCCCCAGTTAGAGAAGAAGTTGAAAACATGGCTTTTTCTGCATGATTGATGTGGCTTCTCTCTGTTCTCCCCACTGGTAGTGAAGAGTGCCAGGACACTCCTCGAAGTAGCAGTGCGCTCTAAAAATGCCTTTTACATTACATTACATATAAAGATCCAGCATCCTAAAATGACTGTTTTAGTAGGTATATGACTGAAACTGTTGGTATATGTTGTGTTTCTGTTATTCTACTGCCAAGAAACCATTCATTGTACGTACGTTGTATAAATCCTTATAACCTGCTTGGAGGTAAACTTTTAAAATAAATAATAGTAATTACTACAAATGTGTTTTATTTTAGACTTGGTTAGCTAATAACATCTTGCTTGTAATTGAGAGGCTTGTTAGTTCTGAATAACAATGTGCTCTTTAATTAAACATATCTATACTACTATAATAAAGGAAGAACTTTCAGCCTTTGAGGCGGGTAAACTCGGGAACCACAGCACCAATCCACACATCCGATACACCGTTGGAATCGTCAGGGTGTGTAGATGGTTGTAGGCTATATAATTTTTTTTTAAAAACATTATTTAAAAAATTTACAGTAAAAAAAAAGTAGTCCCTCCGAAGTAGCGCCGGCCGCGACGTGCGTGCTCACGTCAGGAGCACGGGGAGGAGCGGCGTCCAGGAGCTCGACGAGAAGCGGCAGACATGGCGCGGGGGAGGAGCGGTGACGTGAGGAGCTGCAGACAGGCCAGCGGCGGTGCGAGCAGCGGACAGGCGGGAGGAGTGGCGGCTGAGGTAAGGGGACCCATGTCGGGGCAGGCGGGGGACGGGCTGGGCGGGGGACAGGCTAGGCGGGGGCCCGGGCTGCAGGAAAAAAGAGAATGATCCTGTGTTTTTATGGTGAAACAGCAATCATTAACACACCTCTAGGCCAAAAAGATTAGCTATGATGTAAGCTTTCCCAGCCAATGTACACTCTGTAGAACGGATTGGTCAGCTGTATACCTCTGCAAACAAGAACAGACATATTTAAAGCAGTATATCAGCAGCGAACAGGCGGGAGGAGCGGCGGCTGAGGTAAGGGGACCCATGTCGGGGCAGGCGGGGGACGGGCCGGGCGGGGGCCCGGGCTGCTGGACAATGTCGGGCGGGTGGGGGTCGGGGAAGCCTGTTGCTCCCGGACAAGGTCGGGACGGGCTGCTAGTTGGTTAATAAATCATGCCAGTACGGAAGCAAGGAGAGTCACTCAGGGATGTAGCAACCAATAGGGCAGCAGAGGCACTGGTGGGCTGAGGGCCCCACAAAATTCTGATTAATGCTGTATTTTTCCACCGAAACAATGGTCATGCCTAATGCAGACCTATAGCACCCTTACTAAGCTACTGGAACTATTTGTTCGAAAAATGCACTTATCACCCAAAGATGTATCACATTTTTGGAGCAAATAGTTTGTAAACAATAGTCTCCAATTGTTGTAGATCATTTCTCATCAAAGGTATTGCTTCCATTGTGAATCTTCTCTCTAAATCCAGCCTACATGCTGCTTATCGGTATATGCTGCATGTCAGTATTTGCTGTCTTGTTTGAAACATGGTCATTCTTTTTCTCCTTGACTTCTCTAAGTTGTCATCTTTAATGTAATTTTGAATCTTTAATGTTCTTGAGCATCTGTTTTCCACAGCAGGGATCTCTTTTCTCATCATTGATTCCTGTGTATTGCTCACAATGACTCCGTTGACTTCTCCACCATCACCTCCTCATTAGTGCATTTCTTGAGAGGAACTTTTTTCCTCTTCCCATTCCCCCTCTTACTTCTGCTCATTGTATTCTCCCACTCATTATTCTCTGCGATGTTTTTATATACCTCCTTCTTAACAATCCATTCTCATCTCCTCTTCTCAAGGTCTTCTTTTCTTACTAGTAGCAGTTTCACACAGTTTCTCCTTGCCTGCAACAGATTTAGAGATCCCCATCATCCAGGCAGATATCTCTATTTCCTCAGCAGAGCAGCCATCACAGCTGCTCTTCTGAAGACACAAACAGTTTACTGAACAGCAACCATACGTAATGTGGCTGCTCAGCAGATCAATCAATCACTCTATCAGTACTTATAGCGTGCTACTAATCACCCCAGGGTGTATCGAGACGCTGGTGAGCCATCTCAGTCGAAGAGCCAGGTCTTGAGTGCCTTCCTGAAGGTTGTCAGTGACCGTGCACTGCGTTGGCGGAGAGGGAGGAAGTTCCAGGATCTGGCAGCGAGATAGGAGAAGGAGCATCCACCGGTGCGGGTGCGGTAGATATATGGTGCACTTGTAAGGGTCAGGTGTGCGGAAGGAAGGTTTCTTGTGGGTTGATGGAAAGTCAGATGGTGGATCAAGTAGTAGGGTCTGATATTGTGAAGTGCCTTGTATGTGCGGGTGAGGAGTTTGAACTGGCATCTCTTCTCCACAGGAAGCAAATGGAGGTCTTTCAGATTGGTGGAGATGTGTGATGTTTTGGGAAGGCTAAAGCTAAGTGCAGCCACTGTGTTCTGGATTGTTTGGAGTCTTTTGATAAGTGCAGTCGAGGTGCCTGCATAGAGCGTGTTGCTGTGGTCAAGTACGCTGCCGATGAGGGCTTGTGTGACTGTTTTCCTTGTGCTTGTGGGAGCCATCTGAAATTCTTACAGAGAAGGAGGATTTGGTGGCAGCTCACTGAGGCAATTGTGCTCCTATGGTGTTTTAATGTGATTTTTTGTCCAGTATAATGCCTAGGTTGCGTACATGGTCTTTGGGAAGAGGGGTGAGTCTAAGCCCAGAGAGCCACCAGGACTCATTCCAGAGGGTGTTGCCTCTGCCAAAGACCAGAACCTCTGTCTTGTATGGGTTTACTTTGAAGCAGATGTCTCTCATCCATGTTGCAACATTCTGCATGCATTTGTGGAAGTTGTCTTTTGTCTGAGTGGGGTTCGCTGGTAGTGAGAGAATGAGCTTGGTGTCATCAGCATAGGAGACAATGTTAATGTGGTGTGTCCTGACAATGTCCACTAGCGAAGTAATGTGGATATTGAAGAGGGTGGGGATCAGGGAAGACCCTTGTGGCACTCTGCAGATGCTGTATTTGGGGGTGTGGTGAACGGTGGAGGCGAACTTTCTAGGTGCATCTTGTGAGGAAAGACTCTATCCACTGAAGTGGTTTGCCCAGGATACTGATCTGGCAGAGTCTTTATATGAAGGTGTGGTGGGAGATAGTGTGGAAGGCTGCGGAGAGGTCTAGGAGGGTGAGGGCGGTCATCTCGCCTCTGTCAGGAAAAGCTTGTTTGTCATCTATGGTTGTGATCAAGGCAGTGGCAGTGCTGTGATTGGCTCTGAAGTCCACCTGGGATGCGCCAAGTAGGTTGTGACTTTCCAGGTGGCTGGTCAGTTGAGTGTTGATGGCTTTATCCTGGACTTTGGCTGGGAAGAGAAGCTTTTTTTTCTTTAATAGCAACCTCCATTGATTGAAGTTTGTTTTCTAAAATGCATGTCCCTAGCACACTAGGAGTATTCTTCCTGCTTGTGGAGCTCATTTTTTGTTTTCCTGGTGCTTCCGAACAGGAATAAAGTAAGGCAGAATGTCTGCCAAGACCGGACTTGCTATACCAGCACCAAGTGTTTACCCAGGAGGCTAAAAGGTTGGGCAAGCCGCTTCTTTTTTTTTACTGAGGACCGGTTTTGTAACAGTGCATCAGTTTTAAAAGCACCACAGAGTTCCTTGAATATCAAACAGTTTTCAGGCACCAGTAAAAGTGCCAAGATAACTCTGGTGATTAAGGTACTCACTGAAGAGAGATGGGAGTTTTGTCTAGGGGCAGTTTGACTCATCCAAGGTAGAACAGAGGGTTAATATGCCTATTGTAAAGAGTCTGTACTATGCAGATCACAAAATAGTTTTTTATGTGCATTGCTCAGTAGTTTGCCGCTTTTGTCACAGAGATCCTTTTTTTCCTGTGCACTTCAAAAGTTACAATCGCAATCTAGGTTAGAAAGCTATGTTTTTTCCCAGTCTTTCATTATCCTCATTTTGCTGAATAGGGTTTATTTGGGTAGAGTTAATAAAGTCAACACAAACCTCTGTGTTACGTTCTGAATCCTGAATTCCCAATACTAAGCACTCTTAAAAATTCCTAACAGTATGGTTGACATGTGAATCCTACACCTTGTAGTTCCTGTTTCTTATATAACATTTTCTATACACTGATTTACACATGTATGATACATTGTCTCTGTATGTGTTTGTGATGTAAAATCTTCCGACACCTTACAGTGCTTTTAGAGGCACTATAAAACAAATAAAATACATGTGAGAAAGGGGGTAAGGAGCGATGAGAGGCCCTGTCAGAGTGTGATAGTGAAGAAATCATTGCAGGAACCCAATAAAGACTTTTGCATCCTGGTGCACCATATATTCGTCATTTTCTGTGCTTTAAAAACAAATAGAATTGAACATATAATGAAAAATGTATTGTAGAATGCACCATTTTGCCATTTTTCCCAAACCCTCTCAAATCCCATTGTAGTTGTTAACAAAATTTGCCAGGGTTGCTTTGGGTTCCCAGTCCGGCTCTCGTGTCTGCCCTAAAGAGAGCCGATAGTATGAGAAACTGACGGAGATTGGTTAACCACACATTATATTGAACACATGGAATTCATGCAAAAAATCCTACTCCGCCACTTCGATAAAACAACTTTACCATTACATGCTAAAAAGCATGTAACCAATTGACAAAGTGAACTTTGAAAAATATCAGGCAATGAGAGAGGTGATGATTTTGGGGTCCACACCTACTCTAGGGGGAGGACCAAGCACATGCCTTGAATACAAAGGTCATATTATGCTGAACAATAAGGTGGTGGTCCCATCCTCCTAGGACCACCCCAAGCAAAGGTATGGGTAAAAATACAATGTTAAACATAGGTTCAAAAAGCATTATGGGGCGAGATTCCAGAGTGCTGTGAATAATATATAGTATTCACTCTCAGCTGAGCTGGGAGAACCTGCCCCTTGAGGAACGTTTTGATATTAGATACTATAATATTCACTGCACTCTAGAATCGCGTCCCATAATGCTTTGCAGGGCCTTTGGATGGGATTGTATTTTTGCGCATAACTGTGCTTGGAGTGGTCCTTGGGGAGGTCCTAGGAGGATGGGATCAGCACGGAATCGTTTAGCATGATGTGCTCTTCGTGTTCAAGGCATCTGCTTGGTTCTCTCCCTAGGTTAGGGAGGACCCCAAAATCATCACCTCTCTCACTGCTTGCTATATTTTAATTTTCACTTTTGTGGGATGACTATATGCATTTTAGCATGTAAAGATAGAGATCCTTGTCATTTTACCAAAGATGTGTGAGGTTTCTGTTTAATTTGTTGGGATGGGATGGAACTGAGTCATGGAGTGGAGTTCAGAGAGTTTTTGTTTAACTCTGCAGAATTCTGCATAGTGGTACTCCACCAATTTCACCTATCCTTAGTAATTTAATAGTACATCAAGTAATTTCTACCTAAGAAACTTCTGACTGACTTTTTGAGGCTATGGTATTAGATTCTATTCGAACATGTCAAATTAGATCTTTCTCTCCAAATGATAATGATGTAGCACACGGGACAGAGCCAGGTCCGGAGGACCAGTGGCTGAGCCTGGGAGCCATGAGCTCTAATGCAAGCAAATAATATCCCTGGCCGCCACCAACACCCATGGGTCAGTATTCAAATACACAAATTAATGGGTTGCAGTAACTGCCTCACACTCCTGGACCATGCTGTCACTGTCTCTCTTTATCCAACCTTTGTCTCTCATTCAACCTTATTTCTATCCTCTGCAAACTTATTTCTTGCCCCATACCCGCTTATTGTGGTGGAGTGCAGGTAGGATAGAGGACCAGTTTTGTCCTGCTGGCAGTTTTACCGTCTGACTATGATACATGGGCCACAGGGCATGGCACTGTGTGCCATTGCATCTAGATCTGTATCATATTTGGCTCTAAATGATATAGGCCATTTATACACTGCAGTAAACGGGGGCAGACCACAATCCCCAGGGAGCAATGTGGCAGGGAGCCACCATCATTATGTCTGCACCTGGAGGCGCTGGTGAAATTGGGCCGTGAGCTCCATTACACTGGATACGCAAAGATTGCGCCTGGGAATGTGCCTGCGGCAAGTCCGGGTCCGCCATTGACCGAAGAGGCCGGGCTGAGCCCACTCTATATCCTACTAGTATTACACAGCTGACCCAAGCAAACCTGGATTTTAAACTTCCTAATTTTTCATCTCTTTTTGTTCATTCAGTTTTCCTGTTGTTGTTTATATCCCTACTTCTTTTCAGTATGGGCAAACGCAAAGCAGGTGATCCTGCAAAAAGTGAAATTCATGACAAAAATCCAGGGAGACCAGGGAAAGCTGGACCTGAGCCCCCCTTACCTGACATTGATATACTAATAGAGGAAGTGAAGTTGCTTTTGACCACAATTAATAACACTGGAGAAGGAAAAATACAAAAAGTTAGTGCTATGTTTAAAAAGTCTACAATTCCCTATCAGCCTGATGAGTGTGCTGAGATCCTTGGGACAAGTGCAGTATCTTCTGACAACCTGGAACTTGTTGAGCATGCTCCATCCCATCCAAGAAAAACTTGCTGTCCTAAACCGCCCTGTACAGCCCAATGTTTTTTATACCCCAAAATGAACAGTGTTCCCAATGAGCCCGTCATAATTGTTTTGATCCATTACAATCCATTGACCCGAATGAAGAAATGATCACACATAAGTTTTCTATATCTGAAAGAAATCCAGTCCAGTCCACTGAAACAGCACAAAATGCACATGGGGGAATAATTACTATTGAACTACTGGACAGTAAACTGGACCATCTCAAAAGTTTAATATTCTCCTTGTCTGCAAGGTTACTAGTCAACTAGTCAAGGCACTTTTTGCCAGGACCTTATGTGTAATAAAGGTATTTACGAGCCCCCTTTAAAAGACCAATGAGGCACTGCCTCAAATCTATCTAGGGCCTGATTCTGATGCGGTTAGGAAAGCATTCCCACCTAGGGCCTCATTTTGATGCAGTTAGGAAGGCCTCCTAATGGCATTTGCTCCTTCCAAATCAGATCCTGACCAAGGGCCCAAATATGATGCGGTTATGAACATATGCTCCCATTGAAGTCAATGTTAGTCCAACCAAATCGTATCTGGAAGCATCCAGCTGCATCGTACTCCGTCGGTAGGATTCTCCAGATCCGAGTGGGTCGGAAACCATTTCCAAACCGATTCATTCGGGAAGCTTTCCAACCCGCATCGGAATCAGGCCTTTAGTAGTGGTAAAACAAACGTGGCCACAAGCCCTGCTAACACAAGAAATCACAACAAAATACACCTAGATAAAGTAGACAACCCTGAAAGTCTATATAAAAAACCTTTAACTTAAGTCCATTCATGGGCTCTCAAAGGTCCTATACACAGCATATGTTAAATCACTTGAAACTTCCATTTATTAAAGCACTGCCTGCAGATATCCTGACAGTCCAGAGGAACCGCTATAGTGAACGACGCTTGTATCCATCAGATAACATAGGAACCCCAATATTTCCACTAGACAATCGATTTACATTGTCCAGGTTCCAAAATTGAAGCCAGAATCCTTGGAGGACACAGAAGCCTTAATTAACAAAGTGACTCATTGAGTTAGGGTGGACCAAAACTGTCTTTCAGTGGTTAGTTTGGACATTGTTCATGCAAAAAGGTGCTTATTTAACAGATCCGCATACGATTATATACAAATTGTTTTGTGTTCAAATTATATGGTTGAAAATCTCATACATTTTGAATTGAGCACTTGCCACCTTACAAGAGTTAAACCACTAGAATAAGGCTGGAAAGCATCCCTTCCATCCGCAGTCACAACCAGAGGACTTACTAGGAATGTGTCCAGCTCTTATTCTCGTGGTATTACAACTCCCTTGCCCATTGACAAATCAAATTTGGAGGAAATAGATAGAATAAGGAACACATTTTATTTAAATCCTTGTTTGTCTAAGGAGAATATAACCTGCAAAGTAACCAATGTAAATTTTAAAAGAATTAACAATGGTAATTGTATTCTATCTGTGAACAACAACAGTTTAAATGTGAATGTTGACAGCGCAAGTAGCCATTTGATGAATTGTTGTACCATAGAAAATTAACTTGTCTAACTACTTACGGCCAATATAGATAGCAGCCAAATGGTGGGAAATGCAAGATTATGCTGCATAATAAGATAGAAAGGAATGCAAATGCATGTTTAGTTGAGACACCTTGCTCACCTTACCAACCTGGAACTTTGCCAGCAGGAATCAATGTCCACTAGCAAGTATTAGGCTATTATCATGGAATATAGCTGAATTAGATTCAAAGTTGATTGACCCTGATTGGGTGTCGTTTATTGATAAACATGACGTTTGTAATTTTGACCACAGAGAAAGTGTTATAGATGGGTTTACCACCTTCATTGTAGAAGCAAAGCCTACAGAGCGATTTGGGAGAGAATATTCAGTCATATTCAGTCATAGTCTTGTAGCATCCTGCTACAAAGAATCACAGACTCCTCCTCTTCCTCTGGCCCCCTAGCTCCGCCCACACCCAGCTACTAGACTGCACTCCAACATTACATCTTCTCCCTTGTTAACGAAATGAACTTAGCGTCTTAACATATTTAGAGTTTCGGTGTCAGCCATACAAGTCCGCGGGCTGTTCGCTTGAGATATATGGACGTATCTCAGTTTGCGTTGTGTGGCCTTCTGCCTCCTCAACGAGAGCATCTTTTATTACGAGAGTACATCTTTGCACTTGCGCTACTTCTCGTGTGATGTGCATATGTTCAGATTCATGATGTTTGTTTCTCAACTTCTGAGTGATCCACTCACCTTCAGTGTCTGAGGTGCCTATGGAGAACTCAGTTTGATATCGGCAGTCTATCCTCCTTTGTGACTCTTGGTCACGTGACGCTCAGCCTCTTTTCCAAGGGGATGTTATTCTAGTTCCCTTCCGAGTGTCTGCATGTACTTTTACTTCCTTTTGCCTTGTCAGGTCAAGAACAACACTGTCTTCCTGTTTCGAGTCTGGGATGCCAGCCGGTGGGATATGAACTGAGGAGGTCATCTTGGTATGGCTTGGAGATTGATTTGCTGTCTCGGGTTGTCTCTCCCACTCCTGCTCGCGCCTAGAACAGGCAAACCCTGGAACCGGCTGGGTATTTGTGTGTTTCGTTCTCATCTGATGATGACTTGGCTCTCCTGACATGTCCGGCTTCCTTTGCAGATCGACTGGTTGGTCCGTTTTTATTTGGGTGCTAATGGCCACGATGTCGGTTTTCATTTTATAGGACCAGGACCTTCGAGTCAACCTTGCTGCCCCTATCCGGGGTGACGGTGTAGTATTTGTGTCACGATGCATCTGGGATCCATATGACAGGTTGGCTGGTGGAGTGATCGAGTGTGCATTGACATTGGTGTGAGACGTGTCGCTCTTGACGGGAAGAGTATCCCTTGGTTCTCTGATGTGTTCGGGTGCTTGGCGCCACGGCCGTTGTCGGGACCATGACTCCGTCGACTCAAAGGATCGGACCAAAATGCTATCTGAATCAGAGGGGTTCTCTGTCACTTCTCTCTGAGAATGTTCCTTTGATAATGTTGCGCGTGGCCGTTGTCGGGACCACGACTCTGCCGACTTAAAGGATCGGGCCGACGTGCTTTCTGAATCAGAGGGGTTCTCCATCAGTTCCCTCTGTGAGTGTTCCTTTGAGAATGTCTTACCAGGTGGTCTTCGGAACCGGGTAGTCCGTGACGAGCTGCTTTTCACCTCGGAATTGTCTTTGAAATGCTTCTCCGTGTGTCTTTGTTGGAACATCTTCAATGTTGTCTCATTTGGGATGTTGTCTGATGATTCCGTGCTTGTTCCTTGTGCTTGATCCCAAGCTTTTGCCTCTTCGTCCTTCTCGCCTGAGGTCAACCATCTCCGCTCTGTTTCTTCGTTGTCGCGGGGCCCATGGATGCATGGATCTTTTCTTGTTTGTTGTTGTTGTGAGGGACCAGTCCATCTTGTGCGATCTGGTTCTCCTTCCCGATTGTTTGGTGCTCTAATATCTCTGATCTGTTGGTGGTGTGTTCTCCTGCCAGCTGTTTCCTCGGACTCATCTTCACTCCTTGGCGATTGATGTTCTGGCGTCGATTTCCGGTGTTGTCCATTGCGGCCCCTTCTTCTATAGTTTGTCTTTCTCCCCCACTTGTTGTGCAGAAGGCCATCTTGTCCAGGAGTGCAATCTGTCCCACTGGACGCTCCCTCCTCGTCAGAGTGGCGTGTGTCATACTTTGAATGACTCCTTGAGGGACTCCTGGGGAATGAATAACTCCTGGTAGTTGTTACTTGGATGGTTGACTCTGGGTAATCTTTGGTTGATTCTGAGTGGTCGGACGCTGAGTAGTCTGACTCTGAGTACTCCTTGTCACTTTCCTTGTCACTGTGTCTTCCCCGTTGTCTGTTCGCTGGTCTGCCTTCTCTCTCTCTCTTTTTGTGTTTGTTGGATATCTGGGTTCTCTCTTCCCAGGTATCTCGAAGTTTTGCACTCAGATGCACATCCATCAATTTGTCTCTTGCTTGGACTTGCATTCCAATTTCGGCTTTCTTGATAATTTCCTTTAGCGACCAATGCCCTCTCAGTATTTTGTGCTTTGTTTCGGGGTTTTCACAGCCTTCAATTATTCGGAGCCGAACAGCATCCTCATTTGTAAACGTGTTAAAATGGCAGCCTTGTACCAGACATTTCAACCGAGTGATGAAATGTGGCAATGGTTCGCCTGGTTCCTGCCGTGCTGTGTTGAAGGCCATGCGATTATGATCCACATCTGCCTGTGCATTGAGATGGGCACAGAGCTCCTCTTGGAGTCTATCATAGATGTCCGCTTCTTCTCTGGAAAATGTTCTAATTGGGCATCGGCCCCCGGGGCCCACCAGATGGAGGAGTAGCACCAGACATTTTCTTTCTCTTTGCTCACCATTGGCTTTCAAGAAATTGTCCAATGCTTCCAGCCACCAGTGCCGTTTGAGGCCCTTGATCCAATCGTCAATCTGCGCCGCTGGGGGCAATACTTCAAGGTGCGGAGTGAAACATTGAGGTACGTCTCCTCCCGCCATGAGAGAAGGAGGTTCTGATCTGTCGTAGACACGGGGCATTGTGCTGTACACTTTTCTTGGGTTTCAGTTGCTTCTGCTTGTGTTTAGCTTGAGCTGGATTGTCAGTTCTTCCTTCAGTTCACTCGTGTTTGGTCAACATTGCACCCTTGAATTTATCCATGGTTAGTGACAATGTTGGGTTTCATTTGCTTGTTGTGTGTGTTCATTGGCTACTCCACGCTTGCATTGGCTCGTGCTCGTTGCTGATTCCGTTGTAATTATTTATGCGTTGTCTTTATTTATGTTTGCTTGTTGCTTCTTTTATTTTATGGACACGTGTTACTTCATTACATTCGCCATTGCGCATCCGCTTGCGTTTCTCACTGTTTGCGTTTCCACCTGTGCTGACCTTTGTTTTGTCAATGCTTGTTTGTTAAGTCACTCTTGTGGCTGCTCTTGCTTGTTAGTTGATTCACCCTCGTGTTAGTATGTGCTTATTCTGTTTGGTTGCCAAGACTTGTTCATTGTTGTCCACGCGCCGTTATCCACGCTTATTTATTTGCCTTACCAACGCTTGCTTCTTTGCAGTTACCAGTGCTTGTTTAGTTGCACATACCAAGGCTCGTTGACTTGCACGTACCAACGCTTGTTTATTTGCATGCACCAATGCCTGTTTACTTGTTTTTGCCAGTGTTTGTTTGGTCATTACCAATGCTTGTTTATTTGCATATGTCAATGTTTGTTTATTTGCTCCTATCAATGCTCGTTGGTTCTTCGCCACTGCTTGTTTGGCCTTCGCCATTGCTTGCTTGGCCTTCGCCAATGCTTGTTTGGTCTTCGCCAACGCTTGTTTGGTCTTCGCCAACGCTTGTTTGGTCTTCGCCAACGCTCGTTTGGTCTTTGCCAACGCTCGTTTGGTCTTCGCCAATGCTTGTTTGGTCTTCACCAATGCTTGTTTCTAATATGTTCAATGTTTGTTAATTTGCATGTGCCAATGCTTGTTTTCTTCCTTTGCCACGGTTTGGCCAATGCTTGTTGATTTGCATGTATCAATGCTTGTGTCTCTTTGCATGGATCAATGCTTGTTTCTTTGCATGTACCAATGCTTGTTTACTCTTCGCCAATACTTATTTCCGTTTGTCCAATGCTTGTTTCTTTGCATGTATCATGTTTGTCTATTTGCAGGTATCAATGCTCGTTTCTTTGCATGTACCAATGCTTGTATGCTCTTCGCCAGTGCTTGTTTATTTACTCTTGCCAAGGCTTGTTTGTTTGCTTCAACCAATGCTTGCCTATCTTTTCTTGCCTGACTTCAAAATGGCCGCTCTATGACAATCAAGGGGTCTGTCCTGACGAGCGCCTGACTTCAAGATGGCCGCCGTCACTGCAGTCACACACGAGGCTTTCTCTCCTGATTCATGCACTGCCAGCTCACTCTGGACTCACAGGCCGGCAACCTCGAGGGCAGCACACATCAGGGCTCACTTTTCTTCGACCACCACAGCTACCAGGTGAGGTTGGGGTGGGCTCCCACCTTACTTTCCACGTTCCCGCTCTTCTTCTCCGCTGGCATGCCAAACCTCATGCATCGGGCGTGAGGTTTTCCGACCTCCGACGGCACCCGGGCTCCGTTTCCAGCGCGCTCAGCAGCGCTTGTCACCGGGCTCTCGGGGACAGCGTCCACGACGTCGGGGATCCTGGTCTTGATCTGAGGTGCTGGACAGGGTCGGAGTGGGCTCCCGACTCCTGTTCTTTTAGGGTGCCAAGTTGCACGCATCCGGCGTGACGCGCGCTTCCAGCGCGAACAGCTTTCTTTTTCTGAGCGTTTCAGCGCTCGATCCAGTGGCTCCCTCTGGGCTCCCACAGTCGCTGGGGGGAGCTGGGTCACCGGCTGCTGACCTTTTTCCTCAGGTGACAGCACTACCAGGCAGCAGATTCTTTACTTGATGCTGCAGGGGACAGGGCACTCCGATTGGGTTCTGCAGGCTATGATCATGCCTATCCCACCCTCGTCGCCAGTTGTAGCATCCTGCTACAAAGAATCACAGACACACATTCTTACATCTAAGAGCTTTAATATTACATCTTGCTCATGCCCTGTCCCTACTCTAACTAACCACTTCCTGTGTCCACTCCTCCTCTTCCTCTGGCCCCCTAGCTCCGCCCACACCCAGCTACTAGACTGCACTCCAACATTACAAGTCTCACGAATTCAGTTAGAAATGGTTGCATCACTTTCTTCATAATAACGGATATAGACTACCCTGACTTAATGGGGATTATCGGTATTCGTGCTACACGTCTCTGCTTAGCCATTATAAAATGTTATGTTAGAACGACATGAGTAACTGATAAATCATCAACTTTATCGCTCTTTGAAGATATTTTAGACACTCTACAATCGGATGAAAAATTCATAGTGGCAGGGGATTTTAATACTTATGATGAACACTTTATATATTTAAATGAGATCACTGGAGAGGAAGATGATAGCTGTGGCAACCCTTCACTGAAAAATGTCTCCACCCTTGCACTCAAATTAGCCTTTCTAACAATTAGCATGGGACTCATGGCGTGTAATGGGCATACCACCCGAGCCCAATAGAGCACCATGCCTTAAGAGAGGAAAGTGTACCAGTGTTATAGATCATATCCTCATTGATATGAGGTATGGTCACTTTTAGTCGACAAGAAAGTGGTAAAGCTTTCCGATAGTGACCACAATTCTCTGGAAGTAATGCTTATGGGGGAATCCCTAAAGTGAGAAGGTAATACTTGTTACACCATAATTCCAGCTCCCTCAGTAACCAACAATCGCTGCTATGTTACATGGCCCAACGTTCTGTCAAACCAAAAACTACACTCACAAATTTGCAGTTTATACATTGTATATATAGCGGAATAACATGGGGCGTAGTGAAGCTGAGATTCCTATCTTAAAATACATAACCAGTATTTTGGGGAGATGCAAAAGGTTGTTTATAAGGATGTTTCTCACGTTAAACCAAATTTAGTTAAAGAGTCAAAGTGGTTTGACCGAGCATGTAAATCAGCTAAGAGTTCCCTAAGGCTCACTATCTTAGATTGCGAAAAGGAACTGGGATGAAACACTTTGGCAATATGTTTTAGTTGTTAGCAAAATAAAGTACAATAAGTCCTTCTGGCCTTTAGTAGCCCGAACCAAAACTGAAAGTGCGAAAACGTATCATTACAATATTTCACCTGACACATTTTTCTGCTCTTTAAGCCAAAAAAGATCGCAACAATCGGAGGACAAACAGCAGCTTGGATGTCCCTATAGAGATGGACATTATAGATTCTGTTCAAGTTATTGCCCCTGTTGTCTTTAGTCTTGAAGATACAAATAGAGCTATATATTCCTTAAAATCTGCCATCGCACCAGGCCCAGACAAAATCCCTGGAGATCTATAGAAAACAGAGCCTCAAATATAGTAAACCTCTGTCAAATGCAACAACGGCAGAGGGTAAATTGCAAGATTCTTGGCGAGGGCACTAAATCATACCAATATTGAAAAAGGGTGACACAAGCGACCCTTCTAACTACAGGCTGATTATTTTAATTGACAATGCCCCCCCAAAAAATGTAAAAGTAAATTTTAAAGAAACTTAAAGATTGGGTAGACTCAAACAAAATGATGTCCCTTCTCGCGGCTGGCTTCACGGCAAAGATTAGTAGAATCGATCCGATTTTAGGATCACTATTTTATCTTGGAAATATGTTTTATTACAACACCAAATGCTCTACGCAGCATTTGTAGATTTAAGAGCCACTTTTGATATAAATGCACGCTCAACTTATAGCAAGTTTTGACATACATGGGGGGTCCAGGTAATCTTATTGCAGAGGCCGCCGCACCCGCCCGAAGGGTGGGGGAGGCTCGAAGGCCGGCGCCATAACCCTCGTGGTGCCACCAGCGGGGGTAAACTGGTTCTGGGCGCTTCGATGCGCACAGGAACCAGCGGAAGCGGGGTGCGCACCAGCCACCCGACCGGAAGTGACCTGTTGACCTGAGCGCCCCCAAAGGGTGCCCAATGGTCAACCTGGCTTTGTTTGAACCCCCCAATCAGGGGGACTCACCTGGGACCTGCATGGAGGGCTCAAGAGGATTTAAGCGACGCCGCCCTCCCAGCAGAAGCACATCGCATTCGAGGAGCTGGGAGAACGGCGCGACAGCAGCAACAACTGAAGAACGACTGAAGAAGAGAGGCGACGCGGCGAAGGACGAAGCAGGAAGACGGCGAGACTCCGGTGGAAGATCCAGGTCATCATCATCAAGGACGCCTTACGGAGCGCGGCGCGCCGTGCCAGCTCCCCCGAAGCAACAACAGGTAAAAACCGCGGCAAGCTCAGGGCTCGGGATAAGCACAAGCAGTCAGCTGTGCCCCACCCCCAGCAGACGGCCTGACGCAGACGCGAGAAACTAAGAAGCCACACACAAGTGCGCAGAGACTCACGACATGTCGGAAGGCCAGCCGGACGAGATGGCGGAGGTACTGATGAAGATCCGCGAGTTATCGGCCATCCACGGCGACGACTGGCTTCACCCTCACCTGGGCAAAGGGAAAGAGAACAGACCGGTGGAACAGGCGGACGAAGAACCAGGGCCTTCCGCACCCAAGAAGCTGAAAAACACGCCGATGAAGAGAACATCAAAGAGGAACCCTCCGAGGAAAGTGCGGCAGAAACCCCTTCCGCCGAGGCCAGAGGGCAGCGAACAGGGCGAGACGACCGGCAAAAAGAAAAAGGGTGAGCATATTAGCAACATCGTAAAGGAATGTCTAAAATCGCTGGCGCCGGGGCTACTTAATGGCACAGGGCAAGAGGTACCAGGGCCTAGGGAGCAGCGCGCGGAGGAAGCGGCAGGTCTCACGTGGCATATGGTCGACCCGGGGCGGGCCCGTCAGACAAGAGTGCAGGAGCAGGTAAGCTTGTCCGCCCAGGGGGAACAGATTTCCCCGCTACCCGGTTGGGGTTACGGCCCCGTTTCAGGAAGCCCACCTCCGAGTGGGGTAGTCAACGATCATTACATCAGGCCATCCCCCGGCCCGGCGTCCCTGACTACGAAAGCCACTGGCTTGGCATGTCTCATCCCCCTAGCGGTAAAAGAGAGGATATGGCGCAAAGAATTCATAGACATATTTTCGCTGCTTGAAATACAGCTAGAGGGACTTGATCTAACCACGTGCGACAGGAAAGAGGAGGACAGGAGAGAAAGGCGTGGGGCCAGAAAAGAGCGCAGTTTCGACAATTGGTTAGACGCCTTCAGAATCATGGCGTGCATTATAGTGGAGAGGTTCCCCCATTGCGCGGCTGACTTGTGGCTGTACGAGGCCAATATCCACCTAGCACAGAGGCAGTTCCCGGGGGATGCCTGGCTAGAATACGATAAAGGGTTTAGATTAAAAATGCAGAGGCACCCCGAAATGGAGTGGAATGAGGAGGATGTCTCCGGTTTCATCCACAAGATGCTCACAGCCAAAGACGTTAGGGCCTGGGCCGGAAAAGGCGACCAGCCCTTTCGGAGCTCGTACCAAAAAGGGAAGAGTGGTTCTTATCAAAGGCGGTCGTACGGGAGATCATACTCCCCAACCGCAACTAAGGCGATCTGTTGGAGATACGAGGCGGGGGACTGCTCATGGGGCTCGTCTTGTAAGTTTCAACACGCATGCGCTAGCTGCGGGGGCAAGCATGCCACCGCCGCATGCAAAGGTTCCAAACACGAATCGAAAAGGGAGAAGAGAGAAAAGAGCAAGAAGCATTAGCCCCGACACGGGGGAAAAGAGGGGACTGGTGGACAATTGCAGGCGCCAGCTGGCCAGATCCCCCATTATTACACAACAGCTGCGCAGATTAACAAACAAATACCCGAACAAAGCAGAGGCCAGGTCACTGGTAGAGGGCTTCGAGCAAGGCTTTGTTATTCCATTCCATGGCCCGCTCCCCTCGGCGGGGGCGAGCAACCTGAAGTCGGCAAGCCAACACCCCGAAGTGGTTAGCGCCAAGATAGAGAAAGAAGTGAAACTGGGTAGAGTTGAGGGCCCTCTCCCAAAGGAAGTACAAGGAGGCATAGTCATCTCCCCGCTAGGCGTGGTCCCCAAGAAAGAACAAGGTCAATTCAGGCTGATACACCACCTTTCGTTTCCGGAAGGTTGCTCCGTGAACGACGGTATCGACCCCGAAGCTTGCTCAGTGGGCTATGCGTCAGTCGACGACGCAATCAAGCTGGTGAAGGCGACAGGCAGAGGGGCCCTCATGGCAAAAGCCGATATTGAATCCGCGTTCCGACTATTGCCGGTCTACCCTTCCAGTTTCCACTTACTGGGCTTCCAATGGGGCGAGGACGTGTTTATTGACAAGGCCATGCCCATGGGATGCGCGATATCATGCGCATATTTCGAGCAGTTCGCCACTTTCTTGGAATGGGCGCTGCATGACCGGCACCAGGAAGGTGGGAAACTGCACTACTTAGACGATTTCCTGTTCACGGGCCCGGCAGGTTCCGCAGTGTGCGCAAGCACATTGACAGCCTTCGAGGAGCTAGCCAGGTCCCTAGGGGTCCCCCTCGCAAAACAAAAAACCACAAGCCCGACCACAAGTCTCACGTTCCTGGGCATAGAGTTGGACTCTATAGCGGGAACGGCCAGGCTGCCTCCAGGCAAAGTAAAGGAATTTCGCGAGGAAGTATCGAAGCTACGGGGTCGGAACAAGGCCACCCTGAGGGAGATCCAACGAGTGATAGGTAGACTCAACTTCGCGGCTCGGGTAATCCCGCCCGCCAGGGTATTTTCAAGGCGCCTGACAGGGCTAACGGCCGGCGTCACCCACAAGCACCACCACATCAGGCTGAGTGCAGGCGTGAAACAGGACCTGCAGGTGTGGGACGAGTTCCTACAAGATTTCAACGGGGTGCTGATTTGGAGAGCAGGTTGGGTAACGGCCGAACAGATAGCCCTTTACACAGACGCGGCCGGAAGCCTTGGCTTCGGCGCGGTCCTGGGAAACAGCTGGTGAGCCAGCCAGTGGCCAGACGAGTGGCATGCGCAGGGGCTCACCAGGAACATCACGTTTCTCGAGCTGTTCCCGATCATCGTGGCACTGACCATTTGGAGCGAAAAAATAAAAAACCTGAAACTCACCCTTTGGTCAGATAACATGGGAGTGGTGCAGGCCATTAACAGAGGCGCAGCGAGATGCCCGGACATGCTGAGGCTAATGCGATGGTTAATTAAATTACAGCTGGAAGGGAACCTGGAGCTGAAAGCGCGCCACGTGCCAGGGGCAGAGAACTCAGCAGCAGACGCACTCTCACGGTCCCAAATGAAGCGTTTCAGAGAACTGGTGCCCGAAGCAGACAAGGAGATGACCCCCTTTCCATCGTCCCTCTGGGACCTGGGGGAGTAGACTTATCATGGCTAGTAGGGCAATCACTTACCGCAGAAGCTAACAGAAGATACAGGACATACGCGGGCACAGTAATGAGAGTTGGGGGCCTAAAATCGCTGGAAGACAGGGCAAAGACTCGCACAGCAGTCGAGAAATTCGTGCAATGGGCATTCGAGTCGAGAAAAACGAGATCATGGGCCCAGGCGCATTTGTCCGCCATTGCCCATTTTGCGAGGCTTTACACAGGCGAGGACCCCACTACCTCGGCCTATCTAAAGACGGCCTTGAAAGGCTGGAGGAGGGTTGAAGGTAAAAAGAAGGACAACAGACGTCCCATCGATTTTGCCAAACTGGGGCAGCTCCTTGGAGCCCTCACAGGCTTAATGTCGGATAAGTACGAGCTGCTGCTATTTAGGGCGGCTTTCACGACGGCGTTCTTCGGAGCATTCCGCGTCAGCGAATTGGTAGCCCCCAGCAGGTTGGGCCTAGCACAGCAATGCCTGCAGGCAAGAGACATTAAACCAATGGAGAGGGCAGTGGAGTTAACGCTGAGGCAGTCCAAAACGGACAGGGCAAGGAAGGGGACGACGATACGTCTCCATTGCATCCCAGAGTTGGGGCTCTGCGCGGTATGCTGGTTGTTCAGGTACATGGGGGCTCGACCAGCTGGTGATGGCCCTCTCTTCATACATAAGGACGGGAGGAACCTGAGTAAGTTCCAGTTTACAGCCATAATGCGCCAAGGCCTTGGTAAAGCCGGGTATTGCGCGGCTTCGTTTGCCTCTCACTCTTTCAGGATCGGCGCAGCAACCTCGGCATCGCAGCATGGCATGCCAGAGGACAGGATCCAGGCAGTGGGCAGATCCAGGGCGTACAAGTCGTACATACGCCCTCACCTCGTATAAAAAAAAAAAAAAAAAAAAAAAAAGACAAAAAAAAAAAAGGAAGACAAAAGAGAGAAAGCCCCGAAGGGGGGGGGGGGGGAAGGAGAGGGAGTTGCCTTGGGATGCCGCACGGCAGGGTGACAACACACCCCCCGCCCTCTCTTAAATACACACGGTGCGCAGTAAAAGCCACCTAACAGAATGCTTTCTCTCGACAAGGGAAACGCCCGCAGCTGGTCTGGGTGGTGGGGCACTCATTCGTGTCCCGGATGGAGTCTTGGTGGCGGCAGGGGGGCCGCAGCTTAAACAGGCCCAAAGCGACGTACATCCGGTGGATAGGGCAGCCAGGTATGAGATGGGTATGAGATGGGAGCAGCTACTGCCGACGCTGGACGGCCTCATGGCAGATTCGGCCTGGTTGCCCGACGTCCTGATCATCCACCTCGGGGGCAATGACCTGACCCGGCTAGGGCGAAAAGCAGTCGGGCAAGCCATCCAAAGGGATCTCACCAAGACAGCTGCGTGGCTGGGACCCACGACGGTGGTCTGGTCCGAAATGATCAGCAGGAAACATTGGAGAGGTGCCGATTCCAACAAGGCCGTCGACAACGCAAGAAGGAAGCTAAACGTGGCAATGCACAAGTTCTGCCTCGCCAATGGCCTGGAATCAGTTCGGCATGGCCTCATCCACCCGGGCCGCCCAGAACTCTATGGGCAAGACGGGGTACACCTATCCGAAAAGGGGATGAAGGTGTTTTGGGATAACTTGTGGGGTGCAATGTCACTCGCAGGTTGCAACTAAAAAAAAAAAAAAAAAAGGGGAAAGATGGAGAAAGGTGGGAGCCACGAACCAGGTGCAGGGGGGGAGCCACAGTGAGACGTGGGCCTCCCTGCGGCGTGGCGGAAATCCTACACTGGTTGGCTAAGAAAACACACCGGCGGGCGGTGTGTAAGAGGATGGCCACTCACTTTTGAATGCCGCACGGCAGGGTGACGTGGCGGCATAAAGGAGGGGAGTAACAGGAGGAGACGGCACTCGCGGCCCAGACCCGGCCGGACGGCAGGGCGCAATTTGGTAGCGAGCTGGGGACCTAACTCCCGACTGGAAAGCTCCCCTCCGCAACACGCAAAGGGCATGGTCAACCAACCACTGGAGCACCAATAGACTGGCAACAAACTGGTTTGGGTACAAGCCCCATTTTCGAACTAAGGAGGGCACAAAGAGACTGACACCCGCTATCACAAGAGGGTGTCATAATGTGTAATATGCCAATTATGATTGATAATTATGATTGATGAGTAATGTTCGTAAATGGAAGATTGCTTGAAACCAGTTTGTGTTATTAATATGTCTTTGGTTATTAATAAACTGCGGCCAACAACGACCACTAATGATACCAGGTTTTGTTGGCTGACAATATTTCCCACCTTTGGCAACAGCAGAATGCGGGGGCCGGTAAGTTTGGAGACTGGGGTCTCCGCTGAATAGGCACATGCGAGGGTTATTCAATTTATAAGTAAACTTCACACAGAAAATTATGCCAAAGTTCGATGGAGCCCTAATGGAGAACTGACTTAACACATTCCCATTGAGCGTGGTGTGCGCCAGGGGTGGGTTCTTGCACCAACACTGTTCTCTTTATATATGAATGAGGTTGTGCAATGTTCTGGAAAACTGCAGAAACGATTCCCCTGCTCTGAATAACAGAAAGGTACCAATTCTTTTATTTGCAGACAATTCCCTTCTTATTTCTAAGTCACCTATGGAGCTTCACATTTTAATTGATAAATGTTTATGCTTTTGTAGATCTAGGGGCTTGGAACTAAATGTCAACAAAACAAAATATATGGTGTTTGGTAAGGGAATGAGTAAACATCAAAGCATTCATGTCGGCAGTGAGGTTTTAGAAAGGGTACATAATTTACTGGTTACAACTAGTGGTTAGATTTATGGAGATATTTAAGTGGTCAAGACAATGGAATAAGAACAATCTTGAAATTGAGCATCGATCCAATGCCATTATTAGATTTCACAAGCAAACAACATCACTTGAAGTCTTGCCAGCACTGTAAATTTACTGTGCCAAGGCTCAAGGTGCAGCCCTTTATGGCACTGAGATCTGGGGCTGTGGTGACATTCATTCTCTATCTATAGTTTAAAACAACTTTATTAGGAAGCTGCATTTTGTCCCAATTAGCTCGCCTCTTACCGCTTTATACTTTCACGTGGGATTAAAAGAATTGCAGACTTGGCTGTATTAAAAAGTCAGGAGTATTGGGTCCGTCTTTGCACCACACCTGAGTTAGGCGATTACAAGGATTTACTTGTGGATTTATTAAAAGCTCCAGGAGTCAGAATTCTCCACTGGGCTTTATTTGTTTGTTTTTGGTCTGGGAAATTGGGCTTACAACGTTATTAGGCTGAGCCAAGTGCAATTCCTAAAGCAGACTTTAGCATCTTGAAAGCACGCTATTGGACTTACATTAATGATGCCTACATTACAAATAGCTCAAAAGGCCCCTGATCAATCTGTTCTTAGACTTTAAAACCTTTCCATTTTTAGAGCAATTCCTAGACTTAATAACTTCTCCTTTAGCTTAGAGTCTGCATATATGCTTTCACCTTGGGATTCTCCCATTACGATTGTTTACTCACAAATGGCGACAGGAACAAGTTTCTACTGTTTATCCAGCATGTGGCTTGAGTGATGAGAATGATACACATATAATGTTTTTCTGCCCTGAGTATTACAATTCCTGCCATAAATGGATTTGCCCAATTTTCAAGACATGGGAACATCTAGACATCTGGTGGCCTTTAGGGTCTTTAAAAGTATTACATCTCCCAAAATTGTATTTGCCGTGAGTAGGTTCTTACAGACAATTTGGTACAAGGGAAACTACATTTTTAAAGTAGTTATCTGGGGGCAGATGTAGCATCCTTTTTTTTTTGTCGCAAACGCTGCGATTTGCAAAAAAGCAGCATTTGCGACCAAAAAATCGGCAAATGCGATGTATGATAAAAATCGCATCACAAAATTAAGGAATCGCTAAATTTGCAATTCCTTAATTTTGCGCAAGCATTTAAGGAATCGCAAAAAGCGATTCCTTAAATGCTATGTAAGAAGCAATCAAGTTTTGCGATTTCACATTAAGAAATCGCAAATTACCACCAACTTGTAGTTGGTGGTAATTTGTGATTTCTTTTATAAATGCACTTTTCTGCATTTGTAAAGGTGCCATGTGGCGCTCATACATGCCCGTGCGCCATATGTGCACACATGTAAATTTCAGGAGTACAGCAGGGTGTCCTTAAGACACCCTTGCACCCTTGAAATTATTCTCAATTTGCGATTTGCAAATTGAGAATCGGAAATTGAGAATAACTTCCCATTCCTTCCTATGGGCCTCCTGGCCCATAGAAATGAATGGGAAAATATTCCTTAATTGAGATTTACAATTTGCTAATCGCAATTAAGGAATATTAAGAAATCGCTAAAAAATTGCAAATTTCTACATACATCCCATTTTGCAATTCTCAAATAGCGATTGTCAAAAAATCGCTATTTGAATATCGCAAACATGGATGTTGATACATCTGCCCCTTAGTGGAGTGGAGAAGTGTGGCTCAATGATTAGAGCGGCGGACCCTGATGCAGAGGTCAAGCCCAGGATCAGGGTTCAATTCCCCGCCTCGTGGGTCTTGGGCTCAAAATTCCACGGACCTGATAATTGTCGCCTCGGTGCCTATTCCAATCATGGAGTCCCACTCTGCAACTCTGGGCAATAGCTTGCTTAATCTCCACAACGGCCCCCACAACGCTAATGATGCCTGGCCTCCACCTTGGGGGTGCCCAGGAGTGGCTGCCTCACAGGGAAAGCTAGGATAGGTTCCACAGCGGTATTCGTACAAGCGCCTTGAGACCCTTGCGGGTGAGTAGTGCGCTATACAAGTATCAATTTACATTTACATTTACAATTTACATTAGTGCTTGTGCGTATTTCTCCTGCAACGTTCCCTTCATTATTTTTCTAATGTTTAAAAAATTAAGATTTTATATATTGTATACATATATTTTAAATTGTGGGAATTTTAATGGGAAACTCTAACTGTCATGTTTTGCTCTTTGCACATGACTGTTGGTTGTAATTTGGACTGTCTTCCATATGGGGTTATCTGTGTTGATTTACCTTGTGCTGTCTCGTCAAAATTGTTGCCTTGAAAATTCCTAGGATGCTGCTATCAATGTATTACTCCACCATAAAATTGGAGATTGTGTTTTGCTCAGATTATATAACGGATCAGGATAGAACTAAAACTTTTATAGATTTTTAGGGCCATGATGAAGTATGCATGAATTTTTTATTGTACATGTGTTGTTCCTACGTCTTATCTTTACTGTGTTTTTATTGTGTGTGCATACTTTGATGGTTCACGATAACCGAATAAAGTATTATTACTACTATAGGTCATGTATATACATTTATATATAACCTATCTATATGTTCAATGTGTGTTTACTTGATTAACCTGTGCACTGTACTCAAATGAAATTGTAGTGTGTAATCATTTTAAGTGTTAAGAGTTATTGTATAGTTGTATTAGGTTGATTAATAAACAAATCCATCCATATTTACAACATATGCATGTTTCAAATAGTGATTGTTCAATTACCAATGATCCCTTAAACCTTGGCTGAACATGTTTGCCTTCAAATACTTCCAATATCCGGTTTTTTCTCCTCTGCAGGTGTGTTATTGTGTTCCTCGTTAGTTAGAGTAAAGGATTATTGTTGAATATTAGACTGATGGTGAGACTGGGGAAAAGGCAGTTGTCGGCAGGCATGGAGGACAACCATGTGGAAGGGGCATTCTGTACACAGCATAACAGGGAGATGCAGTACTCAAGGACAAGCACTACCTGATTGTGTGAAGAATAGAATTTAGGGGGTCTGCTGACTCCCTACAAATGCAGTTATGAGATTGGCTTCTGATGATGGGAATGAGATATGGATGTTTTGGAGCCTTCAGTTGCACTTTTAATTTGCTGCTCTAATGTTTGCCTTGACTTCAAGAGAGAGTATATCTCTCTACTAGGTTTCCCAGAGTGGAAAGCCTTATGCTGAATGCTCTTTCATTTAATTTGAAGTTCTACTGAAGATTAAAACTATGCTGACACTTTTTCTGCATTCTCAATAGAAAGCTCCTGCTTACTTATAAATTGAGAATTAATCAGGGAAAGTTTCTTTAAGGAACACCTGATTTGGCTAATCTGCTTCCTTTATTTAATGGCTGTTGCTATTCTGTATTTTACTATACTCACACGCCGAGGGCTTACCGGCGTTTTCCTATGATCGCTGTCGACATTGCTGTAGCTGCCTTTTGCTACAACTAGCCGCACCCGCTCCGCGGGTGCCGCGTCGCAGTTTTGGGCTCGTGAGGCTGTTGGGAGCACGTTTGCTCACAGCCTTCAGGAAGGACTCGAGGGAGCAGGGTCACGCTCTATCCATCAGCGCTGCCGCTGCAGGGACTCAACTAACCAGGAGCCCCTGCGTTCTGGCACACCTGCTGACCTGTTGCCCCTCCCACCCCTCGCTTCACGCTTCCATAAAGGAACGCCTCTACCCCGCTGTGCGGGAGCACGCGGGAGCATCGCGGGAGAAGCCCGGGACAAGGGCGGGACCATCTTTGGCCATCAGGGGCCAGAAGAGGCCGGCCCGGGCCACATCTCTTGGCTCTGCTAAGCGGGCACGTGAATCACAAGAGCATGGCCACAGGCACTAGAGCAAGCAAATCTAGGAAAGCTGCGGGAGACGTAGTCATAGGCACAATGGATCAATTTATAACGCGGGCTGTCTCCATTGTAGAAAAGGAGATAATCCTAGCTGAACGAAGATTATCCCGGGACTCCAGGGGCCTATCACACAAGCGCTCATCTCTGGGCGCCCTTGCCCTACCCCCCAGCCCTGTAAATGTACCCACTACACCATTGGTGGTAATTGACTCCCCGGACATTGATGAGAGAGTGAGTCGGATTAGGGCAAGCCTAGAAAGGGTAACTACCACTGCACTAGACATTGCTCATGATTCAATACACCCAAACCCACCCGATCCAACTGATCCTTCGCTGGGGGCACAAAATTATGAACTTGATTCTGAGATCAATAATGCCCTTAGCCCCTCTGCGATGCCCAACGAAGCCCCAAATCTTCCCCTCACAGCCGTACCTATCGAAGCTAGCACATCCCTAGCAGCGGCTCCAAAAACTACCCCATCAGGGAAACTAGCTCCAGGACTAGCTGCACACAGGAAGAGAAAGCGTCCTGTTAGTCCTCGCAGGGGGGGCTCCCAAAAGCCGCATAGTAAAGTAAGTAGGCACAACGTGACCAAAGGGGGTACCACCACAAACCATGTCCTACACCCAAAAACCTCTACCATCCATACTAGAGATACTGTATCTGAGGGCATATCAGGTCCGTCAGCTTCTCTAGGTACCACCACACTCCCCCAGGCTGTGCATACTGACATTGCCACCCCACCTTTAGATGTCGAGAGCATAATCAGGTCTGTGGTGATGCCCCTTGTAGACAAGATTGACAGTCTCACAAGTAAACTAGCTACCCTTGAGCAATCAATGTTGGATAATTTTTACGCTGTGAAATCACTGGTTAAATTCCACTCCAAGGCGCAGGGCGAAGACAATGGAGGGTTAAGGAGTGGTGCTGTCACCTTAGTTCCCTCTGAGCCAATGTCTCGCCAAAAAGCGCCTGCACCGGGGGAGGCCACTCAGTCACATCAATCTAACACTGGAACCAGCCCTGCCCCACAAACCCCTACTCTTGGGCCCAGCTCGGGCCGCCAAAAGAAAAAACCCAGCACCCAAGCGCTTAAGGCCCCCAAGGTTAACTTTGCTCCAAATCCCGAGCCTATAGCGTCCAACTTTAAAGCAGCAGGAAATTTGCCGACCACGTCGAATGGAAACATAACTCCATCCTTTTCCACTCCTGGCAATCAGGCTGCGCCTAAACCCCTAGCTAAACCCTTAGCTAAATCCCAAGCTAAAACACCAACAGACAGGGCGAAAAGGCACACACCCAACGCTAGCCTCCCCCCTGGTTGTAAACTGTATGTGGTAATTTTAACGGGGGTTCCAGAGCTTGAAGAGGGTTCTTGTGAGTTGTATTCTGATCTTAAACACAAGACGCTCTCCTGGCTCAAAGCAAATAGACCCCTCCCAGGGCACATTGATGGCAGAATAGCCTATGTTCGTCGTGTGGGGTGGATTGGCAATAGACGTAAGGATCTAACTGGGGACTGCGTGCAGATTAACTTCAGCGATCCTAGAGCAGCAGGTATGATCTGCAGCCAGCAGTCGCATCACAACTTCTGCGACATTCAAACTAGGGACTTGGGGTACTTTTATCCCCCCCCCCCCTTCATCGGGGCACAAGAAGTTTTTGCCGGATGGGGGTAGAGGCGCATGGTACCCGCATTACCCAACCTTGGATGTTAGAGCAAGGGCATGGCCACCGACCCAAGCAGCCCCATCCCAGGGTTGGGGTTGGTGACTTGGTGATAAAGTGGTAATAAACGCCCCCCCACCTAAGGTTATCGCACCATGCATAGCTGGGAGGGTCTCCCCATCACTAGTTAACACCCCTGCGCCCCAACCCGCGCCCAACTCCCCCATCCCCTCTTCCTCAGGCTATCGGACTGAGTTCACTGAGTCCGTGGATGGGGTACAAATCTCGGGGGCACCGGGTGGGGAAGCTGGATGTGCTGAGTTTTCGAATCGTCCTACCCTGAAAGCTATCAGCTGGAATGTGGCAGGCTTAAATAACAAGTTGGACGCCCCGGACTGGGTGGCGCTCACTGAGCCCCACGCAGTCTGTGCATTCCAAGAAACGTGGTGTGTGGAACCAAGGCATAGAGTAGGTTATGCTACCTTCTCTGTCCCGGCAGGTATCCCAGTATCGGGAAGAGGGCGCCCATTTGGAGGTCTCCTAGTCTGGGTCGATATATCCTTAGGATGGGGAGTACACCATCATCCCCAAAAATCTCCAGACTTGATGCGGCTCACTGTAAAATGCCCAAGGAAAGCTGAAAAGCTGGAGATCTTTAATATCTACACACGTGGGGTTTCAGGGAGGGCTTCGTCACCAACCCTCATGGCTCTGGAGGCAGCCTTAGGGGAGTGCCGTGGAGACTCCCTAATTTTGGTTATGGGGGACTTTAACTGCACATTTGAGCCCCTGTTGACCGACGAATCCTTGGACCTGTATGACGAAGATTCAAGGAGAGGCGTCCCGTCCCTCGATCTTCCAATTGTCAAAAGATGGACTCCTAGAATCGTTCAATTAAATTCCCTCACACTAGAGTACGGCTTGAGAGCAGCCAACGGGAGAACACGGTCAGACCTAGCGGGGGCACACACGTACAATAGGGTGGGTCACTCATCTAGGATAGATTACATCCTTTTAAACTTTCCTTTGTGGGCCCACATGAAGGACATGATAGTTCTACCTTCCTTGGATAGTGATCATAATGCTCTCTCATTATCCCTAACATACTGGTGGAGGGACAGCGGCTCATCTTGTGGAGCTCATGACGCATCTGAGCTAAGTTCATCGGGGGGGTGGTCCCCTCAAACTGCCTCAGACGTTTAAAATGGGACAAAGTGGCTATCGATGAAGAAAAACTATCCTGCATCAGAGCCGTTACTGCTGCAGCTTGTGAACTTCTGGAAAGTCAGCCTCCCAGCCCGCACAAGATTTCAGCCATGTTTAGCGAGGTTTCGACGTCGATTGGGGACTTGTTCATGGTTAAACTAAAACCCAAGGGAAACAAAAACCTTGACAAGCGACAGGGCAAATCAGGCTGGTACTCGTCGGAGTGCCGTGCTGGAAAGAGAGCCCTAATTCTGGCAGTAAAGAGCGGTGATGCAACATTAATAGCTACCAAACGCAAGTGCTACAAATCTGTGCTAAAGGCAGCAAGGAGAGACTGGGAAGATGCCTTTTGGCAGGAACTTCGTGTCGCCAGCGTAGAAAAAAATGCTAAAGGTTTTTGGGACTTGTTGCGAAAGAAAAACAGACCTCTAGACACTGTCATCACATGCAATATAACCGAAGATCTGTGGTATTCACACTTCTCAAAACTGTACACAGCATCTGCAGTAGAAGCGATGGACTTCCCACTACCACAGATCCTTCGAGGTGATGGGAGCTATGAGGAAAGTCTATTCACCAGGAAAGAAGCTGAAATTGCTATAAAATCTCTGGTCCCTCGCAAAGCAGCTGGTCCTGATGGCCTTCCTGGCGACCTTCTTCGCATGGACACAGGCGAATGGGGTATGCTAATCGCATCGCTACTGAACGCTGCTATGGCAGGGGGCCCCCTCCCTGCTTCTTGGATGGCCGCCGAGGTGGTCCCCCTGCACAAGAAAGGCTCAAGAGACGACCCAGCTAATTACAGGCCGATCAGCCTGATAGATTGTTCCCAAAAAGTAGCGGGCAAGGTCCTCTTATCTAGAGTTCAGCAGTGGGCAGACGAAAACAAGATACTCTCGGATTTCCAGGCTGGGTTCAGAGCCGGCACAGGAACAATAGAACAATCGCTAAGGCTGCTCATGATCCACTGGAAGGTCGTCACGATTGGGAAGGGTACCTTATACCTGGCCTTCATCGACCTCTGGACGGCTTTTGATTTGGTGCCCAGAAACAACCTATGGAAGGTACTGTGTGACCTTGGTATGCCACCCTACTTGCTCCACTTGATCATGAAGTTCCATGAAAATAACTACGCCCAAATACGCTGGGGGCCAAATGGACAAAAGACCCCAAGAATAGAGGTGAATAGAGGTGTGCGGCAAGGTTGCGTACTTGCCCCAACCCTATTCTCCCTCTATGTAAATGGGGTGGTGGACTTCCTGACCCAGATACCAGCAGATGCGCCCCGTCTGGCAGGTCGTCTAATCCCTACCCTGCTCTTTTCTGACGATACTTTACTTCTGTCAAAATCTCCAATGGGCCTCCAGCAGCTTCTCTCTGGTTTTGACGATTTCTGCAAGCAGAGAGGTCTCTGTATTAATACAGATAAAACAAAGTATCTCATTTTGAACCCCCCACAAAAACTCGGCCCCCCTCCAACATTGGGGCCCGTTGCAGTGGAAAGAACCAAGATGTTCGACTACCTGGGCATCCGGCTGGTGGACTCCATGAAATGGGACTGTCACTTGACCAAAATGTTGTTGAGCCTGAAAAGAGTGACTGGGGCCCTGCTGAAAGAGCAGAGAGCAGCTTCCACAAAACCAATAGCGGCAGTAATGGACATTTACTCGGCCAGAGGAGTAAGTGCAGCACTTTATGGGGCAGAGCTCTGGGGGATGTCAAACATGAAAGAGCTAACTCGAGCCGAGAATACCTTCTTGAGAAGTCTAATGTCTCTCGGTCCATCTGTCCCCATCATACTATTGCAACTGGACATGGGCTGTCGGGCGATTGAAGACCAAGCAAAGTTACGCCCCCTGCTACTGTGGGCCCGCATCTGGAGAGTGCCAGAGCTCTCAAGTTATGCGGATGGCCTTCGGGAGATAATCAAATCCACAGGTTGGGCAAAAATAAAATGGCTAAGGGACATCAAGGCCCTACTTGCCAACCTGGGGCTGGAAGAAGCATGGCACCAACAGTCAGCCCCGCCCAAATCTACGTTAAAACAACTCTATTGGTCATGGGTGGCAAACAAAAGAAACTCTTCTACAACGACCTGCAAATCGACTAGAAACTTCGTGGAGTTCAAAGATGTCCCCATCAGAGAACTGTATCTGGACATTATCTCTGCCCCATGGGAAAGATCCCTGTACTTTAAATTTAGAGTAGGTCTTCTCCCTGTAATGGAGCTCACATGCCACTGGAAAATTCCATATCAGACTGCTCCATGGTGCCCCTTCTGCCCTCAGCGCCGTGAATCTGTCCCCCATTTGTTATTCGAGTGCCCTGCCTACAAGGTTCCTCGTATGAAATGGATTAAACCAATGTGTCTCACCTTGGGCACCAGACATTGCAACGTGGCACTAAGAATACTACTTACAGACATTCGTACATTTTTTGCATGCGCCACCTCGAAATACCTAGGGTGGGCATGGCGGATTCGGTCAAAAAGACTTAGGCAAATTGTTTAATCATGATTTTAAACTTATGGTCTGCTTTCGGCCTATCTCTTTTAGCTAATTTATATAATTCCCCCTCTAGAAATTGTAGGAAAAACGTTGATTCCTAGTATGTAAGGGGTTTTTTATGCTTTTTATCTAGCAATGTTTAAAATTGAATTTATCATGTATGTATGATTTTTAAGATATTTGTTATGTCGAAATAAAGCCTATTTGACTGACTGACTGACTATACTAAGACTTAGAATATTAGAATATTTTAATGCTTTGATTTATTGAAATACTTCCCAAATCTGCTAAGTTGCAGATTTTTGTATGGGCAAACACTATAAAATAAACCTTTAAGGTTAGCGTCATCTTTTCTCTGTCATTATTTTGAAGCCGTATTGATTTAAAAGAAACTGAAATGTATTTCCAATATTAGCTCCCCTTCAGTGCTTCAAGTCGACAATCAAAGGTCCACATGACCAGTGGGTGATAATATTTCATGAGTTTACTAAAACATTGGGGTGCAGATATCTCCATTCCATCACATCGCTCTGTCTGCCTTGGATGCGTTTAAGCCATCAGTTAGGAGCTGCATGGTTCTCCACCAGCTTTTGGTGAGGTGTGGCACAGCTCTGCCTGACTTTGCATCAATGTAAGGACCGACTTTATGCATGTTCACCCACAGTTTCTGCCTCTACCTGGACTACTAGGTACATGTACGGGTCCAGTGAGACTGAAATGCCTTGAGCCTTGCTAATCAGAACACAGTGCACGTGTCCGAACCTTAAAGTGGTTTATGTTTAATTAGCTTATACCTAATTGTGGAAGGGGAACAACACATACCTCAACTGAGAGACACCCGAGTGAGGGTTCCTCGGGTTCTAATCCTCCTGCGTCTCTGACGACCAGGAGTCCTTCTTCTTTGTTTCCCCTGCAGGCATGCAACCAGCGGATCGGACCCAGACCCATCCCGGGAACGGAACCTCACGAGCACCCTGACCCCGGAAGTCCCGAACCGGAACCAGCCTACCGGGAAACCGGAAGTCCCACCCCCATCCTAGGACCCGGAACTACAAAAGACGACGACGAAGAGAGGAGAGCGTTCCCGATAGCCGACTCGTGGCAGGAGACAGCGCGCAGAGAACCATCGAGGGAGAGCGAAAGGAGTGCGAGGATCGAAGGCGGAGAGTTGGAGGACGTCTGGACCGAGGAGTGGTGGAGTCCTCAGGAGGTGGCTGGAGAGCGGCCGTAACTCGCGGGAGAGTTACGGCGGGGCACGTGAGTACCGTGTTACCGTCTCCGTGTCCCCTCTTTGTAGAAACCTGTAAATATTTGTATAGAGCTAGACCCCACTGTTAGAGCACCTTTGCACTGTATATAATCGACTTTAGAGACACTGCACTTGTAAATCTTGTATCATATTCCCTACACACCCACCCCATCACCAGAGCACCTCTCTTCTACCCTCCCCAAACTTCTTTTCCCCCCTTCCATCTGTATCCCTATCCGTTCCCCTCCTCACGGTTCTCTCTTGTCCCGCACACCCTTGGTGTTGGTACCGGTACCGGAGAAGTCTATACTGAAAGGACTAACCCCTGCTTCTCTGTTTTCCCTCCGAGGTCATCCCAACGCCCGGAAGACGTGAAGACCTCTGGAAGATCCTCTGGCCCGTGTACACCTGGGAGCCTACCACAGCTTTGCCTCTGAACTCTATATGTATATGCTCACGTACTTTTGTCAGACAGAACAATAAAAGAGCTACCATAGCCCAATATATACGGCCTCCACGCCTGTTATTCCGGCCCGCAGCAACCCACAGACCACACTAATTGACATAGCCTAACTTACTGGTAAGACCCTAGCATTTGGGGCCAGGGGTACCCAGGGCCTTCAGTGACTGCAGCACGTGTTGTTCCTCCTCTAGAAGCTTGTTGCGTCCCTAAAGCTAAAACAGGAGGTCAGCCAACTGACTCTTGGAGTCACCTATGGGATCCTGGGTTCATCCAAACAGGTCCAGTCTCCCTGTAGGCTTCATACAGCAGGGCAGTCCTTCTTCTGCATCTTCACTAAATCAGGAGTGTACTGGTTTCAGGTTCTCTGATTGCCACTTTTATGTCCACTGCCAGCCTGTGGTGGGCGGCAATTTTTTGTCAATCTCTAAAGCTTGTTCTGGTTAGTTCTCCCTTCTAGCCTCGGTTTGGGTCCAGGATTTTAGGGAGCAAAAGACAGGGACAGGTCTGGTGTCAGGTTATTTTGTGTGTGCTGGAGCAGGTCCCTTTGAAGAGTAAACTGGGCAGGCCACAACCCCCACCTCCAGCCATCATGTCAGAAGACCCACTCCTAACTACACCCACCATCTTTGTCGACTGTCTCGCTCTGATACACATTTTACAGTGAGGGACCTATTCACAGCTTAAGGGCAGCTGTTGGAGCAGCATCATTTAATATCCAACACTTTACATGTAACATATATATTCAACGTGCATTGTACTATATATATATCTAGGTGCAATTTATTAGGCATGCTTTTATTGCAAGATTAATTAAAATCCTCGCAAAACAGAATTGAGTCATAAAAACAAACATCCACAAATAATTAGAACAAATCATGCAGTGTACACTCGTTAAAACAATGAAATGCACCAAGTGGCCTGTGTTGTTTTAAAAAACACAGTTATAGCCCTCTATATTAAAGCAAATAATAAACTGAATTCTACATATCTTTTAGGAGGCGAATAAAAAAACTTTTATCTTGAAAAAAAATGTAAAAGACTGTTGTATCCAAATCTTTAATAAAATTCAATATCCAGACACTTAAAAATATATAAAAATCATAAAGTGCTACAATGCAAACACTTCCAAAAATGGACTGTAATTTCATCACATTAAGAATGGAAGAAAATGTTGCTTTTCATAGTTTATAGTAGCTAGTACACACCGTTACGTTTTTTTTAAGACTAATTAGTGGACTTCATTTTACAGGCTAATAAAAAGGTTCTCATTAGGCGTTACATTTCGAACAATTCTAAAGTAGGCTATCACACTGAGCAAGGAGTAAGAAGTCTATTTTCCTTATTCAGAGAAATGGTGGTGGCTGTTCAATTATTTCGAGACAAATGTCATGAACTTGAGAAAGCAAGGCCATATTATCAAGCCTGGGTGATAAAATTATTGCCACTTTATCGGCAGGAAACTGCCACTAAAGTGGCGATAATGGGCTTGATAATATGCTCTATGGAATTCCAATCGAAGTTCATGTTAGATGTGAAGGACATCTAACATGAGCTTCAATTGGAATTCCATAGAACATATTATCAAGCCCAATATCACCACTTAAGCAGCAGTTTCCTGCCGATAAAGTGGCGATAATGTTATCGCCCAGGCTTGATATTATGCCCTGCAGTTCGTTATTTTGCGAAATCTCCTTTTAGGCAAAACCCCACTGCAGTTGCACATGTTCCGACCAGAGGCGCAACTAGAGCCAAATTTGGAGGGGGGGAGGGCTACTGAAAATTTCGCCGGGGGTTGACTCTTCCAGCTATAGGCAGAGTGTAGAGGCAGGGGCTGTAAGAAGGGCTGAAAAACAACAAAGCATTGTTAACAATTAAATGGTCTTTTTAAGACCTATGAAGTTCTTGGTGCAGCTACAATAAGAAGGTCGCCAGCCCGGGAAAGCTGGCTCAGCCGGGCTGATGCATGATGGGGGGTGCTGGAGCCCTTTTAGCCCAATGGGCATTGCATGCCTGGTTCCAAAACCTGAATATCAGTTTCAGCCAGTATTTTCAGCAATCTGCAAGGTTATGGCAGATGCCAATGACATTAACTAGTGGTTCGAAAGCCAGCACAAACAGTTTGTAGTGTCTTGCTGGACACGTTCTTGTGTCTCAGCAGGCACTGAGTTTACCAGCCCTTCCCTAGAGGGCTGGACACACATGCACCAGACACCCATCCATCACAGGTGTCACAAGTGAAGTGACCCTGTTAATAAAAGGGCCTGGGTACACGTGCTCATGGCCAGTTAAGTAACCACATGCCTGGTGTCTGTGTCATGATTTCAGCAGCAGGTGGACCAAGGGTCCACAACACAACACAGCTGATCCATCTCCTAGTCTGTATTAACAAAAGGCTCTTAAGGGAAAAAGCTCAAAGCGATATCTCATCAGAACTATTTATAGTTCAAGTTAAGAGGGTTGCTTCAAATAGGCTTCAAATAGTGAAGGGCCATTGAGGGGAGGGAGGGAGGGAGAGAGAGAGTGAGAGAGAGAGAGAGAGAGAGAGGGAGGGAGGGAGAGAGAGAGAGAGAGAGAGAGAGAGAGAGAGAGAGAGCGAGAGAGAGAGAGAGAGATTTTGCCTGTTTAATCACTATTTTAGAAAAATACTTATCTGACAGCCTCTTACGTCTTAGTTATGTGGCTTCTAGGTACTTTAAATATCTTTCCAAATAGATCAACACCTTGGAACTACCTTCCGTTATCACAGTCCGTAAATAAAAATGTATGACCTTCTCAACTTGTTTCAATACAAGAGATATTTAGATTAGAGAAGCAATCTACAATTGGCAAGATTGAACTCCAGTCTAAAGTAGGACTGAGATGAAGAGTTTGGGAAGCAGAACGCATAGAGATAGCAGTTGCATTGTATTTGCTCTAACTGAAGGGAATCAAACCATACAAGACTGTTGGCGAATATTTACTCTCTTGAGTCAGGGCAGCAGATATTTTTTAGTAGATGCCAAACGGTAATAGATACAAAATGTGCTGCATTTCTAATTGATGCTTTATGTGGCATAGTACGTCCTACCTCCTAAAACATTACCCCAAAGTATTTGTAAAAAGAGATTTTCTCAATACGGCAGGTGCCAATCAGCTAGTGGCCCTTCGTTTTATCCTTTTTTCCAAAAACTATGAACTTTGTTTTGGTCACGTTGATTTTAATCTGATTGGCCATGCAATTTCTAGCTAGATCATCAAGTTACCTTTGTAGTACAATTACGGTTTAATCTAGCAAGATGGTGTCATCAGCTTATTGGAGGTATGAATTATTTTGGGCATATTTATGACCCCCCTGCACCGCCATAGTGTCATATTTTGTGATGCTATGCCAGGACAAGTACATAATCATATACTTTGCGTGGCTTTAAATGCCCTCGTAGGTATGGAGTAAGGAAAGGCAGCAGAAATGGCTGTGTTTCCTTACTCTATAATAGCTTGGCATTCGATGGGCATTGCAGTGGGTGTTCCCATGCTACACCCATGAATTTTGATGCTTCCCCACATTTACAAGACCATGTAAACCTGGGGATGGACCAAAACCCTAGTGTAATTTCTCCCCATTTATCCCTCTTTCTATGTGTGCTGCACTCTACAGTATGCATAGAAAGAGAAACATTCCTCCCTGGATTGTTTCTGTGCAGTAATGTGCCTCTTCCTGCACTTAATCTTATTGGCAACACGTGCACCCTTGCAACATGGTGCTAAGGTTCCAGCACTGGGGCTAGGCTGCGGAAACGGCACTAGCACAGGGCAGAAGGACAGGAATGCACTGTATTAGATAAAGACGGTGCATTCCTCCCCTTTCACTTTGAACTAGGGCAGAGCAGCAAGGTAACTTGCTGTGGCGCCCTGTGCCAGATCCCATTAAATTAGGTCCTTTGTTCCACCAGCTTAGGTGGGCAAGCTCTTTTTGAAAGTCCTTCCCACAACAGCAGGATATAAACTAAAAAAGTAGGATCAGCAGTATGCAGCCTTGCTTCATTCCTTTATTCAGGGTAATTGTCTCCGAGGTTATCCCTTTTTAGCTTAATTTTATCTTCACCCATGTGTTGGAATATAAACCAATGATTGCAATCAATAAAGGCTGAAGGACACTCATTTGTTGAGTTTTGCCCAAAGCTTACCTCTATTGATGTTGATGAAGGCTGTAGTAAAGTTTATGAAGACAGATTATAGCAAATTACTTTTATTGGAATGGGTGTCTTCCACAACAATTTACAAGGCAAATACATTTTCCTCAGTACCGCAGCTGTTTACGGATCCAGTTTGGTAAAAAGAAATATGACATTTTTCTCTTTCTAGCTCTTTTAACAATAATTTTGTTTAAATCTTGCCTTCAACATTCAACAATGTGATGAGTTGAAAATTCTGAGGAGCTCTGTTTGACCATTTGTTTATGTATGTGACTAGCAGCAAGCCTCTCCAGCTGTCTGGAATGTTTCCGCATGTAAAACATGAATTGTAGAGAAGACTAAAAACCTTTGCCCACTGAAGCATCATCAATTTAGAAAATGAGAAAGGTATGCTAATGGGAACTGGACCCTCTCTACTGCAAATGGATATAATGGCTGCCTCTACAGCAGGTGCAAAAATATGGCCTCTTTTGCATCGCAGTTAGATTGTATGTATTCTAAAACAAACTTATCTGGTGGAGAGCCACTAGCATTATGTAGGCTTTGTATGTAACTAATGCACAGCTGCGGCCGATGTAGGTAGGATCAGCGGGGGGGGGGGGGTGATTTTGACAGACAACCACAAGGAAGAGTTCTAAAAATAATACATTTTCTCTCACTATCGTCCCCTTCCCCACCCAGCCCCACTGCTATTACCTGCACAGACCGCAGCTGCTAATACACGCAGCTGGAAGTTTGTTCATTGCTGAAGACCTTCTTTGTTTGTCTAGATTGTCACGCATGCAGGATAATAGTGACTATCGCTGCGCTGGTAATAAGGCCACACAGACACTTAGGTTGCTCGTCTGGGCCGGAAGTCACAAGCGACCCCAGACCCTTTATTTATGCTCTCTGGCCACGCCTGGCCAGAGAGTGCTACAATGTTCATGGGTGCTTCCGGGGCTTTGTCCAGATGGGACGAAAGGCTAGACCGCTAAATCCCATCCCAAGTTAGTCTTTCAAACAAAACATTAGAAACGCTTCTAACATGCAAAGTCAGTTAGTTTCCGGTTGGGCCGGGGATTCAGCCTGAGATTGTAAGGATGCCAGCGGCTCTCCTGCTCTCGTCGGGGACTCACTGGTTCTCTTTCACCAGCGATACTCCCGGGACTGAGGACCCCAGATGATGACGGCCTCGCCAGAGTTATCTTCGGCCGCGTCAGACTGTAACTCTGCAGTTCCCGACTGCTCCATTGTTTGTTGTGTTCTGACTGGTGATGAGACTTTCTTGAACCATGAGATGTTTCTTGTTATCACCTCTCCGTTTCGTTCTGCAGTGACGGCTGTTCCTTTGGTTGATTTTACAGTCCACAGCACTGGCTCATAGGGAGTGTGAAATTTTCTTCCGCTCCACCGATTTCCTATTAACACGGAGCTCCCTGGCATCACAACCCGGGCTCGCGCTTGTCGTCGACAACTTGCTTTGTCGTTGGTTAGCTGTCTCCGTGTTTGGGTGCCCGCTGGGTCGTATGGTTCTTCCCTCCAGTTGTCGGCCATGGGTAGCATGTTGTGCCGAGGTCCTGTCAGCATGAGCGACCATGGAGACCATTGTGTTGTACAGTGAGGTGTGCTGCGCTATTCTCTCAGGAACTGTTGTAAAGCGACTTCCGGGTCAGTTTGTTCAGCCATTGCTATGCGCAAGACTTTGTTGGTGGTGCGCATGAATTGTTCGACCTCACCATAGTCTTGTAGCCACTGAGGGGTAATTCGGTGATGTTTGACTCCCAGTTGCGTCAGGAACGCTTTGAACTCGCTGCCCTGGAATGGGGGCCCATTGTCTGTTTTGAGAACGTGTGTCAGGCCAAATAGGGCAAACGACTTCTCTAAGACAGGTTGTAGATTGGCAAATGCCGTAGACGCCAGTACTTCTACGATTGCATACTTGGTGTAGCTATCGATCAAAACAGCTGTTACTCTCCAAATCAAGACTCACCCACGACCATGGCGATGGGGCCAGATCTTCGGTGATCACAGGTGCTGGGGCTTCGGATCTGCTGGTGAGTTGACAGGCTCTGCAGTTGCGCACAACAGTGTCCACACTGTCTTCTAGACCCGGGAACCATACTTTTTCTCTCATCCTCAACTTCATTCTCCCAATACCCTTATGACCTTCATGTGCGAGGACTGTTGCGCGTTCTTGCAGGCTTTGTGGGACAACGATCCGTGAACCCCTCAGTATGATTCCGTTTTCTGCGGAACTGAGTTCATCTCGAACTTTCCAGAATATCCCCAGGCGGGTCCTGTCGGGCTCACTCCACCCCTGGATGTTTTTGAGAAATCCTTCCCATGATCCATCCTTTAGAGCATTGGCTACTCTCTTGGGAATCATATCAGTGTCCATGTGTGTCTTTATCTCGTCTATCGAGAGGGCTCGTGTGCATGACCACTGGGAGATCATGTTGACAAATTCTTCTGTTTTTGTCTCTTGATCAGTGTCTGTCTCGGCTGTGGATGTGGGGTGACGTGATAAGAAGTCAGCAGGGTTCTTTGCACCTGGTCGATATGTCAGCTCCATCTGGTAGTGCTGCAGTTGGATCGACCACTTTTCGATTCTGGGAGGTGGGTGAGGTGCCGTTTCTTTGAAGCGCGGGAGGAGAAGGTTGATGGTCTGTTACTACTCTGAATGGGTGGCCACTCACGTATAAATGAAAATGGTTGCACGCCCATTTGATAACTAACGCTTCCCATTCTTTTTGTGAGTACCGGGCTTCCGTTGCTGTGAGTGCTTTACTTGCGAAGGCTAACGGGACCCAGGTCCCTGGTTCGGTCTCCTGGGTGAGCAAGGCTCCTAGGCCCACCGGGCTGGCATCTACCAGCAGTTCTGTTGGGCGAGTTGTGTCGAAGTATGCCATGGTAGTGCTATCTAATGAAGCTCACTTCACTTGTTTGAAAGCTTTGTCTTCTTCCTGGGTCCACCGCCAGGGGGTTTCTTTCTTCGTTAGGTTTCGCAATGGCTCCGCAATCGTGACAAGGTTTGGAATAAATCTTCTGCAGTATGTTGCCATCCCCATAAAGCTTCTCACTTTGGAGGCATTAGTTGGTGCGGGAGCGAGTTGGATCGCTTGGGATTTCCTGGGGTCCACCTTCACATCCTCCAAGCAGAATACATACCTGAAGAAATCGATTGTCTTACAGAAGAACTGGCACTTCTCCTTGTGAAGGGTCACGCCATGTCCTGTCAATCACTGAAGAGTGGCTCTGAGTCGACGGTGGTGGTCCTCAATTGTCGCCGAGTAAATGAGGATATCGTCGCTTACATTGAGGACACCCTGGAGTCCTGATAGGATTTCCCTCACAGCGTTTTGGAATATTTCTGCTGCGGAAAATATCCCAAAATTAAGTCTTTTATATTGACGAAGCCCAAGGTGGGTCAAAAATGTGGTAATATACCTGCTTTCTTACGCAAGTTTCAACTGGTGATAGCCAGCATTTAGGTCCAACTTTAAGAACCATTGTGAGCCATTAAGGTCGTCAGAGATGTCATTGACTATTTGTGTCAGGTGTCTCTCTCATTTTATGGCTTGGTTAGGCATTCTTATATCGATGCAGATTCAGATCTTCCCTGGCTGCTTTGGCTTTTCAGCGATTACCATGGGGGATACCCAGGGGGTTGATCCTGCTACTTTCTCGATCACTCCTTGTTGTTCTAGTTTTAGGAGCTCTTGTTCTACTAGTGGTCGGAGATGGAAGGGTATCCGTCTGTGTCTTAGTGCAATAGGTTGTACTGCCTTATCTATATGCAGTTTTACTGGTGGTCTCTTTATGCTCCCTAGTCCTTTAAATAGCTGTGGGAACAGGTCCAGGATGTCGACGCAATTTGCTCCGTCGGTCTCCCTCATCGCTATCAAATAACGGTGACGCAGTGGCAGGGTCAATTTGTTCACTGAAGGGAGGAAGTGCGTTGATTTGGGAGTGTACCGAATGTGGTGGCGCAGGTGGGGCCACGACCTGTTGAACTGCTGTTGCTGCTGAATCTGACATGGTGTACTCTTGTTTAGCAGTAGTATCTGTGTTTCGTCATGTGCACGTGATTTTCCAGTCTCTTATGTCTGTGGCTCTATATATCTTGTGTAAGAATTGTGTTGTTATTGCCAATGCTTGTGTGTTGGCTTTGACAAGGTTTGTTGTCTGTCTCTGTTTTATCTTCTCAGGTGGGTCTTGGATTGTATCACCGTTGTTGTCTTCCTGCTTGGTGTCTGATAGGTTAAAGCTCTTCTTTTGTGTTGGGGAAATTTGCTCCTTCTACTGCTTGTTTATTTGGGCCTCTCTGGGTGGGCTTGATCCTGTTGCTGGGTGCTGAGTTAGTAGCGCGGTGCTCACTGTCCCCTTCTTTGACTGCTCAGCAGTTTTGCCGGCTGCTCTGTGTCTTCGCTCTCTTTCCTTTGTGCTTGACTGGGCTTAACTGGGCCTCAGACGCTTCTGCGCATACGTGCGCTCATTCTGATGAGACAGGGTTCCCGGGCAGTGTTGTGAAGCTTCCCTGGGACGCATGCAGGTTTTTCCTGTTCAGGGCACTGATAGGCGCTGGGCTGTGTTGCGCTCTGCTCAACGTGGTGTTTCCCGAGCCTGTCACTCGTCTCACTCCGAGTCTGCCGCTGCTGGGCTTGGCTGGCATCCTGCACGCCGGCGCTGCCTCGGGTAACACAGTAGGTGTCTGTTTCTTCGGTGAGGGGTTGTGTGTTTTCTTGTAGACCCAGTTCGCTTATCCCACTCTCGTCGACAGTGTCACGTTGCTGAGGGGATGCGCCGCATGGAGGATAATAGTGACTATTACTGCGCAGGTAATAAGGCCACATAGACACTTAGGTTGCTCGTCTGGGCCGGAAGTCACGAGCGACCCCGGCCCCTTTATTTATGCTCTCTGGCCACGCTTGGCCAGAGAGGGCTACAATGTTCATGGGTCCTTCCGGGGCTTCGTCCAGATGGGTCGAAAGGCTAGACCACTACATAGATAAAGGATTAGTGTAAACCAGAATTCACTGGAATTCTTTTGTTGAGCTGCTTCATGCAGTAGAATCAGATGCTTTTCTTTTTTATCTTTTTATGTCCCAGAGCGTTTACCCAATAAGAGTGCCAAAGTTGTTTAGCTTCCATTCCTGAGGCTCTGTCTCCAGAGCAGATCTTCCGATGCCTCATAGTTCTGTCCAGTAGCGTCTTCAGCTTCCATAGTCCTAAATGATCAGCGGAGATCAAGCCAGGCGTCAATGATTGACCTTTTTTAGAAATAACTGTGCTCTACCTTATTTTGAAGGCCATTTCCGAAAGCAATGCAGTGCAGTGAAGCATGACTATCTGTTCATTAATGAGGGGGAGGCATGTTAAGCATTTGCATACATTGCTACATTTCTTTCACAAGCTTCTCTGGCTGTTGTGTTTGCCATTTCAGTTTCCTAGTACGTTCCACCTCACCAGAAGAAGTTACCATTCTTTTAGGGGGGATGAAACTCTGGTTCTCAGTATAATATGTTTCTTTAGTAAAAATGGTTACTTGCTAAAGTGGGGATGGTAACAAAATCCAAGATATACTTGAAATACCTAACTGTTATCCACATATAATCCAAGCTCACTTACTGCTGAGGAAGGCACGAGTGTAAGCAGGTGGTCTATCTGAATTAAACCAACCATTTAGGGATCGCAGGCCAAGATTATAAAACTCAATAACGAAGGATTTCCCCTCTTTATCTGATTTAATATCTGTAACTAGAGTGGGGGGATTTCCAATATAAATCTTCTATGTCATGCTTTTCAGGCACACTGTCACCTTGAATAGGACGCAATTAAAGTTACCGGTGATGATCCATGTTGCGTTTTAAATTGTGTTATTGGTTGATAGGGGTGTAAGCTCTGGCCTAGAAACAGTACATTTTTATAAATTATTTAACACCAAAATGACAAAACAGCAATCAGTAGAACCAGAGTTATCAATTTTTTAACTTTTTAGTGAATACCAATGCCTAAATGATCAAAGCACCAACTGCAAACATTGAGTCGCATAAGACAGAGTCAAAGTTGAAAAATATAGCCAACTACGATGGGTGTAGTTCGGATACAAGATGAGGACTAGGCCCGGTCAGCGCTTACCTTGGAACCTGGATACATTTTCGAAAAAAATGTTCTGAGAAGGTAAATTTAAGAATGACAAGACTGCAGGAGGTGTTCGAAGAGGGAGTGGAATTGCCGTATAGCCTTTGGTTGAAACTACGATGAAGATTCCTACTTTTGGACTAAGGGCCTGATTACGAGTTTGGCGGTCTGACTGCCAGAGAACCGTGGCCGTGATGTCCATGGCCCCACTGTGCCTGCACCCAACCAACCCCCCTATTATGAGTTCATCAGTCTGAAACACTGACCGGTGGCACAACCAACTCACTGCAGTGATTTTTTTTTCTCCATCACCATGGCCTCGCCAAAAAAACAGCCTTCACTGAGCAAAGGGTTGATAGTCATGGTGACTGAAATAATTAGAGTTGAGCCCCATATTTTTGGAGCCCAAGCCCAGTATACTGCTCACACTAAGAAACAGGAAATGTCGAACAGGATAGTCAAAAGAGTGAATGCTGGTAGGAACACCCTGTGACATCTTATGTGGTAAGTATTACATCTTGGCTTGGCTGCTGTCAACACAATTGAGCTTTCCCTTCTTCCTATGATGTTTGGGTATGTGTTTGATGTGTTTTAATTGGATTTGTGTCTATCCACATGTGGACGGTGTCAACGTGTCATCCCTTTGTGTAGTTCTGCATGGACATGTGTCCATTTTCCAGTGTGTATCATAGAGCTTCTTCATCTGAATGTGTGCCACATGCTATGAGTGTTGTGTTTGCTTTAATAAGTTGCACCCTCCCCATTGGCTAACACATGCCTGGCACTTTCTTATGCTATTGATTGTCCCTCATATACTTCAGTTCCCAGGTCCAGTGAACATGGTGTAAGTCTGACATGAACAAAATGTAGTGTGTGCCAGTGCCCCAGCCTTTGACTGTTCCCCTCAATAGAAGCCTAGGCATCCTGCAGAAAGTATTTCTACTGTGCCCTTAGAATGTTGCTCCCACTGCTTTTACATTCATCTATAGAGTGGCATTACCATTTGATGTGTGATATGCTTGAGAGTCTACTACAGAGTTGTAGCTGAGAATGTGTGTTTAAGTTTGAGAACACATCCTTACTTATGTTACTTTGACCTCATGATAGGAGCAGGCATGTGTGCATTGTGATTGTCTAATACTCACTGAGAAATGTCGGTCAGAAATGAAATCCCAAATCCTTTTAATAGTCATTTCAATGTGACTTTCACAAGACTTGATAAATTATGAGCTGTGCAGCTAGTGAAGATAAGTATGGCCATGGCAGAGAAGTGAAAAATGTCAAGTGTAATTTGTGTCTTCAATTGATAGGTGTGATGTTGTGGAGGAGCTTGTGTTGTCGTACACATATGGAGGCAGACATCACTCTCACTTTGAATAAGATACTGACACATGTCCATTTTTGTATGGTGTGCTTGGGCAGTACCAGTGTTTGGGCCTGGAATCGCATCATACAGTTTTGTGTAGGCAGATCATTAAGAAACATTCCCAGCTAGGGACACCATATACGTGTGCAATTATAGGGGGCCCCACTTCCCTTGCCTGGTCCACCGCGATGCAGCATGTTATAGGGATGTCAATGGCAACATGTATTTGTATGCCTTACTGGAGAAAAAGTCTGTGACTGTGTCTGTTTTGGATGTGATCAAGAAGGTAGAGCAGCGGCACAAATGGCAAGGATGGCCTCCATGTTGTCACAGGACATGTGGATGTGAGTAGACTTGAGTTTTGTTCTGATATCCCTCCCCTTCTGCTGTCAAGGATGCTGTGGTGGCACCACCAGGTTTCTGCCTGCTGTGAGGCAACTTGTATTTGGGTGGGCAGTTTCCCTTGCAGTCTAAGCCTCACATAGCCTAATTGGACCACTCCACGACAGCTGTGCTCTGAGACTGCAGGCGGTGTCAGTGGAGTGGCAGTGTGGCGGCCAAAACACCCAACTCGTAATAGGGTGGTTGGAACACTGAGCTCAATGCTGCCGCACTGCGCTTGCTGGCACAGTGGTCCATGGACCACCGAACTAGTAATCAGTTCCTTAGTTACTGAAATAGAAGTACAAAATCTCAGTTGGGAGAGCCAGAGGACTGTAGACTAAGATAGTTCCACAAGGTCAGATACCCCTTTGGTGAAGGACGGCTGTAACAGAGTTGCTGCTGCAGAAAATAACAGAGTGGGAGAAGCTGTAAAGTCAATCCAACTGGCAAAGTCAATCCGCCATGGGTGGGTAGATGAACATGTTCTTCAAGGTCTCCTCCTGATTTTCAGAGCAGTTTTGTAGTCACATTTATTTAAGTACCTTCTTTTGGATTTTGGCTATTTGGGCCCATTTAGCATCACATTCAAGGGTCCAGGTCTGGAGGGACACACTTGGAAGGTCAGAACTCTCTCAGGCTGGGTCCAGGTATGGATTCAAGATGGGGGTAACCTTTTATGTCCCTGTGGCTCTGAATAGAAGACCATCAAACTAGCCCTTGTGAGTCACTCTGTAGATTCTGGGTTCGTTGAAGATCCAGTCCTTGTCCCCAGGCAGAAGGTAGCAGAGCAGTAGAACAAATAGGGCAGCAAAGCAGCGAACCAGCATTCTTTAATATCAGCAGTCCAGCAGAGGGGCAGTCCTTCCAACAGCACAGCAGTCCTTTGTCATAAATTAGCAGCAATGGGTTAGCGTTAGCAGAAGCCATTTTGTCTTTCTGGCAGCCATTTTGTCTGCCATGTGCTGCCATGTGCTCACCATGTGCTTTGTCCTACCTTCCTGTTAGCTGCGCGTGAAGTCTGCCCAGTAACAGGATATTTTTAGCCTCCTCCACTTTAACGCATGCTCAGAAATGCCCGGTAGGGTCTGCAGCAGTTACTGATTAGTTTCAGATAGGAATGTGTTTACTACGTTCTGAAAACTGTTAGCTCCTCCCACTTTGTTGAACAAAGAGAACTTGTATGTCCATATTAGGCATTTTTGTGTGCTCGCATGAGCCAGGACTGCCCCTTGCATTTATGCTTACTATGTAATTCTAAAACATATAAAAAGCTCCAGGTTTCTGCATTCTGCAGACTGCCTCATTAAGTTGCTATGGCTTCTGTGCGACGTAGCCTCAGCTCATGTGAGTTTAATAAAATGTTTCTTTTGATATTTCAGTTTCTCTGCCAACTTTTGTTCAGCTTTTGAAGGACTGAGTATCAGCGAGACCCCTGAGAAAGAGTTTTGATTTCCTCACCTTGTTTTTGGCAAAGCCCCTACGACTTAGAAGTGTATTGAAGAGCTGGTGTCTGAGGTACTCATTTTATACCATGGTGCCCTTCTTCCGGAAGGTTTGAGAAGCTTCTAGACAGAGCCTTTGAAATGCATGGAATTTCCTGACTCCCCTGCCCTTGTTCCAAGCTGGCTGCAGTGAAAATATGAGGTGGTTAGTCCCTTTGTGTGAAGCAAGATCACAGGCTTCTCAGTTGCAATTGGGGCAAGGCTCAGCTCTACCCTGATGCTTCCAGCTGATTTCCTATTCAGGAACACTGTTTCCCTCTAATGTGTGACAGTCTGGGAGGAATTCACAAAGTCTTACTGTTATTTACACCAGTCGTGACCCAGGCCAGGCTATAGAAATAAAAGGACTAAGGCAGACAAATGTCAACTTTCTAAAAGTGTCATTTTTTAAATTGTGATCAAGACCTGACTTCACCTTTAAATAGGGCCTTTAACCACAATTCCAACAACACCAAACATGACATAGCTACCTGCTCCCAATTGGAAAATACAGCTAAATAAATATTATAAGGAATCCCAATGTTCTTCTAAGGGAGGGGTAGGCCTCACTGTAGTGAAAAACTAATTTTGGAGTTTTTCACTACCAGGACATGTGAAATGTAAAAGTACATGTCCAACCTTTTAATTACACAACAACCTGCCCAGTAGGCAACTTAGGCCTACCTTAGGGGTGCGTTATACATAATAAAGGGGGAATTTAAAGTTTGGAAGGTGGGTTAGAATGTCAAATGAGCATGACAGTTTAAAACTGCTCTCAGGCTGCAATGGCATGCCTGGGATATGTTTTAAGGGCTATTGAGTGGGTAGAACAATCACTGCTGTGGGCAAACTCAGCATTTAAATTACAAGCCCTAGTATATGGTATACCTTAGTAAAAAGGACTTACAAGTACATTTAAGATGCCAATTGTGTATAAGACAATTTAATCTTGTTTTATGGAGAACTTTAGAACTGATTAGCAGTGGTAAAGTGCATCAAGTCCTATGTCCAACCAGAGTTCTGATACCAACAAAATTGGTTTCAGCTACAGAAGGCATAAATCCGGGGAAATACCATGTGAAAGATGGTTGTGTCTAACACCCTCTTATTTAGGGGGTGTTTCGCCATGTAGCCTTGGTTTGTCAAGCATTACTTTCCCTTCAAAGAGTATATTTATGTCTTTTGATCTTAAAATTTAATATAAAAAACTATAAATGGGGTTGTTAGTTTTATGTTGCATCCTCCAAATAAGCAGGCATGTTTTGCTGATTTTGGTGAATGTCTAAATAAATAAAGTTGAACTGAACTCATTTGTGAAAATTGTTGTTGCAGATAGTCATGTCTCTTCCATATTATCAGTATCTAAACAAAACTATAATAGAATTTTGAAAATTATACATGAAATGAATCTTTTGCCAAGAAATTACTAATAAATGCAACATTTCAAGGGCACAAAAATACACACAGTTTATTTTGCACTACAAAAAAATGGAGGATTTCAAGAGAAAGTGTGCAACAATCAAAAGTGTACTAATAGCCAGGTTTTTCAAAGATTACGAAAACAATGTACACCATAATATTTTTTTCAGTGGATAGTTGTGCACCCAGTAGGGTTGCCACCTCACTCCAAGTCACCAGAACAAAGATCTTTAATTCTCCAACCTAATAGGTCAAGAAACAGTTAGCCTTTGGTTACTTTATCTCAATCAGTAGGACCTATTGATCTGAAAATAATGGCTGGACGGACTACAGGCCCTGTTGCAATGTGTCGGATGTCTGTAGTCACAAAACAATCTGCAGATAGACTTATTTGGCAGCACAGTTAATACAATATGCTGTAGAAAGATCATAGCAAAAATTGAGTTTTGGTGGTGAAGGGAAGGTTATGAGAAGATCTGACTGTGATGTTCTTATATGAAGCCTAGGTGGAGTTTGCAGAGTTTAACTCAGCAGAACTGCACGAAGTGCCAGAAAAACTCTGCCGTGCTCCACGGAGTTCCGACCAGTGGCGGAGTCTGTTAAGTTGTGTTTCTTGCACTGATTTTTCATGCCCAGAGTTTGTCTTGCACTGTAAAATCAGAACAGCTCAATGCAAATGACAGATTTCTCAACTGCAGCGACCGTCTGCAATGAGAAATCTCACCAGGAGGAGGTCTAGTGCTTTGTTTTATTCAGCAGACACTCACCAACTTACCATTGGCAAGCTGCTTGAGAAAAAAAAGAATCAAACTTTGAGTCACTTTGCAGAGTTATCTGGATCTTCGCACGGAGCGTGGAGTGGGCAAATCTCAGTGAACTACGCCGCAGAGCTGAATTCTTCACCCACCTTATCCTATAAATACAATTTTTCCTGTGCCTGTGATTTTATGCTGAAGTGTATATGTCTTTCTGGCTGACAGTTGTTGAGAGTCACAACTCAGATTTGAGATGTGTGCACTGGTAGGTGGTGTTTGACGTAGCCCTCGCTGCAGGGTCACCCTAAATGTTTTGCCTTGGCCCTCCACTTTTTGCTGCAAACAGGTTTTGTTGGCCTTAGTGCTAAACTGTTTGTGCTCACTCCCTAAAACATGGTACACTTGGTTTACACATGATTGGCATATGTAATTGACTTATACATCTCTTTTAGAGTTGTATATCATATATCTGGGGCAAATTCAATGCTACTAGTGGGCCTGCAGCAGTTATTGTTCCACCAACTTAAATAGCCCCTTAAGAATGTCCTAGTCCTCCTGTTGCAGCTTGAATGCAGTTTTAAACCACTAATTCAACCTGGCAATATAACCCCTTGCCAACCCTAAACTGCCCTTTTATTGCATATGAGACACCCCTAAGGTAGTCCCTAGATAGCCCATATGACAGAGTGCATTGTCAATAAAAGGTAGGACATGCACTTCTTCTCTGGTATTGAAAAACTATTACATTTGTTTTTCACCATTTTAGGCATACCTGCCCCATACAACAATATTTGGTTGCATTTTTACATTTAGTAAGTGCTAACCTTTGAATGGGAACAAGTAAGCATTTAGGGCCCGATGTAGGTAAATCTAGATTTACCACTTCATAAATACCGAATCATACCGAATCGGTATTTATGAAGTGGTAAATTAGAGGGGGGGAGATGTAGGTATTTCAGATTCGGTATCCCCCATTGCTTCCTATGGGCCTTGAAGCCCATAGGAATCAATGGGCATTACCGAATCGGTAATTACCGATTCGGTAATTACCGATTTGTGCAAGGGTGCAGGGGGTGTCACTTTGACACCCTCCAGCACCCCAAAAAAAGGCATGTGAGCCATGTGGCACACAGACATGCCCTAAGGGCATGTCTGTCTGTCACATGGCATAGGTGTGCATGCACACATGTGCATGCACACCTGGATTCGGTATTTTAACACCCAATTGGATTGGGTGTTAAAATACCGAATCTGAAGGGCCTGTGGGACTGAAAGTAGTCCCACCTACATCCCAAATTAAAAAAATCGGTAAAATTACCGATTCTGTATTTTTGCGATTCGGTAATTTTACCGAATCGGTAAAATACCGAATCGGACAAAAAAAGGTGCCCTACATCTCAGTAGGCCAAATACCGGTCGGAAACGGACGAAATCGGCCGTTTCCGACCGGTATTTGGTACCTACATCGGGCCCCTAATGATTGGTGTCTGAGCAATTGTAATACAAAATAAGATTTTATTTTAAAATTGTAAAAATGCCACTTTTAGAAAGTCAATATTTCCCTGCCCTTTGCTATGTGGTGCCTGCAGCTTGTCTTAGGTCACATAACTGGGTGAACTTGTCAGTCGGACTTTGTTAATAACTCAAAGAGAGTCACAAAATAGAGGGATTTGGATTGACTGAATGTTCCATCTACTAAAAGGATGGGGAGGCAGAGCTGAGCGCAGTCACACTTGCAACTGTATATGCTCTGATCTGCCTTCACACAAAGGACTTGTTCTTTCAGTTAGGTTGGAGACAGGGCAAGGAAGTCAGGATTCTTAAAGGACTGCAGTGAGAATTTTCCGGAAACTTCTCCTACTTTAAAGAAGGCACCATGCACCATTTTCTGAACATGCTGAAGGACTCCGAGAAGACAGACAGCTATGTACTCCACAAGGCTTCTTTGCTGCACCTGAAAGGTCTACTTTACTGCTTGGAGCCTGTCTTGAATCTTCAGAGGCCTGCCCTGCTAATTGCTCTCTGCTTATTCATCTCATCCCAGGGTTACCAGACTGACTAGTTTGCTGGCCTCCTGTTCAGAACCTGCAGGACAGAAAAGTCTTCCACCATCTTGAACCCACACCTGGACCCAGCCTGGGTGAGTCCTACCCCCCAACGTGGTGCCCCTCCAGTCCTGGACTTATGGTGGTGGTTATAAAGTTACCCAGATAGCCAAAATTCAAAACTTAGACATGGAAATATTTTGGATATAAGCAGCTCTGAAAAAAGAGATTAGACTGGGACTAACATGCTCATCTATTCCCCCAAAAAGCATTGTTAGTCAGGCTGACTTCTCAGCAGCTCCTGTTACATTCTCTTCCACAGTAGCAAATCCCGTTTAGCGGCCTTTCGCAATAGGGGTATCGGCCTCCTGAAGCTCTCATCGGCAACAACCTCCTCCCTCACCCCACTGAAGATTTTCGACTTCCCAAAAAATAACTAAGTCTGAATATATAGATTTTCACAGTGACTTTGTCCAGCAGCTCCCAAATGACAATGCTCCTTCCTTGACCACCACCTGCGCCCTTGGCCTGATTAACTTAATTTTGTCAGAGTACTTTTTCACCGAATGTATTCTATGTTTGAAGGTAAGTACTTACTGGGCCCAATCCACTTTTTGTATTTGACTGGTGCTCCATTGCAATTTGCCATATTCTATTTACTTTGACACAATCTTGCACATTTAGATGTGAATGGTTGATGCTGTGATCTTGTATGTATTAGTTTTCACCTTCAAATTGTGAAATTCATGCCTCTAGTTCTACTGATTGAATTTTTGTCATTTTGGAGTCAAATCATTTCTTAAAATGAACTCTAAGTTTTTTAATTGGTGTTGGATTTTTCTTGTGTTGCATTTTCACTTTATAAATGTTTTTTGTGCTGCATAAATAATTCACACATTGCCTCTAAGTTATTCCTGACTCCTTTGTGCCAAGCTACCAGAGGATTGATCACAGATAATGTAGGAATGTTGTAATTCGCTGTGACAGGGACTGTAATTGTTGCTTGAAAATAAGTTACCACTGCTTTCCCTAACATCCAAGTTCCTCACAGATTAGTACTGGTTGTGCAAGCAACCATGATGGCTAGCTTATGGATTCTGCCTGCCTGATGGTTTAAATTGTCTAGTGTGGCTATACCTGAATGAAGAGCCCTAACTAGGGCAAAACTGGCCCCAGGTTGCTTGTACTTCAGTACAGGGAGGACCTAGCCTGGCAGTCGGACTGGACTGTTCCCAAGTGGAGCAGGGTTAAGAATGACTTGCATAAGGCTTGGTCCAAACTGAGGTTGCATGGTGGGCAAAAAAAACCAACGGCTGGGGATACAGCCTGAGCAATTGCCAGTGACTGGGAACCATTCGAGCATTCCATCCAGCATTTAATTTACCACCCTTAGTGTGACAGGTATGCTCAGAAGGAGGTTCCATGCTCACTGTGCCACTGGAATCAAGCTATAACTGGCTGATTAGCTCATAATAATGATTGTTTGTTTTCCAGGTCAGGGAGGACCTAGCCTGGCACTTAGGGCTGGAGTGATTCAACAGGATCAGGGTCAAGGCTGATTGGCATATCCATGTGTCCAAACTGAGGTGGCATGGTGGATGAAAAGTGATGGATTAGGATGTGGCCCGAGTGAATTCCATTGGCTGCAATTAAATCAAGCATTCCATCCATTTCCTTGTTGATCTTACTTTTAAAAAGTCAGCATTTACTTGTCCTAACCGTCTGGTGCCTTGAACCTGTATCCTGGGCCAAATGACTAGGTGTAGCTGGCAGTTGGTCTTTGTGTACTACTCACAGACAGTGAGACAAAGGGGAATATGTGTTGGCACAATTGTTCCTATCTCTCAGAGGGAAGGGGAGGAATATCAGCTACCACACTTGAACATTACAAAGACTCTGCCTCTGCACACTCACAAAGTGTTTCACACTAGTCTTTTGTGGCACCAGACAGTGTGGGACCAGGCCAAGAAGGTAGGAGATTCTAGATACCTCTCTACAGGGAGGGCTCTAGAAACGACTCCCTCTTGAAAGGTGGTACCAAGTATAAATATTGAACCCTCAAACCTAGCTCTTCAGTACCCATATGAACTTGTAGGAGGCTCAGAAAAAGACTACTGTGCTCCTCTGTTGCACAAAGGACTTCAACTTTTCTACTCGGGCGCCTACTGCCCTGCTCCCTAAATGAGAAGGATTGGGCCGGCATCTGGAACGTAGGACCAGCAGAGTGACTCAAAGGGCTAATTGGATTCTGTTCTAATCAGAGCCCTAGTGACAGAAAATGCTCGAACCATCATAACCCTGTCCCAGGTCTGTGCCTGCCGTAAGTACTGCCCCGTAAGCGGTGCTGCTCGAGTATTAGACACTTGATAGTGGCCCTGAAGATGCTCTGCCAGCCCAGCTGCGGTCCCTGTGGAACCAACACTGCAAAATACATCAACCTGCAGCTTATCAGAACTGATGCTGAGCAATGAATGAATGAATGAATGAATGAATGAATGAATGAATGGGTGTCTTATAATGCACATAACTTAACCCCAAGGGGCATCAAGGCGCAGGTAACAGACATATAGGCACAGCAAAGCAGATAGGAAATATAGTAAAGATTAATACTTAATAAGCCAGGGAAAAAGCCATGTCTTCAAAAGTTTACGAAAAATCACCAATGAGGGTTGGCTGGAAAGTTCAGGTGGGAGCGTGTTCCACAGTTTGGGCACCAAGAAGGGAAACGCTCTTTCTCCCCATCTTACCTTATTGAATCTGGGGACGGTGAGCAGGCTTTTGGTGGATGAGCGAAGGGGTCTGCTGGGGATGTAGGGGCTGATTAGAGATTTAATCCCTTCAGAACCTGGACCAAATACAGCCTTGTGGGCCAGGCAGAGGAGTTTAAAAGAAATTCTGGCCTGAATTGGCAGCCAGTGGAGGTCTTTTCTCGCCTTGGTGGCCGATGAGCGCCTAGGCAGATTAAGAACCACCCTAGCAGCGGCGTTCTAAACCACCTGAAGTGGCTGACTCAATTTCTTGTTAATACCACCATATATCGCGTTACAATAGTCGAGCCTAGAGGATACCAGGGCGACCGTTGACTGTTTTTGTGCCTCAGGGGACAAATAGAGGGCAATCTTTTTTAATGTCCGAATAATAGTACAATCAAAGTCAATGGAGATCCCTGGAAGAACAATTCTTTTTTTCAGTATTATTACCTCTCATACATCCAAAAGCTCTTAATATTAATTTTTTTTTTTAATTTGTCTTACATATGACACCCACACTAAAATGTAACATTTACACTCTTTTTATTTTGCATAGAAGGTAAAGAGGAATCTTTCTTTGCATCACAGATTAAAAATTGCAGAAAACATTCTGGAAGCGTACCATTTATTTAAAATATATACAGTATATCACACTAAAAATAAAATTCATTAGTTACGAAAAAGCAAGGAACTTATTATATAAAAGCAATTTCTATATCTAGACAATTTATTACAATACATTCAATAATCACAGTATGTTATAAAAACCCAACATTCCCCTTTCTTACAGTAGCATCCAATATTCTAACTACACATTATAGTGATCCAATAGCCTTCCAATGTTTTTCTACAGGGAACTACAGTATCCAAAACTTTTTTTTTGTATATCTGTTCTTCCCTGGGGCTTTATTTGGATTCTGTTTTTCAATGCGTCAACGCATTTCGGTGTTATACCATTGATATAGTAACACCTTCTTCAGGACAGAACAATTCAAAGGGGTCACCGTTTCCAATTTAGGTATCCTTTCTGTATATATAAAAAATCAATATCAGTAAAGATAAAGATGTTAGATGTTCCCATCACTCCCATTGTTGGTCTAAAAATTCTTTTGGGTACATTCTAATGCATCATGTTATTTTTTTCTTCTTCCTAAGTTGCATATGATCTTTTTTATGCATCCAAAAATTCTCTTATGTTACAACACTTGCAGATTACCTTATTTTTCATTCCTATGTTCAAAACAGCATACATTTCCCTCTGTTGCATTTTAGTATTGGTCCATTCACCTCACACACCCACTATGTATTTCCATCACTCATACTCTTCCACTTACTCGTATTCTTCTGGAATGAGGGGAATTCTATCCCGGCCCGAGAGTGAATTCTTCTCCTTAAGGGCTTTGTCCGACAAATATGGGGCAATCTTTTTTAATGTCCGAATAATAGTACAGCAAGTGGCCACTGTTTTATTGACCTGACGGTCAAAGGAGAGGGCCGGGTCAATTATGACACCTAAGTTCCTGGCTGCTTGCACCGGTTTGGGACAGTCCCCTAGCGAGACAGGCCACCAGTCATCATTCCACAATTCATGGCTCCCACCAAAGACCAGGACCTCAGTCTTCTCTCCGTTTAGCTTAAGATGGTTATGTATCATCCATACAGATACCTCTTCCATGCACGCTCTAAATTGGGGGGCAGAGTCTTGTGTCGGTCGGGCAGTAGAGACAATGATCTGTGTATCATCGGCATATGAGAGTACCTGATACCCAAAAGATCTTATAATTTTAGCGAGAGGGGTCAGATAGATGTTAAATAATACAGGGCTCAAAGCTGAGCCCTGTGGGACCCCACATTGCACCGCCTGGGAGGGAGATAGAAATTTGCCCAGTTTAACTCTCTGCTGTCTCTGATGCAGAAAAGAGGAAAGGAGATTCAAAGCATTGTCCTCGACCCCTATCGCCCTCAACATGTCTACCAGGATTGAAGGGGACAGGGTGTTGAAAGCTGCTGTTAGGTCCAACAGCACCAGTAGAGCGGTTTGACCTTTGTCAACTTTTGGTCTGATGTTGTTGACCACCACTGTGAGGGCCGTTTCTGTACAATGGGCTGCACGAAACCCATGCTGGGAAACATCCAACAGATTCTCCCTCTCCAGATATGAGGACAGGTGACAATTGAGATGGGCTTCAAGTATTTTAGCCGGGGCCGGAAGTAGAGAAATTGGCCAAATGTTTTTCAGGACTTCGGGATTCAAGGAAGCCTTTTTTAACAGGGGTTTAACCACTGCGGTCTTCCAGGGGGAGCAGGACTTAGTAGCGTCAAGGATATTGTTAAGCTCTACCAGTGACATCAAAGGAAAATATGTTAACCGGGAGCAAGGACTTTCTTCCGAGACCACAGGCCTGACCGGGAAATGAGGTAAAGATGAGGTGGATGTTGGCCCGGTGTTCAACTCCAAATTTAGAGTTTCAAGGGCAGTATGTATGTCTGCTATTTTAGTGTGGAAAAAGTTAGCAATGTTATCACTTACCGCCTGTGTCTCAACCACTTAATTAGCGGTTCTAGGTGAGGATAAATAGTTGATGATTTTGAAGAGCTCTCTATTAGATTTCAACGCAGTAGTGGTGTTATTGAAGTAGCTCTTTTTCTCCTCTATTATCGCCATTTTGTATTCTTTTCGGGCCTGTTTATGCTGGCTCTTCTCGGGGGCGTTAGGTTGGGCGAGCCAGGCTCTTTCTTTTTGTCGGCATTTCTGCTGAAGCAATCTCAATTGTTCAGAGTACCAGGGGGCAGAGGGGCTCTTCCTAGCAGAATAATGTTTTTAGGAGGTGCTATAATGTCCATAGCCATGCCTAATGCACTGGACAGACTTTGAGCAGCGGCATTAGCATCAGGCAAGAGGGAGAAGTTGGCTTCTGCCAAAAAAGGGGCTATGGAACTATTGTTGACATCTTTGTAATTTCTTCTGGCTTCCCATAAGTTGCTATTTTTCGGGGTCGTGGCAGAGGAAGGTATAATTAGACGGAAAGGAACAGCCCAATGATCTGACCAAGTTAATGGGATCGGCGTTCCGGTCCTCAACTTATTATCGTTGGAAAAAATACCATCTAAAGTATGACCAGCAAGGTGCGTAGGACCATCTACCAGTTGGCTCAACCCACATGCGTTCAGGCTCTCCACTAGAGCAACCGTGTCCGTGTCCTCAGTCTTCTCCAGATGAAAATTAAAATCACCCAGGAGAGTTAGATTATGCCTATTGATAAAAGGCTTTAACATTTAAAGTATATCATTAGCAAATGGGGCCCTGGGGCCGGGGTGCCTATAGCAGAGAGTGCCAGAGAAGGAGGAGGTGGGGGCCAACTGTATGGAGAAAGAAAGAGCTTCAAAAGTGTCTTAGGGGGAGGAGAGAGGGTCTATACGACAAGTGAAACCATCTATACATAGAATTCCCAGCCCCCCACCTCTCCGCCCTTCTCGATCCATTCTAGCCAGTGCATAGCCTTCGGGGATAGCATCAACTAGATCCGGACCGGCAGTCCCCGAACCCCAGGTCTCAGTAATAAAAACACAGGGGGGTTCCCATAGTAATACAAGCTCCTTAAAAGCTAAATTGTTTTTGACCAGGGACCTGGCGTTGATGAGAAAGCCAGGCTTCATTACCAGGGTGTCTGACCTCTTATCTGTCAGTGTCCTGATCCGATGGTTTTTGGACCCACGTATGCCTCCCAGAAGAAGTGGGGTAATTCAGCCACAGGTGACATTATCAGGGGATCTCGTATGGTGACATGGTAACGAGGGTGGCCTGATCGAGAGTAGAGTGGCAAGGGAGTATAACTCACAGTCATCTGGAAGTATGAAGCGGGGTACAGCCTTCCTGGCCCCTGGCGCTTCCTCAGCACAGACGGGCTGGACTCTGGCGCGACTCCGGCGCAGGTCCGGCGCGTCTGCTGTTCGCGTCCGCTGTGTGAAGCCATATCGGTCCCATTTTATACAAAGCGCTGGACTGCGCAAAGCGCTTCCTCCCTATCCAAAATGGCCACCCCTAAATGATCCCCGGGACCGGCAGACTTAGCACCTGAATCGGCTGCGAGGGGGCCCAAGATGTGGGAATGGCGGGGAAATAAAGCAAATGCGCTCCTAAATCGAGGCAAAGTGCGAGTGCAGGCAAGTTAAAAATAATGGTAAAATTTTAAAAGCACGTTAAATCCACGGCACAATAGAGAGAGGGTACGGGAGAAAAGTACAGTCACCAACCAACCTCCCGGCTTCCGCCTCATGAGAAAAGAGACACACACACAGCAAGGAAAGACCAAGCAAGGAATGCCCCTTTTATACAAAGCGCTGGACTGCGCAATGCGCTTCCTCCTTATCCAAAATGGCCGCCCCTAAATGATCCCCGGGACCGGCAGACTCAGCACCTTAATCAGCTGCTCGGTGGCCCAATATGCGGGAATGGCGGGAAAATAAAGCAAATGCGCTCCTAAATCGAGGCAAAGTGCGAGTGCAGGCAAGTTAAAAATAATGGTAACATTTTAAAAGCATGTTTAATCCTTGGAACAATAGGGAGAGGGTACAGGAGAACAGTACAGTCACCAAGCAACCTCCCGTCTTCCGCCTCAGGAGGAAAGAGACACACACACAGCAAGGAAAGACCAAGCAAGGAATGCCCCTTTTATACAAAGCGCTGGACTGTGCAAAGTGCTTCCTCCCTATCCAAAATGGCCACCCCTAAATGATCCCCGGGATCGGTAGACTCAGCACCTGAATCGGCTGCTCGGTGGCCCAAGATGCGGGAATGGCGGGGAAAAAAAAGCAAATGCGCTCCTAAATCGAGGCAAAGTGCAAGTGCAGGCAAGTTAAAAATATGGTAAAATTTTAAAAGCATGTTAAATCTGCAGCACAATAGGGAGAGGGTACAGGAGAACAGTACAGTCACCAAGCAACCTCCCGGCTTCCGCCTCAGCAGGAAAGAGACACACACACAGCAAGGAAAGACGAAGCAAGGAATGCCCCTTTTATACAAAGTGCTGGACTGCGCAAAGCGCTTCCTCCCTATCCAAAATGGCCGCCCCTAAATGATCCCCGGGACCGGCAGACTCAGCACCTGAATCGGCTGCGAGGTGGCCCAAGATGCGGGAATGGCGGGGAAATAAAGCAAATACGCTCCTAAATCGGGGCAAAGTGCGAGTGCAGGCAAGTGAAAAATAATGGTAACATTTTACAAGCATGTTAAATCCGTGGCACAATAGGGAGAGGGTACAGGAAAACAGTACAGTCACCAAGCAACCTCCTGGCTTCCGCCTCAGGAGGAAAGAGACACACACACAATGCATTACGATGCAGGACCTTGCATCACATCCTCACAGCTCCTCATAACTGCCACTGCACAAAGCATCCTCAATGTAGAATCTTGCCTCTCAGCCCCACAACTCCTCTAAACCACTGATGCATGACCCTTCCTCAATTTGGGGCCTTGCATCCATCTGCAAATTGGAGTCAGGGTACTTTATTCAAGACACCTAACTTGGTCCCTCTCTACTGTTCCATGCTCCATCCTGGGCAATCTAAGCTTGAGACTTTGTCTCAGTTAGGCACAACCAGCTAACCAGGGTTGGCGCCTTGTGCGTTTAAGCACTATTTTGCAGCTAAACATTCAAAATTACTTATCTCCTGTTCATCGGATTGGAATTTTGCTGTGTTGGTGTTGATTAATTTACTACATTTTACTTTGTTTTTCTAAGTTGGTGTGAGATTTTCTTGAGATGTGTTTTCACTTTATTACCGTTTGAAGTGCTACATAAACATCTTACACGTAGCCTTTAAGTTATGCCTGACTGCTTTTGAAGTAAGCTACCAAAGGGTTAAGTACAGATTATTTGGGGGGTTGCTTGTCTTTCATCCTGACAAGAATTGTGGTTGGTTCTTGAGTAGACGCCCCCCCCTCAACCAACAACGCAATTTCCTACATTGGGGTTTAGGGGTGATATTCAGTAGTCAGTGCCACAGAATGATTTTGTGTAACATTAAAATGCCATATTATTAATTTGACATCCATTTGACCTCGTTTTAAATTATCTTTGAACGGCCCTTTGGTTTTCCAAATTTTCTCTGATTCTATCTCACTGTCTATGACCATACCTGCAGGTATGTAATTTAAGCCTCTCATTCTGGAGAGATACACTGCGACTGAGCTCAAGGAGTTCTGTATGGATAGGGGGCTCCCAACCAAGTAAGGCACTAAGATGCAGGAGCTCAAGAAAGCTCTGAGTGCTTGGATGGAGGCTCACCAGTTGCTGACAGCAGGAATGGACGAGGATGAGGAGGATATGGAGGAAAAAGAGGGAGACCTGGGCACAGAGACACAGGTTATAGTGTGTACCATCCAGTGGAAGAGGTAAGCTTTTCCCCAGGATTTGTGCTCCCTGCCTGGGCAGAGAACAGTGTGGGGCATATGTATAAGGGGATTGCATCACTGAAATGTCACTTTTTTTACAATGCCCTGCACCATATTTAAGAAGCACTGTTAAGCCATTTTGTATGGCTTAATGCCGCTTTGTAAATATGGTGCACTTTCAAGCAGGTATCTACATGAAAGGGACTTGAACTGAGTGTTGCTGTGGGTATTCCACCACAACACACGTTGTTTTTGATGCTGCCCTAGATTTCCAAGGATGTATACATCTGAGGCAGAGCAAACATTTACACAATGCAAAAGTAGGCAATAGATGGCGCAACAAGGAGAAATAGTTTTATTTCTCCTTGTTTTTGCTTTTTTGATGTGTGCTTAAATTTGTAGATACATAGTAAGAGCAAAAAGCAATTAATGATTGTTTTTGTGCAAGAAGGTGTCCCTTCCATCCTAGACAAAAACAATCATTAAATAGTGGCGATTCTTATAAATACAGCGCATACCTGCATTTTTTGAATGACACAACGTGGTGCTGCAAAGTTTGCTGCTGCACCGTTTCCATTTACATATGCCCCTGTGTCTTCCCAAGGCCTGTCCCCAGTGGAGTTGGTAGACAGCATGGATGAGACAAAATCCAAAGATATAACAAAAGAAATGGGCATGGAGACAGAAGAGAGGAAAATGGCTTCAAAGACCTGAATATCTGAGCCAGACAAATGGATTTCAGCAGCAATGGTGACAGTGATACCACAGTGTCCAATGGGGATAAAAGCGTGCACATCCCCAAAGACCTGGTGCCTAGCTATGTAGTGGGGGGTGATATTGGCAAGTGGTTCTCAACCAATGAGGTGGCCCCAAGGATGCATAGGGATTGAGAGGAGTATTGGGGTGAGTCTCTGGGAATACATTCTTACAGTGGGGAGGGAAACCCTGATCACACAGATGAGTTAGGTCCCCATGAAAACCATTTTTGTTGTTAAATTTGGGCTCCCCCAGAAACGTACCACAATCAATCAATCAATCAATCAATCAATCAATCAATCAGAACATTTGTAAAGCGCACTACTCACCCATGAGGGTCTCAAGGAGCTGGGGGGGGGGGTGGGGGATGCTGCTACTGCTCGAATAGCCAGGTCTTGAGTAGTCTCCTGAAGTTTAGCAGGTCCTGGGTCTGCCGTAGGAGGATGGGGAGGACGTTCCAAGTCCTGGCGGCGAGGTGGGGGAACGATCTGCCGCTGGAGGCCGCTCTTCAGATGCGGAGGACGGTGGCGAGGGTGAGGTCGGCCAGTGGAGCTGGTGGTTGGGGTGTAGAAGGTGAGGTATGCAGGTCCGGTGTTGTGGAGTGCTTTGTGTGCGTGGGTGAGGAGCTTGAAGGTTGTCCTCTTGTTGACGGGAAGCCAGTGCAGGTCTCTCAGGTGGAGTGTGATGTGGCTGTGGCAAGGAATGTCGAGGATCAGACGTGCAGAGGTGTTCTGGATGCGTTGTAGTCATTTCAGGAGTTTGGCCGAGGCTCCTGCATAGAGGGTGTTTCCATAGTCCAATCTGCTGCTGACGAGGGCCTGGGTGACCGTTCTTCTTGTTTCGATGGGGATACACCTGTAGATCTTGTGGAGCATGCAGAGGGTGTTGAAGCAGGAGGACGAGACTGCGTTGACCTGCTTTGTCATGGAGAGAGTAGAGTCGAGGATGATCCCCCGGTTGCATGCATGGTCTGTGGGTGTTGGTGCTGTTCCCAGTGCGGTTGGCCACCAGGAGTCATCCCAGGCCCAGGGGCTGGAGCTGAGGATAATAATTTCTGTCTTGTCCAAGTTCAGATTCAGACGGCTGTTCTTCATCCACTCAGCAACGGCTTTCATTCCTTCATGGAGGTTGGTTTTAGCAGTGAGGTGGTCCTTGGTAAGGGAGAGGATCAGCAGGGTGTCATCAGTGTAGGAGATGATGTTGAGGTTGTGCAGTCGGGTAAAGTAAGCGAGCGGTGCCATTTAGATGTTGAACTATTTCAGGCTGAGGGATGAGCCCTGGGGTACGCCACAGATGATCTCGGAGGCTTCGGAGTGGAAAGGGGGAGGTGGATGCTCTGGGTTCTGCCGGAGAGGAAGGAGGAGGTCCATTCCAGAGCCTTTTCTCAGATCCCAGCAACGTGGAGGCGTGTCTATAGAGTGTGGTGGCAGACAGTGTCGAAGGCGGCTGACAGGTGCACATGAGATTTAGGAGCAACTAGGAACTGCCAACCCTGTTTACAGTCGCAATCAACACACAGTGCCCACACCACAATTACTCAATACATGTTTTTAAAGGGTAAGAAACCGATTTATTGTCCCTTCCCTAAACAGCGTTACTTTGTGTCCATTATTTTATATCTTTTTCATATTTTCAAAAAAGTCATGACAGAAGAAAGACAATAATTTCAAATATTTACAAGGCTAAATAAACGTTGTACATACATTAAAGACAAACATTATTTACACATTAGAAAACATTTCGACATCAAGCATTACAAAAAAATGATAATAGTTTTGTCACAAACAACAATTTTTACAAACAATTAATGAGAGAAACTAAGTTTTGGGGGAAAAGGAATATAAATAACTCAATAACTTAGAAACATTTGAATACTGGACCAGCCGGTCCTAGTATTTTTAAATTGGTGATTTATTTCTCCCAAACAACACTGCCAACGCGTTTCAAGACCAGGCGCAAAGTCACTGGTCTGTCATCAGGACTGTATATCTTTTGTATCTGCAAGATGCAAAGACATTGTTTTACTTAACCTATCATGTGGATTCCTTATTTCCATACAGTAGCTACAAACAGTTCTAAGCTACATACCAATTTTGTTTGAAGGAGGACTTCGTGAAGGGTCTTGTGGTGGTCCTGTTGCTAAATAATGTGGCCGAACAGAGATCCCTAGAAAGATTTTTTAGAGTGTGTTTAAGTTGCAATATTTATCCGCTCGTTTCGTTAGTTACGAGAACAGATCAAAGGAGGGGGGGAAACGTACTTTGTTCTTTAAAAACTGCCGGATTGCGGCGGAATCAATTGTGCGGTGTAACCATCAGGGTTGGATCTACAATGTGGGGGAGAATTGCGTTATTAGCGGAGCAGCGTACAACCAGTGTGTCACGTTAGATAGAATCTGGCAATCAAGGAAGGTAGCCTACCTTTGTTCGTTTTCTTATTCTCAAAGGAAAGGAGTGTCACTATCACCGTCCTATTGGAAACAAAACGCAACCTTAGCGATATGTTCAAGCATATGGAGGCGCAAGTTAAACGCTTACTACAGCAGGATGGATGATTACCTGCTACTCAGCCACTACTCGATAATGCTGAGGTCTGCTTTCTCTCAGTAAAGATGGCCGCCGCTATTTCCTGTTTGTTTTATGCTCAAACCTGAGCTGGTGCATTCTGGCACTTGTGGTCCTATAGCCTTCAGGCAGCTAGCAAATGTAACAAGAATGCACGCAAATTAGCGTCCTGATTCTGGCACATTAACATAATGAAAATTATGTTTAATAAAGGTCAAAATGGTGCTTACCCCCGGATATATTGGAACTGTTATAGATATTAAAGCAACATGTGGCTCTAGCAACCTGTGATTGTTTCAACATTCAAAGGACATCTCAAGGCCACGGACCAATTCTAATGTCAGTTTCATGAAATAGATCACAAAGGCCAAAGGGCAAACCAGGGATGTCTAACCGATGCAAGTCAGGACTGAGGGGGTCCTTAAATTAAATTATATATGCTCTATCTCAGACAGATTATTCAGGCCAGTCTGTCCGCTATTAAATTTTAGAATCAGATAGGCATCTTTCTGTAGCAGAACGCGCTCAACGTCATGGCATTTGGACTTAGAATTCATGGTGTACAGTACAGACCATTTAAACTCTTGTTTGTTGTGACCTTTTTCGCAAAAATGCTCAACCATTGGAGCAGACATAACTTGTCTCTTGATACGTGATCGGTGCTGGCTGATTCTTTGGTCACTTGTTGGCTAGTTTTTCCAATATAAATTAATTGGCACGGACATAATACCATATACACAACATGCTTGGTTCTACAATTAGAGAACTCTTTGTGTCTCCACTTTATGACTTGATGGACAAACTCATCGCCTTCTATTGTGCTAGGACAAGCGACACAGTTGCCACACTTGATAGTCATCTGGCCCCGTTCTATGTATCTGGCAGAGGGTGAGAAGCAAGTGAACAATACTATCTGGTACCGTGCACTAACAGAGGATCCCACTAAGGATATCCAGGGCCAAATTGCGAAAGTTTTGGACTCCAACAAAGAAAGTGGTTTCCTGGGCAACAAAGAGTACGACTATCTCTCTAAGAAATGCCCTAGGACCCCTGTTTTTTATCTTCTCCCGAAGATACATAAGAGCCTGCTAGAGCTCCCCGGACGTACTATCATTTCGGGCTGTGATTCCTGTTTAGAGCCGATAGCACAATATGTAGATTTTTTTCTAAAGCCTTTCTTGTGTCAGGTCAAATTTTATTTGCGTGACACAAACGACTTTCTGAACAAAGTCGAAGGTACCAGCTTTGATCCGCAATCACAAATTTTCTAATGTGCAAATAATGTTTGTCTTTAATGTATGTACAACGTTTATTTAGCCTTGTAAATATTTGAATTTATTGTCTTTCTTCTGTCATGACTTTTTTGAAAATATGAAAAAGATATAAAATAATGGACACAAAGTAACGCTGTCTAGGGAAGCGACAATAAATCAGTTTCTTACCCTTTAAAAACATGTATTGAGTAATTGTGGTGTGGGCACTGTGTGTTGATTGCGATTTATATAGGGTCTAGCCCCCACCACGTAAAGGACCTAACCCCTGTTGTTCACAACCCTGTTTACAGTGGCATTTCCTGATTATTTCAGTAACGCACTAAGTGGTTGGATGAAGGTCAGCAAAGTTAATTATTATATTGGGCTGTACAATTCGATCCAGAGGGGGCATAAACATTCAATATTTCTTTTACAGCACTGTTCCAACACCTAGTGCATAGTAATCTCACTGAACCCAGGGAGTCTACTAAGGAGGTGGACCTCTGGGTCAGCACCAGAGGGCCCAAAAGATATCTGGTTTGGACTCCCAAAAGGTTGGTCAGGGCTCACACTCTAAAGACCCCCAACATATTTCCCAATGGAACAGTAACCAGTCCATTCTGATCACAAGATAAAGCATTAGCATACAAGGACATTCATTCACTAGTATACTGAGTGTTATAAATATGGGCACTACAAGGGAGGCAGCAAATGCCTCAAGTTGGTGCAGCTTCCCCTGTGGTGATTAAGGGTGGCAAGAACAGCACTAAGGGTTTGAGGTGGTCCAAGTTAACTTGGGGGGGAGTAGAGGTGTGCCCAAGTGGGGGTGAGAGCAGAGGAGAGACTCTGGTGTCGCTCGCGGACAGATAGATGGAGCCAAAAGCCCACATGCCTTCCAATTCTGCCAAGTATAGGCAGTGTGTCACCATCAAAGGGCAAAGGAAGGAGGCTCTAAGTAAGACTGAAGCCAGTACATATATTTTAAGGTGTCATCTGGTGTTCTCAGAGAAGATCATCCCTAAAAGATTCTACAAGGTCATAGTTGCAGACAACCATGACAGTCACTACCACATGGCTCTGTCTCCCTTTGGATGGAGGGTCTCAGGTTCTCTAAAAGTAGATGAGAAGCCTCCCACACATGTAGGTTTTCTATTAGGCAATGGCCTATAGCACAATGTCTGAGAGGAAGTGGAGCTATGGTCACACCTGGAATTGTTAGGTTTGGTTGAATGGGTCTGCATGATCACACAGTCCAAGGCTGCCCAAGAGGGGAGTTGAGGAAGACTGGAGCCTGGAAGAATGGCACAGAAAGCTGGCAAGAAAAGAAGGGCAGAGGCAATGAGAAACCCACCCCTGAAACTCCCACAGTAATGGTTGATGGTGCACCTGAGGGGGCCACCCAGAGTCTAATGGGGAGGACATTGCTGCCCTGGGAGACCTGCCTGAGCTTGCTGGTTGACAACTTGAGGGGGGCAACAGGGAGGAGTTCTGTAAGGCACAAAATGAGTGTTCCACCCTAGAGGGCTGGAGACCTCAAGCTGAGTCCCAGGCAGCAGGTGATTCCTCTAGATATAACCTTATCCACGAGGAGAACATCCTGTATAGTGAGCCTAAAGTTCCTTGAATAGGGTCAACCCATGTGCTGGTGTTAACCCAGTGTTACAGGGTCTTCCTTCTGGGGATGTCTCATGACCTACCCCTGGCATGACATCTGTGGTAGGACTGGGACTGGTAACTCCACCAGTGAAGTTGGCAACGTTTAGGAGTCTGCATTTTGCTGGAAGAATGGAGTTCAGCAAAAACTCCACTTATTGTTTGCAGAGCAGAGTTTACCCACATATGCTTTTTGTAAACTATGGCTCTGTCATTCTCCAACCACCCTCAGTGTTAACCATCTCAAAAAGGTAAGCTTCCTCATACGTGTTACTCAAGTTGGGACAACAGAAGAGAGGCTTGTGGGTAGCCATGGATAATTGTAATCAGAAGTGTTGTGTCACAGCAAAGACTGTTGGGAATTAAAGTAAAATCTGTGTTTACCTGGAGGACAACAGCATGAGAGAATCAAGAGAAAGGTGGCCTGTGAGAGTGACACCTCCCAAAGAGACATTCCCTGAGGTGAGAGAGAACATGTGGACCTCAGGAATAAGACATATGTGGAGGCTTTCCTTTTTGAGGTAGAAAACGAGGAGGGTGGTTGGAGAGTGACAGAGCCATGGTTTACCACTTGAGGTGAGATCATCAGCGGCACACTCGCGAGAAAGCTGGGCCATCCAATATCACATGGATTTGTATGGGAAGGAGGCTTGATGAAAAACTACTGCTCCACATACGTGTATTACAATGAAGTGAATGATAAACCTCCTTAAAGTTCTGCTCCCCATGCAATTAACTCATGTCAGGGCTTCTGGTCTCCAAACAGAAGTACCAATATTCACGGGAGCGAAGAGTGGGTCTTTCCTCTCCCCTGAGATACTGACACCCTCTGATAAGGAACAAAGCAGGAAAGAACAGTATCCCTATGGAGCGAAGAAACAAGGCTGGACCACCAAAGGGACTTCCTGACCAATCAAAAGGGATGATAGGACAATTCAAATATACCAGATGAACCTGTACCAACAGACATGAGTAAAAGGACAAGTTAAGGAAAAACACCTTATAAAACAACAGGTTAGATAAGTGCCTACAATGGCTCGGGATGTGTACTTTCACATACTCACAGTAATAAGCATAAAGTGAGAGCTTGTCAGGAGAGTTCCTCATTCAATCCTCAAAAAAATGAAAAGGAAATAAAAATCAGAAGATACTCCCAGTAGGGGAAGGTTGACCTGCCATCAATCGTATTATAAAAAAGGCACACATCAGTCCATAGTCCGCTCATGAAGCAATTTCCATAGACACAGTCTTGTATCCTCCCAGAGAAGGCTTTTAGAACACACTTACTCAAGGTTGTTGGTACTCACGTGGTACAACAAAAATGAGACCTCCAAGTATCAAACAAATGAAGGTGGTGTAGTTTTCCTCTGGATTCCAGGGACTTGAATAGATAGGAGGCAGTATCGTTATGAGAGCATTCTTGCTCTAAACTGAAATGAGGAACACCTGCCAGGAGCATATCCTCGCAACCGGAGGTGGAATCAAGACTTGATTCAGAAGCAGCACGTCCGAGCACTTGAGGGCGGAATAATGCCAGCAAAAAACAAAACAAAGGTGAGCGGGATCTCGTGCTATGGGAATGAAAGAGTTCATCAAAAATAACGCGTCCTTGTGCTTGTCAAGAAGATTAGCGCGTCCTCATACTTGTCAGGAAGATTATCACGTCCTCGCACTTGTCAGGAAGATTAGCACTATTGGTACTCTTGCTGCTGGCACTTCCTTTGAGAGGGTAGGCATCAACATCGTTACACCCTTGGACCCCAAAACTTCCTTTGACAACAACTTCATCCTGGTTTTGGTGGACCTTGCCATTGGGTCCCCAGAGTCCATCCCTCTAAGTTCAGTGACTGAACCTGCAGTGGCTAGGGCCCGGATGGGGATTTTTACCCTAGTAGGGTTCCTCAAGGAAGTGTTGTATGACAGAGGCACCAGATTCATGTCCACACACATGAAGTCTATGCGCAGATTAGTCTGTGGTAACCTATAACCTCTCCACACACTATCACTCCCAAATGAATGAGCTTGTTGAGAGATTCAACAAGACTCTCAATTCGTTTTTGTTATCCTTCCTGAGTCCATGAAGCAGAAGTGGGACGCCCTCATGCTGTCCTCATGCTGTGCTTCATCAGAAGGTTTAGAATATGAATCCTTCGGAGCCCAGAGCTCTTCAAGTTCATTGGACAGGCTCTCTAAGAGATTAAGACACAGAAGGAAGAGGCCACCTATGTGGTGGACCTCAGAGCCCCAAGAAACCCCCCTCAGCATGATCCATATCAATTGCTCCTGATGGCAGATAATGGGTGGAGGAGGAGAGTGGCCTCTCCCTGACCTCTCTCACCACCAAGGAGCATGATAGATCAGTAGATGGTGTCAACCTTTCCCCTACTCTGAATCCATAACAGCAGAGGTAAGGTCATGAGTAGTTGGGTTAGTTTGCCTCACTGTTTTTATTCACCCCTTGGCTTACACACTTGTGTACCCACAACATCGATACTGTAGACAGTACATTAAAAACAAAATTTACAGGTTGACACACAAGATGAGAGCTAGTGTCAGTTAGGAAGTCTCCAAGATGTTGGCATTGGGGTAATGGAGCCTTCCAACAGTCTCTGGTCTAGCCCCATTGTGCTGGTGCCAAAGGTCCACCTTCCAGGCACCACCCCAGAACGTAGGTTCTGTATTGACTAGATTTTACTCAATTTAGTTACTAAGACTGGTGAGGCCAAAGATAGGCTGAGCGCTGCAAACTCCTCAGTACCTCTGATCTAACATCAGTGTACTAGAAGAGGGGACAAGAAGAGTTCCGCATTCTTGACCCCATAGAGCCAATTACAATTTTGGGTGATTCCCTTTGGTCTAAAGATTTCCCCTGCCACCTTCCAGAGGTTGTTAAACAGGGTCCTGGCTAGGAAGGAGACATTCTGCAATGCATACCTGGATAACACAGCTGTCTTCAGTTCCAGGTGGAAGGAGCACTTGTAGCAGCCCCAGTAGGTACTTCAGGATCTGCAGCAGTTGGGCCTGACTATCAGGGTCAGTAAGAGTCTGATAGGGCAGCAAACTGTGGCATATCTGGTCCACATGGTGGATGAGGACATGGTGCAGCCCCTCCTGGCCAAGATTTACACTATCACGACCAGGCAACTCCCACAAACTCAGACTTAAGTGAATACCTTCCTGGGTCTCACCAGATATTTCATGAGGTTTGATAAGGGATATGGAACAATTTCTTTCCCCGTAAGTGAACTGACTTCCAAGAAGCAGACCCAAAAACATGAACAGGATGGAGACCTGTCAGAAGACCTTCAACAACCTAAAGGGGGACATGTGTATAGCACCTAATCAATCAATCAGTGACACTTATAAAGCGTGCTACATACCCGTAGGGTCTCAAGGCGCTGGGGGGGGGGGGGGGGTGCCGCTACTGCTCGAACAGCCAGGTCTTCAGCTTCTTCCTGAAGGAGAGGTGGTCTTGGGTCAGGCGCAGGTCGGTCAGGAGGGAGTTCCAGGTCTTGGCGGCCAGGTAGGAGAAGGACCTTCCTCCTGTAGTCGCTCTTTGGATGCGGGGGACGGTGGCGAGGGCGTGGTTGGCTGATCGGAGGTGGCGTTTGGGAGCGTAGAAGTTGACTCGGCTGTTGAGGTAGCTCAGGCCTTGGTCGTGTAGGGCTTTGTGTGCGTGGGTGAGGAGGCGGAAGGTGATTCTTTTGTTGACGGGGAGCCAGTGAAGGTCTCTCAGATGTCCGGAGATGTGGCTGGTTCGTGGGATGTCGAGGATGAGTCTGGCTGAGGCGTTCTGGATCCGCTGGAGTCTCTTCTGGAGCTTGGCGGTGGTACCGGCGTAGAGGGCGTTGCCGTAGTCCAGTCGGCTGGTGACGAGGGCCTGGGTGACGGTCTTCCTGGTCTCGGTGGGGATCCACCAGAAGATCTTCCGTAGCATGCGTAGGATGTTGAAGCACGCCGAGGAGACGTTGTTGACTTGCCTGGTCATGGAGAGGGAGGAGTCCAGGATGAAGCCCAGGTTGCGTGCATGGTCTGTTGGTTTGGGTGCGGTGCCGAGGGCGGGAGGCCACCAGGAGTCGTCCCAGGCGGAGGGTGAGGAGCCCAGGATGAGGACCTCCGTCTTGTCCGAGTTCAGTTTCAGGCGGCTGGTCGTCATCCACTCGGCTACCTCTTTCATCCCTTCGTGCAGGTTGGCTCTGGCGGCGGCGGGGTCGTTGGTCAGGGAGAGGATCAGTTGGGTGTCGTCGGCGTAGGAGATTATGCTGAGGTTGTGTTTGCGTACGATGGCCGCGAGGGGGCTCATGTAGATGTTGAAGAGGGTGGGGCTCAGAGATGATCCTTGGGGGACGCCGCAGATGACTTCGGAGGCCTCTGACTTGTACGGTGGTAGGCGGACTCTCTGTGTTCTTCCGTCGAGGAAGGAGATGATCCATTCCAGCGCCTTGTCCTGGATTCCGATGTTGCTGAGGCGCCGTACTAGGGTGCGGTGGCAGACCGTGTCGAATGCCGCGGAGAGGTCTAGGAGGATGAGGGCCGCTGTTTCTCCATTGTCCATCAGGGCTCGGATGTCATCGGTGGCGGCGATGAGGGCGGTCTCGGTGCTGTGATTGGCTCGGAAGCCGGACTGTGAGGGGTCGAGGGCTCCGTTCGTCTTGAGGAAGGCGGCCATCTGCTTGTTGACGGTCTTCTCGATGACTTTGGCTGGAAACGGGAGGAGCGAGATGGGGCGGTAATTCTTGAGGTCGGTGGGGTCCGCTGTTGGTTTCTTGAGTAGAGCGCTGAGTTCGGCGTGTTTCCAGCTCTCAGGGAAGATGGTGGTGTTGAAGAATGTGTTGATGATGTCTCGCAGGTGGGGTGCGATGACGGCGTCGGCCTTGTTGAAGACGTGGTGAGGGCAGGGGTCGGTCGGTGATCCGGAGTGGATGGAGTTCATCGTGCGGATGGTGTCTTCGGTGCTGATCGGGGTCCAGGCATGGAGGGTGGTGGTGGGGGGTGGTTGTTCGGTCATGGTGTGCGTTGGTTGGTTGTTGAAGCTGTTGTGTATGTCCGCGATCTTGTTGTGGAAGTATGAAGCGAGGGAGTTGCAGAGGTCTTGCGATGGGGTGATGTCGTTGTTTCCTGCGCTGGGGTTGGAAAGCTCTTTCACGATGTTGAAGAGTTCCTTGCAGTTGTGTGCGTTGTTGTCCAACCGGTCCTTGAATGCTGTTTTCTTGGCGGCGCGGATCAGCTGGTGGTGTTTCCGGGTGGCAAGTTTGAAGGAGGTCCTGTTGTCCGGTGTCGGCACCTGCACTCAAGGTTCCTAACATCGCCAAGAAAGTTATCGTGCAGACTGACACTTCAGAGCATAGCATAAGGGCTCTAAAGGAGGAGGGCCTAGATCAATCTGTAGCTTTTATCAGTGGAAGGTTATTTCAGAACAGAAATTTAGTGCTATTAAAATGGAGGCCTTTGCTGTGGTCTAAGCACTGAGGAAGCTGAGACTATAGCTGTTCTAGACTCACTTCTTGGTTCAGACAGACGATAGGCTCTTCAGATGGCTCATGCTAGTAAGGGGTGACAGGGAATGGATTTACCAGTGGAGCGCCAACCTAGGTCAGACCACACCAATGCTGGAGGTCTATCCAGGCTCTTTCATCTTAGTGATGAGAACTCCCAGGAGATGAAGGACTTTTCCCAGCTTTCAGCTGTACGGGCTCACATGTTTGGCCTGTCAGCCTTAGGGTGGTTTACCCCCAAACATTTTACCTTCCTCCTTCTGATGAATTTGATTTTGTCGGCCTTAAGAATCTGGACATGTTACCACTGCTATCTAATTCTAAATTGCTTGTGCATTCTCCCTTAAACATGGTGAAATTGACTTGCACTTAATTGGCACATTTAATTCACTTGTGCGTTCCTAGTAAAGTGACTCTACATAAACACGATGTTCATAAATTAAATGCTACTTATAAGCCAACAGCACTCTTGTGTGTGCAGTTATCCCTTATCTTGATCTACCCAGGTGGCCATCTGCTCTCATATGTTAAAGCCCTTTTTCCGTGCCCCAGAACCTTTTCCGGGCAGAGATGGATTTTTCCAGTTTTTTTTTTTTTTTTTTTGGGGGGGGGTTTATATAGCGCTTGCAAGACCCGGGGGTATCAGAGCGCTTTACAGCATACATAACAGTGAAAACATAAGCAATAAAGTACAGTTGGAATCAACAAGGATATTGGGTAACCAACAGTAACAAAGTCATTGTCTGGAGGCATAGAGGTTGTGGTTGAGGAGAAATTATTTTAGTTGCCTCTTGAAGTTCGTGAAAGAGGGATTCGTCCTGATGTGAGTAGGGAGAGAGTTCCAGATTTTTGGGGCATTCCCAGAGCAAGAACAGGAGAGGGCTTTTTGTTTATGTCTTTTTGGGGGAATTAAGAGGAGTGAGTTGGAACTTCTGAGGTTTCTTGTTTGTCCAGCTTTTGTGAGTTTGGCGGCGAAGTACTCCGGTTTGCCTGTGTGCAAGGCTTTATGTGTGAGGCAGGCCGTTTTGTAGGCGCAGTGTGCTTTGATGGGTAGCCATTTTAGGGCCTTTAGTGTAGGGGTGATGTGGTCAAATTTCCTGGTCCCTGAAACCATTCTTGCTGCAGCCTTTAGGGTGGCTCTCAAGGGGCCGGTATGTGTTCTAACTGACCCAGTTAGAGTGGCATTGCCATAGTCAAGTCTGGAAAGAACTAGAGATTGTGTTGCAGTTTTTAGGTCCTTGGGGGGTATGAAGGGTTTGATTTTGTTGAGGAGTTTTAGGTTGTAGAGGGCACCTTTAGCCGTGGATTTGATGTGGGAACTCATGTTGAGGCTTGGGTCTAGAGAGATCCCTAGTGATTTGACTGAGTTTGCTGGAGTGAGTTTGCAGTTTAGAGCGGTAAGTTGGTTTAGCCATTCTTGGATCTGAGCCGGTTGCTCGTGATTTGAGAAGACAAGGATTTTGTTTTTTTCTTGGTTGAGTTTGAGGTGGTTGAGGGTTAGCCAAAGTTCTATTTTAGAGAGCGTGGTGTTTATGTCAGACGTGCCACCTCAAGAGTCCAGGTTCTTTCCGTCTTGGAGATGACTAATCCCAATACCTCCAGGAACCAACAAATGTGACAAGGAATTCAACACTTGTCACAAGTGCTGACCCCCAAAGGGACAGGGAAGTGGGGGACGGAAAAGGGTAGTGGAATGGGGGACGGAAAGTGAGAGAGAGAGAAACAAACACAGGATCTCTTCTTGAGATGACTGTCTCTCCCTCTTGAAGCACTCTGGGCTTTCGCTGATCAGTCGTGTTTAGATGCCGAGCTGTGTTTGAAGACCAACATCAATTAACATCATTTCCCACTATCCTAATACCAAATACTGAATGAGCTAGATACATACATACCAACTATTAGAAAAGCCCATTCCTGTACTTCATGTGCAAGATCTTTATCACTTCATTCAACTTACATTTAACTTCGCTGAAGTCTTAGTCACCTTTGAAAACATAGATATCCCAAGTAAGTGTTTACTTATACATGAGTGTCACATTTAACCAAACAATCAAATAATTGGTTAGTAGAAACTGTAACCACACCTTACATGCAATTATTGTTTCTTACCTTGCATCTCTGAGGTGAGGTCTTTGAAGGGGGTTCTGTGAAAATAGGAAACAAGAAAAAACAAGCCCCTAACTACTATTCAATGGCTCAGGTAATTGAGCTAAGTCCTCAAACATCAATTACTGCAGTTAAAGTCACTGCTGTACATTGAATACTGTATACAGGACTGGAGTCACTAATAAATCCTGAAAACAAATCTACAGACTCGAAAAGTTCTAAGAAAGGTGTTCGATTTTTGCCTTTGCCAAGGTTCAATTGAAATGTTTACCATGGTTCGGTTTGAATTTGCCAAGGCTTGTTCCTTTACCAAAAACAACAGAAAGGTCTTACTGTATTCTCCGATTTAACCGGAAGTCCAAGTTCAGGGGCTGGTAGGGAAGAAACGAGTCCGGCTGAAAAGTCGCTCCGATGAGCAAACCGGAAGTTTGAAGACTCGCTTCTGCCGGGGTTCGAGGGTCGTCCCGAAGATCAGCTGGGGAGGAGTTCTGTGAGCGCTGGGACCCCCTAAGAGGAATCAGGTTGGCTGGAGCTGCCATGTCCAAGACAGGAGGGTGAGGCCGGTTGCTGAGCTCGGGATCCTGGAAACTCCTGAAGTGACGCGCAAGCTGAGAAGCGAAGCGTCTTTCAGTATACCGGTAAGCCTTTTATAGGCTGTATTGCACATGTGAGGCAGCGTCAGTTGAGCGCACCTGCTCAACGTGAGATCTCATGAATATTCATAATCTTTCTTTGGCCCTGCATGATCAACAAGCATTGTACCCAACAAGTGTGTGTTCTTACAGTATCATTATCGGTGGAACAAGCATTGCTAGCTCCAAACATCTTTCATGCATAGTACATAGTAATAATCCAGGAAAACCATAGTCATGTTTAGGTTTTTATGACAGTTCCCCCCCCAAAGGCCTTCTCAGGGGTCGTGGTTTAGTGGGATTCAATGCATGGAAAGAGCGAAATAAACGGGGAGCGTGAACGTTATTCTCAGGTTCCCAGGATCTTTCAGAACTATCATAGCCTTTCCAGTCGATCAAATAATACAAATGCCCCCTTAGTCTCTTTATATCCAGTATTTTCTTGACCTCATACTCAATGTGATCTCCTACAATAATTGGGGGGGCGGTGAGTCTGGACGGGTGTCAGGATGTACTGGTTTAATCAGGGATATATGAAATACCGGATGAATTTTGTAATCTTGGGGAAGGTGTAGTCTCACAGAAACTGGGTTTACAATTTTTTCAATGGGAAATGGACCGATGAACCTTGGTTTTAATTACTTAGGTCCCTCAATTTGTATATTCTTGGTTGAAAGCCAAACCTGATCCCCTGGTTTATAAGCTGGCGCTGGTGTCCTATGTCGGTCTGCATAAAACTTCATCTTTTCCTTTTGTTTTACTAATGTTTGTTTCACATTTTCTTGGAACTTACGTAAACTGGCTAGTCTATCGGAAACTGCTGGCATAACAGTTCCTTTCTCTGGGAATATTATAGGTAGAGTTCTGGGGTGTTGGCCTGTGAGGAAGAAAAACGGGGAACAACCAAGAGCAGAGTGTGCTGTGTTATTATAAGTGAATTCAGCTAAAGGCAGGGCGTCTATCCATTCTGTGGATAAAGTGGTAGTTAAACAACGCAGACTTTGTTCTAGGTATTGATTTACCTTCTCAGTCTGACCACAGGTCTGAGGATGGAAAGCTGATGATTACGCTAAATCAATTCCTAATTGAGTGCTCAGTTGTTTCCAGAATTTCGACAGGAATTGTGGACCCCTGTCTGAGATAATTTTTGTGGTAAACCATGTAATTTAACAATATTAGTTAGAAACACATTACTGAATTCGACTGCCGAAGGGAGTTTAGGTAACGGAACGAAATGTCCCATCTTAGATAGAAAATCCACTGCCACCAAAATAGTTGTCATTCCTGATGATCTTGGCAAATCTGTTATAAAATCTAAACTGATGGTATGCCACGGTGTCGGGGGTACTTCCATTGGTTGTAATAAACCTACTGGAAATGAGTGTGAAGTTTTTTGTCGGGCACACACCGGACAAGCCTGAACATATTGCTGTATATCTGACTTCATGCCCTTCCACCAAAAATACCTTTGGCACAATTCTGTAGTTTTGTTAATTCCAGGATGAGCTACAATAGCTAGATCATGGTTCCATTTTATCACTTGTTCCCTCAGGTCTTCCTTTGGAAGGAATATTTTGTCTTTTAGATAAAATATACCATCCGATACTGAAGTTTGTTTTTGTGAAAGCCAATCATTTTGATTCAGGTCTTTGGTCTGCCCCCTGAGTATTGATAAGAAATCTAGTTGAGTGATTTCTGCACAGATCTTTTCTACTGGTATTATACTCTGTTGTCCTTTTCCTGTCTCACTGTTTTTATCGCAAACCAAACGCGAAAGAGTATCAGACAGCAATTGTTTGACTCTGGGTCTATAAGTAATAATGAAATCAAACTCGCTAAAGAATTGTAACCATCGCATCTGTCGCGGTGTGAAAGCTTTCACAGTGGAGTAGAATTGTAAATTCTTGTGGTCAGAAAATATGGTTATAGTATGTTTGGCTCCTAGGAGGTGATGTCTCCATTCCTGAAAGACAGCCTTGATTGCCAGAAGTTCGCGCTCAGCGATTGTGTAGTTCTGTTCTGCTGGTAATAATTTCCTAGAGAAAAAGGCGTTAGGGTGGAAGTTCCCAGAATTAGCATCTTTTTGTAACAGAACTCCTCCAATTGCTGTTTGCGAAGCGTCTGCTTCAACAAAAAATGGTCTGTCAGGGTCAGAGTGTGTTAAAAAGGGGGCAGAAGTGAAAGCCTTTTTTAGAATGCCAAAAGCTTGTTCTGCTTCGGCACTCCATTGAAATTTCTTTCCTTTCTGTAACAGACTGGTAATTGGCACCACGATTTCTGAGAATTTGGAGATGAACCTCCTATAAAAGTTTGCAAACCCCAAAATCCTTTGTACCTCTTTGACCGAAGTGGGAGTTGGCCAGTCCAGGATTGCTTTTACCTTTTTGGGATCCATGACTATTCCTTCTGGTGACAACCAGTAACCTAGAAATTCTACTTTTGATGTGTTAAAAACACATTTTTCTAGTTTGACAAACAAAGAATTATCTCGTAATTTTTGTAAGACAGATCTAACATGCAACACATGATCCTCAGGAGTTTTGGAAAAAATCAGAATGTCTTCGATATATACAATGACACAGATGTCCAACAGCTCATGCAAAACCTCATTAATGAAATATTGAAAGGCTGCTGGAGCATTACAAAGGCCGAAGGGCATCACTGTATATTCGAAAAGTCCAAATTTGGTGCGGAATGCCGTCTTCCACTCGTCTCCTTCCTTTACTCGGATTAAGTGGTAAGCCCCACGAAGGTCCAGTTTAGTGTAAATGGTTGACCCCTTAACCTGGTTTAACAGTACAGGAATCAGTGGCAATGGATATCGATTTTTTAATTGTAGCCTTATTTACTGCACAATAGTCTATGCAGGCCCTCAAGTCTCCTGACTTTTTTGCCACAAAAAATAACGGAGACGAGACCGGAGAGGTGGAATGCCGAATGAAGCCCAGTTCGGGCAACTCATTTAAGTAAGTTCGTAGATACTGGTTTTCTGGTTCAGTGAGTGCGTAAATTCGACTACAGGGTAGCACTGCTCCAGGAATTAAATCTATCCTGCAATCATAAACCCTGTGAGGAGGTAACTTAGTTGCCTTTACAGGGTCAAAAACATCCGAAAAATCTTGAAATTCAGTTGGCTATTCAATTGGATCGGGTTGGGTAGCAGCACAGATAAGAGGTAGTCTTGGATCTCTATGCTCCTGGTAACAATGAGTTTTACAGTGTGTGGAGTCCAAAGTTACAGTACGCTTAACCCAATCAATCTTTGGGTTATGGAGCTCCAACCACGGAATGCCTAAAATTACCCCAAAAGCTGGAGTATCGATAAGATCAAAAACAGTCAGTTCAGTATGTCCATTGTCGGATAGAAGAAGCAGTGGAGGAGTGTGGAACCTAATTAAACCAGATGAGAGTGCCGAACCGTCAACAGCTCGCACCGGTTCAGGTTCCTTCTTTGGAATCCTATTCAGATTTAATTTCTTGGCGAATCCTAGATCAAAAAAGTTTCCGGTAGCTCCTGAATCAATTAGCACAGGAATACTATGCTTTTGTTGATTAGCTAGAATTAAAATCATCCTTATGGTCAAATGACGAGGTACATGGTTTGGAATACTAGTTATGTAACGTGAGATCTCAAAAGTGTCTTTTCCTGAGGGATCGACCTCTCCTTCCCTCGAGACTACGAGTTTTCCGATTCCTGATCTTGAATTGTGGCCAGTAGTTTCTTTTTAACTGGCCGGATTGGACACTCTTTGGCGAAATGGCCTGCCTTCCCACAGTAAAGACATAAATTAGCTTTCCTTCTTCTATCTTTTTCATCTTGTGGTAGAGGTCCTTTAATCCCTCCAATCTGCATTGGCTCTACCTGGGCATTCTTATCCTCACTAACTTTTTTCTCAGTTTTAAAATGTAAGGCTCTGAAATCCGACTTCGGTCTTTCAGACCTTCTTTCACCTAGCCTATGGTCTGACTTGATTACAAGGTCCTGAAATTCGGTAAAATCATTAGGTAGGTTTACTATGTGTGCCAAAGAATCTTTCAATTCCTCTCTAAGCCCCCGGTAAAAAAGAGATATTCTTTTATCTTCTGGCCACTGTGTTTCTGCTAATAAGCGATTAAAGGTGGTCACATAAGAAATCAGATCTTGAGAGCCCTGGCGTAGATTCAATAACTCATTATCGGACGCTTGGAGAAAAACATGTTTTGCAAATAAACTGGACATTGCAGTTTTAAAATGAGTTAAATTATGCAAAAGAGGATCATTTTTATCCACCAGGGGCATGGCCCAATTTGCCGCTACTCCCCCTAAATAAGAGGTTATAAAGGCTACCTTTGTGGTGTCTGAAGTGAAAATGTGAGGTTTACATAGGAAATGTAACAGACATTGACTCATAAAAGTAGTAAAGTGAGTACTATCTCCTGAAAAGCGTTCTGGGTTAGCTAAGGGAACTGGTTGTGGAGAGACAACTGTGATTTGAGCAGGCTGACCTGAACCAAAACCTGAGCCTTGAGTTTGGTTTTGAAATGGAACCCCAAATTTTGGTGGTGATAGAACTGGTTTTTTCAACTCCCCTTTATCTCTCCAAGAGGTGAAGCCATCTCTAGTGTTCTCTAATTCGTCCCTGGTGTGATCTAACTCTTGTCTAAGGGATTGGTTTTCTAAACGTAAGTCCTGTATTTCGTCATTCATTTTGCGCACTAATTCTGCTAACTGGGTGACATTCATGTCCTCCATGGGATTAGTCAACTACAAGAGGAAATAAGGACAGTTTGGGCTTCGCTTTCTGTCAGACGTGCCACCTCAAGAGTCCAGGTTCTTTCCGTCTTGGAGATGACTAATCCCAATACCTCCAAGAACCAACAAATGTGACAAGGAATTCAACACTTGTCACAAGTGCTGACCCCCAAAGGGACAGGGAAGTGGGGGACGGAAAAGGGTAGTGGAATGGGGGACGGAAAGTGAGAGAGAGAGAAACAAACACAGGATCTCTTCTTGAGATGACTGTCTCTCCCTCTTGAAGCACTCTGGGCTTTCGCTGATCAGTCGTGTTTAGATGCCGAGCTGTGTTTGAAGACCAACATCAATTAACATAATTTCCCGCTATCCTAATACCAAATACTGAATGAGCTAGATACATACATACCAACTATTAGAAAAGCCCATTCCTGTACTTCATGTGCAAGATCTTTATCACTTCATTCAACGTACATTTAACTTCGTTGAAGTCTTAGTCACCTTTGAAAACATAGATATCCCAAGTAAGTGTTTACTTATACATGAGTGTCACATTTAACCAAACAATCAAATAATTGGTTAGTAGAAACTGTAACCACACCTTACATGCAATGATTGTTTCTTACCTTGCACCTCTGAGGTGAGGTCTTTGAAGGGAGTTCTGTGAAAATAGGAAACAAGAAAAAACAAGCCCCTAACTACTATTCAATGGCTCAGGTAATTGAGCTAAGTCCTCAAACATCAATTACTACAGTTAAAGTCACTGCTGTACATTTGAATATAAATCCTCAAACATCAGTTACTGCAGTTAAAGTCACTGCTGTACATTGAATACTGTATACAGGACTGGAGTCACTAATAAATCCTGAAAACAAATCTACAGACTCGAAAAGTTCTAAGAAAGGTGTTCGATTTTTGCCTTTGCCAAGGTTCAATTGAAATGTTTACCAGGGTTCGGTTTGAATTTGCCAAGGCTTGTTCTTTTACCAAAAACAACAGAAAGGTCTTACTGTATTCTCTGATTTAACCGGAAGTCCAAGTTCAGGGGCTGGAAGGGAAGAAACAAGTCCGGCTGAAAAGTCGCTCCGATGAGCAAACCGGAAGTTTGAAGACTCGCTTCTGCCGGGGTTCGAGGGTCGTCCCAAAGATCAGCTGGGGAGGAGTTCTGTGAGCGCTGGGACCCCCTAAGAGGAATCAGGTTGGCTGGAGATGCCGTGTCCAAGACAGGAGGGTGAGGCCGGTTGCTGAGCTCGGGATCCTGGAAACTCCAGAGTGATGCGCAAGCTGAGAAGCGAAGCGTCTTTCAGTATACCGGTAAGCCTTTTATAGGCTGTATTGCACGTGTGAGGCAGCGTCAGTTGAGCGCACCTGCTCAACGTGCGATCTCATGAATATTCATAATCTTTCTTTGGCCCTGCATGATCAACAAGCATTGTACCCAACAAGTGTGTGTTCTTACAGTATCATTATCGGTGGAACACGCCTTGCTAGCTCCAAATATCTTTCATGCATAGTACATAGTAATAATCCAGGAAAACCATAGTCATGTTTAGGTTTTTATGACAGTTTAGGCGGAGGATGTCAATGATGGAAGAGACTTAGAGGTACAACTGGTTGTCATCAGCATAGAGATGATAGTCGATGTTTGCTTGTTTTAGAATGGTGATGAGTGGTTTCATGTAAATGTTGAAGAGTGTGGGGGAGAGGACTGAGCCTTGAGGAACACCTCGAGTTGAGGGAGAGGTGTTGGATATTGAGTTTTTGATTTTTATGAGTTGTGAGTGGTTATGTAGAAATGAGGATAACCATTTTAGGACATTGCCATCAGCTCCTATGTGTTTTCGAAGGGCGTCTAAGAGTGGGTTGCGGGCAACCATTTCAAAGGCGGCAGATAGGTCGAGGAGGACAAGTAGGCAGCATTTGTTGGAGTCAAGGGAGTTATGAATGTCGCCTGTAATGCTCAGTATAGCTGTTTCTGTGCTGCATCCTTTTCTGAACCCAGATTGGTGTGAATCGAGTAGGTTATTAGCTTTCAGGTGGTGGTTCAATTGGGAGAGAACAGATTTCTCTAGGATTTTGGCTAGGAAAGGGAGGTTGGTGATGGGCCTAACATTTTTGAGGTCATTAGGGTCGGCCTCAGGTTTTTTTAGGAGGGGGTGACTTGCACTAATTTGAGGCAGTCAGGCATCAGTCCGTTGTTTAGAGAGCTGTTGATAATCTTCGTCCACAGAGGGGTTAGGGTGAGGTAGAGGTTCTTGGCTAGGGAGGTGGGTAATGGGTCTGCGAAATGGTTGGAGGGTTTGAAGTTAGCAATCACATTGGAAATGCCCTCTTCGGAGAGAGGGATGAAGTCTTTCCATTGCTTGGGGGCGATGGGGGGCAAGGGAGGCGGGCAAATTTGGGGGTCAATGGAGGAGTGTTCTCGGCTTCAGTGAGCGTGTTGTGGGTTGGGGATGGGAGAGGTTTCATAAGGGGTGTGGATTTACTGTGTTAGGATTGGGGGTGTTGGTCTAGGGAGAGCTCCATTTTGGAGATGTTGTCATTGAAGAATTTAGCCAGATTGTTACACTGCAGTTTGGAGGCAGGGGGTTAGTTTTGGTGGGCTTGGAGGTCTGTCTCTGGATGATGTTGAAAAGTTCTTTGGGGCGGTTTTTGGCTTTGTCTAGTGCGTTCCAGAAGAAGGTGGCTTTCTCCTTGATTATGTGTTTTTTGTAGTTGTTTCGTTGATTTCTGAGTTGGGAGAGGTTGATTGTGGATGGGTTCCCTCTCCAGAGTCTCTCAGTGGCTCTTACTTTTCTTTGTTCGGAGTTGAGGTCGTTATTGAACCAGGCTCGGGAGGGGATGTCTCTAACCCTTTTGAGTTTTAGGGGGGCTAGTTGGTGATGGACAGCAGACGGGCCAGCCACTGCTGAAAGGTGGGAGGATGTGGATCTCAATGCCTAAAAATAGTCATTGAGATACACAATAATTCTCTTCCCCCGTAAGTGCTTCCTCCATCTTGAATAACCAGTAAGATTAAGGCTGGTGTCATAACTATATTCAGTCATAGTTTATCACTAAGAAATTCCCACATTTGGTTAATAATCATTGAGAGAGAGGCACATGTTCCAAACATGTGGGCTAATTCTGCTTTGTGAAGGGCACAGCGTGGACAACGAGATCTTCTTCCTTTACCCCACTTTGAAATACAATATGGAGTATATTATAAAAAAACAGGTTTTATAATAATGGACCTGCAGTTTAACTGACATCATTGCTCCCTGTGTGGTTAAAAAGGCTTGATGAGAAAAGGTACCTGTAATGCCAAGTTTAACTTTCCACCAGTCTGAATATTTCTCTATATCATCCTTCATCAACTCATTTAATAGTAATTATATAGTGCCAATGCGAGGGGGGACTCCATTTCTTAACTTCTCCACCAGTTTTCTTTCTGTCATTTTCCCTGGCCCTCCCCTTTTTTCTGTAAAAAGACCCTTATCTGGAGGAATTTAAAAAACTCTGTATGAATTGTTTGATAGGCTTTATTCGATAAAAAAGTTATCATAAAGGCTTTTTACAGGATAAAAAAGTTATATGTAGAATTTTTCTTAAAAGGACAGTTAAAAATTCAGCACAGATAATAAAATAAAACAGAAGAGGAAAATATAACATCATGTCTTTAAAATAGTGATTAGTCCATAGGTCCGAGGTTTCCATTATGGCAGAAAGGAAGGTTACAACCCATATTGTTCCCCGACTTGTGGTGAGCGCACTGGACCAAAAACAGAGTTCCTTGTTAGGCAGTTGTAGTTGCCTTGCAATTGTCATGTGTAACTTGGTCTTGAACACACAACAAGACCTAGAGAAGAATAAAAGCACCCTACTTTGTTGATCACATCCCTCAACCATTTAGCCATGCATGTATCCGAGAATGTCTCTGGTGGATGTGGATTGCGCTGGAGGGGAGAATAAAAATTGAGCCTGCATGATCCCAGGAGACGTCGATTAGGGACCCATATGTGGTAAACTACCATGATGGTCTTAACCATTTTGTAGTACCCCATTTCTAGCTGGCCCCACAGGCATCCCCAAGCCTCAATACCGATCAGCAGTTGATACAGTGAGGGGTGCAGCGGTGGAACATCATTGTGGGAGTGCTTCAGAAGGATCATAGAGTGTACTAATGCCGTAGCCCAGTAATACAGCTTTAGGTTAGGTAATGCCAACGCACCACGCTCTTTGGGAAGTGTCAGCCACTTAGCCGATCTTATGGGTTTCGAGTAGGCTCAGATAAATTGAAAGAATAATTTTTTACATTTTTAAACCAGTAGTTAGGGAATAAATGGGAATAGCTCTCATCAGGGACAGCACTTTGGGGAAGTAAATCAGTTTTAATAAATTACACCAACCTACTAGCGTTGGATGCAGATTCTCCAACTTCCTCAAATTTAGCTTAGTTTTTTCCACTATGGGTATTAGGTTCTCATCTACAATAGCGTCCAGGTCTGCCCTAATTATAACCCCCAGGTAGTTGGCACTCTCAACTAACCAACTGTCTGTTATTGTGACATATTCCTTGATGGCTATCTGTGTTTTTCCCCTGTTTAGGGAAACTGCTGCCTTTTACTCTAGGGTTTTTATGGCTAGATCGGGGTCAGGGGTGGCCACCGCCATGTCATCGGTGTATGCCAGTACAGAGGTATTGTGGCCTTGTTTTATTACAGGGGGTGTGTTTGAATTGCCTTCCAGTTTTTGTTAGAAGGGATCTATATACAGTGCAAAAAGCAGTGGAGAGCATGGGCAGCCCTGCCACATCAGTGTTGTTATGTTCAGGTGTCTAGATGATCTCCAGTTTTTACTAACTCTGGCTACAAGGTTTGTATACAAGGCCCTGACTGCCCTGATGAAATTTGGGCCAATCTCCTTCATCTGCATAGTGAGCCACAGAAGTGGCAGGAGACCTTATCGAAAGCTTTCTCTGCATCGAACAGAATTACTGCCATAGGGTCTCCTGTCACCTATTCCACATTAAACAAGGATATTATTCTTCTGATGTGATTGATGGTCCCCCTTCCAGCAATAAATATGTGTTGGTAATTTACCACTATTTTATCAAACCCTCTAGACAGTTAGGATTGTAGCATCTTCGAAGAAGCTTAAGCATCACAATTAACCAAAGAAATTGGATGATAGGAATTTAATTCTTGGACAGGTTTATTCTTTTTTGGAAAAACAATCATTTTAGCTTCTGCCCATGATTGTGGTGGAATATCCCCATTAAAGGTTTCTGTAAAGAGATCCATCATTACGTCTTTTAACTGATCAGCAATTGCCTTATAAAACTCAGAGGGTATTAGGTCTGGCCCCGCAGATTTGCCATCTGATAAACTCGAGAGTGCCAGAAGCATCTTGTCCATAAACAGAGGTGCTTCTAAGTCATATTTATCTTCCTCCATCAGTATAGTCGTGGGTACCAGATTTAAGTAATTACCAATGGAATCAAGTTGCTGAGGGCCCTGCTTTTTGAGTTCCTCAGTGTAAAGATTTTGATAATATTTCTGAAACGCCTCCCAGATCGTTTAAAGTCAGAGTGTCCTAAACCCTCCTTGGCGGAGAAGATTACCATGGTTCCTACTATAGATCAACCTTTACTTACTTTTCACTCCAAATTTGGAAAGGACCCTCGTAAGGGAGTGGGCAAAGCTTGGTCCACCTGTCAATATAAACTACTTGACGTGGTAGGCCCTTTGGCACTTATTTTTGATCTGGCAGAGTCTGCCCGTCTGGATGGTTCAGACCTTTTGGCGAAGATGTTTCAATGTGGGTCCAATGAGCCTTTTGCCTTCTGGGCAACGCCAATGTTGCCATCACACATGAACGCTGTAAAGGGCTTCTTATTAAATTAGATCCCAAGTTGGCCAAATTAGCTCCTCAGGATCCGGGCAATAAGGCTAATGGTCTTCTCTTCGGAGACTCTCTGGTCAAAGACCTTAGCAAGTTTGTGTCCACCTTTGTTTCTTTGGATAAGGCACAGAAATCCATAAAGAAGGTTTTTTCACCCCGGGTTTTTGGACGGGCCGGCAGAGGCAGGGGTCGCTCTTCCGGCCGTCCCTACCACAATCAAGGCTCCAGAGGCTCCTTCAATTCCAATTCCCAGGACTACAAGCCCCAATTCTACCTGCAAAGGGGCAGAGGTTACAGAGGTCGGGGTCAAAAGAATTACTGCAACAACAACAACAACCAGCAAGGTATGTCTTTCGCCACCCCCCTGTGGGAGGGCGTCTATAATTATTTCTTGCAAAATGGCAAACTATCAGTACAGATCCTTGGGTGCTAAATTCCATTGAAGGTTATCTTATAGAACTTTATTCACCGCCTTCCCATTCTGTGTTCCTTCCACCACTGTTTTTTTTAAACAAGATGTCCCAATTGATCTCTTCGGAAGTCCTAGCCCTCCTACAAAAACAGGCTATTCTAGTTACTCCCTTCGATCCTACAGGCTTCCTAAGTTCCATTGTTCTAGTTCAGAAAAAGAACAAAAAGCTGCGTCCGGTTATATATCTAAAGTGGCTCAACCAGTTCGTGGTGTATTGCCACTTCAAGATGGAGATGATTCTTCATTTAAGAGATACTCTTCGTCCAAACGATTGGATGATCGGATTGGATTTACAGGACGCGTATCTCACTGTTCCCATTAATCCTTCTCACTCCAAGTTTCGTCAGTTCCAGTGGTTGGGCGTGACTTATCGCTTCACCTCCCTCCCGTTCGGCCTCTCCTCAGCACCTTGGTGCTTTACGAAACTCATGAAACTGATGGTGGCTTTCCTGCGCTCTCTCTGGATCAGGCTCATTATTTATCCCTCTCGCAGCCGCCTTGCGACGAGCAGATGAGGACAGGTCAGTGCTGATCGTGACCACAGCTCAGGTAGCGTTTAGCGTGGAGCGCTTACAGCGGCAGTAACGCTTCTGCCTTAATGCTGCATCTTTCCACCCTGCTTGACCCTAAGATGGCGGCCGCTTAAAGCGAAATGGAATACCCGTGTCTAATCTCTGGGACCTTCTGACACTGGTTATCTCCCACTCGGTAGGCCTCTCTGGAATACTGCTAGCTGTGCTTGGCCCTGCTCACCTTGTACTATGCCTAAGAGGTGCTTGAAGACTTCTCTGGCACTCACCACCGCAAGTCAATACAGCACTAGTAAATAGTAAATGACTGCCATTTTGGGCCCGACCGCCATCTTGGCTGCCCGAACAGGAGGAGAGGCCCGCACTGTGAAGCGTGCCGAGTAGCACCGCTGGACAGAGCCAGGAAAGGAAAGTGTAGCCAATTGCACTTTCCTGACTCATATGGAAGGCACCTGGTGGGCTGATTGCAACGGTGGTGGCTGGGGAATCTGAAGGAGAGAAGACCTGAGAGGAGGATAACCACTGATCAATAGCGGTGCGCGAGGTGACTTTAGGGCAAAGAAAGTGAGGTGGAAGGGCCACATGGTGCTGCAAAGTGGGAGCTTTGATGTGTCCCTGCGTGTACACCACCCTTGATAGGAGATCCAATGCTGCAAACTCATCTAGGCTGAAAGATCCCATGATGACTATAACAGCCCCGGGGAGAAAAGCTGAGACCTAGCTACTTTTGTATAATGCTCGGTGGAGCTACCTCGCTAGCTATGGGGGAGATTGACTTTGGGTTCCCTCCTTTGACTATCACCTACCCAGCCAGACTTCGGGCTAAAGCTCCCGCGACTCTCCTGAACTTATCTTCCCGCTCTCCCTTCCCCCAACACTCCCCCCCTCCGCTCCTACTCTTTCCAGCTTCTGTCCTCTGCCCTCATATGCCCTTGCCCTTTGTCCCCACCCTGTTTTTCTGTGAACCTCTTACCTCGCCACTTGAGAGCCCAATGGAGCTACCTGGTTTGATATAGAGGAGATGGGCCGTGGAATCCCTCCATGGTCTTCACCTACCCAGTCGGTATATAGACAGACTTCCTTTGGGGTCTACGGTTGTCTCTTCCCTTATCCTCACTTTCTTTCCTCCCCTACCTCCCACTACTTTCTCTCTCCTTCCTCTTCTCCCCTAATGTATTGCTGATTCTTCGATTTAATGTTTACTTGTTGATCTTTTTCTGGTATATTGTTGAACCACATTGTTGCACTTCCTTTCGTCTCTCCTGCTGTCTCCTCCCGCATCCTCCCTCTATTTATGTCTCTCCTTCCTTCCCTCCTCTCTCTATGTATTGAGACCGAACTATTTTGTCTGATGCCCGATGGAGCTACCTAGTTTAGCTGTAGGGGAGATGGGCCGTGGATTCCCTCCTTGGTCGTCACCTACCTAGTCGGTCTTTAGACAGACCTCCTTTCGTCTCTACTGTTGTCTCTTCCCTTATCCTCACTTTCTCTCCTCCCCTTCTCCCCACTACTTTCTCTCTCCTTTCTCCCCTCCCCTAATGTATTGCTGATTGTTTGATATAATGTTTACTTGTTGATCTTTTTCTGGTATATTGTTGAACCACATTGTTGCACTTCCTTTCGTCTCTCCTGTCATCTCCTCCTGCATTATACCTCTATTTAGGTCTCTCCTTCCCACTTCTCTCAATATATTAAGACTGAACTATTTTGTCTGATGCCCGATGGAGCTACTTGGTTTAGCTACAGGGGAGATGGGCCGTGGATTCCCTCCTTGGTCGTCACCTACCCAGTCGGTCTTTAGACAGACTTCTTTCCATCTCTCCTTATTGTCTCTTCCCTTATACTCCCTTTCTCACCTCCCCTGCCCCGTCCACTACCTTTCTCTCTCCTTTCTCGCCTCTCCTAATTGTTTTGCATATTTTTTGGGATGTATTGTGTAATTGTTGAACTTTCTCTGTTACATTGTTGATTCTCATGTAAAGCGTTCTGATACCTTTGGGTCTAGCCAGCGCTATATAAAACTCTTTAAACACAAATAAAAATAAATACAAATAAATAAATAACTATAACGACAGTGGGATTCCTGATATTAATGACCTCCCTTTGTATGTACTCCTGCCGGGTTAGTGCCGCCAAATGGTGACCTATCTTCTTGCTGTTTTCATAAATCTTTTCTTGATGGAGTATAGCTCTGTCAAGTGATTTCTTCATAAGGACATTGCTAACTTTAGCTATTGCGACTTCCATTTGAGCCTCACCTACCCCATTCCCTAGCTGTACAGCTGCTACAAGTTTTAATTCTGCTTTGACACATCTTAGGTGGAGTTCCTGTGTCTTTCGTTTATCGTCTTTCCCTTTGTTTAAAGAACATTGGATGGTTTCCCCTGGATGCTGGCTTTGAGGGAATCCCAGACATTAACTAGGGAGGCTGTTCCTGTATTTTCCCTCAGAAATTCCGGTATCCAATCCTTCATGTATTTCATATATTTTTTGTCAAGGAGTGGTGCTCTTTCAAAGGTCCAGGTTGAGGTTATCAAACCCGCCCCAATCCCCGCCAATTCCAGCACAAGAGGATTATGGTCAGATACAAGTCTGGGGTGTCTATCTATTTTGCACTTTGACTGAATCATGGATGATACAAAAAAATAATCCAGTTGTGCATGTTTGTGGTGAGGGGCAGAAACAAATTAAAACCTTCTTCTAGTGACCTCACCGTTGGCCAGACATACATCAAGCCATGCATGCTACAAGAAGCGAAAGCGCTTGAAACACTTTAGGTTTCCTCCCAACATACATAGGGGTGGACTCCCAGTTATTTGGTAAATTGACCTTAAGGTCTCTGCAGAGGATGATGGGTAGTGGCTAAAGTGCCAACTCATTAGTTAACCAGTTAAGGACTCCAGGATCATCCACTATAGACCCATAAACAGAGCAAAGCATAAAAGTGTCCATCCCCACTATGGTACACTTAGTGATCACCCATTTCACCTGGGTCTGAGGAAACTGCATTCTATTGTGTTGGGCTAGTATGGCAACATCACAGGTATGTGATCCTTGAGTGTTCCCTCCTATCAGCCTATATCCAAGATTTTTAAAAGGCCCACCTTTGACTCTTCTATATGGGTTTCCTGCAGGCAGACGTCTGCTCTCAATGATTGCAGCCCTAGATGTACCTTCTATCTTTTATTTGCATAGTTTAGCCCGCATATATTAACCATGGCTATGCAGAGCTTCCCAGCACCCATCATTCGTACTGCCATAATATACTATGCCATCCATGCGCAAGATAATACCTATAACTGCTGGAATGACTGGTCTTACAAAACAAATACCAAACGCAAACAAATTGGGTAATTCCCTTTATCCACCTGCCCATCCCCCTCACCACCACACCCCATCCCCCCCAAAAAAGAGCAATCAGGCATAGCCTGAGCATTGTGTCCCCAGACCCCTACGCCCACCACTCCTCTTTCCGCATAGTGAAAAAAGAAGAAACAGACAAAAAAGAGAAGAATCTCATCCCTGCCCCAGTTAGCCTTCCACCGCAACCTCCTCCAAGTAATATCTTTGTAGGTTCATCCTAAATATAATTTACCATTATTATTACTGTTCCCCGGACTGTTAAATACTCTTGGGCCTGTATTTCCGATCTAAAGCTATAAACGTGACCTCTGAAGATGACCTTTAACCTGGCCGGGTTTAGGAGGTCGACTTCTGCTCCTATTCTTTGGAAGGGGTTGATTAGCTGCTGAAGGCGCCATCATCGCTCCACAGTAGCATGTGTGAAGTCCAGTTTACCGTACAATGAGACCCCTTCAAAAGATTTTTTGCCTTTGGGAATGCCTTAACATAGATATGTTGCCTCAATAAGAAATTTCCAAAACAGATAAGCATTGCCCTGGGCCTTTCAGATTCATTATGTGGGTATTTCCTCGCTGTTAAGGGGAAGAGGTGAACTGGTTGGACTACCGCATTCCAGTCCATTTTAACTAGATCCGGGAATGCGCCTCTTAGTAGATTAACCACGTAGTCTCTTGGGTTATCGCCCTCCACCGCTTTAGGAATCCCTAGCAGATGTAGTTTTTGCGCAGCTGGTGGTTCTCCTGGTCCTCCAGTTTGAGTATGAGATCAACCTGCGCCGCACCCTGAGATGCATTCTGAGCTTTCAGGGTGTCTTCTTCCGTCTCCAAGGCCTCTGTACAGCCTTCAACAGTGGTCAGTTGGTCTGCAAATTCTCCACTGACTTTGATCAGCTTTCACTTTCTGATCTGCAGGGTCTTTGAGGTGACCCTTGCCCGTTGGTTTTCGCTGCGGTTCTCTTCCTGCATTTGTTTAAAGGACAGAAAGATGGTGGTGAGAAATCGTTCTTGTCCCTCGGCTGCGATCCCTGCTTCAGCTTAATCCCTATCGATTATCCCAGGATCTTGAAATGAAAGCTGGGCATTGCAGTAGTTCCAATTCAGCTGCTGCTTGCCGTTCCATATTGGGCCCTCCTTTCCCACACTCCTGTGTTTCTTCTTTGAGGACTTTCTCTTTCTTTGCTTGTTTTAAGGGTTGTCCAAGGAAACACTACTGTCAGAATCCAGAGAAAGTTGACTTTCTAAGGATGAGCACTCCGGTTTAGATGAATCTGAACCATCTGTCAGAAAAATAACTTCTCTCTTTGTTTGCAGCTTGACTTCCCTGTCCAGGCAAGATATCTTCTATTTTAGATTTAGCTGCCTAGGGGGTCACCTCTTCTTCCTGCCTCCTGTGTGGCAAAACTCATTTCCACCCCCAGATTCGGGGTGGGATTAACACATTGTACATTTCCTGAGGCAATTACAGGGGGGCTATTTCCCTTGTCCAAGTTGCCATTCTGTGCCCAAAGACTTTCGAACATTGCAAGGGTTTCGTGTGGGTATAACCCTCGCCTGGTGTAAGGGCAGCAAACTTAGGTCTCTTTTGCTTGGATCAAAGGAGGGTTTGACAGTTTTCACATCCCCCTAACAGGGGGGGCAAACCAGGAGGCTATAGTTGTTTAGAGTCCCACCCTACTGTATCCCATTACCAAGAGGTGCCATAAATACTTTTTTTTCTTTCCAGGCTCCCGTCTGGCACCAGCAGTATTCTGTCTTTGTTTAGGGTCCTTTGCTACCTCCGGAGCCACTCCTGAGCTTACACCACCTGTTGTGGTCGATCTGGTGGCGACCAGCTTGGTTGTCTTCCCTCCGAGCCCCATCATGTTGATCTTCACTGCATTACTCTGAATTCATTCAACTGCATCCCGATCCGGAAAGCAATCCAAAAAGCCATGATCTGGACGCCAAGCGACAGCCTCCAACTGCAGCTGCAGTCAATTGGTCTGCCGATCACTGATGGTGAGAGGAGTAGTGTGAGTGGGCAGTGGGTTAACCTAATCCTGCTTCTAAAAACTTCCTTTTTAATGCATATGTTAATCCAAAAGTAGAACCTAAACAGCCCCTGGGACAGGGAACAATGGATTTGAATGTTGGGCATGTGCTTTCAACATTTACATGTCCTGGAAGTGAAAAACTCTTAATTTCATGTTTTCACTCCTGCAAGGCCAGCCTCTTCCATAGAATAATGTTGGGTTCCCTTATTAGATTTACAAGTTGTAACTTTCAGTTGAGAGCAGGTGGGAAAGTTGAGTTTGGTTTCTACAGAATTGTAATTTAAAACTATATTTAGTATAAAGTTCAATTTCAAGTCACAATTCTGAAAATGCCACTTTTAGAATGTTGGCATTTTCTTCTTTCAAGCATTTGGTGCATGCATCCTGGATCACATGACTAGGTATAGCTGGCAGTTGGTCTTTAGTTAAGACATAGGGGCAATGGTGTGGGTAGGATGTTCCATCTCTGTCAGGATGAGGGGGAGAAGCTGGCAACTACCAAACTTGTACACCATAAAGACTTTGACTCTGTTTGATCCTGACAAGAATCGTGGTTGCTACTTAAGTAGGTTTTCCTCCTTTCAACCAGTAATACAATTTCCTAGGGCAACATGTTGTCGATAAAGCTTGAAAGATTATGTGATCAGTGTTACAAGTTGTGTGCCTTCATTCCACCCTTCAGGACTGGCTATAACGAGCCTATCCCCGACTCCGTGAACAGGCTTCTTCCCTGGCTCCTCTGGCAGACCTAGCCAGGGTTTACCTTCTAACTGCCATTCTGGATCTAAACCATCTTATGACTTATTAGCTATACACTCCCTGCTTACCTACCGTGGGCATGCATCCGTATACATGGAGGGGGGTCCAACTCAGCCATGCTCCTGACTGATTGTTGCTAACCGTTTTAAAGTAGCGAATCACCTCTTTGTACGGTAGTTAGTAGTTGAGGTTTTGGGGCGACAGATGCTTCGACTTCAGAAGTGTAGGGTGTGGGGAGTTGGGGGTAAGCATGGCAAATTTTGCGAATCTCGCGTTCGCGAATTTTGCGGATTTGCGAACTCGCAATCCGCAAAATCCGCGAATTCTCGCGAATTTGCGGATTTTTTTTTTTGTGTTTGCGCGGGTTTCTGCCAGTTTGCAAGGGTTTTGTACAATGTCGCAAATTGCGAACTTACCTGTCGGGTCGCAAGTTTCGCGAACTTGTTGTTTCTACGTGTCCAGCCTGTTTGGGACACTCTTCTTCATCACTGCCACTCTCTGTCACCACTGCCACTCTCTGACTACTCATGCCACCCTCTGGCCCACCCATGCCACCCTCTGTTTCATCACAGCACCCTCTGGTTGTCCAGTCAGTGTACATTATTGTGGCAACGCAAGCACACCTTCCCTGCCTCAAGTAACCTGAATTAATTTGGGGCTGATTAATGTGTCACAGAATATTTTTTTAGCTGGCACCTGCTTCCTTAGTGCTTCCTGATTAGTGATCTTTTGCACTTGCTAAGTGCTTTCATTGTTGCAAAATTAGTTACAACACCTGCCCTGCCCCAACTGACAATAATGAATTAGGGGCTGATTAATGGATTTGAACCTCCAGCCTGGCTCCTGCTTGTCTCCCTTAGCTGTAATTCAGGACCTTTGTGGCATATGTGTAACTATTCTGAGGTTCAGAGCAGGGTCACATAATAGTTGCAACTGGCAGCTGAACTCTGGAGGGGCCCCTCAGGAAGCACTACAGGAAATGGCTACTAATGATGAGCCTGAACTTTTGAACCTGGTAAGTAGTTTCAGTTTTGCTAAGATCGTATTTCTGCAATTGTGCACTTATTCGCGGGGCGCGAAGTTGTACTGGGAAGCCGCGAACTCACGCGAACAGTGCGAGCAGTGCGAGCAAAATCCGCTGCTCGCGGATTTGCGGATTTTGCGGGAGATTCGCGAATCTCGCGGATTGCGAATTTACCGAAAATCCGCAAAATCCGCGAGCGAAACGGATTTTCCGCCCATGCTTAGTTGGGGGGTTGGGAGGGACGGGGGACCGTTGTTCCTCGACAGTTTGTTTTGTTTAGCCACCTACGGGCCGCTGGTTGCAGTTCTTCTTGGTAGCTATGTTTCTCTGATTGGTCCACAGTTGACAAGCAGATCACATTTTCCACCAGTGTGTTATTTTTGGCCGCCTACGGGCCGTCATCGGGGGCTCCCATTGGTACCTTACACAAGTGATCTCCTCCCTCCCGCAGGGACTTACGGTGGTAGGGGGGATTTGAACGCCGTCCTGCAGCCCCTGCGTGATACGACAGGGACCCCATCCGGGGCCCGGGCCACCTTCGCGAAGATCTCTCAAGTTGGTCCTCGGCCCTAGGTCTCCGTGGCCTGTGGCAGGTTTGGAACCCCATGGGGAACAATACACCCACATGTCAGCAGCCCATCATACTCACTCCCGAATTGACCTTCTCCTTATGCCGGCCACAGACTGCCAGCTGGTATCTGGGGCCACAATATTGCACAGGTGGATCTCGGATCACTCTCCCATCTCCCTCCTCTCAGGTTCCCTCTGACGGGTCCACAAGCGACTTGGCAACTAAACGCCTGGTTCTTGCAGGACTCTGCGACAGTGGAGTCACTTGGTCAGGAGTTGCGTCACTATTTCTCCACCAATACGGGCTCGGTTCCCTCGCTGGGGATGCTGTGGGAGGCTAGCAAGGCCGTTAACCGGGGGGTGGCCAGGGTCATGTGAAGCGATCGGAGCAGACAGCCCAGCTTGTCCAGCTGGAATCTCGGGCGACGCAGCTGGAAGTGGCTCAACTCATAAGTGACCCGGGGGATTCCTCCTGACAACTGGCAGCAGTGCGCAAGGAGATCCGCCGGATCTTGCTGGAATCTACAAAGAAGCTTTGGTGTTAGTTGGTTGCTCGTATGTACATGTGGGGTGATAAGAATGGCAAGCTCCTCCATAACCTTGTGTCTTATCCCAAAGTCAACTGTATTATTCCTGATGTCCGTTCGAACACCGGGGCCCTCCAAGTGACGTTCTCAGCCATTGCACAATCTTTTGCTGCTTACTACACGACCCTTTACACCGCTTGACCCCCGGTCGCTCCTCTGGCTGACTTGCTAGACAGGAATGGTACCCGACTGCCGTGTCTCTCCCAGGAGACTGCGGAGGCCCTGGACCGCCCCTTCACCCTGGAGGAAATCCAGGACGCTATCTCGCTCTTACACCCCGGTAAAACGTTCGGTCCCGATAGGTATCTTCAAGAGTACTATGCGGCCTTTCAGGATATTTTGGCCCCCCATTTGGTAGACCTTTTCCCCCATGTGGCAGAGATAGGGACATTCCAGCCCGAGTCTGATGTGGCCACAATAGTGGTTATTCAGAAGACGCAGCAACCCTCCCTAAACTGTGCAGACTACCGCCCGATTTCACTGATCAACACGGAGATCAAGATCTTTGCCACTGTCTTGGCTCAGAGACTCCGACCCTTCCTGCTAGAACTGGTCCACCCCGACCAGTGCGGCTTCATACCTGCCAGGGGCACTCACCACTGAATTTGTTGTCTCCACCTGGCTCTGGTCCACTGCGGTCACCTAACCCTGTACTTGGCACTGCTTTTCATAGACTTTGAGAAGGCCTTCAATACAGTGAATTGGGCTTATCTACAGGATGTGCTGGACAGGAGGGGTTTTGATCCCTCATTCCGCCATCTGATCAGAGTTCTCTACACTAATCCCAGAGCATGTGTACCCATTAATGGGGAGCTTTCTGAGGCATTCCCTATCCAGAGGGGCACCCATCAGGGGTGTCCGCTTTCACCACTCCTATTCTCGCTGGCGATGGAACCCCTGGTGGCACTCATCCGACAGGACCCACTTATTCTGGGGTGGGCCTGGGACTTGAGCCAGGTTAATAAGATAGCCATATATGCGGCGAAGTCAACTCTGGTCCCCCTGCATCCCTCCAGAGACTGCTGCTACTGGCAGTCGAACATCCCCCTTAGGAGACACTCAGTCAAATATCTTGGCATTTGGAAAGCTCTTTTGCCAGAGCTCCAATGGGCCTTGAATGTCACACCTTTGGTCGTTAGGACGAAGGCAGATCTCAAGAGATGGCAGACACTTCCCCTTAACCCCCTGGGCAGGAGAGCACTCTTCAAAATGATGGTCCTCCCCCGTTTTCTTTACATACTGCAAAACATTACTATCCGCCTCCCGGGTAGTTGGTTCCGCGAGCTTGACGGTGCCCTCACCCGGTTTCTCTGGGGAGGCCGGAGACCATGTTTATCCCTGGCGCACTGCCGTATTCCCCCGTTTGACATGAGTATGGGAGTTACCAATCTCCACCTCTATTACCTGGCCACGAAACTCATCGTCATCCACGATTGGTATGCAGGCAGCTGGTCCGACCCTGCATACCACGTGGAACTCAGCACGTCAGACTTCACACAGATCCAGGTGTTTTTATATGGTAGCCCTGTGCCACAGGCTATGCCCCCGGTCACCAGGACGGTGTTTCTGGCCTGGTGCACGGCCCTACGCCACATGAGGTAGGACTGGAAACTCACACGGCAGACACCACTTTGGCATATGTCCTGGAAGCAGGAGGTCTCGTCCCTGCAGGGGTTCCGACAGTGGGACCTCATCGGGGTTTTAGTGCTCGGGGATGTTTGGGTGAGGGACCACATCCGATCCTTTGTGGACCTGCAGCAGCGCCATGCCCTTCCTCACTCCCAACTCTACAAGTACCTACAACTCAGACATGCCCTTCATACACATTTCTCACCCCCTGTCTCCCTGCCAGAGTTCAGCCCGCTGGAGGCTCAGGTGATGATGGGGAACCTAGGGAGGGGGGAGTGTCCAGCATATACCGGTCCCTGGTGAACGATGGTCCAGATCGGCTTAGGGCTCGATGGGAGGATTGGCTGGGCCCCCTAGGGGAGGTGGACAGGAGGGATGCCCTTATGGCGCCCAACACCCTGACCACATCCTCCAAGTTGCGCCTGGTTCAACTTTACTACCTTCACAGAGCATACCTCACCCCGACATGTCTATTCCAGGCCCGGATGAAGCCCTCTCCAGCATGTACACAGTGTGCCTCCGCCCCATCCGATTTTTATCACATGGTGCGGTGCTGTCCGGCTATGTCGCCGTTTTGGAGAGGTGTGGAGCGCGAACTCACGCAGGGATGGGAGGTTCCCCATGATCCGGTGCGTATGTTGTTGGGGGTGTTTGACGGCTTGGATGGCTCTGGGGCAGACAAGCACCTGTTGGGGACAGCTGTGGCGGTGGCCAAGAGAGACATAGCGGCGCAATGGTCCCAGGCAAAGACACCTGCTGTACAGGGATGGAGGAGGGGAGTGGACTGGTGTGGGATCCAGGAGGAAGCCCTATTCGAAGCCCAGGGTTGCCCTGACTTATTCAGTAAAGTGTGGGGTAAATGGTTAAATATGCTGCCACCATGTTGATCTGTCTTCATTTTAGTTTATCTACAATTGTACTTACTGTCTGGACTGCCGTGTTACACCCCGATGGACCGCCCTTTTCCCTGTCAACTAAATGCATTGTAATGCTCATACCTATGATTATTGAACTGCAACCAATGAATTTACATGTTGTTATAAATCTAATAAAGTTGATTATCAAAAAAAAGCTTGAAAGAATATTAGGGAGTGAACATTTCTTACAGCATGCAGAGTGCAGATTTTGGTTGGTACACCATGAAAGTATTGATATATTTTATTCACAACACAGAGGAACTACATGTAAAATCTGTTGTTTCTTAGTAAATGTTTTTGTAAACTATATTCTTTAATAATGCTGATGTCAGGTTTGTTTTCTGCGCTTTGCACACTTGGTTTACTGTGGAACAGATATCTGTAATTTACCACTTTCAAAGTTCAAGAGTAACATCTGCTTTTTTTGCCTCTCTGTAGCACAGTTATAGTTGAATATTACTTATGGTGATGTTGTTTACAGACTTTATATTTGCACTTAATCCTATTGACATTATTTTTAATTCAATCAGATAAATATTGATGCAGAAAATATTTCAAGTATATAATTTTTTATACTTTCTTAGTAGAGGCTCGTTCTGAAAATACCTTGAAGCAGGAAGGTCAACATGAACTTTTTCATTTTTCTACTATCAGGTGGAATTGAATGTTTTCACACATTATTTATGTTCTAGCATTTAGATCACCATGCTGCATCTGTGTGTAAATGCTTGTGCAGTGCTCAGGCAATGAGCAATATCTCAGGTTGCTGCATGCTTCTAACACTCGGGGTGAAGAGAGTTGATCAGATGGATTCCTCAACAGCTAATCCTTAGCTCTGGGCACTTCCTGTTTAATTTTTAACCGTTTTTCAGCTTTCATTTAGTTTTGACCAAAATGTAATTCTCTCATTGTAAATATTTCAAATAACTGAAAAGCATCATACATATTTTGTTTGTGTGACCATCTGTTACTTATATAAATATTTAGCTAAGAAAAGACCTGTAGTCTGAAGATAGAACTGAATACACAGTTTGTATAGTAGCACCTTCTCTATTGCAATAGATTACCTTTCACTCGTTCACTCCTTATGACAAATCTTTGATGGAGCTTGTTGAATCACTCTCCAATGTCACTCTCCAGAATGAAAACCTAGCATCTTAGAAACTCTTTGCATTTTTTGATATTTCTGATTTTGTAGTTTGCTTAAATTATTTTATGTTTTTCAGTTTGTCCCTCCAAGCTCCCCTTTTGTGTGTACCTTTGTCTGGATCCCAAACTACTAGTTTTAAATGTACTATTCTTTTATAATAAATGATATTGTGGATCTGACGACAATTTCCCTGTTCTTTCAGATTAGTAAAGTCACTAAATGGGTGGGACCCAGCTACTTTAGAAAAAAATGAAAGTGAAATGCATTTTGTTTTTTCTATCATCGAGATTAGCGCCTGCATATTGCAAAAAAACATTCAAACCTAGTCATCTTTTTTTCTTGGTCAATAATGGAGAAGAGGCAAACTTTGAAATGCTTTTTCTATTTTATTAGGAAGTACACAAGGGATCCTATACATATACTAATGAAATGAGAATGAGGAGAAAGTCTTGGATGAAAAGGCAGAGAAGTAGTAAATCCAATACGATGGCTTTGGTCCTCTGGTTCATGCATCAAGGATTTTGGAGACTAAATGCAGCACCCTTTAAAAAAGAAGAACATAGAATATAATGAAAAATTTAAGCTTGGAAAGACTTCTGATCTACTGCTACCTAAAGAGCAAATCTTATCAGAAACCATAACCAAGGCATCATTCCACCCAATAACTAAAGAAGCATGTCTATTCTAGACAATCATCATTCCAAAAAAAGCTTATTCTTCTCACAAATCAATCAAAGGCATTATCACACTCAAATATTAGAATGAAGAAATCATTCTACACCCCCATAGAAAATATTAAGCTCAATCACAAACTAAAGACACCATTCACTCCAACGCTAACTTTGGGTAAGTATTCTACTCATGAGCTGACCATAAATCTCATTCTCCTAAAGAACGGACTTTGACCACATAAAATAGACGGTTCCTGTATAGTATGAGGTTAAATGATCAAATTACGTACAGGTCAAATTATGACACAATTTCAACCAACTCTACCCTAGCAAATCATCCCACTCATCCCCAGCGTGAGGAGATTAACTGTCAAAAATGATCAATTTGTAAAACACAGAAAAGGATATTCCACTCAATATCGAACTGACGAAATTGCTTACTCAATCACTAGCTGGTAGCATGTCCATGAAACTCTAACCAACATGTTGGGGGTTTTATGTTTTTTTGTGCATTCTAAGGTGACACCATTCATTGATCACCCCCTGGACCTGATTAGCAGTTGAAGCCAATCTGATAGCTTGTGTATACGCAGTTAAATACATTTGGATTGAGATTTGCCCAGGACAAATGTAAAGCACACAATCCTTTTTAAGACCATTCAATGATATTGCAACCAGAGTAGGAGGATATGTGAGGAAACAGATGTAACAGAACATTTATTGCCACAAAACAATGGCTCCGATTATGTGGTCTGAAACAACACTTTGGCACACAATTGATGCTAGAATAGTGTACTGGTAACTGCAAAGGGGCCTGGCGATAGAAATTATTACTGTAAATTGAATGGGTGTTAGCTAATAGCACTGATATTGAAATAATACATCTATTCTACCCGAGAGCTCTGCTGATGAAACAGAAGGCTGCTGGTGGTACAGAGTACATGTGCTGGGTCTTTCTGAATATGCCCTGTGGAATTATCCTGGACGATGAGAAATCCCTCTGCACAGAATATTGATGTGTTTCACTTCAGCCTTTGTTCATACCAAAGTTCATACCAAAGTGTTAGCCATTTGAAATCTGGTGAGGCTAATGGAAATGCACCACATTCACATACAACATGCTTTCTTTACATTTGAGATTTCAAAGTTATAAATGTCTAAACACTTTATAATGGATTATGAAAGAGTTTAGCATCTGCACCGTTTGAGAAAAGCAATTTTTTCTAAATATTCAGGACCAAAAGCAGGAAATTATTGCTAAACAACTATATAGTAATTCATGACCTTTGTTTCAAAAGCTGTGATCAACACAAATTCATCGGCAGTGAGGTTGTCAAGCATTCCCATCAGAAGTCATTTTTACCTTCAATTATCACCCCAAAAACCCAGTTCCAAGAAGCCCTTTACTGCCTCCTTCCCCTCTTCCTCCTCCAAGAATCCCCCCAAGAAGTCCTCCTTTATCTCCTCCAAGCAGGCCTCCAAGAAGACCACCTTTGCCCCCAAGAAGTCCACCAAGGAGCCCGTGTGGCCCAAGAAGAGAGTCCTGTGTGAAGACACAAATAATATTAGAAAAGACAATATTTCTTATTTCAAAGTTTTAGTAAGAAATGTGTTCCTTAATGAACTAATTATGTCATTATTATAGAATGAAAACATTCAAATGCATTTACCCCATATATAGCTACAAGCAAATTGCAGTACATTTATGAAAGTGCTGAAGAGAGGGGCTGCAGCTGTTACAAATATGCGTTTTACGTGGAAATTGTGCAGCATTGCATGTATAAACATTCCACCTCAATGCATTGTAAAGATATAAAATGCAGAACAAAAATACCTTGATTCTTCTTCCCAATATTTATTCACTGCCAGGACTATTGTGTTTAAATTATAGGAATGGCCTAAGTTCTAAATATAATTCAGTAAATTGGCATTATTTAATTCAGTACATTGGAATTATAGTGCTCTACTGCAGCATTGCTGGACTATGACAATGAACAATTTTATTTCTGTATCTTAGTTAGAGAAACCGGCAGTACTTTTGGACTCTCAGTTACTGGCTCATTATTATTAAAGTTATCATCAGCGTCCTCATTGTATTTGTAAATACTAACAGTCTTACTTATCCAGACTCATCTACACTCTATTCCTCACAAATATAAGTCCCTGTTTCAGGTGTCATGGTCATAGTTAGCTAACATTGGTTTCAGATCCAACAGCCATTTTGACTTACGTCTTAGTGAATTTTTTTTAATTATATTTAGAATGTTTAATACATTTTTAATTATGTTTAATATAAGGTAACATCTGTATGCGTTTCTGAATTAGCTTACGCTTAACCTTTTTTCAGAATATTAGAAAACTCAGAGGGTCATTATGATGGCGGACTGACCGCCACCACCAGTCATGCAGTTGTGATCTGTCCGCCATCAAACGTGGAGTGATCGCCCACCAGATTAGAATGGTGGGCAGATCCACACTGTGACCATAGCATACGCAAAGACCTTCTGCCACGGAACCACCACAGGCAATCTCACCAATAGCCTGGCGGAGCAGTCTGCATCCATGGAATGGTGGGGTGCCTAGCAGGCACTGTCCACCATATCATGATGCAGGCTTGATCCAGCCTTTCCATGTGTTGCGGGGAGGTGTATGTGCACTGGGGGGGTACCCATGGTTCCCCCTACATTTCAGTGCACTAAGTGGCATGCACAGTGTGGTACCTACCACGTAGTGCACTGAAATGCACAACCTGCATTTCCAACATTGCAGTAGATGCTGCTGTCAGCAGCACCCACCCCAATGTTACAATACAAGATGTGACAGCCATGGTGGTAGTCATATCCTAATTTGGAGTGCGGAACCGCCACATGTATTGCAGACGGTCCCGGTCACCACCACGATGGCGGACGGACTCCAGTCCGTCCGTCATTGTAATTGGCGCAATAGACTTAGCCAACAAATAACTAGATATTTGATGGATTACATGCTTTCGAATTTGTATTTTTTTGTTTAAATATAATGTTGGTCATTTTCATTGGGATTCGCTATCAAAAGTATGCTCGGCATATTATAAAAAAGTGATTGTTGATTACTACATGATTTGAGGAGGTGTTAAACTCTTGACTGGTTACCGAAACAATCCCAAACTCTTCATGCCCTAACACCTGCCTTTGGTTTGTATGTACTAGGCGTCTAGAACCAACATGCTGTATTTATTTTTAACTGTTGAAGTTGGATAAAAAGGTCATGCCATGATCGCAGGGCTATTTCTAGATGGAAAAGTAAGAAGATATTTTTACCAGCACTCCGGACAAAGTACCAAGAAGAGGTGCTAAAACACTGTTCTGTAAAGAAAGGGCATTGATGAATACATGGGCACTGAAAAATATAATCTCATGACATAAAATGAATATTTTAGTTATGATTGAACATATTAATTGATCAGTAGGTCTATCATGAAATCAAATGTTATTCATTAGAAAAGTTCTATATACCAATGGAAGAAATGTAAAGTAAAAAAGGATATTTTACCAGTAATCCGACGATGCCACCTAATAAGCTGCCAAGAAGATTCTCACATTTTTTGGGTTCCAAATTTTCAACAGACCTAGAGCCCTAAATCAGAAGACAAACAAGGTAAATCCAATTTGAGGTTTCAGAATTGTCTACAAAACAATGGTCTTATTGCCATATATGTTTAAAAAAATTAATTGGCCCATACAATTCAATAAAGTTATATTTTAATCTTTGCCTTATTTATGTGAACCAGGCAATGCTTGGGACCAGCAGCACACTAGGACTGATGAGGTTTTAAATAGGTTATATTGCTGTCTGTATTGTGCACACTGCCCATTGTGAACCTAGCTATTGCCAAAACCTCATAAAAACTGCCCCTTTTTGAATGTTGGACACTAGGATCATAAAAAGTTCTCTCCTTGGCCAATGATGAATCATCTACAAATGTAAAATGTTTTTTCTGATGTCACCAACTACTAATACAGTGTGAGGGTACATTCAGAAAGGTGCATACGTTCTGTTCTTTAAGAGCAGGAACAAACATATGGATGGATTTCAAGGTGTATCTGCAGTGGAAATCTCCAGATGTCACGTGTATCTATTGAGAGTTCATTGATATACATACACTAGAATTAGTGCATACGGGACATTCAGACAGGGCATTCTTCACATATTTTATCAATGCCAACATCCTCCAAACTCAAAATGCAACCCACAATCTTGTAACATGTTCTTGTTCTCTGTTTGCTTGAAATAGCATGAGCACTATAACAAAACTATCTATTGTTTACTTTTATTTCATTGTTCATGAAAAAGAGCAGCACTCTTTTGAACACTCTACAAGCTGCACATTTCTATTTCTATTAAAATTATTTATACCGCGCACTATCACCATCGGTTTCTTGGCGCTCCTTGATATAAATAGCATTGATCCAGGGTGGGGATTATTCATATGCCGCTTGAAAAAGCAGAGTTTTTAGGAGTGTACAGAAACTGTCGTACTTTGGAGAGAGACGGAGAGAGAGGGGTAGGGAGTTCCAGGTGGCGGGAGCCAGGACCGAAAAACTCAGGCCACTGTGCTTTTTTCTTTTAAATCTGGGGACCTCAAGGAGATTTAAAGATGCTGAGCGAAGGGCTCTGGCAGGGATGTGGCGGGACAAGGCCGAGGAGATGAATCTGGGGGCTGCGTCCGAGAGGGCCTTAAAGGTGGTACATGCCAGTTTGAAGGTGCAGCGTTTGGAAACAGGGAGCCAATGCAGACTACGGAGGAGGGGGGTGACGTGCTGGTGTTTGGGCTGGCAGAAAATCAGGCGGGCAGCCTGATTCTGCACCAACTGAAGTCGGTGAAGGTGACATGCAGGGATTCCTGCGTACAGAAAATATGTATTCATTATCACTGTTGACTTAATTTTCGAAACTACAAATGTTGTATGTGGGCACTCATACCTGATTTTATGAAACACATGCTAACTACAGCTAGATGTCTCCGCTATCCAGAAGTGTGTATATTAGGTTTGTTTGCATAGTATATTACAGAATTACAAATACCAAGGCCTTTTCACAAAGGCATGTTTGAGTTCTTGAGCTGGTAATGCTATTCATGAATCTCCACCTAAAGATCTCTGCCTCGGCTATCTCTTGTGTGAACAGATCTCTTCAATAAATGGGGTGATCCCACTTTGAGGTATTCATTTTTGTAGCTCATGCGGAGGAAACTAGGTGTACTGGCTGGAAAATTGGTAATATACACTATCAGCAAATTTGAAGGAAGAATTTAGCGAGGAACATGCAACTAACAAAGCACACCCAAAAAAGTGTAAGCCAATTGTTATTGACAAAAGTAAAACCTAAACACACAACATCAGACAACACGCATGTTTGATCTCTGGTATTACAACATACTTTCTTAGAAATCAAAGGCGACAAGAAATAATACTAACACCACATAGAGAAAAATACAAAGAAAAATATTTTAATTGTCTAAATATTATATTTTACTATTTATATTTTTTATTTGGCTTAACAAAGCTTTAAAATTGTTAGCATATATTTTATGTCCAGGTAATACAAATCAGATATTGTAATAAAGTGGTATTCACAGGCAAAAAACCCAATCTGCAAGAGGGGAGCAAGAAAAAGTCAGGAATCCACCACATCAATCAACAGATAACACACTTTACAACTACATACAATCAATAACAGCCTGTACCCATGAACAACGTTGTCACAAACTAAAATAGATCATTAACTATGTTATTGACTATATTTGTTGTTTTGCCCCGCATTTTGAGCAACAATTATTTGAGGAGGAAATGGAGATAGAGAGAGATAGTTTACTAATGTCTGTGCTTCTATGTAGGTATATTAGGTGTAGTGTAAGTAATATGGTGTTGCTTTGAATAGAATGATGTGAGCTGGGCTCATTTTATGTGTAAAACAATGATTCAAATAGGGCTCATTCACAAATATTTTGGAGAAGAGCTTCTTCCCACAATACATTTAATATAGGAAACACATTATTGTGTCTCTACCCACAATAACATTTATTGGACCACAGTTAAATCCCGAAATCAATTAATCATCAAAACAATTGTTGGGAGGTAGATTATTAGTAGGGGTAAATATGCACCTACCACTAGCAATAAGGTCACCAACACAATATAAGGTTCAGACAAGGTCTCAATAAATTATTCCTTTTCTCAACCCTTGGTAGCTGGCAGTGAGCAGGAAGGCTCAACTTAAGAGTTTGTGAAGCATTTATAAACCACAATAAATTAAATAAGTAAGACACAATACAAAATCAAATCCACAACATATTTATAGAATAGAAAATATTTTTATGATCAAAATGACACCAAAACAACCCAATATTGGGAACCACAGATATACATTTTCAAATACAGGATACAGGATACAGAACGCCGCAGCTAGAGCGGTGGTAGGCCTCCCAAGATTCTGTCCTACCTCCAGTACCCTGCGGTCACTGCATTGGCTCCCGGTGGCCCAGCGGATCCAGTTTAAGGTCCTCTGAGTCGCCTATAAAATTCTGAAGGGGTCCCCAGCAACGATTCTCATGGCCCTCCTCGCCCACTACACCCCAGCTCGACTCTTAAGATCTGCGGACCTAGAATTGGCTGTTGTGCCGCGCTTCAAGCGGAGTAGAGCTGGAGGACGTTCGTTTCGAGTGCGCGCGGCGAACCTGTGGAACTCCCTGCCCCCGGCGATTCGTGCTATGAGAGATCTGCTCTCCTTTCGCCGTGCGGTGAAAACCTTTTTATTCCCTTAGTTTGTTTACACTGTTTGTCTTTTGTTTAGTTGTGTTGTGCAGCTGCCTTGTCGGGCACCAGGACGCTCCTTAGCTGGAGCATCTGTGCGCCAAATAAAAACGCATAACATAACATAACATAACAAATATTAAACATGTTGTACTGCTTAAAAACATATAGCACCAACTTCGAACATCTGTCCATGCTTCACTGGGACAAAGTCAAAGCTTAAGAACAATCATGATGGAGGCCTGGTTGCATTTGCAAAGTGGGAGGACTCTGTCAAAATGTTACCTTCACATTTAGAAACGTTTCTGGAGGAATTTCTCTCAAAATCAAGTGGGTCTCTCCAGCCGGCCGGACCCCCACTGAGCTCTGGAGCTTTTAGCGGGACAAACCTGAATTCCAAGTTGGGTCACAATGGAAGGTAGTCTCTTGACATCCGGGCGGTCACCTTATGGAGATTTTTTCAAAAATGCCTCCAAACTTCTGGAACTTCCTCCTCAAGCTCCGCTTGTTGGATCAAAGTGTCGATAACACAAATCCAAGGGTACAGAGTTTCTGAGTTGCTCATCAGAAGTTAAGACTACAGTTCCCACAATGCACCTGCCCAAAACCTTGAAAGTCACTTGGACACACTCCGTGTTTGGGACTTATTAGGGGAGATGTTGCAGGCAAGCTCTTTTAACTTGTTGCTTTCAGGGACTCCACTCCTTAATACATTTTGAAGCAAGGTAAAATCCTTGTGGCCGTAGTTCCAAGTGTGCAGCAGAAGCAGTCCTTCAGAGTGAAACAGTTTGGGGTGCAGACCAGGTTCCAGCAGGGCAGTCCTTCTTCTATATGTAGTTTCAGGCAGCAGACCTGGATTGCTATTAAATGTTCTGGGGAGATGAGAAGTGGGCCTCCCTTGACCAATGGGGTACAAGGTGCCAACCAAAAGCAGGACAGCTTCCTCCAAAGTGTGCAATTTTCTTGTCCCAGAAAGCACTGTCCTTTAAAATTCAAGATGGAGATTTTCTCCCGTTCTGAGTAAGAGCTGGCTAAATCAACCCACTGGTGTGGCTTATTTTCCTTAACTCTCCCTTTTCAGACCTGCTGCAAATTCGACTCTTGGTGCTGTCATCTGGCTGGGGGTGGGGGTGGGGGTGAGGGGGATTACAGGAAGAGGAGGTTGTTCTGACTGGTATTCCTTACTGTCTTGCTCTCTTTGAAGCCCGGTATGATTTACCCAGCCCCCATCATGGCCTATTCTCTGCAGCTGCAGAGCCCCCTCATTAGATAACCTCTGCCTCTATGCAGGCCATTTATTAACTCATCAAAGTAGTTTGGCAAAACCTGTTAAGGCTGGCCTATCAGAAGTGGCTGCCAGAAGGCTGGATTTTGACTCACAGAAAAGAAAGCTCTACACCTTATTTTCTGTTTTAGTTATGATACATTCAACAGTGGCAAGTGGTAGTAGCTATTATAACCAATCATATTATTTTGAACACTCCAGTCAATAGATACACTGCATTACATTATTCCCATATTAGACTACGGAGCTAAAAGGGTTACAATGGGGAAAAAAGAAACTGTAGTAAAACTTTTTTTTAAATGCCCTAGCTTATTTGCACATGGCACCCTACCCTGAGGGCACCTTGGGCAGACTGTAGAGGAGACTTATTTGTATCAATAACCTTTTTTAGTATTTGGAAGTACCTTTAAATGTAAAGTCAAATTTGCATTGAATTTCAGTTTAAAAGCACCTTGCAGAGCAGGGCTGATTTTTAAAATGACAGCATACAACATAGCAGTGCACAATTAAGTGCCTCCAAGCTGCTAGGTCTCTAATCCTATACCCCCTATCATATACTAGAGACTTACAGGTAGGTTGTCAGTGCCAGTTGTAATGACACCTAGTTACCAAATACCTTTTTATTCAGAGCACTGGCCCTGGGCCTGACTAGCAGAGCCCAGGGTGCAGTCAGTCAGTTACCACAAGTATGAGTCAAAAACTGTGGGTGATCAGGGCAAAAATGATCACTTTCTCAAAACAATTAATCTTGAATATTCTACACTTTTACTTCCGACATTTTAATGTGCTGAAATAGGTGATTACTTTGTGCAATAGTGAAGAAAGTAAAAACATTTAAATCTGAAACAGCCGGTGCCTTGAACAATTAAACTGGTCCTTAATCAAAATAATTTCCCTTGTAATATAAGCATCGGTGGTGAATCAAGAATTTCCTCAGCCTGGTCGTTATAAGTCAATGTAATTTCAATGCAATGGTGTCAATTATGAAATCATTAATTCTATAGCACAATATCGATTGCGTAGTAATCAGTGCCAAACTTTCTCTAAACTCTTGTCAAGTGTGTCTGTGCAAAGAGTAACATTTACACTCATTTAATCAGTGCACCTGAAAAAATCTGAGGTGAATGATCAGCCACTTTACAACACAAGAAGTTAGAATGGCGATAGTTTTAGTCAAATAAAGTGCCCCATGGATGTTTTTTATTTCATTTTTAGGGACTGGGTATTGATCAGAAAATAGCCACCTGGACCATATAAATCATAAAATTAAAAACAAATATTAAACGTCATGAATTTGTATCATTACAACCCATCAGGTTCTTAAAATTTGCTGCTTTGATCACGTTTTCAATTAAAGGAAATTAAGCTTGGGCGTAAAATCCGTTCCGCTCCCCGATTTCGCGGATTTTCGGTAAATTAGCAATCCACGAGATTTGCGAATTTCCCGCAAAATCAGCGAGCGGAACGGATTGGGTCAAAAGTTCAAGCTGACTTTTGTAACTCTTTTAGAATGGCGCCGGCAAGCTGCCAGAGCCATTGTAAAATAGTTAAAAAAGTCAGCTTCAACAGGAAGCTCTTATAGATAAAGTAAAGCAGGTGCTGCTCAAATTCAGTTACACAATCATTAATCACCCCAAACTTGGGGTGATTAATGATTGTGTAAATTAATTTGACCTTCAACTGGAGCACCTGCTTTACTTTATCTATTAGTGCTTCCTGTTGAAGCTATTTCTAGCTATTTTAGAATGGCGCTGGCAGCTTGCCGGCACCATTCTAAGTGGGGCTGAGGGCAGAAGGGCACAAAAGTGGGACAGAGGGCAGAACGGGACAAAAAACGAGTGGTACAGAGGGCAGATGGGCATAAAAAACGAGAGGGTGGCAGTGATTAGGCAGGCAAAACCCCCCCCCCGCGAAATTGCAAAGCGCCTCGCGAACACGCAAAGCGCCTCGCGAACACCCGCGAACAGGCAAAAATAAAAAAATCCACAAATTTGCGCGAATTTGCGAATTTTGTGGATTGCCAATTCGCAAATCCGCAAATTCGCGAACTGCGAATTTTCAAAATTCACCCATGCTTAAAGGAAATGTTAAAGGCTTTTCATTGAAGAATGTTAAGTTATGTAACTTACGATATAGCTCTCCTCAGTGCTGAGAATAGAACTGATAATTATGTGAGGAATTTGAAGGTTTGCAGATTTTCTTTACCTGAATTATTGCCAACATTTCTTGCACTTGCATCTGTGAAAAACCCTGAAAGGGAGTATATAAAATGTGAGTACAGGTATTTATATTCTTGGATTAAAATACACAAAGACAAGTAAACCACCAATCACAGCTTAATTCATTCTCTGCATCTAGGAATGTTATTGTTTCTGTTACTTACCGGTAATCTTCATTACTCCGAGTATAGTCTTCCTCGCCACATGACTAACAAAGTGAGCTTCAGCTCCACATTAGAACCATCCAAAGCAAAATTTCAGCCTCCCATGCCAACCATCCCTTCGCAATATGGCTGACCTATAACACCCTTGACCTCTCTATAAGAGGCTGGCCGGCCCAACCCATCAGCCTGAAAATACCAAGCATAAACATGAAGCCAAAAGCCAACAGGGAGGGAGGGATGGGAACTCATGTGGCGAGGAAGACTATACTCAGAGTAATGAGGATTACCGGTAAGTAACCGGGGTATTACCTCCTAGTTAGTCTTCCTTGCCACATGACTAACAAAGTGAGCATATACCAAAGCCAAGTGGCTTCATGGAAACTCACAAGAAACCAACGGACCAGAATTGGACGCCCATAAAAAAAAGTCAAACCAAACAGACCAGACGAGTGGCAGGACCACCCAAGAGAGGCAACCACGAGCAGGAAGAACCAGCCCAGGACAGAAGACACCGGGAGGGACCAGAACCCAGACCCCCGAGGGGAACAAAAAACTGTCCAAACTAAAGGCTGAAGGAGGACAGAGTAGGCACAGTACCAGACCGTACGGAGCCAAAAGCAACGGCCAACATGCCCCAGAACAGAAAGCTGCAAGACGGCCCAAACACACCAGGACGGCGCACCGAACAGCCCAAAACGCGGGGATAGAGGGCATCCCCACCACAGTGACCCTGCAAAAAAGCCACAGCAGAAAAGAGACGCAGATCCACAGAAACACAGTAACACCGCAAGATGGACCACCAACTGTGGGAGCTGAAACCTCCGGGAAAACGGGGCAGTGGAACAAGACGCTGCAAAACAGACCGGCAGGAGCCGCAAGAACGGATAGGTGTGCAAGGGAACCCACCACGCCAACCGAGCAAATAAACAAAACAACGAAGGTCACCACAACCCCGCAAGGCAAGAAACAGGTGGGACACGGACCCCAGTCGCACAAAGGACCCCCCAGAAGGAAGAGCGACACCAAGGGGAGAAAAGGACAAATAAACCCAGGAGAAGGCACCAGAAACGACACCGATGAAACCTGGCCACCAAGGGAACCCAACAGGCCAACAGTGAAAAGCGGAAAACCCACAAGGCCATCCACTCGAAGAGCAGAAGGGACCAGGACCAAGGCCAAGACACAAAAAAGGAAGCGAACGGCCCCCAGAGGCACCCATGCAGGAAAAACACACAGAGACAGGCAGGGGTGGGCAGGAATGCAGCCCAGAAGAGCGAGACCGCCCCACACAGGGACCAAGCAAACCCTCCCAGGAACGTGTCCACAAGAAGGTAGCGAGCCGCCGAAGCGAGCACCCAGGCGGCCACATACCCAGCCAACAACCAGGCCCGGTCCAGCCAAACAATGAAGAACCGGACAGGAACAGGAGTGCTCAGGGAGGAAAAGTCACAGGCAAAAAAACACCAAAGGCGAGAAGGACAGAAGAGCTGGGCGAATGAGCCCGAGCCGTGCCAACACACCCAGGGAGCAACCCGAGCCAGCAGGCCCTAGGACCCCAAAACCAGGGACAAAGAAGAAGGAGGGCACAAAGTCCACACTGGAAGTGCAAAGCCCCCGCCTAGGAGAGGAAAACCCGGTCCACCAGCACCCCTAGATACCCGAAAGCACCGCTGGACAAAGGGAAAACCAGAAAGCAGGGGACAGGCTCAAAACCCGCACCCCCAGAGGAATACCACGGACCCGATAAACAGGTCCAAAGCCCACTGATTGCAGCAGCATACTCCAACGGAGAAGCACCCCAGCGAGCACCACTAACAGGACAAAAAAGCCCAGGCCAGGCCCAAATAAGATGGACCATACTCATCCAGGCACTAAAATGGTCCGACCCGGAGGAGCTGCCAAGATCAGAGGAGACCTTGTGCAGACAGGGTGGCAGAGCCGCAGCCAGAGAAAAAGACTCAGGCAAGGACAGCACAATCCACAAAAACAAAGCTGGGGCGAACCCCGCAAACCCCCCAGAGCACGAGGCAGGGGAGAAACTGACCAGGAGAGCAACAGGAAGTCCCCAAAGGACCGAGGCAAATCTCAAAGGAACGGCCAACAGAAGGCAAACCAAGGGACTCAGCACCGAATGGGAACCCACGCACGCCCCAAAGAACTGCAAAGGCCGCCACCAACCGGGAAGGGGAACCCTGAACAGAAAAACCATCGGCCCAAGAAGGAAGAAACCGAAGACGCGGAGTCAAAACACACACAAGACCAGGACCGCACAGGAGAGTGAGCCCACCGCACAAGGGAGTCCCAGGTGGGCACCCATCAAGGCGCGAACAACAGAGCACATGAGACCAGAAACATTCAGTGAAGCAAGGTCACAGGGTCCTGGCCACCCAAGCAAGGGAAGCAGGAGGAGACATCCAAAGTCAAGGTGCAGCACCCAAACACTGTGGCAGCTAGCCACAGAGAGGAAGAAAGGGGACATCCAACAACCTCACCAGACCAAACGAATGCAAACCTGCCGGTGGGCGAATGACACCAGTCATAACCAGAATCCCCCACAATTTCATGAAGGTGGCACTAGAAAGGATTGGAACACAGAGGGCCCCACAGGAGACCTAGATTAGAAGGAATCGCAAACAATAGGGCCCAGCGACTTATGGATAGGAGAAGGTGCAACAAGCAACCTGCATGAAAACGAGCCCAGGGAAGCATAACAAAATCAGGGAACAAACACAGAGGCAGCATTCAAGAGGCTACCGCAACCGAGGTTCACGAAACATACCCACAATCGGGAGGAAGGGGACCCCCAGCAGCAGGGCCAAGGAGCCCAAGAACAAGCTGTACAGTGGAGAACCACACTCCTGCCACAAACAAGCAGACGACAGGGAGGGACAAATCCGCCAAACACAGCCCAGAAGAGCCACATAGTGGCCACAGAGACAACCTAGGGAAGGAGGGACAGCACCAATAGCAGCCCACCCCCAACAGCCATTCAGAACCATGGGAGGACTCCAAAAGTGCAGTCAACCAGGACAAACCCTACACAACATATGAGAGCAGGAGGTACAGACAGCAGGCCCAAAGCACCCATGGCAGCGAAACCACCATGACGGCCAAAACTAATGGTACCACCAGAAAGCGTAGAGCAACACCCAATGGGCCCCACACTGCCAACCTCAGAAAGGAAGAGAGAGAAACCACCGGGAAGGCTCCAATGCAGAACCCAGCCGTATAAAAAAGTCACCATGACCCCACTAAAAGTGGGGAGCCCAGAATCACAGGATGATGAGCGTCGTTGCCGAGCCTTGAACTCAGTTCCCCGACTACGACTTTGACCGCACAAGCCCTAAGGCTACATCCTCTCCCCCGACAAGAACACTCAAAAAGTGAGAATGCGGGACAGGAACACACAACCCAGGAGTAGGAGACAGAGACCGTAACTGCCAGGTCACAGCGCCACAGCCAGGTGAAAACAGGGAAGCAACTCAACCAAAGGAGGAAGCAGAAAACCCATGTACCAACTATTGTGCAAGATACAGAAAGATAAGTATGCAAAAAGCACAAAGACAGTGCGCCAGACCTGAAGTATGCATCCAACATATACTCATTCAATGACACATTGATCCGAATGCCAATCCAAAAAAATAATAAAGGAGAATGAGAGTGGACAGACCAGAAGCACGGAAGAAGAGCGGCGAAGCCGAGACACGAACCGGCAACCCCAGCCTCTGGGACGACTGCACTAGCCATAAGGCTATCTACCAGGTCCATCACACCCACACATAGCACGCAGAAGTAGGTCAAAACACGTATGAAACCCAACAATCGCAGAGTGGGAAAAATAACCCCCCAAGAAAGTAGTATGGGAAACACAGACACCCCACCAGTACACACACAATAACCACCAAAAGGTGAGCCCAATGTACTGCAGAAAACGAGAGCCCCCAAAAGAACATGCACACTCCTCTGACACAAGTTAACCAGGGAAACAGACACGCAGCAGGAGAAACAAGCGGTGCGCATGCGCAAGTCCCAAAGCAAGTTCAAACAACGGCGGTCACAAGCATGAAGGTGCAAAATCACCAACACCCAAAGTATAGTTGATGGCCATAGCAATGGGAGAATATGCGGCAACACCAGGGACCAGGACCCACCGAGGCAACGGAAGCAGCACACAACAGGAAACCTGGCCAGGAAGGTAAGCTCCGCCGCTGAGCCCACCCGTGCAGCCAGAGCCCGCAGAAGCCGGACAGAAACGCCCTAAGGCGTGGGGGCGGCGGCATCCACAGAGCCTCACAACACAGGAGATTCGCTCACAGCCCCGAGACAAGGGCGGGACATGAACTACGACCACAATCTCCACAGCCAGCAGACCCAAATTTAGAAACTCTTCTCATTTGCGCTGCTTAGTGGAAGGCAACTGTATGCCAACAACAGGCCCGGGGCGGAATGCAGAGCACGCCGCAGCCCCGTAATCAGGCTACGGGACAATGGAAACGGGAGCTCCATGGCAGGGGACCAGACACTCGGTCCCCGTAAACCCAAATACTCCCTGTCCCTCGGTGGGCCAACAAGCACCACCCAGCAGGGCTACCTTCGTTTGGGGATGCAGCGTGCGCACGAGTGAAAACAGCAAGTTTCACCAACATCACAACGTCACTCAGGTCATAACAGAATGCGCGTTAGCTGATGCAAAGAAAGCACAATTCCCCCATGTTGAGGTACTATGCTACATAAAACTTGGCACACAGGTCCGTAGCTAACCACAAAGCCCGCTATAGTGGGGCAGAAAGCAATAGGGGGAATAAAAGGAAACCCCAGGCGCCCGCAACCACCGGAGCCCGCTAGAGCAGTGCGGGGGCCAGAAGGTGTGTTAACCAGCGTCCTAGTACGCTTGAGCAGGGCCTCCACACCAGGGCCCTGGGACCTGCTGGAGCAGGACCTCGGCCCAACTTACCTGATCGAAAATGCTCTGGAGAATCTGCAGCACAGAACAAAAAAAACAGGCTGAAGTGTTGGGCTGGCCCACCTTTTATAGAGGTCAAGGGTGTAATAGGTCAGCCATATTGGGAAGGGATGGGAGGTATTGGAGGCTGACTTTTTGCTTTGGAGGGTTCTGGTGTGGAGCTGAAGCTCACTTTGTTAGTCACGTGGCGAGGACGACTAACGAGGAGGTAATGAAACCTTTAATGCTAAATCAATGGTCAGGCACCGACCTGCGGTTAAATGATGCTTTCCTCCTGAGCAAGTCTTGCTAGCTATCACTTAATGATATTGCTGTGCGTTATTATGCGAGCACGTCTAACACTATGACAGGCATTATTGTTTCTTTATGTTTTGAGAGGCACTTCACTTTCATTTTGTTACGCTAGTGTTAAGTGCCAGTATAGCCATTGACACAAAGTGGCGGCCTGCACAGGTAAACGCTGTTGGGCGTGATGCAGGGTGGGGTTAATGGAGTTTAACATACGACGGGAAAGGTGAAAGGGAAGAAATACATAAATAATAGCACTTACCTTGCACTTGCCGCATCGTAGACTCTGCGATGTGGCGAGCACAAGGTAATTGGTTTTATTTCCCATCAAATGTTGAACTCCACTGCCTCCACCCCCGCCCGCCTCACCACCCCACAATTTTTACCTGAGCGAGCCCCCACTGTTGCCACATATTCTTTTCACAGATCTTTTTGTTAGAGTAGACCTCACACTAACAGATATTGACCCATAGTAAGATGAAACGACAAATGGCTGAAGTATGTGGGTTGCTGTATGGAATATTGCAATCTAACATGTTACAAAAAGTGACAATATAAGAAGCTGAGAATATAATTGAAGTACGGATACATAATAAATATATGTTAAGAATATAAAAATGTGGAAAGTGACAGAGAGTAGCATTATAAGTAGCTTTGATGGGTTGGTAGTAGCAAGGATATGGACAACAGAGAATACCATCACTTTACAGAGCAAATAAGTTAGTCAATGTTGAGGACAATACTCCTGTAGATCTCGTGGTGCAGAGATGTCCAACAGCACTCCTGCCACATGGCAAGTGAATCGGAAACTGACAGAGTGCCAGAACTACAATGCCATTGAATTCGAGATTTGTTGTGGTCTCGTATGCCTATGGATGAGCAGTAACACAACACACGCTTGTTCTTTCTGGTACCTACATTTCACTTTCAGTACAGCACCGATCAACTTTGCATCATGTCACATTATAGTATATGAATGCTAGAGAGAGTAACAATGAATGCATGTGTGCAATACTGTAAAATGCTCCAGTTTTAGAGGGTAGGGAGCAATGAGTAGAGGGTGCAGAGGAACGTGTGGGAAGTCAAAAATATGTCTTGAAGAGGTATGTGCAAAAGGAGCTGGGACACGTGTTAAACCTTTCTGTAGACCAGCTATGAGTGTGAGTGCTTTAGAAAAGGATAGGCGGATTGTGATATGATTCCGTTTTTTTTTCCTATTGTACATACTTTTCTTTGTAATCTATCATTCGATGTAGCTGAAAAGATGGTCAAATTGTGTTATAATGGAAAAAAGAAACCGCTATGATTACTTCTCCGTTTCTTTTTACTCTTTAATTTATTACTATTTTATACTAATTTAAATTTGGGCCCAACATTACCCAGTGTTAAAATATGATATTTCCAATTACTGGGGAATAAAGTAGGCATTTTAAGCTGTTGGAGAAACGGGAAATTGTTTAAATTATTAAAATACTATAGGAAAAAGAATAACATTAAAATAAAATAACAGACCTCGATATCGTATGATAACCACATTCTTCACAAACCCTGCAATATGCAATAAACTAAGAAAGCAGTACATCTGCAGTCATAATGTGCATATAGGTACAGCTGGAAAAAATAGGCTTGCTTTAGACAACCATTGCAGAGAGAAATGGCTCATGGGAAAAATCGGTGTTGGAATCAAGTTAAAAGGAGCACTGTCCTGTTCCCTGCTCATGATGACAATATAAGGTGAGCAGACAACAATCTTGTGATGATATTATGAGAACTGATACATCTGGCCATCTCTGACAGTGATGTCAGACACTCTTCATTCAACATTGCTATGTAGCAAAAATTGGGCACATAACAGTATAGGCAAAATGGAAATTTAATGAACACTGATGTGATCCGACCTTCCCATATTAACAGGAACTGACAGGCCCTTACAGAAAGAGGGAAGCAGATATACAGCGCCGCACACTTTGGAAGCGATCTCAGCACTATCAACCTAACCTTCATTAGGAAAAGCAAGCTTACCATCTGCCGCAAGACGTCTTCAGCGGAGCATCCCAAGTCATCAGCCATTTCTTCCTAAAAGACAATTAAGGATAAAAAATGTTTAGTAATGTTTCACTGATAAGCTTTGCAAAACATGCAATGGACTATCAGAATCTACTCAGGTACATTAGTTTGAGCATCCTGTCATATCAATCCCTCTAAATGTAGCTCAATTATGTAACAAAAATGGCCCAAATGTATCTCAGGCAAAGAATTTATAAATCTACAAGGATGTGGTATCTCAATTAACCCCTATTATTTACAAGAAAAATGAAAAATATGGAAATTTGCCTTAAATTGTAATTATTATGTAGGGGGCACGTTCACTTTAATGCATTTCATTTAAAATGACAGGAGGCGCATTTACAATGCCATAAACAGTGAAGGCAGTCACACAAACATCTGAACAGGCAGCCACATTGTTAGACTCATAGATACATTTAGCACCATGACAGATAATATACTTTGTGATAACAACAAGATTTAAAAAAATATATAACATAACTTAGCTTTATTACCACAACAATGAGGAGACCGTGCAGGCTGCATTTCATCTTAAATTCCTTGTCCTTGGATGTGCTTTGCTGCAAAAGAGAGTGGGAACTGTGAAGAACACATTGCATTTTGCAAAAATTGTCTAAATGAACATAATTGTTAGTGGAGTCAAGTATGATGCATTTATTCATTTTGTCCTTGTTCTCCCTTAGCTCAAGTAACCCCACAATTGTATTTGTATTTAGTTTGTGAAACGTTTACATAAATAAAAATGAAGGGGCATATTTACTAACAAGTTGCACAGCAGGGTGCTGCAAGTAACCTTGCTGTGCTGTGTGATAGGGAAAGGTCAGGAATGATCCGTGTTTAACATAATACGGTTCATTCCAGTCTTTTCCCAGCGCCTGTGCACAATGTGCTGCATAGCACCCACACAACCTCTTCTGCACCATGATGCAAGGGTGCCTGCGCTATAAGCAGGGTTGTTTTTGTGCAGGAAGGGGCACCTTCCTGCACAGACACAATCCCCTGAGGCATTTTCCTCTTTCTATGTGTGCTGCATTGTGGCTACCCTCACTTGTTCACACTATGGGACTGTACAGTGGAGGGACAAGTCTTCAAACCCACTGTTTGACTTCAATGAAAAAGCATGTTAACGCTCTCCTTGTTTGACTGCACAGAATCAGGAGCAAATCAATATTTCTAATTGAGTGGTAGTGGTAGAAACATGATAAAGATCCCCAATTTACAGTACCCATTTGTTAACATAAATAACTATTCTCGTGATAACTGTGATCGTTTTTGTGATCGCTAAAGTGAATCCGTTTTCAACCCCAAAAACTCAGTGGTGGTATGTACAAATGCTATTTTGCGAGTCACTGACTTGCAAAATAGTGTTTGCAACTCGCATTTGCAGCTGCAAAACACACTCAGTTTACTACCTACTTCTATAACTCCTTTCCTTTAAATCCGGAGTATATGGCAGAAATCCCAATTCCAGACAAGCCGTATCACCCTAAACTAGAGTACTTTGCCCCCATAACAAGGGAGCAAGTTCTCTCATTATTAAAACAGAGCAAGTCAGGCTCTTAGCAGATGTGGCTCCTCCCTATATCATGCCTGACCTGGGGTTGGAACTGGCTAATCCAATCAAGGAAATCTGCAATCTGTCTCTATCATCTGCCTCTTTCCCGCTGAAATGGAAAAAGGCATTTATCAAACCTTTGCCTAAGAAATCCTTGGCTGACCATGGGGATCTTCAAAACTATAGGCCCATTTCTCTTCTGCCATTATGCTAAAGAATTATGGAGTCTATGGTGAATTTTCAACTTTCAGATTATCAGGAACAGCATAACCTCCTTGACTCCTCACAGTCGGGCTTCCGTGCTGGTTTCAGCATGGGTTCTGCACTAACTGAGGTGTCAGATATGATCAGGCTACTGTTGGATGAAGGGACCCCCACCATGTTGGTTCTCTTGGATGTATCAGCGGCCTTGGACACCATCTCTCACAGGATTCTATTAGACAAACTGCGAGAGATCGGTGTCATGGGGAGGTCGCTGGACTGGATACAGAGCTTTCTCTCTGAAAGATCTCAATGTGTACAACTGGACACTTTTGTGTCCAGGACTGCAATTGTTGATAAGGGAGTTCCCCAGGGCTCGTACTAGGTCCTACACTGTTCAATATCTATGTGTTGTCCTTGGCCTCTGTTATTAAATCATGCGGGTTTCATTCCATCTCTTATGCTGATGACACGCAGATTATTGTCCCTATAGAGAAGGATTCAGGAGGGACTAGAGACAGATTCAAGCTATGTATGACAAAAATTGCAGTATGGATGAAAAAGAACTTCCTGCAATCAAACTCAAATAAAACTGAGATTCTACTGTTCGGTAAAGCCGAGCAGTTATGGTCCAAGGATTGTTGCCTGGAAGAACTAGGAGAAGCTCCCCGCCCCAAAAATTGGGCAAAAAATGTGGGCGTGCTAATCGATTCTAAACTATCCATGGAGGAGCATGTGAAAACTGTATCTGGTAAATGTTTTGGATTACTCCGCATGCTAAAGAAGATTTTCTCCTGAATTCCACTCTCCACCAGAAAGGTTCTGTTACAGGCACTTTTAGTTAGCAGGCTCGACTACGGATATGTACTGCTGGTGGGGATGAGGGAAGATCTATTCTCCAAACATCAAGTCATGCAAAATACGGGGGCACGGCTAGCTCTCAATAAACCTGCATGCACCCCCTCTTTCCCATTATTGAGTGAACTGCATTGGCTTCCAATGAGGAAAATAGCAGTTTTTAAGCTCCTGTGTCTGGTTTTCAAAGCCCTGATTGGTCTACGAACAGAATACCTAAGGAGAACGCTAATATGGTACACCCCAACCCGTCAGCTAAGATCTAGTGGCCATAGGTTCCTCCAAATCCCTAGAATTAAAAAGTCTAGGATGGGTGGACGTGCTTTTTCTCATGTTGCCCCTAAATACTGGAACGCACTACCAGAAGACCTGCGGACCTGTGCCACATTCATGGACTTTAAGAACAAATTAAAAACATGGCTATTTTAGTATATTGACTCTGTATGTTGATGTCTGCATTCCGGGCGCTGGGAGATCCCTTTGGGGATGATTTGTGTGCCATATAAATAATAATATAATAATAAAGTAGGTGTTAAACCACTGGCAAAAGGGAAGGGGTCCCTAGGGGACCCCTTCCCCTTTGTGAATGGGTGCGAAAAAAAATTTCAAGAGCAGCAGTGGTCCCAGGGACCACTGCCTGCCCTTAAAAAATGAAACTGAAAAGTTTCCTTTTTTGTTTTTAAATGTATCTTGTTTTCCTTCAAGAAAAATGGGCTGCATTTACAAACACAAAACTGCTTTATTGAAAAAGCAGTAACAGACATCGTGGTCTGCTGACACCAGCAGACCACCATCCCTGTGAGTGCAAGCCATTCCCAATGGGGTCGCAAATTGTGCCTGCCTCATGAATATTGATGAAGCATACAAATTGCGACCCCATTAGTAATCGCAAACAGTGTCTGAGACACTGTTGTACATTCAGTTTAGCGAGTCGCAATTCTGCGCAATTTGCGACTCGCTAAACTGAATAGTCCTACATCTGGCCCTAAATCTTTAGTAATCCTGGAACCAAGTTCCTTAATTAAAAACAAAGCAGAGGTATGCCTTTAAAATTGCACCTCAACGTTCATTATATTTACCATGTTCTGCTATTGTCAGTACCTAAAAATACTGCATTATTAGATGTTGGCCCGACTTTCAGGGTTCTGCACATTTGCCCATGATCCTTTCAGTGGCAGGCGATGTACATACTCGAAGGCAGTGATTAAGCTGAAAATGCCACAAACTCTACTCAGGAACAGAGTTTCTGTTCTTCCTTATGACTTCCCTTAGGTCGCTATTGTCAATGAAAAACCTCACAACTGTGCCCAGAATCAAAACTGAGATTGGCTTAAGCTTTGCAGAATTTGCTGACTTAGCTTGTTTTATGGCTGATGGTTATCGACGTGCAGTTGTGCACTTTCAGTGCATGGATCAGTGTGTGCAGATGCTAATGGAGTGTTGTCAAAAGTGGAAATAGCTGATTCGAGGAATGAGAGTAGTGAGAAAAACTCTGAGGTTCTAAATAAAGAACCATATTTTCAAAGTGTTGCGGAAACATATGTAATGCAGTGCGCTCACTAACATGAGAGTTTATTCCAAGGTTTATCAGCCTGAATTATAAATGTTTGACCTTTGCCTTGTAATCTGGCCTTGTAGAAGCTTGGTATTTGCTGTTTAGAAATTAAAGATGTTCGAATCTATGTAGATGGGAGCAAAATGAAAATGCCAGGAATAAAGTGGGAATCCGCAAAATGGCTAAAATATCTACATAAATGATTTGCATTCATGCCCTTTGACCTGGGTGTACCGTGTGATAGCAAACATTCGGAATAGGAGTGGCGTGGGGCAGCTCATTGCTTGCAGGAGAGGAGTGGATGAGTGCATAGGATTGCGGAGGGGTGGCAGAGTGTGGCTGACCATGGCAGATTGTCTACTCGGGCTTTAGGGCACACAGTATTGGAAATATTTGACTGAAATGTGACACGTGTTTGAAAACAACAAAAAAAAGCTCAAGAGAAAGAAAGACAGAGATAAAATTATGACAGGACAAAAAGCAAAGGAGCAAAAACAGCAACAATTGGCATAGCGAATAGATCTCACCAATTGGCCTTATCAGTGTTTTTCAGCCATGCTGTACAGCATGGTAAATAAGAGGATAAAGGTTGGTGACGTAGCTGGCTCCGCCATAAACTTCGTACAATACTTGCATGAACAGCATGGTTTAAAATACACGCAGTACTGACGGCGCAGAGTACAATAACTACAAGATGTGCTGATGGATGAATGAATGCCTGCAATAAACACTAATGTCAGAATATTTGAGTAAAAGTGTCACCCCGTGCTTTAATAGGGAAGAAGCGAATTATTCTGTTGAATGCGAGTTTGCTATCGGGCATGCTATGTTTATTACCGCAGAGCTGCTAACAGTAGTAGTGTTAAAACAAATGAAAGCGGGTTCATCTTGCTGGGTTGTGAAGCAGTTGTGCTGTTATTAATGTGCTTTCCTGAAACAATTGCAAGGCCTAGCTGAAATAGGCATTTCTAACTCAAGACATTTCACTTGGCTAGCTAGTTGACATTCTGTAATCAACTTTGCACCAGCCCTACTTAACTTTAACAGCCCCACATTTTCGGTAAACTAAAGCCTCCTGAAGCCAACCTACTAATTGCTGCTGAGAAAGGAAGGGGAAAGCGTCATTCTGGACACATCTCTCAAATGCACTTAGTACATCTAGCGGCGGACTCCGTTCGCTCACTATGGAAAATGAGTATGAAGCGAAGGATATGCCATTGGCACACAATAGAACATAGTAGCTGCCATTTTGTTTAAGTGTGAGGCAAGTTTGTACATACAGTAGAGAGTTGGGGGATTGTTCTCTTTGGTACCACATGCTGTTTGCACATGCTGTGGTGTCTGAGGCTCGTTCCCTCCAGTGCCACATGAAAGCTCAAATCTTGGTTTACAAACAGCGATGTGTTTCAATGTAGCAATAGGTGGGGCCCACGCTTCTCTCTCTGTAGCTGTGTGCCTGTCAGCAGGGCCTCGAATCATTAAGACCAGCTTAACAAGTGCACACCAGCGCAGGCCCTCTGTAATCAGTCTAAATTCAAGCGATGGGCACAACCAAGGCACAGGTCATGAACTAGCAAATGTGTCAAGATAACACTATGATTTACAGCCCTATTTACAGTGGGGCTCAGAGCGAGGTAAACATGAGCACTCGTAAAGACGAGCATGAAATTAAGAAAAAAATAGTGCACCATAATTAACAGAACAGCATCGAAAGTGGAAAGATACCAGTGGTTAGGCACTACTCCTTGGGAGGAAACAAATGACAACAAGGAGGGACACAGAGGAAAGATTACCCACTAGCAAGAAAACTTTTTAAAAAGATAATCAAGGTAATGCATAAATAGGCAAAGGGCAGGCTGTAAGCCCACAAAGTGTATACAATATGTCTCAAAGAGACAGCACAAGCATTACTTAGGCTTGACCTTAAAAGGAGGGGGCAGAAATCGAAGCAAGGAATTTACCAATGGGAATGTAATACATTTTACCACGAAGAAACTACCACTGCCTACAAAGTAGATGTATACTGAACATTTCTTTGGATTCTTATGGTTTAATAAAGCTCAAATGGTTTTGTAAAGAGGCTAAAATGTGTATGTCACATGCAAACTTTATATAATATTAAATATGCGCGATTTTCTCCTTTCATTTATAAACCACCACCTGTGGTTACTTATCATAGTACAGGGGAGAAGAATTGTCATCCATTGATGCACACAACAATGTGTACTGAGGCTAAATTATTGCTATTGTTTCATTTACAAAGCTCTCAAAAAGAGTAGCTGCCATAGTTGCCTACCTAGTACCTCCCGAATCACTTGCTTAGATGTCTGAAACATTGACAATAGATGCTAATCAGAGAGGAAGCACATGAGTCTTTTTCTGGACTTCCTCATGCCCTATCTCTCAGGCTCCCATAGCTAGACGTTGTTTAGTGTGAGGTAAACAGCATCCCATGTTAGAATGTAATCTCACACATTCTAAATACCAGCTACTCAAGACACACATTCACAGAGCCAATTTCACAAAAAAAGCCTTGTATCTGCACTCTGCCATTTATGACAGATCACCGGTTCTGGTTTCCATCGTACTACATTTCTCAAAAATCGCCCTAAAATGCATCTAAATTTCAGTGGCAGTTGCAGGGTTCCAGGTATATTCTTGGAAAACCTTTGTGATTTATTTATATTTGTACCCACTGTGAATGCACTTACATATCTTAAATCATATGTGATACTGTCAATGTTTGTTAATGTGCAGGAAGGGACAGCTCCCTGCCCATAAATAATAATTGGTGCTTTTCGGTGGCACAACACAGCACACATGGAAACAGCAAAAACTAGGAGAAATTAAACATTTCTCCTCCTTCAACAAGGGTAAGATCTGTTTTTACCTGGTCTGAATGTTTGCGCTGCCCCTTATTTATGCCAACCTTGTAAATATAGAGCAGGGTCAAAATCAATGCGTGTTGTGGTGGAACTCCCACAGCAACACCTATTGCCCTACCCTTTCATACTAAGTATAGTGTAAAAGTGTGGCTTATTTACAAGGCAGCGTTAAGTCACGGTAAGTGGCTTAACCAGTTTAGAGCTTTGAACGTTCAGCACCTAGTGCTGAACGTTGGAATAACGGGTGGGGCCGCATCGGCCAACGGACGTGCGCAGCACTACCAAGGTAGTGCACGTGACGACCGTTGGCCGACGGCAGCACTTAAGGGGTTAACACTGCCTTGTAAATAAGGCAAAGCCTCTTCCGCCACCACAACGTCAATAAAAGAGGAGTTGTGGTGGTGATAGCATCTAGTAAATATACCACTAAATCTACTTTATGAAATGCAAGGCATGACACATCAATTTATTATGAACTTTTAACCTGCAATACTGTGCTTTTCCAACTCCTGTACCAGGGCTGGAACAGCCACACTTATTGAAAGGCTGGCTCACCAAAACAACAGCTCTTTGTGTGTCATGGCATTTTGAGCAGATATAACATAGTAGAGATGTATTTTACCATAATCATTTGAGAATTCTTCACATTGATCTTTATGCTTCGTGTGAAGTAGTAGGCATCTTCTTCCTGGAAAAGCAGTTAAAGGCAATGATCAGTTCTCACAAATGAAAGGAACACAACCAACTTCAATTAAATATTGAGATAATTAAATGTACACATGACCAAATAATCAATATGTGAGGTTCGTGAATGGTTTGAAGAATAACACGAATGGTTGTCTGCAATCAGCTCCCAACCCCACCGTCTTTTCATTATGAAATGAGACCATTAAATAAATAGAGGGATCTCTGTCATGCATTCCTCAGATGGCAAGCAGATTTCTAATCTGGGGGGTGTTAATGCTCGATCAAAAGTGCATTTCAGCTATTTCCTCCTCTGATGTATACATTGGGGCGTGCGCACACTGCCTGCACTCGCCCTCTTCGTCTTGATGACGTCAGATGCTTTGATGGTTCTCAGAAGGGCCACTGAGGGTTGATAGTAAGGTCCAAGAGATATAAACTTCTACATACCTTCATGCTTGAAGAATGTTGCTGCAGGCTATAGTCAGAAGAATACGCTGTATAAGAATAACATGTACAATTTATTTTCTGGATGAAATCAGGATAACTCCTTACAAAATATTTAGCTGAGGGCACAGATAGACAGTGCCCATACATCTGTTCAGTAATCAAACAACATATTTCAATTCAATTTCCTGACACAAGTCAAAACTAATAATACCCGTGACTAATTCGGATTTTGCATAAACTTGGAAAACACAGTAAATAAATACACTTTGATGTCAAACACACCTTGTGATACACATTGATTCGTGCCCCCGACTTGTTAACGTTTGAATTATTTACTCATTTAAGCAATGTACTAAAATGCAACCTCCTATTTTAAATGTACCTGTAATCACTGTTCAAAATATTAAAACAAGTTAATGGACTTTCTAAATGCATGGTACAACATTTATCCTGAAAGTAAATAAAAAAAAATGTATTTTGCTAATGTTTCCGAATAGCAAACAGGTTTGCAAGAAAAACAACAATCATATTTGACTGTGGATTCAGGTTATGAAGAATGATAAACTTTCCTCACACTATAGATAAAGTGCAACGTATGGCGAAAGTGTGAGAGTAGAAGAAAAAGAGAGACTGTGCAATACTGTGTCCAACACATTACCTTATCAACCAGTACGTATGATCTGAATCACTTAAATAAAATAAAGGGTTTTTGCATAAACTTCGAAAATGCGAGAACTGAATTATCTATCTTTAGGGATACAAAAGAGATCCACCTTTGTCTCAACAGCAGAAGGACATTTATGTAGATTCCTAAATTACTGTTTCCTTTTGAAATCATAAAATTAAAACCCGGCTGAATTTAAATTCTTGACAGTGTGGTAAATCATTCATCTTGACCAGAACAGAAATTATGGGGCAGATTTACAAGCTCTTTTTGTGTCGTACTGGTGGCACAGGGGGCTCCTCCATATTTACAAGAAGAGGAAAAGCCACCCTGCATGACTTTTCCTCTCCTTGTAAATCCGGCCCCTACACACGCAGCACTTTGCGTTGAAAGGGCGTTCCATGGGTGTTGCTGGGGGGTACCAGCGCAACACCCATGAAACAAGACAAATCTCCAAATTTATGAGAAAGCGTAAATCTAGAGATGCGTCGGAATGCTACGCCACCCTAGAGGTGGCGTAGCGAGGCGCAACGAGGACAAATGTTTTCATTTCTCGTTATTTTTTCCTCATTCAATGTGTGCTGCATTCTACAGCACGCATTGAAAGAGGAAAATGCCTGTAGTGATTGTTTTTGTGCAGGAAGGTGCCCCTTCTTGCACAAAAACAATCTCCCCATGACGCAGGCATCCTTGCACCATGGTGTAAGGATGCCTGCACCAGTGCATGGCTGCAGTTTGTGCGCCAGCGCAGGAGAAAGCACAGAGATGCAACATATTCTTGTAATATGTTGCATCCCTGTGATTCGGAAGTGGTGCAGTGTGTGAGCAGCCAATGGGCTTGCGGTGCCATGCTGTGGCACTTCCTTGTAGATCTGCCCCAAAACATTTAACACAACCATATTGTATCACTGAACCAACTATGGGGCATATTATCAAGCCTGTGCGCTAAAATTATCGCCGCTTTATCGGCCGAAAACGGCCGATAAAGCGGCGATAATGGGCTTGATAATATGCTCTGTGGAATTCCAATCGAAGCCCATGTTAGATGTCTTCACATCTAACATGTGCTTCGATTGGAATTCCATAGAGCATATTATCAAGCCCATTATCGCCGCTTTATCGGCCGTTTTCGGCCGATAAAGCGGCGATAATTTTAGCGCACAGGCTTGATAATATGCCCCAATATTCCTCGCATTACAGAGAAATGACAATCCAGGGAGGAAGAGAGAAAGAATCGGAAGAGAGACCTTGTGAATAGAAAAACCAAAAAGGAAAGAATAACTGAACAATTAATAAACCTTCAGATACAAGTGTTTATCATCCTCATTCTTTTGATGACAATCTTTATATGAAGAAATTCTCTCATCAGTTTCAGTAGATGAATCATTATGAGTAATAGAAGATAGCATAGAAGTTAGCAAGATCACTCATGGCTGGGTTAAAAGGCCTTGGAGGAGAAGTACTCTTCGTGTATTTCTGTGAGTCTGGCCAAGGACCCGTGACCCACTAAGGAGCCATTGTTAACACCCAATGATCTTATCTCCAAGAAAATCTTGAAAGGATGACAGCCTTTGTGGGCTGACGATTCCTGGGCATGAGGCCGTTTTTGAAAATGTATTACATTAATTTGATTGTTACCAGCTCTACTCTATAGAAATTTGTGAACCAGTTTCTGAATTAAAATAGAAGATTGTGCTTCCAGTCACTGAAATAATTTTGAAATCGACAGAAAGGAAAAGTTAGGCAAGAATGTGAAAAACAATCAAAAATGTCCAATCACACTACTTTGCGGTAATGCGCAAATGTGATGCCTTATCACCAAACACCCAGCCTGAAGACATCGGATCTGCATTTTATGAAATTGACAAGAGATACGTTCACTCATTATTTTTAATAGTGACAAAAGCAACACATTCGTGAGTGAAATTTCCTGACACTGAGTTTGTTCCCAAGAGTCCTCTGACTAATGAACAGCTCTCAAAAGATAACAGACTTTAGCATCTTCTACCCACTTACCCAGGCAGCTTCCGAGAGCAAAGAGGAGGAAGGCAAAATGCATCTTCATGTTTGCTGTAGCCTTGAGGTCTCTTGCAGAACTGCAGAACACTCAACCGTCTGTGGGTAGTTCCACTTTAAGGTCCTTTATTTATACCGAAACTGATGCCTTTGTGTTGGTGCGCTCCTCCCTGGTATGTAAATGATACATTTGTTCAGTGCTTTCCCAGCAGAAGAATCTCAGAGTTATTGCAAACAAAGGAAAGTTTTGCCATATTTGAAAAAGATTTAGTTGATTAATCAGATCAGGAGCATTAGGCTTGTGAACCTGGTTAAGATCTTTGTAAATATTGTGTTTTGCACAGTTTACTTCATTAAGGGTCTGTTGTTTCTACTGATAACAGTGAATATTACAGCATATTTAGCTGCTCATCTGGTACTGTTTCCCGAGATTTACAATATTTATTGGCAACCAAATTAATTGGCCGGGAGAGGAGTTGGCCTAACGGCTAGGACGGTCGAATCGACCTCGAATCTGGGGAACCGGGTTCGAGAATCGACAATGATGCTGAACATCCTGTGATTCTGCGCAAATAACTTAGGGGCATATTATCAACAAAGGGCGTTAAATTATCGCCGCTTTTATCGGCATGAAACTGCTGATAAAGCAGCGATAATGGGCTTGATAATATGCTCTATGAATTCCAATCGAAGCCCATGTTAGAGGTCAAGACATTTAACAGGGGCTTCGATTGGAATTCAAAAGAGCATATTATCAAGCCCATTATCGCCGCTTTAGCGGCAGTTTCCTGCTGATAAAAGCGGCGATAATGTAACGCCCTTTGTTGATAATATGCCCCTTAATCTCCCCGTGCCTACCAAAGATCAATGTGTCCTCGTGTAACGCAACTGTTGCTATGTAAAGTGCTCTGATACCCGATATCGGGTCAAGTTTGCGATAAAAAAACCTCTCTACAAAAATCTCCTTTCCCTTCTTACTCACAAATGAGCAAAGTGCAAAATAATAAATCAGCCATGGAGCCTCACAAAGTGCCACAGTGGTGTGGGATTGCTATGTTGAACCTTTGACAAAAAAACCTTACAGTCTTAACAGGGCACAAGAGCAACACAGCCCCTAAATTTGCATTATGAAGCCATTCGAGGTCACCTTGCATGATTTAATAACCACAGAGAAACTCAACGCAGCTCAAATTGCTCCTTGCATTACTCTGCCCACGGCGGCATTCCAAGGGTGGAGCATAGACTTTCCCATGCATTCAGCAATGGATTTTGGCTTATTCCCTGATTTACCACCAGTGCTAAACCAGGGAAGGCATCAAAATGCCACTCCTTCCTAGGTGAAGAATATCTTTTTTGCTCATACTCCATGGATCGTGAGAACCTAGCAGTTTCAGAAGGAGCAGGTCTTACCAATTGGGAGGACCTGTTTGGAAGTTCAGGCTGGACTGTTCCCATGAGGCACAGGGTCAAGGCTGATTTGCATATGGCCATGTCTGAACTGGGGTGGTGTGGAGTGCAAAAAAACGATGGATTTAGGCCCACATCTCTGTACTGGGGTGAATGTATGACATTGTTCTGCATTCTGTCCATCAACTGTTGTTTTTGCATTTGTCACCCCGAGTGGGCTGGGCATGCTCAGACATGAGTCCCAGGCTCTCCACACCACTGGAGTCAAGCTATCCTGGCTGAAGATGGCTGATAGCCAGAAACCGGTCCTAGGATGCTTGATTACGGTCCAGGAAAGACATGGCTTGGCAGTTCGGGCTGGACTGTTCCCATGAGGCACAGGGTCAAGGCTGATTTGCATATGGCCATGTCGGAACTGAGGTGGTGTGGAGTGCAACAAAATGATGGATTTAGGCCCAGATCTCTGTACTGGGAAAAATGTATGACATTGTTCTGCATTCTGTCCATCAACTGTTGTTTTGCAATGGTGTTATAAAATGGCAATAAATAGGGAACAGATCTTAAAGGATAAGGACCACTAGATGGTGTTTGTTTTTCATTGTGAGAAGGTCATCCTGTTTGATTATTAGTTAGAGTGCAATCACAATAGATAGTAAGAACGCTCTATAGAAAAGAAAGGAAGGGATTTCTATTTAATCAGAGTAGGTAAGACCCTTTTCACCAGTTGTTGTAAGATCTGTAGACCTTTCTCAGCATACAGCCTTACTCTGGCACCTCTCATTGCCATATGTTTTGTTGTAATTTGTGAACTTTAGGTGTCATTGCACACTGCTACTTGTACATTTACCAGATATTCACATACAGTATCCAAAGCTTGACATCTACTCCATGGCCAGACTCGGAACCCAAACCATGCCTGGCAGTTCTGCTGAATCAGCCTTGGGGGAGGATGTGGGGTGCTAGCTCATAGTAACCTTACTGCCGCTTTAGTACTATTCCACTTTTGTTACAGGGGGGCGATATTGCAGCGCTGCTGCAAAACCGGTCCCTAGTAACTAAACTGACCCCCATCTCTTCAAAACCAGCACTCACACTTCTGGCCCACTGCGAAAACACCAGGTGTCCACTAGGGCCAGTCCGGCCCTGATCTACTTGTTACCTATGGGATGTTACTTCTAGAATATTTTACAAGGCTCAGTAAATAAAATCTAAAAATACGAAATGAAAGAGTCACTGAACACATCCACACATCAGCAGAATATTGATCCCAATTAAGGGCTCATTAATTAAGGTTTCACACAGCGCAGCACAGCACAGCAAGCCACCTTGCTGCACTGTGCTGCGTGAAAGGGAAAGGGCAGGCATGCACAGTATTTAATATAATACAACACATTCCCGTCCTTTCCTTGCACTGGTGCTGTTTTGACGGCTTTGCGCCAACGGAGAGGCCCTTGCACCATGGTTCTAGGGTCCCTGCGTTGTAAGCAGGATTTTTTCCCTGAGGCATTTTTCTTTTTCTATATGTGTTGCAAAATGCAACACACCTAGAAAGAGGATGTAATGAGGAGAAATAAATATATATATCACAAAAAGGAGGGAGAGAGAGGCTAGTGCTAGGTTCGGCCTCTTGTATCTAAAGTATCTTACTATAATCCATACTCCAGGGATCGTGAGAACCTAGCCGTTTCAGAAGGCACAGGTCTTACCAATTGGGAGGACCTGTTTAGAAAAGAAAATTCTTTTCTTTAGTCCCCTCACTCACCAGAGGTTGCCCTTAGGTGACATGCTTCATCATAGGGGCTTCCGAAGGATCTACTGCTTGGGGCGTACTGCGACTTGCGAAGGATACGTAGGAGCACTTTAGGCGAAATTATGTGTGGTGCGGTGTATGGTGGAGTGGTGTTTAAAGTGTGAGTATTAAAAATGCCTAGCTAGTAGGCCTACATATTTATTCTTGCTTCTTGCTTCCAGTTGGTATATTAAAAAGGGGTTAGATGTAGGAATTAGAACCTTAATGTGGTCAAAAAACCTAGCTAGGGGACACCTTGAAACATGTCGATGAGATAGCTAGGTTTAAACACCAGTCCACCATAGCACACATACAAGGAGTAAAACACAATTAATGATTGTTTTTGCACAGGAAGGTGTTCCTTCCTGCACAAACACTATCATCCCTGCAGTTCAGGCATCATTGAAGCATGGTGCAAGTGTGCCATGGCTGCTGTTTTTGCAACGGCACAGAGGGAGAGCACAGTAAATATGTAAATATGGAGCATCCAGGGGAGGAGCCGAGCCAGCGACCAGAATGACCGCCTGAAGACCGCCTCCGGCCGACCCAGCTCCACCGGCCCATCATCCTCGCCATAATCCTGTCCCCCGCCTAGTGTTATAGGCGGGGGAATCCAAGCGGTGCCGGGAGAGACTACCCCAGACATTCTGCGAGCCCCGGGGACCACGCAGTGCCGCCTGGAGATTTGCGGCCTGCCCGCACTGGAAGCCGGGGACTCGAGTAGCCAGGCCCCCCGACCGAAGTGCAACAACATCGCCGGCCCGGGAGGCCGGGTGTCAGCCCGGTCGGCGGTCGGGGGGATGGCTGGCGATCTGCCCCTGGAGCTTCGCCCGCGCGGGACCCCTGCTGGTAGGGGAGGGTTCCCGGATATTCGAGGGGGCTGCAATTAGCCCTGTGTGAGCCCCTGGAGACCGGTGCGGGAGCCTGAGTTTTTTTCCTGATATTGCTGGACCTGGGGAGGTGGCCCCTTCAGCAGCGTGAACCAGCTTGACTTCGCTGTTGGCGGGGGAGTGGGACAGGCGGTCCCCCCCGCCTGAAGTGTGGTGGGGGGTCAGTGCCAGGTGTTGGTGGTGGCCCTTCCTGGTGCCCCCGATGGTCCTTGCGGTGGCGTGGGCCCCCATGTGAGAGAGGGGGGACCCCACAAGAAGAAATTACCGGCCGGGCAACCCTGCCCCAGGGGAGCTATCTTTTCTGGCCTCTGGTGACGGTGTGGATCTAACGGGACAGCCAACTGGCTTGGAGTGTAGCATTTCCCTGCGGTCTTGGCTGGTGCTAGGCCGGACCCCTGGACTGGGACTGTTTTGGAGGTGGGGTCGGCTTCCGCTGTGGTTGACTCCATCCTGTTTGGGGCTGAACCTGCGGTGGGTCGGTGGTAGCCTAAGCTACTAGCAATGGCGACGAAGACGGATTCCGAGCGGCAGGGCCCCAAGACCTCCAGGGGGGCTTGGCAGGTGCAATCCAACAAACTTGACAGATATACCCTGCCCAAGGGGTTGCCAGTAGAATGTAGGAGGGGCCCGAGAGTCGGCGCTGATGATCATCATGCAGCGGAGGAGCCATCCTTAAAAAACTTGATGGCGGCCATCATGGGGGTCAGTACGTCCCTGGGACAGAAGATGGAGACTCTGGATGCCAAGCTTGACATGGTGCCGATTGAGATGGGGCTGATCAGGGCCGATCTGTCGAAGGCCAACGAGTAGGTTAAGTCGCTGTAACTTAAGACGACTAGCCTCATAGACAATGTGAGCCAGCTCCAGCGGGAGGTGAGTGATGTTAGATCCTCGAGGGAGAATACGGATCGGCGGCTGGATGAATACGAAGGGCAGGCCCGACGCAATAATGTCCGCATCTTAGGTGTTCCAGAGACGGCAGAGGGGCAGGCCATGGATCTCTTTGTGGAGAACCTCATCCTTGACTATCTTAAGCCGAAGGGGCTTAGTAAGTTCTTCACTATGGAAATAGCCCACCGAGTGCCGGGTGGCAGGCCCCGGGTTGGGGTGCCTCCCCGGCCGATAATTGCCCGAGTGCTTAATTTCCGGGACCGAGACGCTATCCTGCAGGCGGCCCATTAGGCGGATCCCCTGAAATTTGAAAATGCGACGCTCCTGTTCTTTCCTGACTTCACCCAGGTGGTTCAGAAGCAAAGACAGAGGTTCGTCGCGATTAAAAAGAAACTGAGAGACAAAGGCATGCGGTATCACATGATGTTTCCAGCCCGCCTTCGTGTGGAACTCAATGGAAAGGCCTGGTTTTTTGACAATCCTGAGGTGGCGGCGGACTGGCTGGAGACACTCCAGCGCCCGGACAAGGTGTCTACTGATCGTGAGGAGGCCGAGGAACAATGATGTGGTTGAGTGGGGCTTAACAGGGGGCTGTGGATAGTTGCAAGGGGTGGGTTTTTCCGGGTGGCAGTGCTTGGACTTTGGGTAGAATTTTTGTTAGAGATTTTGTTGAGTAACAATGATGCGCCATTACATTTATGGAGCCGGTGGGTGGGTGGGTCTTTCTGTAGGCCCTCCTCTGTGTTCTACTTTTAGATTTTTGTAGTTAGCTGGGGGTGACAGGCACACTGCTAGTTGGGGATGAGCGCAAGCTTTATGCAGGGGTGCAAATAGGGGGGTTGGGGAGATCAGGGGTTGGTTATTGTATTTTTGTATGTAATTTGTTTTTACACTGGACGCCATTGCATTACGATGTTTGCTTTTGTTTTCTTAATGTCCTCCGTTAAAGGGGGTGTGGGGATATCCGCACTGAGTTGGAATGTTAATGGTTTGGGGGACAAGATTAAGAGGGGTGTGGTCGGCCAATTGATTTGTAGACACTCCCTGGATGTGGTGTTATTGCAGGAAACCCACCTTATGGGAAAGCGGTGTTTGGCTCTCCACAGAGGGGTCTATAAGTTGGTAGTTCATGCTGGATTTACGACTGGGTCATGGGGGGTTGGAATTTTGGTCAAGAATGCCTTCCCACTGGCCATACAGGCCACATGGATCGACGATAGGGGGAGGTATGCTGGTGTCTCTGGATTGTGGGAGGGGAGAACTGTGTCTTTTTTGTTTGTTTATGTTCCTCCGGCCCTTCAGACGGACACATTCCATGATTGTGCAAGATCTTTTTGTCCTTGCCTGTCGGATTGTTGGTAATTGGGGGGATTTCAATGCTGTCATGGATGAGAAAGTTGATAGATGCCCGGCTCATGAGTTGCTGTCCTCCAAGAGGTGGTTGGTTGATTTTGTGGGCACTACAGGTCTGGTGGATGGTTGGAGGCTTAAGAAGCCCGGTGAATTGCAATATACGCACGTCTCGGCAGGTCACAAATCCCTGTCCAGAATAGATTACGTCCTGGTTCCGGCAGCCTAGGCGGCATGGCTCCAGGAGGTGCGGCACTTGGCTAGGTGGGTCTCGGATCACTCACCTGTTTGGTTCAGTTTAGATCTTGGCGGCGCGATGGGGCCCGGGTTGCACCAATAAGTGCTTGGAGGTTCTGGGACCCAGCGGCTAAGAAGGAGATCATGCGTGTGGCCGAAAGGATTTTTCAGGAGAACGTAGACTCTGTGGAATCCGAGTGCTCCCTATGGGAAGCATATAAAACCGTCCTTAGAGGGGAGCTCATTTCATATATTTCGAGAAAGAAAAAGGAGTGGCGCGCCGAGGTTGACAGGGTGGAATCAGAGTTGCTTGTGCTGGAGCAAGAGGTGTCGCTAGCTTCCACAACGGAGGGGCTACATCGTTTGAGTCTCCTCAAGGACGAATACAGGTGCCTGGCCCGTGACAACACAAAATCACAATTGGCAGATACCCAGAGTAGAGTATATGAGCATGGGGATAAGGCCGGGAAGCTGATTGCTTGGTTGGTTCTGGTGATGCAGCCCTCTGGGGCTGATAAAGTTACTGACCCGCAGGAGATTGTGGACATCTTTTCCAGATTCTATGAGAAAGTCTACGCAGCTGAGTGTCAATACTCGGAGGCCGAGAATGTGGATATGATCAGGGACATTCGATGCCCATTCTTTCTGACGAAGACAGGGAGTTCCTTGACTCTCCTCTCACTAATGATGATGTGTCGCAGGCAATTAGAGGGGTTCGTTCAGGCAAAGCGTCCGGCCCTAATTGACTTCCTGTTGAGCTTTACAAAGTTAATGCGAATAAGTTAGTTGTGGAGAGTAGGGAGAGGGTCCGCTTCCATATGATCAGCCTGTTGCAAATATCATTGTCCTCCATAAGGAGGGTAAGCCGAAGACCGAGTGTTCCTCATATAGGCCGATATTCATGTTGAACGCCGGACCCAGTCAAGGTTATTACGACGCTGGTACATCCAGACCAGTCAGGCTTTATGCTCCTCCGGAATACAGCTCTTAATCTGCATTGGTTGCATGACGTAATCGGTGGGGCGTTGCAGATACACAAGCCGACAATTTTGTTTTCTTTGGGTGCAACTATGGCCTTTGACAGAGTGGAGTGGCCCTATCTTTTTGCCGTCCTCGGCAAGATGCACATGGGCTCCGAGTTTGTCTCTTGGGTCCGCCTCCTATATTCAGGTTCGCTGGCCCGAGTAGTTGTTAATAATCACAGGTCGACAGACTTCGCTCTGGGGAGAGGCACCAGACAGAGCTGTCCTCTCTCCCCGCTGCTCTTTGCACTGGGGTTTGAGCCGCTTGCGGCATGGGTTCGTTGGGATAGATCGATTAGGGGGCTCCGATGGACGCCCGACAAGATATCGCTTTACGTGGATGATATTTTGTTGTATCTGACCTCTCCTCGAGCTTCGCTTATGGTATTCCTAGACGTCCTGGAGGTGTTTAGTAGATATTCAGGCTTTGCCATTAATTGGACGAAGTCGGTCCTGTTTGTTTTGAGTGGTGATCCCCCGGAGGTTCCTCCAAGTTGTCCGGTTAAATTGGAAGTGGAGGAATTCAAATATCTTGGTATTTTTATATCCTAGGACCCTCAGAGTAGATATTCCAAAAACCTGTTGCCTCCTTTGGTCCGGCTTAGGCGCGACGTGGATCACTGGAAGTCGCTTCCTCTTTCTCTTCTTGGTCAAGCTGTTCTGTTTAAGATGATGGCTCTTCCTCGTTTCCTCTATGCGCTACAGAACTCTATGGACCCGGTCCCGCCGTAGTATTTCAGGGAGGTTGAGTCTCTCCAGAGACAACTTCTTTGGGAGGGTAGGCCCCGAATTGCGTTTGCGAAATTAACATTGCCGTGGTACGACAGCGGGATTGGCCTGCCTAATATCCAAAAGTAGTACTGGGCGTCACAGTTGGAGGCAGTTAATCAGGCTGTTTACTGTTCACCACTGGACCCCGGCTATATTATGGACCGTGGCCAGGTTCCCGGGGGGGGGAAATCACTAGAGCACTTTATGCAAGACGGGGACGTTTTCCCGTGTTGGTACCAACGACGGTGGAAGTTGGGGTCTGGCACGAGGCTAGCTGCTCCCTCGGATGGGAAGGGAAGATCACGCTGGCGACACCCTTCTGGAATTCGGAATGTTTAGCAGTTTATGGAAATCCAAGGGTTTTGACAAGTGGGACCTCCTAGGGATTTCCCGAGTTGGGGATCTATGGGGTAAGGATGGTATCCTTCCATTTGAGACTCCGCAGGAACGGTATCAAATGCAGGGGAGCGAGAGGTTTCATTACCTTCAGATTAGGCATTCGCTGCTTACTAACATTCCCCTTGACAAGAGGCCCCCGGAGGCCTACCCGCTGGAGGATCCAGTGTTGGATGGTCATCTCCCGACGAAAACGATCTCCCTTATTTATAAAAAACTAGTTAATCATGCGGAGGATCCTTTGGTGGCTCTAAGGGACCAGTGGGCAGCAGATGGATTGATCCTAGATGATGAGGACTGGAGGAAGACGGTGCCCTCTCCAAGGGTCATTGCCATCCAGTTGAGGATCAAGGCTGATTCAATTAAAGATTATTCACCGCTGCTATGTGACTGGCCCACGGTTGGTGCCAATGGGTTTAGCTGTGAGTGGCGAATGCAGTAGAGGGTGTGGTGAGTCAAGAACGTTCTTTCATGTGTTGTGGGACTGTGCCCTCACTCGGGGGTACTGGTCTGCTATTCCTGCAAAGGTGAGGGAGGTGTGGGGAGTGGGTTTTGAGTTGGAGGTGAGGCGTTGCCTCCTGAATATTTGAGACCCAACAGATCTCCCATCCCATGGAAAGATGTGGACTACATTGGCATGTAGTATTGCGAAGCGTAATATAGCTCAGCTGTGGGGGGGGGGGGCGGTTTAGCCACCGACAGTTGGGAAATGGATGAATGATTTGGATTGGTGCATGTTCAGAGAGCGGGCTGTGTATGTGGCAAGGGGGAGGCCCAAGAAATGGGGCAAGATATGGGGGCCCCGGAAGCTTATAGGGGTGATATATGCACTCCCCCGGCGGCATTGGTGGACTCAGAAGTGCTGGAGGATCCCTGAACCCGAATATAGAAATCATTGATGATCTATATCTAATAGGAGGATGTGAATAGATTTATTGAGCAGAGTGGCAGCCCAGTGTATTTATAGTAAGTGATTTATAATTTGTTTGTGTTTAATAAAAAAGAAAAAAGAAATAAATAAATAAATATGGAGCATCCAAGCGTTTTTTAAATGATGCACCTCAGTGCAGAAACATTGCTTGGACCGCCGTGCTTTGCCTTTCACTGTAAATATGCCCCGTTATTCTCATCAAATGGTTGTGATAAAGGGCGGTTTTTCGAGTTTGAGCCTGGACTGTAGTGAGTTTTTTCATACAAACTGTGGTCACCAAATATTCTCATTCTATGACTTAGATTGTTTCTATGTTTTGCGCCTATTTAATTTCTACATGTTGCCTTTCGTAAGAAATTGGTTTACTTGTTGACAGGGTTGAAAACCCTTGTCAAGCAGCAACCTCAATTCTTGCCAGGGTGCAGTCACAATCAAACCTCAAATTAACTCGGTAGCTTGGCACAGAGCAGTCAAAAATGTACATGCAGCACCTCATACAGTAAGAAGGTGAAACACAACTCAAGAAAAATCCAACACCAATTTAGGAAAAGAGAGTACAATTTAATAAATAATATGGCATGAAAATGACAAAAATCTAATCAGTGGAACCAGAGTAATGAATTTGTAATTTTGTAATTGAAAATAGTGCCAAAAAGCCCAAAGCACCAGAAGCAGGGTCAAGACTGATATGCATATGCCTAGGCACAAACTGAGGTGGCATTGTGGGGGAAAAATTATGGATTGGGATACAGACCAAGTAATTAACAGTCGCTGAGGTAATTTCAGCGTTTCACCCATCACTTTGTTGTTTTTCCACTTGCTATGACCTGGTTGTACAAAACCAGGAGAAAGTCACATGTTCAGGTAAAACGTGATGGAGTGTGGGTCGGACACAGGGACCAGGTTAGTCCCATTGAAAAAGTTACATTCTCAGTCCAGTGCCTCAAGTCCATGGTGGAAGGGTCCACGGGGAGAAGGGAGAGGTTCATAGATGCCTGACAAAGAAATGCGGAGAACTGGCCGGGCGTCAAGATCAGTTGCTCTTGTAGTGCGAAGAGTGGATTTGCTGGAACTTAATGCTAGCACAGTCAGCAACACCGTGGTGTGAACATGCTGGTTTGCATTTGCCAAGAGCCCAATAACTTTGAGGGAGCTCAACAGAGCCACGCCGAAGGTCCAGAACCTGAGGGGCACCACTTGAGGGTTATAACTCACTTCATCAAGGGACACCTTCCTGCACATAAACAATCATTGCCTCCCAAGGCAGGCACCCTTGCACTATGGGGTAACGGTGCCTGTGTTGGCACTAGGCAGTGGAAATTAACATCAGTGCAGGGGGAAACGCAGGGCTACACCATATTGTTGTAAATATGGTGCAGCCCTGCATTTCAGAAGTGGTTGAGCATAGCGTGAAGCCAAGAAGGCTAATGCCGTGCTCTGTCACTTCTTTGTAAATATGCCCTGTGTTACGCATTTTGGAGAAAAATTCAACCTTTTTTCTTGCTCATTGGTCCATTTAGCAATTCTGTAAAAAAATAATCCTAAGGCAGCTGTTAGTGTTATTTTTAAATACTATTTAATTGTCAGATCACTTGACTCGGACGGAAAAAGAGAAGACAATGTAACCACTTTCTGGTCACTAAGGGAGTGGGTAAATCAATCTCTTACAATCCAATAAACCATCTTGCACGCTCCACTAAAGATATCAAAGGTATTTTCCAGTTTTTTAGTTAAATGTGTAATATGTTTGTATGACTAACATTGGTAGTATGCGTCAAAAGCTATGTTATAGCTAGTTCTGAACTGAGGTGGCGAAGTGAGCTAAAGAACAACGATGGATTCAACACATATCTGTGACTGGGAGTGAGTGTCTGCAAAGTTTCAGTGCTCCGTCATCATTTCCTTGTGTTTGCAATGTGTCAAAAGCTAATATGTCTATGTTTCCACAGTAGGAGAGTAGGATCTTCTTACAATTGACAGAGGGGGAAGTGGGGGCCCTTTCAAGCCCCCATTAAGGGTGTGGTCACGTTTCACTGTGATCTGGAGTACCAAATCAATATTGAGGAAGGAGGAACAATAAGGTGAGATGATAACTTTTCACATTGGAGTGGCACTTTATTACACAAAAACACATGTATTTCAATAAAACGCATTGCTAGTGAACACTCTTAAGAAAACCTGCCTTCACTCTGCCAGGAGTACATGCTAAATAGAAATCGCTTCTAAAATGCTGCAAGGCAAGCTGAAATGAGTAACTCTTAAAAATGCATAATGGAAAACTGCTAGAGATCCAAAGACATGGAGTACATTTGTTATGAAATCATAGTGCCTAGAATCAAGCCTTTCTGATGAGAACTATAAGGCAAGCTGGAGTGAGTATTCATTAAAAATCACATTTTAATCAGCTAGAGACTCAGAACGACACAGAATACATTCTATGAAAATATAGAGAACTTGAAACAGTATACGTATATTGCGGGAAGACGTTGATTGGTGGGGTTAGGCTACGGGTGAAAATGTGCTTTTAAAGATGGAGGGAAACTGGGAAAACATAGTCTTACTCATGTGTTTTTACATTTTAGATATACAACCCCTGACGAAGGGCCGAATGGATGGCCCGAAATGCATTGGGTAAACAATCATGCTAGCGGATAAAATTTACGTACACCCTCGGGGTGCAGGATTAAGCTTGGATGAGCATTTCTGTGTCTTTAAGAATACGTTGAATACGTAGATGTCTCTCCTGTGACTTGCGTAAAAAGGATAAAGTTTTGATTACATGTGGATTATAAAGATAATGAGAAATGAAGAAAAGAATGTGGATGACAAACATTTAATAAAAAGATTGGAACATAAAAGACAAGCGTAGTAGCATTTGTGAATGCAAGGAACATTTAAGCTGTGCATCCGACACGGGGCATCAGGTTGCTCCGTTTCAGTGCAGATGGCAAGTGGCCCCAACCATGAGGTATTGTGTGATGTCTCTTTTAGCTCGGGAAGTTCCCTGTTCTTGCGGTATTGCTATTCTTGCGGTATCTACGTGGGTGTAAGAGAAGAGATGCAGATCGAGGAAGTGGGGGCTCCAGGGGAGCTGAGCCTCACTGAGAAGATTTGTATGAGAGAGACACTTTGGGGCCTATTCATAGAAAAAGAACGGCTGGGACAATTGGGTCAATTTAACAGATTCCTTTTATGCTAGCTGGTGGGGGCTTATCTGGGTGTCATGCCTCAAGGGTGGGCAGAATTGGCCTGGGGTATAAAATAGACTCTGCTTCATCTCCCTCTTTTGTTCATTTTATTGAACAAACATTATACGTGCTGTTATTCACATTCCCTGTTCTATTCTTGCTCTCCCCGTGCCAATTCTACTATTCTCAGGAGGTGAAGTGCTACGGACATGGGGTGCTGGTTGAAGAGCATAATGCTCATTAGGACACAGCCCACATGTTTAGAGACAAGTAGGCCAGTGTGTGCAAACATAACATCCTGTCCTGTCAACTGTCCCCTTGTCTCATCTTTATCAATGGCTATTTATTCAATTTGGTACAATATCTCTGTATCATTTAAGCAGTATCCTAAGTATAGCAAGCACTGTGCACATAATACATTTATAGTCATTATAATGGCAGAAATAGTGTTAAAAACTGCTAGTAGCACACATTGTCATTTTTTCTCATTGTTCTGAAAGTCTTGAGGCATGGTTCCAATTGTTGGTACGTGTAGCTTGTGTGACTAGTTGGAATAATGTCTTATCTTCTGCTGTACTTTAAGTCTTTAAAAAAAGGTCTGCTGAGGTCTGCTGAGTAATTATGTAGAGCCTCAGAGATGATACCTGTAAACAGAAAAGTAACCGTTGGTGCCTGTCTTCAAGTAATTTGAGAGGTTTGCAAGCACTTCTATTACCTAGGCACTTTAAAAAATGAAGAAAACAAAGTGATGAAGAAGGAAAAGATATCTCGTCACAACTTGTAGACTGAGGGGTTGGGGCATTTGAAGTTCCAGACGTCTTTAGGTAATGTATAATTGGGGTCTTCTTACACTCTTCCTTTCTCTGCTGTGTGACACGTGCAACCCATCAGGATGAGCTTGGGATACCATCCCTACTTTGTACTTTTCATGGGACGGACGTTGTAATGAGGCTGTCCTGGATGAGAAGCAGGGGAAGGCAGTGGAGGTTTTCTTGTTGCAGCGTAGCCACTGCTTCCTTTGTATGAGAACCATGGATCAAGAAAGTCAGTCACCAGCACTTGAAGAGAAGATAGGGGTCCTTGGATGATAGTTTCAAGAAGCCTGGCCTGCTCTGGGTAGCAGGGAGATGCCTCAGTTGAGTTTTGCTTTCCTGGAGGAGGCCTGGCCTGCAGCAAACAGGGATCTGCCTCTCCTCTAATCCTTCTTTGTTGTTCCTGGTCTGCTGGAGTGAATATTGTACCTCAGATGACACTATTGGTGCAGGTTGAGCTTGCCCTCCTTTGTCTGGCCATGCTCCTTTCTTGGTGTGGGAGCTGTGGATCCAGGATGTCACCTGGCCAGAGGCAGTATTGTCTGGTGTGAGCTTTTATCCAGACCCAGTCACCTGGCTAGAGGCCATATGCTTCTGGTGTCCCTTCTTCAGGAAGGCCTTACGTCTTTGCAGTGGTACTCATGGACAACAGAGCAAGTGGAAGTGCATCAATCCAGGTCAGTTCAGTGGATGCACAAATCTTCCTTATATGATTTTTCAACACAGTTCTTTCTCTCAACATCGCACCCTGCTTGCTGATGACAGGCACAATGTAGTTTCTGTGTAGCTCCTAGCCCCTTGCACAACCCCTCAATCATGTGTGAGATGAACGGTGGTCAATTGTCAGAACACAAAAGCATAGGCACTTAAAAGTATGGAATGAACTTCTTCAGGAGGAATTTTGGCAATAATTTATACATTTCAGTTCTTGGATCGGTGTACCAACATGTACTTGCAGTTTCAATAGGGGGCTATGTTGAAGAAGTCTGTTTCATGTGGGCAAAAAGTGGCCTGGGGTAGTGGAAGTACCCTTTTTTCCAATTTAACCTTAGTACCAGCATTTAGAAAAACAGTCTGATCACATCCTACATGTGATAAACGATGAAAAAGACGGGCCATGGGAACAAGCATTATCATTGGTAAACATATCTTTCCATTTGAGCCTATCAATATTCCCTCCTCTGTTTGCCTTCATCTTCCCCTTTTCCTATTCTTCCTTTTCTTCCACCCCTTTCCAATACTTAGGGACATAGTACATATCATTATCTTTTATCTTTTATATCATGATATCATGTGGAGTAGAAGCAATTTGAACCATTGTGTACATACAACCAGTTACTGAAGATATTCCCCCTTTTTTTTTTTTTTTTTTTACATCTGCATCAATACATTCTTTACCTTGTGATACATAGTACTTTGAGGAGGTGTGTGCAGCACATTCTACAATAGAAACTCTTTTTAATAGCAACAGGCCTTTCAATAATTGTGTTATTACTGATGCATGTTGTATGTTTGCCAGCTGAGGTAAGAAGGGAACTCCAAATGAAGAAAAGAGCCTAAAATTTATATTGGCATCCCTGCATGACATTTTAAAAAGAAATCCACGATCTCCAAAAACAAAAGAAGAATTAAAACGTTGTAATATAGCTTATTCCAACAGCAAACATAGTTGGAAATCTCTGTCACAGTAACACCTTTGGGAACTAAAACAGTCATAGTTGTCAAACTGTGCTCTGGGATGTGGAATCCCTATGGCCCCATGCCCAGGGCATATATATATAAATAAATATTGCAGTACTCTATCCTTCCAGAATCCAGTAACCAAACCACGGACTCAGATAGACAACGCGGACCCAATTTCTTTGTGCGTTTCTTCATTTATTTAAAGTTTTCCGCCCTGCATCAGTACGCCGCCATGACGCGTTTCGGTCCGACCTGGACCTTGATCACATGACGCGTTACTCATGGACCGGTGCCAAATCTAAAGTGCAAGGTAACACAAAATTGTAAACAGTTGTGACATTACAAAATAGAACTGAAAAACAGACTATGTAACGCACCATATACATAAATCAGACTGAAAAAGGATTACATAGGGATTCCAGTGGAATGTACAAGTTAAAATCACAAATATATACAGAATTTCATAAATGTACACCTTCATATATGTAAAAAAATATATATACATCTCTATAAAAATATATATATCTTTCTTAATAAATAAAGACATTTTTTGGACATGGCTCCTTAATTGATTTTCGGAACTATAACCACATAATTTTAATATGCAGCGAGGCCACTGGTCACACACATTACGTGCGTCCATCTGCAGTCTGTAATTAGCTGTTTACATTAATACTGCCCAAGTGGGCAAGCACTTAACAAAAGTTGGCATCCAGATCCTAGTATTAGATGATCGATTTTATCAGCTGCCTGAGTTTCTTAGGCGAGAAATTTTGTGATAAATTAACAGTGAATCAGTGAAAAATAAATAAATCAAAAGTACTACTTAAATTACAACTTATAACCACCAATGTGTTCTGTGAGTAGTTAAAAAAAGACAATGCTTAGTTACATTATATTAGCGCAGATGTATGTATAGAGAAACATATAAAGGCATTCTATAATAGATAAATGGAGAGTTTTACCAGTACCATAGCAGTATATTTTCTCAAACAATGTTCCAAAAACACATAGGCAGTGCAAAGCTAAACAAACTTTCTATCTATGAATACAGGGACAGTGAGACTTGATTTAAATACATGTATATAAGTCCTCCGTAGTGTTAAGACCATTTGGAGCTTTAGAATTTAATTCCAAGATGTATCTAGTCTCCAACACTCTTAAGGCACTGTCCCTGTTTCCCCCTTTGCGCGACAATGGTATACAGTCTATGGCAAAGTACTGAAGGAGAGTGTTATCACTGCCATGTTTGGCTTCGAAATGCCGTGCAACCGGGTATGTTTGGTCCTTGTTGTTAATGGCCCGGAGGTGTTGAAGGATCCTCATGTGCACGGGTAACTTAGTACTGCCAATATAACGCAATGCGCAAGGGCATTCCAACACATAAACAACGTATTCAGTTTTACATGTAATGCGTCGTTTGATTTTAACAGGTTGGGGCAAGAAAGGAGTATTGTATTCCTTAACATTTTTGGCATGCTTGCAAGCTTTGCAATAAAAATATTTGAAAAAGCCTTTTTGTTTGGAAAGCCAATTAGTTGGGGGCCTGATTTCAGGGTTACATTTGTCAAGACTATTTCCCATGGATCTGGCTTTACAAAAAGTTATTTGAGGGGTAGGGTTGTCCCTAAGTAAGTCCTCACCAATAATGGGGTCCTTCAACAATAAATCCCAATGTCTTCTAAGTATTTTTCTAATGGCCGCCTGTTGTTTGTTATAGGTGACAATGACCCTCACCTTTTTACTGGCACCACTAGCCATGATTGGGATTCTAGGGGCTAAAGCACTTTCACGATTCAGAGACTCAGTTTTGTGAATGGCTTTCTCTATAATCGCAGGACTATATCCCCTTAGAAGGAACCGTTCCTTACAACTCCTCTGTGCCAGTTTGCATTCCTCCTCATCACTGCAGATGCGTTTGATCCGCAGCATCTCCCCATAGGGGATGCTGTTGATCAAGTGCTGGGGATGGTGACTAGAGGCATGGAGAACCGAGTTCCTAGCAGTAGGCTTACGATGTAGTCTAGTACATATACTGTTATTATCTATATATACTTCAACATCTAGGAAGACTACAGAGGTCTTGCTCATGTGAGCAGTGAACTGCAGGTTCAATTGGTTAACATTTAAGCTGTCAATGATGTCCCTGGCTACTTCCTCTGACCCCCTCCACAAGATGAAGAGGTCATCGATATATCTCAGCCAAAGGGGGACGTGTGCCTTCAAGGTGGTTTCATGCTCTATTTTCAGGACCTGCTCCTCCCACCAGCCCATATGTAGGCAGGCGTAGCTGGGGGAGAAGCAGGCCCCCATAGCTACCGCCCTTATCTGCTGGAAGATGGTGTTATCAAAAGTAAAATAGTTATGTTCCAAACATATTTTAATCATATCCACCAACATTTTATTATGGAGAGTAAAGCATGCAGGTCTACGATTGAGATAGCATTCAATCGCCCTGATCCCATCCCGATGACTGATAGAAGTGTAGAGGGATGCAACATCCATGGTAATTAAAATCAAGTCATCAGACCAATTATTGTCACGAATTTTTCTCAAGAAATCAGAGGTGTCCCTAAAATAAGATGGTAATGTGAGCACCCATTCTTGTAAGAAAAAAATCTACATATTTGGAGGTGTTCTCAGTTAAACTCACAATACTAGAGATTATGGGCCTGCCAGGTGGTTTTTCGATATTCTTATGCACCTTGGGAAGAAAATATATCAAAGGTACAGTAGGGTAATCATTATGCAAAAAAAGGTATTCATCATTGCTGATTAATCCACTACTTTTCCAAGCTAGTAATTTGCCATAATAATCCAACCATGATGACTTCATTATTTGTAAATTACTACGTTTATAGCAAGAAACATAATTGAGTTGGCTGTAAGCCTCCTCCATATACATGGGTCTAGGCCAAAGGACAATGTTGCCCCCCTTGTCAGAATGTTTTATAACAAGTTCCTCACTGGCCTGTAACTTCTTCATCAATTCAATGTAGCACCTTTGTTTGCAATTCATTTTTGTGCTACATTGATTAGTGACTCTGTATAGATCTTTCAAGTCCGAGGCAACCAGTTCATGAAAACAATCTAAGTTATCATGCATCATAATAGGCAAAAAAATCGATTTTGGTTTGAATGGAGTTTTTATAGTGCAGCCAAAATCCATACCTTCCAATCCCAATGCACCAATGGGTTCAGTTTGATCTTCCTGAAGTTGCTGTAAATCAAAAAACAAATTCACATCACCGGCAGATAATAAGGGTGGACTGGTTGCATATTGAGGAGTCTTAGTGCTGTCCTTATTTGCCTTTGTTTTGTGAATTTTTTGCAATTTTAATTTCCGGATAAATCGAAACACATCCATTCGGGTTTCGGAATAATTAAAATTGCTTTCGGGACTGAAAGAATGGCCAAGAGAAAGTAACTGACATTCAGCCTTATTCAATGCGATGTCAGAAAGATTGATAACAGTATTAGCCGTGTCTTCAAGATTCATTTTCGGTTCCATTTGCCCCTCGTTGTTTTTTTCGGAGGTTTGCTTGCATTTGCGCTGTCTGTAGCGCTCCCTCCTGGCCCCCCGCTTGGCGTTTGCGAGCCTTTTTGTTGCGGCTGCTTCTTCCGGGGTCTTAGCTTTTCTCTCCAGTCTTGGCAAAGCACATTCATTTCCTCTGCCCGGGACATAATTAAAACTCCGTCTTTTGGCTGGTTAGATGGACCGCTTTCCTCTTCATTTTCACTTCCACTGACAACACTTTGTTCGGAAGTAGATGTTAGCGAGGGTGTGCTATCACCCGCGGTGCCTTGTTTTTTGCGCTGGGTGGCTATGTTGTCTTTATTTTTAGCAGCGCCGTACCTCCGGGCAAATGTGAAGACATTACCATTCTGGTAATCAAGTTTGTCTCTGTTAAATTTGAAAGCTTTGCGCTTTTTTATCGCATCTTCTCTCCTCTGTTTGCCTTCATCTTCCCCTTTTCCTATTCTTCCTTTTTTTCCACCCCTTTCCAATACTTAGGGACATAGTACATATCATTATCTTTTATCTTTTATATCATGATATCATGTGGAGTAGAAGCAATTTGAACCATTGTGTACATACAACCAGTTACTGAAGATATTCCCCCTTTTTTTTTTTACATCTGCATCAATACATTCTTTACCTTGTGATACATAGTACTTTGAGGAGGTGTGTGCAGCACATTCTACAATAGAAACTCTTTTTAATAGCAACAGGCCTTTCAATAATTGTGTTATTACTGATGCATGTTGTATGTTTGCCAGCTGAGGTAAGAAGGGAACTCCAAATGAAGAAAAGAGCCTAAAATTTATATTGGCATCCCTGCATGACATTTTAAAAAGAAATCCACGATCTCCAAAAACAAAAGAAGAATTAAAATGTTGTAATATAGCTTATTCCAACAGCAAACATAGTTGGAAATCTCTGTCACAGTAACACCTTTGGGAACTAAAACAGTCATAGTTGTCAAACTGTGCTCTGGGATGTGGAATCCCTATGGCCCCATGCCCAGGGCATGTATATATAAATAAATATATACACACATACACACCAGTATGTATATATAGTTCGGATCTTTTCTCTATGGGATTTTTGAAAATTCTATGTCTAATAACTTTGGCGTTTGTGGACGGAATTGGCTGAAATTTTCAGGAAAATGGCACATTTTGTGTCTGAGCAGCCCCTGAAAATTTGGTGGGGTTTCGTCAAGGGGGGGCTGAGAAAAAAGGGGGGTCCCAAAACGCGTTTTTTACATTGAGTTTTCCATAGGGCGGTTGGACTCACTTTTAGCTCGAACGGCTGAATGGATTTGCACGAAACTTGGCAAAATTGTAGGGACTGTTAGCCCGATGTGCCTTTGCTAGGTCTCAATATATGTGCTTCAGTGGATTTTGAGAAATTAACGTTTAAATCAAGATATATATCTGTAACAGCGCTCCGGGCAGCGATCCGGTCCGCTTACTTTTCGCGTTTCGGAACTTTGCGTGCAGAAAGCTGATTGGTTTCTGAGCAGCCCCTGAAAAGTTGGGGGGGGGTTCGTTAAGGGGGGGGCCGAGAAAAAACGCATTTTTCCCATGTTAATTTCCATAGGGCGGTTGGCCTCACTTTTAGCTCGACCGGCTGAATGGATTTGCATGAAACTTGGCAAAATTGTAGGGACTGTTAGCCCGATGTGCCTTTGCTAGGTCTCAATATATGTGCTCCAATGGATTTTGATAAATTAACGTTCAAAAAAATATATATATCTGTGACAGCGCTCTGGGTAGCGCTCCGGTTCGCGTACTTGACACGTAACGGAACTTCGCGAAGCGAAGCTGATTGGCTCTCCGGTTTCTGTCAACATTCTAAACAGTCCGGAGTGGCCGCCATCTTGTCTCTCGGTAGGATCGAGAGACAAGAGGAGGCAAAAACGAAGGGGGAAATGACCATAAGGGGGCATAGTAGATCCTCCCTGACCCCCTGCGCCCGGTACGCTTTTGTGCAATGGGCGTTGGTAATCTAAATGATGAGGAGGGGGGGGGCATCGTTCAAAGCACATCAGCGTGCATAAACACGAAAATGTTTTTATCACCACGTACTTGACTTATCTCACTGAGATGCATTCCCTTGTGTTTCGGCAATGGTAGTCTGTTCATTACATAGATCGCCCGAGGGCGGTAGTACAGACCGCGCGTAGGAAAGGGTCAAAAGCCAGGGGTATAGGAGTATGTAACAAGCGAGCCATTTAATTGAAAAAACTAAACGTGACAAACGGTTGCAGGATCAGTGAAGGTTGATTTTATAATTGAAAGTATAAGAGGATCAGTTACAATAAAATCGTCCATACGCACACCATGGGCGAGTATCATGGGTAACATTATTTCGAAGCTTTATTAATACAATAATCAATAATGAAAAATCAACATCAATAGGGTTGTCTGCATTCACAGTCAGTACCCTTCCCCGCCCGCCATGTGCACAAAGACCGCATACATCCCCCATAACGTCTAGGCTAAGTAACTAGAACGTCATAAGGAGATGCAAGTCGCTCCCATACTGGCGCCATATTGGTCGAGGCCAGGCAGGTCCAGAGTATAGTTTAATGTCTCCAATAAGTAGCGGCAGGACCAGAATTACATTTATGAAGAATGTTGAAGAGTAGTATGTTGAAAATCTGAAGCCATCGTTCTACAAACTCTCAACCAGCCTTGGATGGAAAAATCCTGAAGAATGTACAAATTGAAAACCAGTTTTTGTCTGCATAGCATCAGCAGCAACACTTGAGTCAGCTTTGTGTGAAGCCGCCATCTTGATCCAATCAATACCGTCCCCTTGCACACATTCAGGGACCAGGCCGCATGACGTGTCTTCAGATCAAACGGATTGTGGGACAAGGTCCAGAATGGAAGAGTCACCAAAAGGCAAAAAGTTCCGCCGGACCCCGGGAGCCGGCCGCCTATGTCGGGGCGATCTCAGGCCACACCAGGGCAACAAGACTTGGGGAGGGGGCAGGAGCCAAGCGCCCCCTCCCAGTCCACGCTACCACACCGCCCCTCGGAGGCCTCCGTCAAGCGGTTCAGGGAGGCACCGCAGGCAGCGGTTCTTCAGATCAGTGGCTCTCACCCGCAAGGCTCCCCTCCATTAGCAGCGATCGTTGGTGCTGTGGTTGCGGCCGGAGGCCCCGCCTAGTCAACGCCCCGGCCTCTCCATGTCGTAGGCCGCAAGAGTGGGCGCAACTCTGCTGGCCGAGCGAGAAATACCGTCCCCCTGCACACATTCAGGGACCAGGCACATTGCGAGGGCACCGCAGGACGTGTCTTCAGGTCAAACGGATTGTGGGACAAGGTCAAGAATGGAAGAGTCGCTGTATCGCAAGAGTGGGTGAAATTTAGCTGGATGGCGGGTGAGACGCTGTAATAGCAAGAGCAGGCGCAACTCAGCTGGCCGAGAGAGACTTGGGGAGGGGGCAGGAGCTAAGCGCCCCCTCCCAGTCCGCGCCACCACACTGCCCATGGGGAGCCTCCGTCAAGCGGTTCAGGGAGGCACCGCAGGCAGCCGTTCTTCAGATCAGTGGCTCTCACCAGCAAGGCTCCCCTCCGTCAGCAGCAATCGTTGGCGCTGTGGTTGCGGCCGGAGGCCCCGCCTAGTCAACGCCCTGGCCTCTCCATGTCGTAGGCTGCAAGAGTGGCCGCAACTCACATGGCCGAGCGAGACTTGGGGAGGGGGCAGGAGCCAAGCGCCCCCTCCCAGTCCGCGCCACCACACCACCCCTCGGGGGCCTCCGTCAAGCGGCTCAGTGAGGCACAGCAGGCAGCGGTTCTTCAGATCACAACAGAGTCTCATGCTCGATCGATTGAGCTGGCCGAATCAGGCAACAAGAAGGTGTGGGGGGGGCACCTCTTGCTCAACCACCACCTGAGGAGGTGGTACTCTCTTCCTAGGAGGTGGTGGTGGTGGTGGGGATGCACCAGTTGAAGCTACAGCACTTGCTATTGCTAAGTGATGAAAAAAGGTCTTCCTCTCAAAAAGATGAAAGTCAGAGTGAGGAAACAAGGATGGGCTTTCATCATTTGGGACAAAAAATAGTTCTCAACCAATGAAAAGTGTTATTTTTAGGTCACATGACCTAGCCTTACATCATTAGGAACCCAAAAGTGAAATGGACCAATGAAAAGTTTTATTAACAAGTCACATGACCTGTTATGCTTACGTTACGCGCTCCGCGCCGCACCCCGGATCGCTTCCGGGAAGCTGCGCTTCGCGCCTCGCGCACCGGAGCACCTCCGGGTGTGCTAACGCCGTGCGTCATATGACAGAAGGGACAGGCAACAAGAACCATCAGTCAAAGAGGGGAGGGCAAGTTCTTCTCTACCGGGTCATGTTGGGGCTCCACTGGAACTGATCAAATTGGTAGTCTACAGTGTTTCTGGATGTTTCAGACTGAAGCTGGCGTCAGCATGAGAGCATTCCGTGGCTACGTCGTGGCCATTCCGCGAGCAATCATGGCAGTCGCTCCCCACCGGAAGTCTGCGGGAGTCGGGGGCCCCGGTGACTCTTGTAGAATCTTCAAGGCTGAGGGGACGCTTTTGGGAATGGGGCCCATGCCCTAGCAGTCAAGCGTCCGAGTTCCAGGGTTGACCAGAGCCATCCTTGCAGGCCAGGCCCAAGTCTGTGGAGCCGACCGCCATTTCCTGAGCTCTGTGGCAGCCGCCTGTCGCTGTACCGCAAGAGTGGGTGCAATTCATCCGGATGGCGGGTGAGACGCTGTAATAACAAGAGCAGGCGCAATTCAGCTGGCCGAGCGAGGCCCTGTGCCGCAGGAGCAGGCGCAACTCAGGTGGCCGAGTGAAGCGCTGGGGTGTAGCTGAGTAACCTCCACCTGGGGAGGTGGGGGAGGCTCGTTCGCGCCGCCTCTCCCTTCCAGTGCACCCCACGCCGTCTCCTGGCGCAGGTATATGTGATGGTTGGACCAGGGCACCGCAGGACGTGTCTTCAGGTCAAACGGATTGTGGGACAAGGTCCAGAATGGAAGAGTCACCAAAAGGCAACAAGTTCCGCCTGACCCCGGGAGCCGACCGCCTATGTCGGGGGCGATCTCAGGCCACACCAGGGCAACAAGACTTGGGTAGGGGGCAGGAGTCAAGCGCCCCCTCCGAGTCCGCGCCAGCACACCTCCCCTCGGGGGCCTCTGTCAAGCGGCTCAGGGAGGCACCGCAGGCAGCGGTTCTTCAGATCAGTGGCTGTCACCGGCAAGGCTCCCCTCCGTCAGCAGCGATCGTTGGCGCTGTGGTTGCGGCCGGAGGCCCCGCCTAGTCATCGCCCCGGCCTCTCCATCTCGTAGGCCGCAGAGTAGTCGGGGAGAAATCCCGGGAATGGCGGCCTGCATTTGGATCGATGTTGCAGCAGGCTGCCATGTAAATAGTTATTTAATAAAACGTTTTACCCTGTTACTTTGCTGGTGTGTTGTATATATTTATAATATTTGCATAGGGTTTGTCGTTGTTTTGGGCGGGGTGGGCGGCGGAGCCGAGCTGTCTTGCAGCCATCATGGCGTCGAGCTCAGTTCCTCTCACTAGTTTCATACTTCTCATGAGGGGTTGTTCCTAATGTTTCTATTTTAGCGAGGTCAAAAAGAGATCCCATTAGTGGCCTACTGATTTTGCTTGATTCCTTTCGTTTTTTCTAACGATTTTTCACTATCTGCAAAGACTAAACAGAGTATTGCGACTCTGTGCTTGTTTGTAAATAGAGAATGAACCAAAGAGAACCAATTCCAAAACAGTAAATGCTTGGATAACAATCAATCAAATGGAGAGGGAAGCAGGCACGACGGATTACAACGGGGGCAAAGGCCTGCGTTACCTACCCTTCACTATCTGCAAAGAGAGAATACTCCTAAAAGAAAAGAGAGGGGGGGCAGCGTTCAAAGCACATCAGCGTGCATAGACACGAAAATGTTTTTACCTACCACGTACTTGACATTTTACAGCTTTTGATATTTGCTATTAAAAAACCATTGAAATTCACAGAAAAAACCGTAGGTTATAGACCATATATAGTTAGGAATTAGCATTTACAAAACCTTGAAAATTCACTGAAAAAAACATAGGTTATAGACCATATATAGTTAGGAATTCGCATTTACAAAACCTTATTTTACTCACACAAAACCATTGAAATTCCATATATAGTTAATTGCACTAACTATATATCGCGCACCCGCAATCCACTGCTGATGATGTCACATATTACATCATTCATGACATGGTCAGTGACATCACTGATGACGTCACTGATGACAACATCCAGTGACTGTATGTTTCTGTAAAGTTAAAATATGTCTTACATATTGAAGAATGAGTGGATGTATGAGTGTCTGGATGAAGGATTTAGTAGGTGCATGACTGACTGTATGAGTGAGTGATTAAATGTGTCTCACTGAGTGCATGGGTTAGTGACTAAACTGTCTTAATTTGTGCATCATTATGTCTGTTGTTCTGTAAACTGTTGCATGTGTTGATAAGTAGCTATATGAGTAACTATATGGGTTATTGATTGGTTGCCCAGGTATTTGTATAGAAGACTGAGTGTGTGTGTGGGTGGCTGGGAGGTGTATGACTCTGTGCATAGATGTGTGAGCAGTTGATTCACTAGATGTATGGTTTCAAAAGTGCATGTGGAAACAGCTGTATGGGCGGTTGACTGTGTGCATGAGTGTATTGGTGAGTGAATGGATATCTCAGTGCTACATGTCAAAGTAAGTACATGTGTAAAACACAGTACATGTGAGAGTTGACATATATAAATAACTGTGCATAAGAGCCAGTGAATGTGTGAGTGGCTGTATGGATCATTGTGAACTTGTATCAGGGATTGTATAAGAGAGTAAATATGTGTTAGTATATGTTTGAATAAGTAAGGTTTGTATAACTGTATAGTTGAGGAAATGGAGGTGTGATTGATTCTTTGCATGACTGACTAGGTGTGTGAGTAACTCCATGGATGAGTGACAGTCTGTGAGTGTCTGTTTACACTGATTGTATCTAAGGTTATATTAGAGTCTGAAGAGGCTCATCGTATTATCACATGAATGATATCATCAGTGATGTGATCAGTAATGTCAAATGAGATGTCATCAGTGATGTCATCAGTGATGTCATTTGTGATGTCATCAGTGATGTCATTTGAGATGTCATCAGTGATGTCATCAGTGATGTCACTGACCATGTCATGAATGATGTAATATGAGACATCATCAGCAGTGGATTGCGGGTGCGCGATATATAGTTAGCGCATCTAACTATATATGGAATTTCAATGGTTTTGTGTGAGTAAAATAAGGTTTTGTAAATGCGAATTCCTAACTATATATGGTCTATAACCTATGGTTTTTTCAGTGAATATATATATATATATATATATATATATATATATATATATATATATATATATATATATATATATATATATATATATATATATATATATATATATATATATATATATATTCAATGAAAAAACCATTGGTTTTAGGCCATATATAGTTAGGGATTTGCATTTACAAAACCTTATTTTACTCGCATAAAACCATTGAAATTCCATATATAGTTAGATGCGCTAACTATATATCGCGCACCCGCAATCCACTGCTGATGATGTCACATATTACATCATTCATGACATGGTCAGTGACATCACTGATGACATCACTGATGACAACTCAAATGACATCACTGATCACAACATCCAGTGACTGTATGTTTCTGTAAAGTTAAAATATGTCTTACATATTGAAGAATGAGTGGATGTATAAGTGTCTGGATGAAGGATTTAGTAGGTGCATGACTGACTGTATGAGTGAGTGATTAAATGTGTCTCACTGAGTGCATAGGTTAGTGATTAAACTGTATTAATTTGTGTATCATTATATCTGTTGTTCTGTAAACTGCTGCATGTGTTGATCAGTAGCTATATAAATAACTATATGGGTTATTCATTGGTTGCTCAAGTATTTGTATGGGAGACTGAGTATGTGTGTGGGTGGCTGGGAGGTGTGTGATTCTGTGCATAGATGTGTAAGCAGTTGATTCACTAGGTGTATCAGTTCAAGAGTGCATGTGGAAACAGCTATATGGGCGGTTGACTGTGTGCATGAGTGTATTGGTGAGTGAATGGATATCTCAGTGCTACATGTCAAAGTAAGTACATATGTAAAACACAGTACATGTGAGAGTTAACATATATAAATAACTGTGCATAACAGCCAGTGAATGTGTGAGTGGCTATATGGATCATTGTGAACATGTATCAAGGATTGTATAAGAGAGTAAATATGTATTAGAATATGTTTCAATAAGTAAGGTGTGTATAACTGTATAGTTGAGGAATTGGAGGTGTGTTTGATTCTTTGCATGACTGTCTAGGTGTATGAGTAACTCCATGGATGAGTGACAGTCTGTGAGTGTCTGTTTTCACTGAGTGTATCTAAGGATATATCAGAGACTGTAGAGGTTCATCGTATTAACACATGAATGATGTCATCTGTGATGTTGTCAGTGATGTCATTTGAGTTGTCATCAGTGATGTCATCAGTGATGTCATTTGAGATGTCATCAGTGATGTCATTTGAGTTGTCATCAGTGATGTCATCAGTGATGTCACTGACCATGTCATGAATGATGTAATATGTGACATCATCAGCAGTGGATTGCGGGTGCGCGATATATAGTTAGCGCATCTAACTATATATGGAATTTCAATGGTTTTATGCGAGTAAAATAAGGTTTTGTAAATGCAAATCCCTAACTATATATGGCCTAAAACCAATGGTTTTTTCATTGAATTTTCAAGGTTTTGTAAATGCAAATTCCTAACTATATATCCACTATAACCTATGGTTTTTTCTGTGAATTTCATTGGTTTTTTAATAGCAAATAAGAAAAGCTTTAAAATGTCAAGTACGTGATAGATAAAAACATTTTCGTATTTATGCACGCTGATGTGCTTTGAACGCTGCACCCCCCCCTCCCCTCTTTTCTCTTAGTAGTACTCTCTCTTTGCAGATAGTGAACGGTAGTTAACGCAGGCCTTTGCCCCCGTTGTAATCCGTCGTGCCTGCTTGTCTCTCCATTTGATTGATTGTTATCCAAGCATTTACTGTTTTAGAATTGGTTCTCTTTGGATCATTCTCTATTTACAAACAAGCACAAAGTCGCAATACTCTGTTTAGTCTTTGCAGATAGTGAAAAATCGTGTAAAAAAATAAAAGTAATCGAGCAAAATCAGTAGGCCACTAATTGGATCTCTTTTTGACCTCGCTAAAATAGAAATATTAGGAACAACCCTTCATGAGAAATACGAAAATAGTGAGATGAACTGAGCTCCACACCATGAGGGCTGCAAGACAGCTCGACTCCGTCACCCACCCCGCCCAAAATAACGACAAACCCTATGCAAATATTAAAAATATAGACAACACACCAGCAAAGAAACAGGGTAAAACATTTTATTAAATAACTATTTACATAACTATTTTATACTTTTTATTGCCCGATCCGGCTAGCTCAATCGATCGAGCATGAAACTCATGCACTCTGATAGCAAGCGTTGCTACTGATGCTATGCAGACCAAAACTGGTTTTCAGTTTGTACATTTTTCTAGATTTTTCAATCCAAGGTTGGTTCACTTTGTAGAACGATGGCTTCAGATTTTCAACATACGGTGTGGTGGCGCGGACTGGGAGGGGGCGCTTCGCTCCTGCCCCCTCCCCAAGTAAGATTTTCATACGTGAAAGTACGTTAATGGTTTTGGTCCCTGAGTTGCTTCAATGTCACTGCCATTCTCAAATGGCATAAGTTCTGGATGTTGGGTGCCATAGTTAAGAGTTCTGAGCAGTGCTTCTAACACTGTCTGAAGCTTATTTCCACCTACTGCAGCTTCACTATTCTCAAAGTAAGTGAGTGTCGTTTGTGGACCTGACTTCATTAGAAAACAATGTGATATGTTACCTTCCTAAACAGCTTGACGGAGGCCCCTGAGGGGCGGTGTGATGGCCATGGACTCGGAGAAGACGCTTGGCTCCGACACCCTCCCCAAGTCTTATAGCACTGGTGTAGCCTGAGATCGCCCCCGACATAGGCGGCCGGCTCCCGGGGTCCGGCGGAACTTTTTGCCTTTTGATGACTCTTCAATTCTGGACCTTGTCCCACAATCCGTTTGACCTGAAGACACGCTGTAGTGGGGCGCCCCTTTACCGTTTCAGTTGCCATTCCGCCCGCTTTTGCTACACTGTGCCTCTTCCGCCATTCAGCTGTTTACCGCCCGCTCTTACGACTACAGCGTCTCGCTCATCATGTAGTTGAGTTGCTCCCGCTCTTGCGGTGCAGCGGTAGGCGGCTGCCACAGGACTCTCAAAATGGCGGCCGGCTCTTCGGTTTTGGGCCTGGTCCACTAAAATGGCCCTGGGACACCTTTGAACTCGGACGCTTCCCTGATAGGGCTTGGGTCCCATTCTCGAAAGCGTCCCCTCAGCCGTGAAGATTCTACAAAAGTCATGGGGGCCTCCGACTCCCGCAGGCTTCTGGTGGGGAGCGGCTGCCATGATTGCTCGTGGAATGGCCACGACGGAGCTACGAGATGGTAGTGCTCTCATGCTGACGCCAGCTTTAGTCTGAAACATCCAGAAACACTGTAGACTACCAATTCGATCAGTTCCGGTAGCGCCCCAACATGACCCGGAAGAGAAGAACTTGCCCTCCCCTCTTTGACTGATGGTTCTTGTTGCCTGTCCCCTCTGTTATCATTTAACAGAACTTTTTGGACTGCTGAAAGGGGTTGTGTTCCGAACGCTGGTTGGTGGAGACATTTTGACTATATTCTTGACCTGCGTTGTCGCGTAATGCGTTATATGACACGCCGCGTTAGCGCACCCGGAAGTGATCCGAGGCGCGGCGCGCAGTGCGTAACGTAAGCATAACAGGTCATGTGACTTGTTAATAAAACTTTTCATTGGTTCATTTTACTTTTGTTATTTTAATGATGAAAAGCTTGGTCATATGACCTAAAAATTACGCTTTTTATTGTTTTCGAACATTATTTTTTTTTAAACATATGTTATAATATTCCAGGCTAATGTACTTTCCCGGAAAATTTACAACTGTCCTGCAAGTAAAATATATTCCTTTTTCGAGAAAAAGGGCGTTTCTTCCTTCCATGACGGAGCCGTTGAGTAAAAGAGATTCGGCCTGCTGTCTTAGTCGCGGATACGCCTGATTATCAGATTCTTATCGATCACTTTATGTTGCAGAAATGAAAAACACAACTGCCCTTGACCATTTATCTTTACTGCGTTCCTATATATTATACCTTTTATCCGTCATGTAATTGGACTGCTTTATTTCACTTGCCTTTTACTGATTCGAAAACAGTGACTAAAAGTAAAAACTTTACCAATGTAAATACTACTACCGTGTTTTGTTTTAAAAACCTTTATTGAGAAAATGTCAGTATACAAATACGGGCCTATAAACACGTGGGCCGGCCACGGAGCAAACTGAAATCGTATATGATGAGGAGACATTTACACTGTAGAGGAACGTAACGAGCGGGCCATTAGGTTGCAAGAACAAAGGTGTCTAACAGTTGCGGAATCGGTGGACGTACATTTTGTAATTAAAATATGACAGGGCCACTTACAATAACATTTTCTAGATATACATTTGCGGGCAAGGAGTTACGAGTCCCATTTATACCGGCGCCATTTTGGGCGAGGCCGGGCAGGTCCAAGATATAGTCAAAATGTCTCCACCAACCATCGGCCAGACCAGAACCCCTTTCGGCCCTTTATGCTACAAGATGGTGTCTTCCATTCAGAAAATATTGTTGGCAGCATTTTGAAAGGAAACAGAAACAGCCGTTCTCCTAGTGAGTTTCACATTGTTTCATTTAGGAAGAATGTTGAAGAGTAGTATGTGGAAAATCTGAAGCCATTTTTCTACAAACTCTCAATCAGACTTGGATAGAAAAAAAAATCCTGAAGAATGTACAAACTGAAAACCAATTTTTGTCTGTATAGCATCAACAGCAACGCTTGAGTCAGCTTTGTGTCAAGCCGCCATTTTCATTCAATCAATAGCGTCCCCCTGCACACATTCAGGGACCTGGTCGTGTCTTCAGATGAAACGGATTGTAGGAAAAGAAGCAGAAAGGAAAAGGAAAAAAGTTCCGCCGGACCTCGGGAGCCGGCCGCCTATGTCATGTGCGACCTTTCGCCACACCAGGGCAATAGTGAAGCTGCAGCAGGTGCAAATAAGCTTCAGACAGTCTTACAAGCACTGCTCAGAACTCTCAACTGAGGCACTCAACATCCAGGACTTGCCATTCGGATCTTGGCACCTTGTGCTGGTTCCGACCTATTCACACATCGGTCCACTACTGACATCACCTCATGGAAAGGGGCGACCATTCGGTCCCCCCGAACGTATGGTGGAGTACCACGATCCCCCCGGGAAGCCATCTTGGGCGGGAGGCGTGTCTCGGCTGGTATGCCCGAAGCGGCGTAGCCGGGGCGCGCCTTTTTCCCGCCCTAGAGTGGGCTGGCCTAGACACCGACGCGGCCGGCCACGCCCTCGGAGGCAGGCGGGGGCGGGTTTACGCCCACCCTGAAGACGGATAAAAGGAGCGGAAGCCAAGAAAGCATCCTCTTGTTCCTGTGCTCTGAAGCTGCACCTCCCCGCTGCACGTGAGCTCGAGACGGAACGAAGAGCCAATTTTGAGCGTTGTAATCTTTCTTTTTGTCTTACAGATATCCCGTCTGAGAATGCCTAGGAAAGTCGGAAAGCGGGTCGGTACCGAGCAGATGCTTCACATGCTCATGAAGGAGATAGCCGATCTGAAGAAAAAGGTGGAGGCTAAAGACGGGCCGGGAGGAACGAAACGGCCTTTGCAGAGAGCGGTTCCCGGTGAAAAAGCCAAGAGGCCCAGAAGGGGAGCACTTGGGGGAGACACCCCGGTTCCCGATACCCCACGTGAGGAGCCAATCCCGGTGCCGAGAGAAGGGAATCCAATTCCTGTGGTGGTCACCCCCGTGAACAGGGAGGATATGCCCCCCGAATTAGCGGCACAATTGGCAGCGTGGTTGGGAAAAGATAGCGAGGGCGCCACGGCTGACGACGCCCGGGCAGTAATGAGGCAACTGCGGGAATCCAGGGAGGCTGCGAAGACAACATCTTCTGTTCCCTTACAGGTCCCGGCGGCTGGAAGTACAGCGGGCCCCAGTTCGGCGACAAGCTCGGGGTCCACTTCAGGTAAGCGGCCATTGCCGATTGCGGGGGAGGGGTCTGTGCCTTCGCGAAAGGAAAAGATTGCACAGCATGTCCCGCTAGAAATTAAGGAGTTGATTTGGGCGGATAAGTATATAAACATGTTTTCATTGCTTACCGACCATTACGAGATAGAGCATGTAAAGAGTCAAAAGGAGCTCATGCATCCGAGTGTTTGGCGCGCAAAAATGGCCGCCTTTAAGGTCGATGAGACCATTGGTACTTGGGGCAGAGCGTGGGGCATTTTTACATCCATCATGGGTGAGCGCAGGCCCGAGTTGCTGACCGAGTTACCCATTTATCAGTCGCGTATTATGGAGTATTCTGTGGCATATGGGGGCAATCAGTGGTTCTGCTATGACAATCTGTTTAGAAAAGCTAAAGAACACAACCCATTGTTGTCTTGGGATTGTTACCACTCCGTGTCATGGCAAAAAATGGAGAGTACAGGGATGTTGAAAGTACCATTGGTAGGGAGTAATGGGGGGGAATCTTCCCGCCAAAACTCTGCGACACCCTTTCGGACGGGTGCAGGTAACGAGTACCACTCGAAGCCGAGTGGCAACACAGGTAAAAGGGGGATCTGTTGGAACTTTAACAGAGGGAAATGTACGAGGCCTCAGGGGTCATGCAAATTCAGACACGAGTGTGGGGGGTGTGGGCAGTCATCCCATCCTGAGTCCATGTGCAGAGCCAAAACGGGTGATAACGGTGGTAAGGGAGGCGCCAAACAGGTCTAATACAGTCCGAGGGGCGCCTTTACCTACCCCGATTGATACCATGGCAATGATTCCTTGGCTCAGCGAATACCCGGATCATGCTTCCGCTGGGGTGTTGCGAAACGGGTTTTCATATGGTTTCCGCATCCCAGTGGGGGATTTTCGGGGTGTACCAAACTGTAAGAACCAACTGTCGGTCTTGCAGCACACGGCGGTGGTGCAGGTAAAGATTGGGAAAGAGGTGACTAGAGGTCGTGTCGCCGGTCCCTTCGAGTTGCCACCAGTTGCTAACTTTGTTTGTTCCCCTCTAGGGGTGGTCCCCAAGAAGGACCCGGGTGAGTTTCGGCTGATACATAACTTATCAGCCCCACGTGGTCTTTCCGTGAATGACACGATAGACCCGGAAGTGTGTTCGGTGCGGTACGCATCTTTCGATGAGGCCGTTGCCATGTTGAATCGCCTGGGGCCCGGGACGCTGATGGCAAAATCGGACATCGAGTCAGCGTTCCGGTTGCTCCCGGTACACCCAGACGATCAGCGTCTCCTTGGTTTTCAGTTTCAAGGTCGCTATTACATGGATAGATGTATGCCAATGGGATGCTCGATTTCATGTGCCTATTTTGAGAAATTCAGTTGTTTTCTGCAGTGGGTATTCACAAGGAAGACAGGTTTTCAACATGTTATGCACTATCTCGATGACTTTCTGTTTTTGGGGGCAGCCGGGGATCCTGAGTGTGGACAGGCTTTACATGAATTTTGTGTCCTAATGAATCAATTTGGTGTGCCATTGGCGCCAGGTAAGACTGTGGGTCCCTCGACCTTGATCGAGTTTCTGGGGATCGAGCTCGACTCGAGGGAAGGTTGTTTTCGATTACCCATGGAAAAAGTGTTAAAATTCAGGTTATCCCTTGAGACATGTATTCGTGCAACGAAAGTAAACCTGCATCAATTACAACAGGTGGTGGGTCAGTTGAATTTTGCCCTAAGAGTGATACCAATGGCGCGCCCCTTTTCCCGCTCGATTGCACAATCCATGGTCGGCTTGAAGGAAGGACATCACCGCACGAGACTCTCGGCAGAGGTTCGCCGGGACATGCGCATTTGGATCGCATTTCTGGCGGATTTCAATGGTCGAATTGTCTGGAACAAACCAGCGGTGTCTTCCGAGGAGTTGGGGCTTTGGACAGATTCGGCGGGGAGTATAGGTTTTGGCGCCATATTGGGTACACAATGGTCGGCACAAAAATGGCCGTCATGGTGGCATGAATACGGGTTGACGAGTAACATTGCTTTTCTCGAATTGTTCCCTATTCTGGTGGCTTTGAAAACATGGCCTGAAGGGTTTAGGGATCACTCTGTGGTGTTCTGGTCTGATAACATGACCGTGGTTGAGTGTATCAATAGTCAGGCAGCACGATGCAAATTGATTCTGAGACTGCTCAAGGAAATTGTGTTGTTATGCATGCAACTGAATGTACTGTTTAGGGCGCGACACGTGCCGGGGGTGATGAACCAAGCGGCTGATGCGCTTTCTCGTTTCCGTATGCAGGCTTTCTGGGGTTTTCTGCCCACAGCGGACCCGGTGGCGGCACCCTTTCCCGAAGCACTCTGGTCTCTCGGTGCCCCGAACTACAAAACCTCGTGGGAGAGAGTTTAGCACCCAGGACGAGGAAGGCATATGAAGGGGCGTTCCGTTCCTATTGGGCCTTTTTGGGTGCTGCCGGGGGGGAGCTTTGGGGTCAGGAAGAGTTTGTGGTGAATTTCCTGCTCTCTTTACATCAGGCAGGTAAATCAGTAGCTAGGCCCAGAGGCATCGGGCCGCCATTTCCTTTATGGCAAAGGCTCATGGGATCCAGGACCCGACAGCGTCTTTCGTTGTACAGAAAGCGCTACGTGGGTGGCAACGCCTTGAGGGTCACAGAGTAGACGATAGGCACCCGATAGGTCTGGATAGGTTGACCCTGTTGTTGTCCGTACTTCCGGCAACGTGTTCATCCCAGTACGAAGCAGTGTTGTTCCGAGCCGCATTTGCACTAGCATTCCATGGGGCTATGCGGGTGAGCGAATTAGTGGCAAAGAACAAGCGGGATACGATGGGGGGGCTGTGCCGAGAACACATTCAGGTCAGGGGGGAGACCATGACGGTCTCGTTTGTTAGGTCCAAATCCGATCAGGATGCAATCGGGGACTGTGTAATCATTCAGAGGGTCCCCGGGTCTTCCATGTGCCCTGTGGTGTGCGTAGAGGAATATTTAGCACAGAGGGTAGCAGCATGGGGGGGGACCTTGTTGAGACACGCTGACGCCACCCCACTGACGAGGTTTCAGTTCCGGAGGGTGCTTGCAATGTCTACTTCTGCCGCGGGCTTGAACCCCGGCGAGTTCGGGACCCATTCCTTTCGGATAGGGGCTGCTACTGAGGCTACAGCCAGGGGTCTGAGTGTGGAACAAGTGAAGCGTGTGGGGCGTTGGTCCTCTAACTGTTACAAAAGGTATGTGCGGTTGCACATGTTGTGACACTGTAATGTATACTCACGCTTCTTGTCTCTGTTTGATTTTCAGTTACGCAAGCTTACGAAGCGGGGCGGACTGTGCGGTCGACCCGACTCCTGGGGGACAGCGGTCAGAAATCACCGTCTGCGAATAAGGAGGTGTGGGTCGTGGGCCACTCATACGTGAGGCGTGCCGCGGACGTATTCAAAGCAGGTGATATGAGTCACGTGGCTGGGGAATACGGGTACAGGGTGTCCTTCTACGGAAAGGGCGGGCTCTGTATTGACCAGTTTCAATTCTTTTTTGAGGGTTTGTTAGAGCGGACGAGGTCACCGCCGTCTATAATCATAGTCCATCTTGGGGGTAACGATCTTGTGGCCACTGGTAGACGACTTCTTCTTGAGGCGATGCTTTCCACGGTAAGTTGGTTGGCAAGAAGAGTTCCAGGGTGCACAATTGCATGGTCCCATATGATCCCACGGAAAGTGTGGCGGGGGGCTATTTCAGTTACTGCTTTGAATCATTCAGTAAGGAAGATAAATAACAAAGTGAGTAGATTGTTTCGTTCAAATACACTGCATTCTGTTTCGCATGGTTGTATCAAAGGGGACAGTATGTATTTGGGGGACGGTGTTCATTTGTCCCGGGTGGGGAACGAGCTACTCATAGGAGACTTCTTAGCCTGGTTAAAGGGTTTGCAGCATGACCTTTAGGTAGGAGTGTTTTGTGGGGGGTCCGGATAGCCGGTCAATTTTGTTTCATATTTTAATAAATACGGCCGGGAAGGGTGACTCCCTTCCCGCCTTCCAAAAGTTCAAGAACTGTTTCCGGTTTCCCAATTCTTGGGGATTGTGTTGAGAGGGGGTGGCGGGTATCTCAGCCATATGGAAAGGGGCGACCATTCGGTCCCCTCGAACGTATGGTGGAGTACCACGATCCCCCCGGGAAGCCATCTTGGGCGGGAGGCGTGTCTCGGCTGGTATGCCCGAAGCGGCGTAGCCGGGGCGCGCCTTTTTCCCGCCCTAGAGTGGGCTGGCCTAGACACCGACGCGGCCGGCCACGCCCTCGGAGGCAGGCGGGGGCGGGTTTACGCCCACCCTGAAGACGGATAAAAGGAGCGGAAGCCAAGAAAGCATCCTCTTGTTCCTGTGCTCTGAAGCTGCACCTCCCCGCTGCACGTGAGCTCGAGACGGAACAAAGAGCCAATTTTGACCCACCCACCAGCCCCTGAGGACAGCTAGTTGTTTTTGAATAAAGTTTTGATCTGGTAACTCTGTTTCTTGCAGTTTGTGATGATCGTCGTGAAATTTTTGAATATGCAATAAAGAATGGTTATTTTCAGTATGTTTTGCAAATAAAGTAATGTTGCACTAATGTTGATCAGTATTCATGCTTGTAATAAGTCATGTTCGTTTTTATTCTTAGTAAGATAGGTAGAATTGTCGTATTTATTTTGGTCGGGCGGTAAGGTCATGATCGGTGAGCAGTAATTCGAAGATCCCTATGAGGGGGCGTCACCCATTACGGATGGGAGCGCGCGGGGGAGGTGGCCAATTGGCCCCTCAACGGGGAGGCGGTCCTGTCTAAGGAGAGGCCGCCGGAAGGAAAGGAAAGGTGGTCAAGGCCCCTTCCTGGATAGGAGGGGCTACGGCCCCTCCTGGGGAATTTCCCGGGGCCAGGACATCTGCGACGGCAGATGGGTAAGTTGTGTGGGGTGCGGGAGGGGGTTTACGCTACCTTTTAGACACCTCACACGAGTCCTCGAACGACCGTTAAATGGCGTCGAGTTTATTGGGGCCCCCGTCAAGTACAAAGGGAAATTGGTAGATGCATTTGAGGTACGCCTCTGTGCGGTCGCTCCTCTCACAAGTGAGGGGGGTATGTCTGGTTTAGGGATCTGACACCGGTTACGACCTTGCCGTTGGCCCTTAACGTTAGGATGTACAATTTCAAGTCAAATGTTTTGTAGGATGTTAGTTCGGCTAGGAGAACCTCTGTATTAGAGATCTGTTAAGGTTAGCTAAACATCGTAATGTGGAAATGAAATTGTACATAATATGAAACTGTTATTTTAATGTTTTAATTTTGTTTCATATTTTAATAAATACGGCCGGGAAGGGTGACTCCCTTCCCGCCTTCCAAAAGTTCAAGAACTGTTTCCGGTTTCCCAATTCTTGGGGATTGTGTTGAGAGGGGGTGGCGGGTATCTCAGCCATATAAGCCAACGGGGCACCCCACGCCGACTTTCGGCGCAGCATTGTAGGATGGCCACACCAGTGCGGCAACTTGCTGGACAGAACCTCGGTGCCATCCGGATCTCGGCACGTTCGACTCACTGTACCGCAAGAGTGACCGCAACTCAGCTGGACACGCCGTCTTTCGGCGCAGCATTGTAGGATGGCCACACCAGTGCGGCAATTTGCTGGACACCACCTCGGTGCCATCCGGATCTTGGCGCGTTCGAGTCACTGTACCGCAAGAGTGACCGCAACTCAGCTGGACACGCCGTCTTTCGGCGCAGCATTGTAGGATGGCCACACCAGTGCGGCAATTTGCTGGACACCACCTCGGTGCCATCTGGATCTCGGCGCGTTCGAGTCACTGTACTGCAAGAGTGACCGCAACTCAGCTGGACACGCCGTCTTTCGGCGCAGCATTGTAGGATAGCCACACCAGTGCAGCAACTTGCTGGACACTAACTCGGTGCCATCCGGATCTCGGCGCGTTGTGCTGCCTTCGGCCTATTCGCACATCGGTCCGCTACTGACGCCGCCTCACGTGCCAACGGATTTTCTACGCTTTTTGTAGCCCTATGCCGCATAACAGGTCATGTGACTTGTTTATAAAACTTTTCATTGGATCATTTTACTTTTGGTTTCCAAAAGATGGAAGGCTTGGTCATATGACCTAAAAATAACACTTTTCATTGGTTTAGAACATTTTTTTATCCCAAACGATGAAAGCCCCACCTTGTTTCTGGATCATTCAGACTGAAGCTGGCGTCAGCATGAGAGCACCACCATCTCGTGGCTCCGTCGTGGTCATTCCGCGAGCAATCATGGCAGCCGCTCCCCACCGGAAGCCTGCGGGAGTCGGGGGCCCCCAAGACTTTTGTAGAATCTTCACGGCTGAGGGGACGCTTTTCGAGAATGGAGCCCAAGCCCTAGCAGGCAAGCGTCCGAGTTCCAAGGTGTTCCAGGGCCATTTCAGTGGACCAGGCCCAAAACCGAAGAGCCGTCCGCCATTTTGAGAGTCATGTGGCAGGCGCCTATCGCTGCACTGCAAGAGTGGGAGCAACTCAACAACATGGTGAGCGAGACGCTGTAGCCGCAAGAGCGGGCGCAACTCAGCTGGATGGCCGCCACCTGGGGAGGCCCATTCACGCCGCCTCCCCCACGCCCCCCCCCCCCGGGCCGCCGCACTTTTCGGAGCAGCATTGTAGGATACCAAAACCAGTGCGGCAGTTTACTGGACATCACCTGGGTGCCATCAACATCTCAGCGCGTTCTGCTGCCTTGGGACTATTCGCACAACAGACCGCTACTGACGAGGCCTCCCCCCGCCCCACCCGGGACGCCCCACGCCAATTTTCGGAGCAGCATTGTAGGATCCCAAAACCGTTGCGGCACCCAGGCGACATCACCTGGGTGCCGTCCAGAACTCTGCACGTTGTGCTGCCTTGGGACTATTCGCACAAAAGACAGCTTCTGACCATTGTTGCTTTTTTGGGTGAAAAATGTTTAAATGTTTTTACAGTTTTTGTTCCGTTCATTATAGTTAAATGTTAATAAAGTTTTAAAATCTAACTTTGTTGGAGTGCTATATATGTTTAAAAAATCGGGTGAATGGGGCCTTGAATCGGGTTATTGTCATGTGTGGGCTTTGCAAGTGTACTGCTACAAGATCGGACATTTCAAACTCAAATGCACGTTCTTTTTCTTACCTTTCCGAAACATGGAGCGCAATAGCAGGCAGAGAAAGGGTGATGCACGTGTTGAACACTGCCTGGCCTGGCAAGTTGCTGGCAGTGCCCCCCCCGCCCGCTCCTGAAAGAGGGCACACACACACCGCCGCCCCGAGTACTTCACAAATCTTTAAAAGACCATGCGCTTGTTCATGAGGCTTAAATGGTTTATCACCCCTTCTAGAACCCCTGCATCGACCCTCTGACGTTTCCTGGAAAAATTAGCACGTAACACAATACCAAGCCCTGTCAGCTGAAACCCCGAGAAATCATGGGGCATATTATCAACTCCAGTAGGTAATATATATATATATATATTACCTACTGGCTATCGCCAGTAGGTATATATAGTTAGGATTTATTCCCTATGGGATTTTTGAAAATTCTATGTCTAATAACTTTGGCGTTTGTGGACGGAATCGGCTGAACTTTTCAGGAAAATGGCACATTTTGTTTCTGAGCAGCCCTTGAAAATTTGGGGGGGTTTTGTCGAGGGGGGGCCGAGAAAAAAGGGGGGTCCCAAAACGTGTTTTTCCCATGTTAATTTCCATAGGGCGGTTGGACTCACTTTTAGCTCGAACGGCTGAATGGATTTGCACGAAACTTGGCAAAATTGTAGGGACTATTAGCCCGATGTGCCTTTGCTAGGTCTCAATATATGTGCTCCAGTAGTTTTTGAGAAATTAACGTTCAAAACAAGATATATATCTGTAACAGTGCTCCGGGCTGCGCTCCGGTTCGCTTACTTTTCGCGAAACGGAACTTTGCGCGCAGAAAGCTGATTGGCTCTCCGGTGTCTGTCAACATTCCAAACAGTCCGGTGCGGCCGCCATCTTGTCTCTCGGTAGGATCGAGAGAGAAGAAGAGGTGAAAAACGAAGGGGGAATTTAATAAAGGGGGCAAGGTATACCTCTCTTGACCCCCTAGGAATGTTGTTGGGGTTATTAAAGGGTCCCGTGGGGAAAATAAAAAAAAAAATGATTTTTCACGGTAGAAGCGCTTCACGGGCCGCGAACTGGGCCGCAAACTGGTAGCGAAACGGGAATTCGCCATTTTGTGTTTCGTTTTAATTAAATTACTAGGTATAAGGGGGTGCGGGAGACGTATCCTGACCCCTTATGTTTTCTGAGGGTGGCTGAGGAGGCTCATATATGTTGATACATGTCTTCCAGCGGCTGTGCGTGAGCTTTTTTTTTTTTTTTTGCTGCGTGACGTCTGTTAACGTTCGATTCGATGGAAATCAGGAAGTGTTGACCGCCATTTTGACACTGCGAGTAAATATTTTGTTATAAATGAATCCTTATTGATAAACATTGTCTGCGCCATCTTGCCTTTTTGTCCAATGCCACAATTTTGTCGTGCACGGCAGCCATTTTAGATGCCTTGACCAGACCCAGTCTCTGCACGCTGTCAATTCTCAGCACGGCTCCCCACCCTCGCAAGCATCTCCCCCACGCACTGGTCACCCCCGCTCTCTCTCTCATGCATGGGTCATATACTTCTCCCCATCTGCGCTGCTCTTCCCTGAGAATCACACCCTGTGCCCGCCCGACACCTCCCTTTCACCCTATTCACTACCGCACCCTCTGACACTCCTCTTCCTCTGTGTCCGATTGTCCAGGCCGGACCCAGGCTATCACCTAGCCCTTCGGATGTAGTTTATGGCCCCAGCTGTAGAGAATCCAGACATACCAACCCTCCCGATTCAGGCGTGAGACTACTGATTTCAGTGCTAGTCTCCCGCCTCCCGATTTCTGCAAGCAAAAACCCGGGGGCATATTACCAACAACTAGCGATAATTTTTGTCTCTAACTTGTTTAGAGACAAAAATTATCGCCGCACATCGGCGATTTTTATCGCAGATAAACCTTGCTATTAGCAAGGTTTATCGCAAATGCGATAAAAAACGGCCGCAATGCATGAATATCGCTGAAAAGTCAGCGATATTCATGCATTATCGAGCAAATGCTCTTAGCCATGTTATCCACCTCCCATTGGATAACATGGCTAAGAACTGCTCAGGGCAGGTGTTAGCTTTTGGAGATATTCGCGCTTAGCGCGAATATCTCCAAAAGTTGGTAATAGGAGATAGCGATGTTAGGGACTGTTTCCAGTCGGTAACATCTTGGCACGCCCACTTTGCATGTCATTAGTGATAAATATCACTGACATGCAAAGCGGGGCCCAAGATGGTCGCTATCTCCTTTTAGCTGTCACTAACTGGTGTTAGCGACAGCTTGGTAATAGGGAGATAATTTTATCTCCGCTTTCTTGGCTTTTAAAGCCAAAAAAGCGGAGATAAACCCCCTTGATAATATGCCCCACGATTCCTCGGGGGTTTCAGCTGACAGGGCTTGGTATTGTGTTACGTGGTAATTTTTCCAGGAAACGTCAGAGGGTCGATGCAGGGGTTCTAGAAGCGGTGATAAACCATTTAAGCCTCATGAACAAGCGCATGGTCTTTTAATGATCTGTGAAGTACTCGGGGCAGCGGTGTGTGTGTGTCCTCTTTCAGGAGCGGGCGGGGGGGGTGGGGCACTGCCAGCAACTTGCCAGGCCAGGCAGTGTTCAACACTTGCATCACCCTTTCTCTGCCTGCTATTGCGCTCCATGCTTCGGAAAGGTAAGAAAAAGAACGTGCATTTGAGTTTGAAATGTCCGATCCTGTAGCAGTACACTTGCAAAGCCCACACATGACAATAACCCGATTCAAGGCCCCATTCACCCGATTTTTTAAAAATATATAGCACTCCAATAAAGTGGGATTATAAAACTTTATTAACTTTTAAATATAACGAACGGAACAAAAACTGTAACAAACATTTAAACATTTTTGACAAAAAAAGCAACAATGGTCAGAAGCTGTCTTTTGTGCGAATAGTCCCAAGGCAGCACAACGTGCTGAGTTCTGGACGGCACCCAGGTGATGTCACCTGGGTGCCGCACTGGTTTTTGGGATCCTACAATGCAGCAAAGAAAAACAGCGTGGGGCGTCCTGGGTGGTGCGGAGGAGGCCTCGTCAGTAGCGGTCTGTTGTGCGAATAGTTCCAAGGCAGCAGAACGCGCTGAGATGTTGATGGCACCCAGGTGATGTCCAGTAAACTGCTGCACTGGTTTTGGTATCCTACAATGCTGCTCCGAAAATTGGCGTGGGGCGGCCCGGGGGGGGGGCGTGGGGGAGGCGGCGTGAACGGGCCTCCCCAGGTGGCGGCCATCCAGCTGAGATGCGCCCGCTCTTGCGTCTCGCTCACCATGTTGTTGATTTGCTCCCACTCTTGCAGTGCAGCGATAGGCGGCTGCCACATGACTCTTAAAATGGCGGACGGCTCTTCGGTTTTGGGCCTGGTCCACTAAAATGGCCCTGGGACACCTTGGAACTCGGACGCTTGCCTGCTAGGGCTTGGGCTCCATTCTCGAAAGCGTCCCCTCAGCCGTGAAGATTCTACAAAAGTCTTGGGGGCCCTCGACTCCTGCAGGCTTCCGGTGGGGAGCAGCTGCCATGATTGCTCGCGGAATGACCACGACGGAGCCACGAGATGGTGGTGCTCTCATGCTGACGCCAGCTTCAGTCTGAATCATCCAGAAACAAGGTGGGGCTTTCATCGCTTGGGAAAAAAAATGTTCTAAACCAATGAAAAGTGTTATTTTTAGGTCATATGACCAAGCCTTCCATCTTTAGGAACCAAAAGTAAAATGAACCAATGAAAAGTTTTATAAACAAGTCACATGACCTGTTATGCGGCATAGGGCTACAAAAAGCGTAGAAAATCCGTTGGCACGTGAGGCGGCGTCAGTAGCGGATCGATGTGCGAATAGGCCGAAGGCAGCACAACGCGCCGAGATCCGGATGGCACCGAGGTGGTGTCCAGCAAATTGCCGCACTGGTGTGGCTATCCTACAATGCTGCGCCGAAAGTCGGCGTGGGGCGCCCCGTTGGCCTGTGAGGTCAAGTCAGTCAGTGGGGGCTGTACGTCTCCCCCAAGATGGAGGCTCCTCGGCTGCAGTGCGGCGCCCCTTAGCGTTTCACTCGCCGTCCAACTGAGTTGCGTCCGCACTTGCGGCTACAGTAGGCCAAAGGCAGCACAACGCGCCGAGATCCGGATGGCACCGAGGTGGTGTCCAGCAAATTGCCGCACTGGTGCGGCCATCCTACAATGCTGCGCCGAAAGACGGCGTGTCCAGCTGAGTTGCGGTCACTCTTGCGGTACAGTGACTCGAACGCGCAGAGATCCGGATGGCACCGAGGTGGTGTCCAGCAAATTGCCGCACTGGTGTGGCCATCCTACAATGCTGCGCCGAAAGACGGCGTGTCCAGCTGAGTTGCGGTCACTCTTGCGGTACAGTGACTCGAACGCGCCGAGATCCGGATGGCACCGAGGTGGTGTCCAGCAAGTTGCCGCACTGGTGTGGCCATCCTACAATGCTGCGCCGAAAGTCAAATGAATTCAAGTGAGAGGCCTAATTTCACTTGTGTGTGTTGTCGACGCACTTATTATAAGAATCAGACTAAGTTGAAGACTGTCTGAAGCTTATTTACACCTGCTGCAGCTTCACTATTGCCCTGGTGTGGCCAAAGGTCGCACATGACATAGGCGGCCGGCTCCCGAAGTCCGACTGAACTTTGTTCCTTTTCCTTTTTGCTTCTTGTCCCACAATCCGTTTCATCTGAAGACATGACCAGGTCCCTGAATGTGTGCTGGGGGACGTTATTGATTGAATCAAAATGGCGGCTTGACACAAAGCTGACTCAAGCGTTGCTGTTGATGCTATACAGACAAAAATTGGTTTTCAGTTTGTACATTCTTCAGGATTTTTTTTTCCATCCAAGGCTGATTGAGAGTTTGTAGAAAAATGGCTTCAGATTTTCCACATACTACTCTTCAACATTCTTCCTAAATGTAACAATGTGAGACTCACTAGGAGAACGGCTGTTTATGTTTCCTTTCAAAATGCTGCCAACAATATTTTCTGAATGGAAGACACCATCTTGTAGCATAAAGGGCCGAAAGGGGTTCTGGTCTGGCCGATTGTTGGTGGAGACATTTTGACTATATCTTGGACCTGCCCGGCCTCGTCCAAAATGGCGCCGGTATAAATGGGACTCGTAACTCATTGTTGTGTACTGGTTGAACAACCTTGATATCACGAGATATGAATGCAGTTTTGATGCTCATGGCGGGCGGGGACGAGAATTGATTGAATATTTCGACATCCCTATTGATATTAAGTTCTGATGTGTTATTGATTACTGTACTATTGAAAGTTCGAATTTCAGTTTGCTCCGTGGCCGGCCCACGTGGTTATAGGCCCGTATTTGTATGCTGACATTTTCACAATAAAGGTTTTTAAAACAAAACATGGTAGTAGTATTTACATTGGTAAAGTTTTTACTTTTAGTCACTGTTTTCGAATCAGTAAAAGGCAAGTGAAATAAAGTAGTCCAATTACATGACGGATAAAAGGTATAATATGTAGGAATGCAGTAAAGATAAATGGTCAAGGGCAGTTGTGTTTTCCTCTCCTGCAACATAAAGTGATCAATAAGAATCTGATAATCAGGCGTATCGGAAACTAAGACAGCAGGCCGAGTCTCTTTTACTCAACGGCTCCGTCATGGAACGAAGAAACGCCCTTTTTCTCGAAAAAGGAATATATTTTACTTGCAGGACAGTTGTAAATTTTCGGGGAAAGTACATTAGCCTGGAATATTATAACATATATGTTTTTTAAAAAAAAGTTCGAAATCAATAAAAAGCGTATTTTTTAGGTCATATGACCAAGCTTTTCATTATTAAAATAACAAAAGTAAAATGAACCAATAAAAAGTTTTATTAACAAGTCACATGACCTGTTATGCTTACGTTACGCGCTGCGCGCCGCGCCCCGGATTACTTCCGGGTGCGCTAACGCGGCGTGTCATATAACGCATTACGCGACAACGTAGGTCAAGAATATAGTCAAAATGTCTCCACCAACCAGCGTTCGGAACACAACCCCTTTCAGCAGTCCAAAAAGTTCTGTAAAATGACAACAGAGGGGACAGGCAACAAGAACCATCAGTCAAAGAGGGGAGGGCAAGTTCCTCTCTACCGGGTCATGTTGGGGCGCTACCGGAACTGATCGAATTGGTAGTCTACAGTGTTTCTGGATGTTTCAGACTAAAGCTGGCGTCAGCATGAGAGCACTACCATCTCGTAGGTCCGTCGTGGCCATTCCACGAGCAAACATGGCAGCCGCTCCCCACCAGAAGCCTGCGGGAGTCGGGGGCCCCCAAGACTTTTGTAGAATCTTCACGGCTGAGGGGACGCTTTCGAGAATGGGACCCAAGCCCTATCAGGGAAGCGTCCGAGTTCCAAGGTGTCCCAGGGCCATTTTAGTGGACCACGCCCAAATCTGAAGAGCTGGCCGCCATTTTGAGAGTCCTGTGGCAGTCGCTTATCGTTGCATCGCAAGAGCGGGAGCAACACAACTACATGGTGAGCGAGACGCTGTAGTTGCAAGAGCGGGCGGTAAACAGCTGAATGGCGGAAGAGCACAGTGTAGCAAAAGCGGGCGGAATGGCAACTAAAACGGTAAAGGGGCGCCCCACTACAGCGTGTGTTCAGGTCAAACGGATTGTGGGACAAGGTCCAGAATAGAAGAGTCATCAAAAGGCAAAAAGTTCCGCCGGACCCCGGGAGCCGGCCGCCTATGTCGGGGGCGATCTCAGGCTACACCGGTGCTATAAGACTTGGGGAGGGGGTCGGAGCCAAGCGTCTTCTCCGAGTCCATGGCCATCACACCGCCCCTCGGGGGCCTCCGTCAAGCGGTTTAGGAAGGTAACATATCACATTGTTTTCAAATGCAGTCAGGTCCACAAACGACACTCACTTACTTTGAGAATAGTGAAGCTGCAGTAGGTGGAAATAAGCTTCAGACAGTGTTACAAGCGCTGCTCAGAACTCTGAACTATGGCACCCAACATCCAGAACTTATGCCATTTGAGAATGGCAGTGACATTGAAGCAACTCAGGGACCAAAACCATTAACGTACTTTCACGTATGAAAATCTTACTTGGGGAGGGGGCAGGAGCGAAGCGCCCCCTCCCAGTCCGCGCCACCACACCGTATGTTGAAAATCTGAAGCCATCGTTCTACAAAGTCAACCAACCTTGGATGGAAAAATCTAGAAAAATGTACAAACTGAAAACCAGTTTTGGTCTGCATAGCATCAGTAGCAACGCTTGCTATCAGAGTGCATGAGTTTCATGCTCGATCGATTGAGCTAGCCGGATCGGGCAATAAAAAGTATAAAATAGTTATGTAAATAGTTATTTAATAAAATGTTTTACCCTGTTTCTTTGCTGGTGTGTTGTCTATATTTTTAATATTTGCATAGGGTTTGTCGTTATTTTGGGCGGGGTGGGTGGCGGAGCCGAGCTGTCTTGCAGCCCTCATGGTGTGGAGCTCAGTTCATCTCACTATTTTCGTATTTCTCATGAAGGGTTGTTCCTAATATTTCTATTTTTGCGAGGTCAAAAAGAGATCCAATTAGTGGCCTACTGATTTTGCTCGATTACTTTTATTTTTTTACACGATTTTTCACGATTTTTCACTATCTGCAAAGACTAAACAGAGTATTGCGACTTTGTGCTTGTTTGTAAATAGAGAATGAACCAAAGAGAATCAATTGTAAAACAGTAAATGCTTGGATAACAATCAATCAAATGGAGAGACAAGCAGGCACGACGGATTACAACGGGGGTAAAGGCCTGCGTTAACTACTCTTCACTATCTGCAAAGAGAGAGTACTACTAAGAGAAAAGAGGGGAGGGGGGCAGCGTTCAAAGCACATCAGCGTGCATAAACACGAAAACGTTTTTACCTATCACGTACTTGACATTTTACAGCTTTTGATATTAAAAAACCAATGAAATTCACTGAAAAAACCATAGGTTATAGGCCATATATAGTTAGGAATTTGCATTTACAAAACCTTGAAAATTCAATGAAAAAACCATTGGTTTTAGGCCATATATAGTTAGGGATTTGCATTTACAAAACCTTATTTTACTCGCATAAAACCATTGAAATTCCATATATAGTTATAAGCGCTAACTATATATCGCGCACCCGCAATCCACTGCTGATGATGTCACATATTACATCATTCATGACATGGTTAGTGACATCACTGATGACATCACTGATGACATCTCAAATGACATCACTGATGACATCACTGATGACATCATCCAGTGACTGTATGTTTCTGTAAAGTTAAAATATCTCTTACATATTGAAGAATGAGTGGATATATAAGTGTCTGGATGAAGGATTTAGTAGGTGCATGACTGACTGTATGAGTGAGTGATTAAATGTGTCTCACTGAGTGCATGGGTTAGTGACTAAACTGTCTTAATTTGTGCATCATTATGTCTGTTGTTCTGTAAACTATTGCATGTGTTGATAAGTAGCTATATGAGTAACTATATGGGTTATTGATTGGTTGCCCAAGTATGTGTATGGGATACTGAGTGTGTGTGTGGGTGGCTGGGAGGTGTGTGACTCTGTGCATAGATGTGTGAGCAGTTGATTCACTAGATGTATGGTTTCAAAAGTGCATGTGGAAACAGCTGTATGGGTGGTTGACTGTGTGCATGAGTGTATTGGTGAGTGAATGGATATCTCAGTGCTACATGTCAAAGTAAGTACATATGTAAAACACAGTACATGTGAGAGTTGACATATATAAATAACTGTGCATAAGAGCCAGTGAATGTGTGAGTGGCTGTATGGATCATTGTGAACTTGTATCAGGGATTGTATAATAGAGTAAATATGTGTTAGTATATGTTTGAATAAGTAAAGTTTGTATAACTGTATAGTTGAGGAAATGGAGGTGTGATTGATTCTTTGCATGACTGACTAGGTGTGTGAGTAACTCCATGGATGAGTGACAGTCTGTGAGTGTCTGTTTACACTGATTGTATCTAAGGTTATATTAGAGTCTGAAGAGGTTCATCGTATTATCAGATGAATGATATCAGCAGTGATGTTATCAGTCATGTCAAATGAGATGTTTTCAGTGATGTCATCAGTGATGTCATTTGAGATGTCATCAGTGATGTCATCAGTGATGTCACTAACCATGTCATGAATGATGTACTATGTGACATCATCAGCAGTGGATTGCGGGTGCGCGATATATAGTTAGCGCTTATAACTATATATGGAATTTCAATGGTTTTATGCGAGTAAAATAAGGTTTTGTAAATGCAAATCCCTAACTATATATGGCCTAAAACCAATGGTTTTTTCATTGAATTTTCAAGGTTTTGTAAATGCAAATTCCTAACTATATATCCACTATAACCTATGGTTTTTTCTGTGAATTTCATTGGTTTTTTAATAGCAAATATGAAAAGCTTTAAAATGTCAAGTACGTGATGGATAAAAACATTTTCGTATTTATGCACGCTGATGTGCTTTGAACGCTGCACCCCCCCTCCCCTCTTTTGTCTTAGTAGTACTCTCTCTTTGCAGATACTGAAGGGTAGTTAACGCAGGCCTTTACTCTCGTTGTAATCCGTCGTGCCTGCTTGTCTCTCCATTTGATTGATTGTTGTCCAAGCATTTACTGTTTTAGAATTGGTTCTCTTTGGATCATTCTCTATTTACAAACAAGCACAAAGTCGCAATACTCTGTTTAGTCTTTGCAGATAGTGAAAAATCGTGTAAAAAAATAAAAGTTATCGAGCAAAATCAGTAGGCCACTAATTGGATCTCTTTTTGACCTCGCTAAAATAGAAATATTAGGAACAACCCTTCATGAGAAATACGAAAATAGTGAGATGAACAGAGCTCCACACCATGAGGGCTGCAAGACAGCTCGGCTCCATCACCCATCCCGCACAAAATAACGACAAACCCTATGCAAATATTAAAAATATAGACAACACACCAGCAAAGAAACAGGGTAAAACATTTTATTAAAAAACTATTTACATAACGTTGGTTTATAAGATGATGTCAGTAGTGGACCGATGTGTGAATAGGTCGAAAGCAGCACAAGGCTCCAAGATCCGGATGGCAAGCTCCTGGATGTTGGGTGCCATAGTTCAGAGTTCTGAGTTTGAGCCTTTTTCAATGCCTGTGCTTTGTTGAATCAAAATGGCGGCTTGACACAAAGCTGACTCAAGCGTTGCTACTGATGCTATGCAGACCAAAACTGGTTTTCAGTTTGTACATTTTTCTAGATTTTTCAATCCAAGTTTGGTTGACTTTGTAGAACGATGGCTTCAAATTTTCAACATACGGTGTGGTAGCGCTGACTGGGAGGGGGCGCTTCGCTCCTGCCCCCTCCCCAAGTAAGATTTTCATACGTGAAAGTACGTTAATGGTTTTGGTCCCTGAGTTGCTTCGATGCCACTGCCATTCTCAAATGGCATAAGTTCTGGATGTTGGGTGCCATAGTTAAGAGTTCTGAGCAGTGCTTGTAACACTGTCTGAAGCTTATTTCCACCTACTGCAGCTTCACTATTCTCAAAGTAAGTGAGTGTCGTTTGTGGACCTGACTGCATTAGAAAATAATGTGATATGTTACCTTCCTAAACAGCTTGACGGAGGCCCCTGAGGGGCGGTGTAATGGCCATGGACTCGGAGAAGACGCTTGGCTCCGACACCCTCCCCAAGTCTTATAGCACTGGTGTAGCCTGAGATCGCCCCCGACATCGGCGGCCGGCTCCCGGGGTCCGGCAGAACTTTTTGCCTTTTGATGACTCTTCAATTCTGAACCTTGTCCCACAATCCGTTTGACCTGAAGACACGCTGTAGTGGGGCGCCCCTTTACCGTTTCAGTTGCCATTCCGCCCGCTTTTGCTACACTGTGCCTCTTCCGCCATTCAGCTGTTTACCGCCCGCTCTTGCGACTACAGCGTCTCGCTCATCATGTAGTTGAGTTGCTCCCACTCTTGCAGTGCAGCGATAGGCGGCTGCCACATGGCTCTTAAAATGGCGGACGGCTCTTCGGTTTTGGGCCTGGTCCACTAAAATGGCCCTGGGACACCTTTGAACTCGGACGCTTCCCTGATAGGGCTTGGGTCCCATTCTCGAAAAGCGTCCCCTCAGCCGTGAAGATTCTACAAAAGTCTTGGGGGCCTCCGACTCCCGCAGGCTTCTGGTGGGGAGCAGCTGCCATGATTGCTCGTGGAATGGCCACGACGGAGCTACGAGATGGTGGTGCTCTCATGCTGACGCCAGCTTCAGTCTGAATGATCCAAAAACAAGGTGGGGCTTTCATCGTTTGGGAAAAAAAAATGTTCTAAACCAATGAAACGTTTTTAGGTCATATGACCAAGACTTCCATCTTTAGGACGCTAAAGTCCCATCAACATCTCAACGCGTTCTGCTGCCTTGGGACTATTCGCACAACAGACCGCTACTGACGAGGCCTCCCCCCGCACCACCAGGGACGCCCCACGCTGTTTTTCTGTGCTGCATTGTAGGATACCAAAAACCAGTGCGGCACCCAGGCGACATCACCTGGGTGCCGTCCAGAACTCTGCACGTTGTGCTGCCTTGGAACAATTCGCACAAAAGACAGCTTCTAACCATTGTTGCTTTTTGAGTTGAAAAATGTTTAAATGTTTTTAGTTTTTGTTCCGTTCATTATAGTTAAAAGTTAATAAAGTTTTATAATCTTACTTTGTTGGAGTGTTATCTATTTTTTTAAAAACGGGTGAATGGGGCCTTGAATCAGGTTATTGTCATGTGTGGGCTTTGGAAGTGTGCTGCTGCAGGATCGGACATTTCAAACTCAAATGCACGTTCTTTTTCTTACCTTTCCGAAGCATGGAGCGCAATAGCAGGCAGAGAAAGGGTGATGCACGTGTTGAACACTACCTGACCTGGCAAGTTGCTGGCAGTGCCCCCCCGCCCGCTCCTGAAAGAGGGCACACACACACCGCCGCCCCGAGTACTTCACAAATCTTTAAAAGACCATGCGCTTGTTCATGAGGCTTAAATGGTTTATCACCTCTTCTAGAACCCCTGCATCGACCCTCTGACGTTTCCTGGAAAAATTACCATGTAACACAATACCAAGCCCTGTCAGCTGAAACCCCCAAGGAATCGTGGGGCATATTATCAAGGGGGTTTATCTCCGCTTTTTTGGCTTTAAAAGTTATGAAAGCGGAGATAAAATTATCTCCCTATTACCAAGCTGTCGCTAACATCAGTTAGTGACAGCTAAAAGGAGATAGCGACCATCTTGGGCCCCGCTTTGCATGTCAGTGATACTTATCACTAATGACATGCAAAGTGGCGTGCCAAGATGTTAGCGACTGGAAACAGTCCCTAACATCGCTATCTCCTATTACCAACTTTTGGAGATATTCGCGCTAAGCGCGAATATCTCCAAAATCTAACACCTGCCCTGAGCAGTTCTTAGCCATGTTATCCAATGGGAGGTGGATAACATGGCTAAGAGCATTTGCTCGATAATACATGAATCTCGCTGACTTTTCTGCGATAATAGCAAGGTTTATCTGCGATAAAAATCGCCGATGTGCGGCGATAATTTTTGTCTCTAAACAAGTTAGAGACAAAAATTATCGCTAGTTGTTCGTAATATGCCCCCGGGTTTTTGCTTGCAGAAATCGGGAGGCGGGAGACTAGCACTGAAATCAGTAGTCACACGCCTGAATCGGGAGGGTTGGCATGTCTGAATTCTCTACAGCTGGGGCCATAAACTACATCCGCAGGGGTAGGTGATAGCCTGGGACCAGCCTGGCATCTAAAATGGCTGCCGTGCACGACAAAATTGTGGCATTGAAAAAAAGGCAAGATGGCGCAGCCGCTGGAAGAGATGTATCAACATATATCAGCCTCCTCAGCCACCCTCAGGAAACATAGGGGATTAGGATACGTCTCCCGCACCCCCTTATACCTAGTAATTTAATTAACGAAGCACAAAATGGCGAATTCCCGTTTCGCTACCAGTTTGCGGCCCAGTTCGCGGCCCGTGAAGCGCTTCTACCGTGAAAAATCATTTTTTTTTTCATTTTCCCCACGGGACCCTTTAATAACCCCAACAACATTCCTAGGGGGTCAAGAGGGGGATACCTTGCCCCCTTTCATTAAATTCCTCCTTCGTTTTTCACCTCTTCTTCTCTCTCGATCCTACCGAGAGACAAGATGGCGGCCGCTCCGGACTGTTTAGAATGTTGACAGACACCGGAGAGCCAATCAGCTTTCTGCACGCAAAGTTCCGAAACGCGAAAAGTAAGCGGACCGGATCGCTGCCCGGAGCGCTGTTACAGATATATATCTTGATTTAAACGTTAATTTCTCAAAATCCACTGAAGCACATATATTGAGACCTAGCAAAGGCACATCGGGCTAACAGTCCCTACAATTTTGCCAAGTTTCGTGCAAATCCATTCAGCCGTTCGAGCTAAAAGTGAGTCCAACCGCCCTATGGAAAACTCAATGTAAAAAACGCGTTTTGGGACCCCCCTTTTTTCTCAGCCCCCCCTTGACGAAACCCCACCAAATTTTCAGGGGCTGCTCAGACACAAAATGTGCCATTTTCCTGAAAATTTCAGCCGATTCCGTCCACAAACGCCAAAGTTATTAGACATAGAATTTTCAAAAATCCCATAGGGAATTAATCCTAACTATATATACCTACTGGCGATAGCCAGTAGGTAATATATATATATTTTTTCTCATTATGGACGGAATTCCATTACCATAGGTTTCACACCAGTTATAGTTAGCTGGGAATTTTACTGACATAAAACCATTGAAATTCCCACGTAATAGTTAGTTGGACTCACTATAACTTGCGCGTGTAATGCACTGCTGATGACGTCACATATTACATCACTCATGACCATGACCATGTCATGAGTGATGTAATATGTGACGTCATCAGCAGTGCATTGCAGGCGCGCAAGTTATAGTGAGTCCATCAACTATAACGTGGGATTTTCAATGGTTTTATGTCAGTAAAATTTCCAGCTAACTATAACTGGTGTCAAACCTATGGTTTTTTCAGTGAATATATATATATATATATATATATATATATATATATATATATATATATATATATATATATATATATTTTTTTTTTTTTCTCATTATGTGTGATCCTGCGATCAGTGTTCCAACTGCCGAAAACTCTCGTTACAAACTGCAGGAAGTGTATTTCCTGCCTGGCTCAACGCCCAGAATCTGTGGTTGGCAAGACTGCTACTTCCAACGGCAACCCCAGAGACAGCCTATTAACTCTTTTCTTACCTCATAGCTTCTAAAACCATGTATTGTTCTTAATTGTACGCTATGCTGACCAGAATATTTAATATCACATGTTTTTTTTTTGTAAAGCACACCTTTACCCAGAATGGTAATTTGGTGATAGATACCAGATCTTTATTGTTCCTTACAACTCAATGGTACTCCTTTCATCCACCTTGGATAGATCAGTAAACCTAGTTGCATATGAACCTGTGACTATCAAGTCAAACACAGGCTCACGTTCTCTGTATGTCATGCACGTTGTGTAAACGCCATCCACAATTTCAAAAACCTAATTTTGTAATAGCAAACATCAACAGTGAGTGCTCTCTTCCGACACCCTCCCAGATAAGTGCTGCATTCGGGCCATAAGCAGACCCTCCAGGATTTTGCGATTTCGCGATTTCGCGTTTTGCCGCGAAATCGGCACTTTTGGCAAAACCATCTCAGGCTTACAGTCTAGTCCCTTGTCGGAAGAGTAAACTCCACAGGTTATTTCATACAGCAATTGTTTGAAATCAAGGATGCCCAACACGAGCCCAGGAGGGCAGGATCCATATCAGAATATTGGCAAGATCATCACACAAGATGGATTCACATACTTCAAATCAGATCTTTATTGTTCCTTACAACTCAATGGTACTCCTTTCATCCACCTTGGATAGATCAGTAAACCTAGTTGCATATGAACCTGTGACTATCAAGTCAAACACAGGCTCACGTTCTCTGTATGTCATGCACGTTGTGTAAACGCCATCCACAATTTCAAAAACCTAATTTTGTAATAGCAAACATCAACAGTGAGTGCTCTCTTCCGACACCCTCCCAGATAAGTGCTGCATTCGGGCCATAAGCAGACCCTCCAGGATTTTGCGATTTCGCGATTTCGCGTTTTGCCGCGAAATCGGCACTTTTGTCAAAATGCCGCGATTTTTACAAAAGTGCCCGCGAAATCGGCACTTTTGTAGAAATCGGGGCTTTTATACAAAAGCTAATGCATGCCGCTAAATCCTGGGGGGTTGTTAGTTATTTATTTAAAATATGCACATGATATGAGCGTGATTCTTGGAAAATCTGAAGTTTGACCCCTCCCCCATCTTACTGACGCCCCTGAGCCCAGGTCAGGACCCAAAGTGCTTACATTGAAGACGGAGTTTCAAAGCCCCCTGCAGGGGATGTGACTGTGACAGACACCACAGGGGGCACCATTGTTGCAAGTGAACACCCAAGTAAAGACACTTTCAGATCACGGTTTTTATTTATTTTCCAAACATCATTCTTCCCCCTCACGCTGTTGTAAATGTGGTAAACACACTTTTCGTAATTGTTTGGAAAGAGAAGAGGCAGGTTGTAGAATGCGAGAGGTTGCACAAGCATGGGCTTCGTGAGCGGGTGTCTGCTGTGCTAAGCAAAGAGTAAGCCCACAAAGGCTTGTGTGCTCACAGGGTGAGTCAATGCCCCCCAGTAGCCCCCACCCCCACCCCCTCCAGGAATGGGCCTCTTCTCTTCCCAGGGACAAAGTGTGCGAAGGAAACCCCCAGCCCAGTTTTATCTCCCAGGGTGGAAGGTGGGATGAGCGGTTGTAATGTCAGGACTCAGCAAAACCATCTCTGGCTTACAGCCTAGTCCCTTGTCGGAAGAGTAAACTCCACAGGTTATTTCATACAGCAATTGTTTGAAATCAAGGATGCCCAACACGAGCCCAGGAGGGCAGAATCCATATCAGAATATTGGCAAGATCATCACACAAGATGGATTCACATACTTCAAATCAAAACGGAATTTATTTACCAGGTTAGTCGATAGCCTGCCACAGATTTTTTTTTTTGTAATGCAGATTTATATACATGCCTTTTAAGGCCTTGAGCACAAACAGCTTTACCATAGAGCAGTCACAGGTCTCCCATGCAGGGGAGGTGCATACAAAATAATGCACACATTACACACATTACAAAAAATTCCCTGTCAACGATGATTTTCACACCTAAATGACAGCAGAATAAGTATTTCAAATACTTTCCCTTTTTTTCCTTCACCTCCGTGGCACTAGGTCAAGATGTGGCAAAGTAATAGCGTTGAGGCATTGATTTTACTGAAATGGAAACCTAAAGGATCGTGGGCAAAAATTGTGCCCGAGGTTTGCACTGAATGTAGATTCTACGAGTTTTGACTTCTACAGACAGCACAACGATTTCTACATCTTAATAGGGCATTCAAGACATCAAACCGGTCGTTTAGCTATACAGTGCTCTTGGCCAGCATTTAAATAATTTTAACTATGTAAAAGGTGCTATAAATGCTTGACTGAAAATACATAGAGGTGCTTTTAGAATTCATGTCTCCTTTTGTTTACGTACTGCTCTGTTCAACTAAGTTGAAACTGGTTACTGGTACTAAAACTACACTGTGGCTGTCAACAGGTCATCCACTGCATTCAAGAGGCTAAACACACATGACCATTTTGTCATCTGCTCGGAGTCTTCACTTAGGACCTCTGGCAGTGACTTCTTGGTTCTTCTCTCTCTTGCCATACATATCGCGCTGACACCGCGCTATAAAGCGCCGCCTTGCCCCACGCAACGCGGGACGCCTGTAACGCTGTTTTGCTGCCCTGGGCTGCTGACGGGCAGTCTTTTGCTTTTCGAGGGAAACAAAGTGTCTACATTGTAAATTAACCAAATATACATAGCTTCATGTTGTTAAATAACAAAAAAACAAAGATATCTGTGTTTGTTGTAGGAAACATGGCCAAATAAAATGCCGCAAAATTGCCGCTAAATTTCCATTTTTGTACTGCTAAATTTCCATTTTTGTGCCGCTAAATTTGCCAATCCATGCCGCTATATCCTGGGGGGTCTGCATAAGCCTGTGCCTGCCTTAGCTGCTGCGAAATTCAGACGCAGGTACAAATAAATTATTCTATACTTAGTATCTTAGGGCTGCAGTATTTTGTGTAATCTTAGTATTGTTAATCTAGCTGACAAGGTAGGCCTTTGCATTTTGTACATTGAAATATGGATGCCAATAGATAGTCATCAGGTCTGTAATGAAAAATTATTTTATGAATTATAATTGGTCATCTAAATAGAGGGATATTCATATGCATTTGAAACTGAATGTATTTTCTTTTCTGCCAGGAAACTATATTACTTATATTGGTGGCATTTTTTGTCTTTTAACATTGTGGGCCATAGAACAATATTTTGTAAATATCTATTTTCAATAAGGAAGAAGATATTTTGTATGTTACCAGCAAGGCACTTTACTCATTTTTACAATCTTTGTTCATTGCTCTATTGTTGTTAATCTAGATGTTGTGGGGTATGTTGAATAGAATGAGGTTCCAAAAATGTCAAAGGGAAAAGCTCAATTTTACCCTGTATTATATCTTCTACCATTGGGCTCTGGGTGGTCAGGGATGGCAGTCCTTGACCTCAAATTATTATGTCATTTTTTTCTTTTGCGTGGCTGGCCTATCATTTGCTGCTGGGCCAAGTCTAGGGTGTGATAGCAACCAGAAAACATAAAAAAAGGTTGCTGTGTGATGTGGTTGATTAAGGCCTGCAAAATCCTTCCTCTCCCTCTTCCTACCACTTGAATCAATATTCAAGTGGGAGGATCCTTTATCAAGTGGTCAAGTACGCCAGAAATATTTAGGTGAGAAGCATGGGGTGTGGCAGACAAGGTACAGAATGAACTTCAATAAGGTTGTAATGAGTTAAAACAAGGGAGCCTATTTAAAACCGTGCTCAAAAGATGTAATTAGGAGCCTTGAAAGGCAGCTACTTGGTAGCCAGACACAGTATATACTCAGTTACAGTGGGTGTGCTTGGCACGTACCCAGATGTTCCTGCTGATCACTTCTCACTGCAGTGCATAAGAGAGATGTAACCCCATATGTAAGATCTCGCTACACAGGAGTGAAAGCCTGTGGTGTCACTGTCTGTGAGCGGAAGAGCTGAGAAAGGCCCATAAGCCAGGCAAGAGAGGTAAAGAGACGCTACATGTAACCGAGGGAAGGAGAGGTAGCTGCTGAAAAAGGAGAAGAGCAGAGGGCACTTTCTACAATGTGGAGAGAGAAATCAAAAGGCGTCGGCCTCTGCCAGGCCCGAGAGAGGAAACCACAAAGTGACGTGATGAAGGGGAAATGAGACTGTATAGGATCTGATGAATCTGGTGGATCTGATTGAATCTTCTCCATCAGTGATGACAATGGGTGATGAGCGGTCTGAGAGACCGGAATGAATCGAATGAGCGGAGTGGGACGTGGATAGGGCGTCAGAGCTAGACGAGTTGTCAGAGTGGCAGAATAATGTATGTGTGGCGGCAAATACGCCAGTCATGGAGAGTGTAGAGATGTGAACCTGGGTGTAAAGATCAACCCCAGAACGTCCCAAGCGGTGGCTGGGCTCTCTCGGCGCTTGTTATCAAGGTTTGTTACCATGTTAAAAGTGGTGTTATGGACTGAGATAGGGACGTCATGCACCAGATGGATAGAGCAATTGATAGTACGTGGGGTGGTGTTGGACATCACGGATATAGAGAATGTGATGAGGACGTCAAGGGGCTAGGAGGAATACTTGTCCCCCCTTTTGGCTATCAGTTGCTGTGGCAAATGATAGACAAAAACCTTCCTGAGTTCAGTGGCAATTAAATGCAAGGATGGTGCGTGTCTTCAGAAGGCCAGCTACTTACCTAGCAGGGCTGCAATAAAGAAAGGGAGAGTGCAGACATCATACAAGGTGTGGGAGGTGGCGCAGGACAAGGGCAGGGAATTGGCAATGAGACGTGAGGGGCTATGTTACTAGGGGCCCGATGTAGGTACCAAATACCGGTCGGAAACGGCCAATTTCGGCCGTTTCCGACCGGTATTTAGCCTACTGAGATGTAGGGGACCTTTTTTTGTCCGATTCGGTATTTTACCGATTCGGTAAAATTACCGAATCGCAAAAATACCGAATCGGTAATTTTACCGATTTTTTAAATTTGGGATGTAGGTGGGACTACTTTCAGTCCCACAGGCCCTTCAGATTCGGTATTTTAACACCCAATCCAATTGGGTGTTAAAATACCGAATCCAGGTGTGCATGCACATGTGTGCATGCACACCTATGCCATGTGACAGACAGACATGCCCTTAGGGCATGTCTGTGTGCCACATGGCTCACATGCCTTTTTTTGGGGTGCTGGAGGGTGTCAAAGTGACACCCCCTGCACCCTTGCACAAATCGGTAATTACCGAATCGGTAATTACCGATTCGGTAATGCCCATTGATTCCTATGGGCTTCAAGGCCCATAGGAAGCAATGGGGGATACCGAATCGGTATTTACAGAATCGGTAAATACCGAATCTTACAGATTCGGTATTTACCGAATCTGAAATACCTACATCTCCCCCCTCTAATTTACCACTTCATAAATACCGATTCGGTATGATTCGGTATTTATGAAGTGGTAAATGTAGATTTACCTACATCGGGCCCTAGAAGCACAGAGGCAACAGCATAGCACAATTATTGCACAGAGTAAGGCAACGGACAGACAACGTGGAACAAAAACAAATATTAACCAAGACAATGCACTTTAAAAGAAAATCAAAAATGATACCAAAAAAAAAGATGCATCCAAAAAAATTAAAGTGTAGTAAAAAGGACCTAGATATTAAATCACACTAAACACAGTGGGGCACCATGAAAGAAGTATTTGAACTAAAGTGTACCACAGGAACCTGGAGAGGCAAAAAGCCGGGGGGTGGGAGGTGTGGTCAAGAAAGGCAAGGGGGAGAGACAGAGGAAAGGGCGACCTGACTACAAAGAAGGTGAGGGCAGATGTATTGTCAGCGAGAAAGAGGAGAAAGCTGGAAGAGAAAGAGAAAACAAATAATTTGTTGTAGAGCAAGGCAACGGAGCTGTCAGTCAGGGTGAGATATTGTGCAGTAGCTCCAGCCGCGCTGGTGCGCGAGAATGGGCGAGAAAGGAGTGGTGAATCTGAAAATACCACAAGTGACTTCCCCTTTCTGTACCTTTGCGGAACGAGAGAACAAGGCAGCAGCTGACAAAGCCGGACAGTGAGAGAGAATGAGCAGTCGAATAAAAGCTAAAATAATTACACCCAATCCTCGCAGAGAGGAGATAAAGACAAGAGGAATGCCTGTGAAAGAAAGCACAGGCCAGAGACGGAGACCACAAGGTGGAACCTTAATGGAAAAAAAATATATTAATAAATAACGTACAGAGCTCATGAAGCGAGTGAGAAAGCAGTGTAGCAAGAGTAAAATACAATACTAAATAAAATATTTGGTACAGGTGGAGAACGTAAATATATTCTTCCCAAGACTCTAACTTGAGGTTAAAATGTACCTCTCAGGACCCACCCTGAGGCTTAACAAAAATATCTCTCAGGACATCAAACCTGAGGCTACCAAAGTACCTCTCAGGACCCACCCTGAGGCTCAACAAAAATACCTCTCAGGACTTCAAACCTGAGGCTACCAAAGTACCTCTCAGGACCCACCCTGAGGCTAACAAAAATACCTCTCAGGACTTCAACCCTGAGGCTAACAAAGTACCTCTCAGGACAGGAGATGAAGTAAAAGAAAAATGAAATGCAAGTTCAAGGCATAATATAACTGATAATGAAAAGAGTAAATGACATGGAAGCCAGTCGGAAAGTATAATGTAAGGCAGAGAAATATGAAAAGCAATTTCAAGGCACAATGCAATTTCAAGGCACAATGTAATTTCAAGGCACAATGTAATTTCAAGGCGCAATGTAAATGATAAGGAAAAGTGTAAATGACATGGAAGTCAATGTGAAAACATAATGTAGAGCAGAGAAATACATCAGGTAATACCCATAATAAAGAGACACAATGAAACACAATGTAGGATGAATGCAAAATCAACCAAGATATCTGTAGGGGAATTTAACTCTGACCCCATGCAAAACCTGAGGTGCTGAGGGAGTATTTAGTGTAGAATCTGTCTGAGAATGAAACTCAGACCCCGTGCATGCTGGGGGAGGAGGAATCTAGACCTTGTCAAGGAATGGTCCTGACCCCATGCACTGACCAGAGATGCTGAGGGTGTAGAACTGCGGGATCCTAGGTATATAGGACCAGGACCCTTCTCTTTTGTCAACCATTCCCTCCGGGCTACAGCCGGCAGGGCAAAACAGAAAAACCACAAGGCCACATTCCCTCCGGGCTACAGCTGGAAGGGCAAAACAGAAAAACCACAAAGCCACGTTCCCTGAAGGCACAAGAGACACATGGGAGTAGTGACAGTACACAAGAGGTGGATCATTGTATGTAAAAAGAACGAGCAAACTTGTGACCACATAGAGAGAGAGAGGGTTCAAATAGTGGCCAGAGATAGTGCTGCAGGGGGACAGGTGACAGCCAGAGACAGTCCAAAAAGAGTCAGTCACACCCCCAGGCAGCAGAGACCCAGGAAATTCAAGGGAAAAACAAAAACCTTGTCTTACCCGTGGTCTCTGCCGCAAAGGAGCGGAGGCCGGACTCTCAGGGACCTGTCGTGGATGTGCACCGGATCTGCTGCAAACAGTACGTAGTACGATTTTATGTTGGGCGCCAGCTGACAGAGGGGGAAGTGGGGGCCCTTCCGAGCCCCCATTAAGGGTGTGATCACGTTTCACTGTGATCTGGAGTACCGTATCAATAATGCACTGAGGAAGGAGGAACAATGAGGTGAGATGGCAACTTTTCACATTGGAGTGACACAAAAACACATGTATTTCAATAAAACGCATTGCTAGTGAACACTCTTAAGAAAACCTGGCTTCACTCTGCCAGGAGTACATGCTAAATAGAAATCGCTTCTAAAATGCTGCGAGGCAAGCTGAAATGAGTAACTCTTAACCCCTTCGAGGCTAATGACGAGCTGGGCTCGTCATGGCGCTTACCTGTCGTGCGCGGATGACAAGGCCAGCTCGTCATCAGCCCCACCCTCGGGGGAAGCGCTGGCGCTCCCCCCGAGGGTCTGCGATCTTGGTTGTGTTGCTGGGGGCGGCAGCGGAAGAGCTTCCGCTGCCCCCCCCAACCCCCCGTGGGAATCCCTGATGACGTCAGCGCGCACAGCGCGCGCTGACATCATCAGGGATTCCCTGCGCTCGGGAAGCCATTTGCTTCCTGAGCGCCGTGCAGCAAGGTAGGTTTTTGGACTCCGGCGGGGGTTTGGGGCAGCGAAGAGGCATCAGGGGAGAGGAAAGAGATTTTACTTTCCCCTGATGTCTCTTTGCAGGGCATTTCTGCCTCACGATCGCGCACAGCGTCGCGATTGTGCGGCGGAAATGCCCCCACTAGCACCAGGGATTGTTTATTTAGCTTTTCGGAAGCGACCCCTTGGGCAAGGGTCGCTTCCAGGTGGGCAGCCAAATAATTTTCAATTTTCTGCCCCCCCTGGGGGCAAATCGGCCCGTTTTTTCGGCCGTTTTGCCCCCAGGCAGAAATTTCCCACTAGCACCAGGGTTGTTTTGTGAAGCCAAGATGGCGACGATGGCTTTTGTTTACGTTTTTCTGTCCCCCCCTGGGGGCAAATCGGCCCGTTTTTTTTGCCGTTTTGCCCCCAGGGGGGACAGAAAATGCCCACTAGCACCAGGGATTTTGTTTTTAGCTTTTAGGAAGCGACCCCTTGGGCAAGGGTCACTTCCAGGTGGCCTCATATTTAACTTTTTGTTTTTCTGCCCCCCCTGGGGGCAAATCGGCCTGTTTTTCGGCCGTTTTGCCCCCAGGGGGGGCAGAAATTTCCCACTAGCACCAGGGTTTTTTGTTGGGGCAATGTGTTTGTTTTGGGAAGCGACCCCTTGGGTAAGGGTCGCTTCCAGGTGGCCATGATGGTTTTTTTGTTTTTCTGTCCACCCTGGGGGCAAATCGGCCCATTTTTTTGCCGTTTTGCACCCAGCGGGGGGGGGGGGCAGAAAATGCTCACTAGCACCAGGGAATTAAAATTTTGTTTTTAGGTAGCGACCCCTTTGGCAAGGAGTATTGCTTGGCTGGCGGTGTGTGCGGAGTGGCGCTTGGCTTGCAGTGTGCGTGGAGTGGTGTTTGGCTGGCGGTGCGTGTGGAGTGGCGCTTGGCTGGATGTGCGTGCAGTGGTACTTGGCTGTCTGTGCACGGAGTGGTGTTTGGCTGGTGGTGTGTGTGGAGTGGTGTTTGGCTGGTGGTGTGTGTGGAGTCGTACTTGGCTGGATGTGTGCGTGGAGCGGTGTTTGGCTGGTGGTGAGTGGCGCTTGGCTTGCGGTGTGCGTGGAGTGGTGCTTGGCTGGCGGTGTGTGTGGAGTGGTACTTGGCTGTCGGTGTGCGCTGAGTGGTTTTTGGCTGGCGGTGTGCGTGGAGGGGTACTTGGCTATCTATGCACAGAGTGGTGCTTGGCTGGCAGTGTGTGTGGAGTGGTACTTGGCTGTCTGTGCACGGAGTGGTGTTTGGCTGGTGGTGTGTGGCGCTTGGCTTGCGGTGTGCGTGGAGTGGTGCTTGGCTGGCGGTGTGCGTGCAGTGGTACTTGGCTGTCTGTGCACGGAGTGGTGTTTGGCTGGTGGTGTGTGTGGAGTGGTGTTTGGCTGGCGGTGTGTGTGGAGTGGTACTTGGCTGGATGTGTGCGTGGAGCGGTGTTTGGCTGGTGGTGAGTGGCGCTTGGCTTGCGGTGTGCGTGGAGTGGTGTTTGGCTGGCGGTGTGCGTGGAGTGGTACTTGGCTATCTATGCACAGAGTGGTGCTTGGCTGGCAGTGTGTGTGGAGTGGTACTTGGCTGTCTGTGCACGGAGTGGTGTTTGGCTGGTGGTGTGTGGCGCTTGGCTTGCGGTGTGCGTGGAGTGGTGCTTGGCTGGCGGTGTGCGTGCAGTGGTACTTGGCTGTCTGTGCACGGAGTGGTGTTTGGCTGGTGGTGTGTGTGGAGTGGTGTTTGGCTGGCGGTGTGTGTGGAGTGGTACTTGGCTGGATGTGTGCGTGGAGCGGTGTTTGGCTGGTGGTGAGTGGCGCTTGGCTTGCGGTGTGCGTGGAGTGGTGTTTGGCTGGCGGTGTGTGTGGAGTGGCGCTTGGCTGGTGGTGTGTGTGGAGTGGTCATTTGCTGTCTGTGCATGGAGTGCTGCTTGGCTGGCGGTGTGTGTGGAGTGGCGCTTGGCTGGTGGTGTGCGTGGAGTGATACTTTGCTGTCTGTGCACGGAGTGGTGCTTGGCTGACGGTGTGTGTGGAGTGGCGCAAGGCTGGTGGTGTGCGAGGAGTGCTACTTTGCTGTCTGTGCACGGAGTGCTGCTTGTCTGGCGGTGTGTGTGGAGTGGCGCTTGGCTGGTGGTGTGTGTGGAGTGGTACTTGGTTGTCTGTGCACGGAGTGGTGTTTGGCTGGTGGTGTGTGTGGAGTGGTGTTTGGCTGGCGGTGTGTGTGGAGTGGTACTTGGCTGGATGTGTGCGTGGAGCGGTGTTTGGCTGGTGGTGAGTGGCGCTTGGCTTGCGGTGTGCGTGGAGTGGTGTTTGGCTGGCGGTGTGTGTGGAGTGGCGCTTGGCTGGTGGTGTGTGTGGAGTGGTCATTTGCTGTCTGTGCATGGAGTGCTGCTTGGCTGGCGGTGTGTGTGGAGTGGCGCTTGGCTGGTGGTGTGCGTGGAGTGATACTTTGCTGTCTGTGCACGGAGTGGTGCTTGGCTGACGGTGTGTGTGGAGTGGCGCAAGGCTGGTGGTGTGCGAGGAGTGCTACTTTGCTGTCTGTGCACGGAGTGCTGCTTGTCTGGCGGTGTGTGTGGAGTGGCGCTTGGCTGGTGGTGTGTGTGGAGTGGTACTTGGTTGTCTGTGCACGGAGTGGTGTTTGGCTGGTGGTGTGTGTGGAGTGGTGTTTGGCTGGCGGTGTGTGTGGAGTGGTACTTGGCTGGATGGTGTGCGTGGAGCGGTGTTTGGCTGGTGGTGAGTGGCGCTTGGCTTGCGGTGTGCGTGGAGTGGTGCTTGGCTGGCGGTGTGTGTGGAGTGGTACTTGGCTGTCGGTGTGCGCTGAGTGGTGTTTGGCTGGCAGTGTGCGTGGAGGGGTACTTGGCTATCTATGCACGCAGTGGTGCTTGGCTGGCGGTGTGTGTGGAGTGGCGCTTGGCTGGTGGTGTGTGTGGAGTGGTCATTTGCTGTCTGTGCACTCTACGCAGTCCATCTTTTTCTGTATTTGCTGTGTCAGATATGTGGGCGTGTGAAAGTGATGGGCCCTTGAATGGCGCTGGCGGTGTAAATGTTTTGTATGTGTCACACGTACAAAAGGTATATGAATGTCCTTACTGCCCCTGTGTGATGGGGGTACTGTTAGGAGCAAAAGACTGACTGGCACCAAAGGGGTCTGGCAGTAAAAAAAATTCAAAAAATTAACCAGTGTCTTGATGTTAAACCTCATCTAATCCCAATTGGTCTAAGCCCTATTTGGTGGCCCATCTTGCCGAATTTAAATTTGGGGGGCAAGTTTGTGTGTTGTTTTTTGAATTGTTATATTGTTTGTGAAATGTGGTAGTTATTTTTTTTTCTTCTCTATTTTTGTCTTGTTTCAGGCTTTTGCTGTTTGGATTGTTGTAGGTTGCGTGTCTGTTTGCAGCTTGTGTAGTTGCTTGTGCTTGGTAAGTGAATGTATTTTGTACTACTTTCCCTTGATGTTTGTCTTATTGAAAAAGGTTGTACTTCTACCAGTTTGTGTGGCTCTGTTTTTTTTTGTTTTCAGTATTAGTGCTTGATGTGCACTTTGTTTTCTAATCTGTCATTTCTTTTTTTCTTTCTAGTGGGATATCATTTCTTTTTGCTGTGTCTCAACAGAGTAGGTGCTGGTGAGTGTAGCTATATTTGGCTAGAGTGAAATTGTTTTGGATTGTATTTATCTGTTTGTGAAAGCCTTACCTTGTTTACTTCTTACTTTGCACAGTGTAGGTTGTTGTTCACTTGTGTGTGCAGTCTTCTTGCTTTTGAAGGATAATGGCTAGTCGCAGGATTACTGCTCAGCAGGTTCTTGGTTTGCTTTTTGAGTCTTCCTCTGACCATGGTTCAGAGTCTGAGTCCGATTTGGACTCCCAGGTGGGGGCAGAAGATTCAGGCAGTGAGTTTTCTCTTCGCATGGTATCATCATCGGAAGATGAATCTTCTTCTAGTGCTGATGAAGGGCCTATGTTAGAGGAGGACATTGTGATGCCGGTAGTTGGCCAAGAGGCATCTGTGCTGCTGCCTAGGGCCGCAAGGTTTCCTTTCTTTTTACGTCGGCAAGAGGTAAGTGGGCTGGAGCCTGCGCCCAAAAGGCTTCACATTGCTGTGGTGCGCAAAGAGGCATCTGGTGCTTTTCGTCTTCCTGCTGGTGTAGTGCAGCAAAAGGCATCTGTGGCTGTTAGGCTTCCCGGTGGTGTAGTGCAGCAAGTAGCATCTCAGGCTGCTGGGCTTCCCGTTGGTGTAGTGCATGAAGAGCCCTCTGGGGATGCTATGTCTTCTGTTGGTGTTGTGCAGCCTGAAGTGTCTGTGGCAGTTAGGCTTCCCATTGGTGTAGAGGGGCAAGAGGCATCTGGGTCTGCTTGGTTTCCCGGTGGTGTAGTGCAGCAAGAAGCATCTCAGGCTGCTGGGCTTCCCGTTGTTGTAGTGCAGGAAGAGCCCTCTGGGGATGCTATGTCTTCTGTTGATGTTGTGCAGCCAGAAGTATCTGTGGCTGTTAGGCCTCCCGTTGGTGAACAGCAGCAAGATGTTTCGGTGCTGCTGGCTGGGGCGGCTGCTCCCCCCGTTGATATGGATGGCCTCTGGGTTCCCCCTGGCATGGTGCAGCCGGCATTGCCAGAGTTCACTGGTGTTCCTGGGTGTAGAGTGAATACTGAGAATTTTCTGCCAATAAATTTTTTGGAGTTGTTTTTTGACAATGTGTTTTTGCAAGAGATTGTTGATCAAACCAATTTGTATGCCGAACAATATTTGAGGGCCAACAGTGCAAGCCTTAAGCCCCATTCTTGAGCAATCCGGTGGACTCCCACAAATGTTGAAGAGTTGAAAAAGTTTTTGGGATTAACTTTTTTGATGGGCTTGCTAAGGAAGCCATCAATTACTTCATATTGGTCCACTAGTCCCTTGATGGCAACAGCTATATTTCCAGCAATCATAAGTCGTGATCGGTATACGCTTCTTCTTCGGATGTTGCATTTTGTTGATAATAGTTTAGCGTTGTCACGCGATCACCCTGGTTGTGACCGTTTGTTTAAAATTCGACCTGTCCTGGATCACTTTGTTGATCGTTTTTCTGAGATCTTTGTCCCTGGTAAAGAAATTGCAGTGGATGAGTCTTTGCTGTTGTTCAAGGGCCGCTTGGTTTTTAGGCAATACATTCCTAGTAAGAGGGCACGCTATGGAATCAAACTGTATATGCTGTGTGACAGTGAGACTGGATATGTCTACAATTTCAAGGGTGTACACTGGTAAGGAGTCCAGCATTAACCCTCCTGGTTGTCCTTCTACTTTTGGAGTGACTGAGAAAATTGTGTGGGAACTAGGTAGAGGATTATTTTACAAAGGCCATCACTTATATGTAGATAACTTCTACACTGGTGTGCGGTTGTTCAAGGAGTTGGGCAAAGTGGGCACTGTTGCTTGTGGCACAATGCGCAGTAACCGTAAAGGTTTCCCAAAGGAACTTGTTTGCAAAAGGCTTGTGCGGGGACAGTCTATTGGTTTGCGATGTGGGGAGCTTCTAGCTGTGAAGTTTTCAGACAAGAGAGATGTGTACATGCTGACTACTATCCACAATGAAAGAACAGAACCTGTGCCTGTTTGGGGTCAGGGTGCTGAAGTGCGCAAACCTGTGTGCATTTTAGATTACAATAAGTTCATGGGAGGTGTTGACAGAGTAGATCAGAGGTTGGAACCTTATGCTGTTCTTCGAAAGGCTTATGTTTGGTACAAGAAGTTGGCTATCCATCTGTTCCACTTGGCAATTTTTAATGCTTTTGTTGTGTATCAGAAGTCTTGTCCTCAGAATAAGATGCCTTTTGTTAAGTTTCAGGAGTCTATAATAGGCAGGCTTGTACTTTTGGAGCAGGCAAGTGTTCCTAGATTTGGAGTGGTGGAGGAAGTGGCTAGATTGAAAGATCGCCACTTTCCTGAATCTATTCCTTCCACTCCCGCAAGAGACTTTCCGACTAGAAGATGCAGAGTCTGTTGGCGAAGAGGCGTGCGGAAGGAGTCTCGTTTATACTGTCCTGACTGTCCTTCTAAGCCTGCATTGTGTCTGTCAGCTTGTTTTAAATTGTACCACACGCAAAAGAAGTTTTGGGAGTTTTAATGAGCTCTAAATTGAATTGCCTGGTCTGCATCTGTAAGAAATTTTTAGTTTGTTTCAAGGATTGGCATTAGTGCAAAGTGTTTAGTTTTAAGAATTTGTGTTAGCTGTTTTGTAGGTATTTCCATTTGTTTAGTGTTTTTTTCAAAAAAAGAATTCTCAATGTGTTTATGGTGTGTGCCGGCTGGTGCTTGGCTGGCGGTGTGTATGGAGTTGCGCTTTGCTGGTGGTGTGCATGGAGTGGTACTTGGCTGTTGGTGCACGGAGTGGTGCTTGGCTGGCGGTGTGTGTGGAGTGGCTCTTGGTTGGTGGTGTTCGTGGAGTGGTACTTGGCTGTCTGTGCATGGAGTGGTGCTTGGCTGGTGGTGTGTGTGGAGTGGTGCTTGGCTGGTGGTGTGCTTGGAGTGGTGCTTGGCTGTCTGTGCATGGAGTTGGGTTTGGCTGGTGGAGTGTGTGGATTGGTGTATGGCTGGTGGTGTGTGTGGAGTGGTACTTGGCTGGATGGTGTGCGTGGAGTGGTGCTTAGCTGTTTGCATGGAGTGGTGCTTGGCTGGCGGTGTGTGTGGAGTGGCTCTTGGTTGGTGGTGTTCGTGGAGTGGTACTTGGCTGTCTGTGCATGGAGTGGTGTTTGGCTGGTGGTGTGTGTGGAGTGGTGCTTGGCTGGTGGTGTGCGTGGAGTGGTGCTTGGCTGTCTGTGCATGGAGTTGGGTTTGGCTGGTGGAGTGTGTGGTTTGGTGTATGGCTGGTGGTGTGTGTGGAGTGGTACTTGGCTGGATGGTTGCGTGGAGTGGTGCTTAGCTGTTTGCATGGAGTGGTGCTTGGCTGGCGGTGTGTGTGGAGTGGCGCTTGGCTGGTGGTGTGTGTGGAGTGGTACTTGGCTGGTGGTGTGTGTGGAGTGGATCTTGGCTGTCTGTGCACGGAGTTGTGCTTGGCTGTCGTTGTGTGCTGAGTGGGGTTTGGCTGGCGGTGTGCATGGTCTGGTGCTTGGATGGTGGTGTGGGTGGACTGGCGCTTGGCTGGCAGTGTGTGAGTAGTTACTTTCTGTTGGTCACTACACACACTGCTAGTTGAGTGACACTCCACGCAGTCCATCATTTTGTGTAGTTGCAGTGTCAGAAATGTGGGCGTGTGAAAGTGATGGGCCCTTGAATGGCGCTGTCTGCTGGTGTGAGTGTTGAAATGTGATGGGTCCGCGGCTGGCGGTGCGACTGTTTTGTATGTGTCACACGTACGAAAGGTGTATGAATGGCCTGTAAAGAGGTTGGTGCCTTGACGTGGCTTTACAGCTCACGAGCTGTGAGTCAGTGGTTCAGTTTATCATACTTTCAATTATACGCAGTGTATTTCATTTTTTTGAAATTACTTGCGAATACAATTGTATGTACTGAATCATCACTCACCCTCGTGCCAAATCCAACCAGAATGTGTGTGTGCTTGCGGATTAGATGGCTGTGCAGTAATGTTTGTCTTTTATCTCTTTCTGAAGTAGGGTGTACCTTGTCTCTTATTGTGATTGTTGTAGTGTGTTGCTGTTCTTTCTGGATGGTGTCAATGGTCTGGTTTGTATCTGGTATGAAAGGCGCGTGAATGGCCTGTAAAATGGTTGGTGCCTTGTCGTGGCTTTACAGCTCACGAGTTGCGAGTCACTGGTTCGGTTTTTATGCATTTATTTATTGACAGTGCATTTCATTTTTTGAAATATCTTGTTAATAAAATTTTATGTACTGAACCATCACTCGCCCTCATACCAAATCCAACCTGTATGTGTGTGTCTTTCAGGAATAGTTAGCCGTGCCTTGAATGTTTGACTTTTGAGTAACTCTGTTACGGTGAACATTATAGCTATAAATAACTTACTAAATTTAGTTATTATTGTTAAACCATGGAAGTATATGGTCATATCTTTCTGGTGAATTCTATTGTGGATTTTTATCCAGAATCTCCTGCAAACTTGAAATTGTCTGTCACAATTTCCTTGAATCACACGCTCTCAAATTGAAAACTTAATTCTCCACTGTACGATTTGGACCGTTTCCTGTTGCTGCCACTATGCCTACCCACGCAAGTGAGGTACCATTTTTATCGGGAGACCTGGGGGAACGCTGGGTGGGAGGAAATTTGTGTGAGCCCAGTGATGCCACGCTGTCCCATGCAAAAAAGTGTGAAAAAAACGATTTTTTTTTTAGCTAAAATTGAGGTTTGCAAGGGATTCTGGGTAAAGGAACGTTGGAGGATCCACGCAAGCCATACCTCCTTGGAAGCCCCCGGGTGTCTACTTTTCAGAAATGTATGGGTTTGGTAGGTTTCCCTAGATGGCCGTCTAGCACGGGGCCAAAAACCCAGGTAACCCCTCTTGCAAAAGCTGGTTGTATTGAATGTCAATACCGCCTGCTTTTGCAAGAGGGGTTACCTGGGTTTTTGGCCCTGTGCTAGACGGCCATCTAGGGAAACCTACCAAACCCATACATTTCTGAAAAGTAGACACCCGGGGGCTTCCAAGGAGGTATGGCTTGCGTGGATCCTCCAACGTTCCTTTACCCAGAATCCCTTGCAAACCTCAATTTTTGCTGGAAAAATCAGTTTTTTCACACTTTTTATGCGTGGGAAAGCGTGGCGTCACTGGGCTCACACAAATTTCCTCCCACCCAGCGTTCCCCCAGGTCTCCCGATAAAAATGGTACCTCACTTGCGTGGGTAGGCATAGTGGCTGCAACAGGAAACTGTCCAAATCGTACGGTGGAGAAATTACAATAACCAATAGCAACATTACCTTCTTTTTTGGGGGGTAGGATTGAGTTTTTGGACCGGGGCTCGGCGGGCATCTTTGGAAACTACCAAACCCAAACAGTTCTGAAAACTAGACACCCGGGGGAGTCCAGGGAGGTATGGCATGCGTGGGTCCCCCAATGTTTTCCTACCCAGAAATCCCTGCAAACCACAAATTTAGGTTAAAAAAACAGTTTTCCATACATTTTTGCGTGGGATCGCCGTGTCGGCACAAATGTCCTACCACCCTGCGTTCCCCTTGTTCTCCCGAGTAAAATGATACCTCACTTGTGTGGGTGGGCCAAAGGCCTGTGACTAAGGCAGGGTGGCTTAATTTGTTACACTGAAATACTACTTTTTTCAACATTCGTTTTTGGCCTGTTCTGCTTTGGGGCACCCACACAAGTGAGGTATCCTTTTACTCGGGAGAACAAGGGGAGCGCTGGGTGGTAGGACATTTTTGCCGGCACGGTGATTCCACGCAAAAAAGTTTGAAAAAGTGATTATTTTACCTAATTTTAAGGTTTGCAAGGTGTTCTGGGTAGGAAAACGTTCGGGGACCCACGCATGCCATACCTCCCTGGACTCCCCCGGGGGTCTACTTTTCAGAACTGTTTGGGTTTTGTACTTTCCAAAGAATACCACTGAGCCCCGGGCCAAAAACTCAGGTGCCCCCCCCCCCAAAATCAAGGTTGTTTTGCAATTTGGTATTGTAAATTCACCACCGTACAATTTGAACCATTTCCTTTCGCAGCCACTATGCCTACCCACGCAAGTGAGGTACCATTTTTATCGGGAGACCTGGGGGAACGCTGGGTGGGTGGAAATTTCTAGATCCACGCAGATTCCGGAACTTTCCACCACAGAAATGTGAGGAAAATGCGTTTTTTTTTCCAATTTCTTAGCTTTGCAAGGGATTCTGGGTAAGAGAACCTGGGGGTAGGCAGTCGAGTGACCCCATCCTGAATTCCCCTGGGTGTCTACTTTTCCAAAATATATAGGTTTGCTAGGTTTCCCTAGGTGCCGGCAGAGCTAGGGTTCAAAAACAAAAGGTAGTCTCTTTGCCCCAAAAGTGCACAATTTCACTGAAAAATTGAGTTGTGACCACGTTGCGTTTTGCACTGTTTCCTGTCGCAGCCACTATGCCTACCCACGCAAATGAGATACCATTTTTCTCGGGAGACCTGGGGGAACGCTGGGTGGGTGGAAATTTGTTGATCCACGCAGATTCCGGAACTTTCCACCACAGAAATGTGAGGAAAATGCTTTTTTTTTTCCAATTTCTTAGCTTTGCAAGGGATTCTGGGTAGGAGAACCTGGGGGTAGGCAGTCGAGTGACCCCATCCTGAATTCCCCTGGGTGTCTACTTTTCAAAAATATATAGGTTTGCTAGGTTTCCCTAGGTGCCGGCAGAGCTAGGGTTCAAAAACAAAAGGTAGTCTCTTTGCCCCAAAAGTGCACAATTTCACTGAAAAATTGAGTTGTGACCACGTTGCGTTTTGCACTGTTTCCTGTCGCAGCCACTATGCCTACCCACGCAAATGAGATACCATTTTTCTCGGGAGACCTGGGGGAACGTTGGGTGGGTGGAAATTTGTTGATCCACGCAGATTCTGGAACTTTCCACCACAGAAATGTGAGGAAAATGCATTTTTTTTTCCAATTTCTTAGGTTTGCAAGGGATTCTGGGTAAGAGAACCTGGGGGTAGGCAGTCGAATGACCCCATCCTGAATTCCCCTAGGTGTCTACTTTTCAAAAATATATAGGTTTGCTAGGTTTCCCTAGGTGCCGGCAGAGCTAGGGTTCAAAAACAAAAGGTAGTCTCTTTGCCCCAAAAGTGCACAATTTCACTGAAAAATTGAGTTGTGACCACGTTGCATTTTGCACTGTTTCCTGTCACAGCCACTATGCCTACCCACGCAAATGAGATACCATTTTTCTTGGGAGACCTGGGGGAACGCTGGGTGGGTGGAAATTTGTTGATCCACGCAGATTCCGGAACTTTCCACCACAGAAATGTGAGGAAAATGTGGTTTTTTTTCCAATTTCTTAGCTTTGCTAGGGATTCTGGGTAAGAGAATCTGGGGGTAGGCAGTCGAGTGACCCCATCCTGAATTCCCCTGGGTGTCTACTTTTAAAAAATATATTGGTTTGCTAGGTTTCCCTAGGTGCCGGCAGAGCTAGGGTTCAAAAACAAAAGGTAGTCTCTTTGCCCCAAAAGTGCACAGTTTCACTGAAAAATTGAGTTGTGACCACGTTGCGTTTTGCACTGTTTCCTGTCGCAGCCACTATGCCTACCCACGCAAATGAGATACCATTTTTCTCGGGAGACCTGGGGGAATGCTGGGTGGGTGGAAATTTGTTGATCCACGCAGATTCCGGAACTTTCCACCACAGAAATGTGAGGAAAATGTGTTTTTTTTGTCAAATTCTTAGCTTTGCAAGGGATTCTGGGTAACAAAACCTGAGGGTAGGCAGGCGAGTCACCCCATCCTGTATTTCCCTGGGTGTCTACTTTTCAAAAATGTATAGGTTTGCTGGGTTTCCCTAGGTGCTGGCAGAGCAAGGCTCAAAAACAAAAGGTAGTCTCTTTGTCCAAAAAGCGCAAGATTTCACCGTGAAATTGAGGTGCAACGACGTTGCGTTTTGCGCTGTTTCATGTCACAGCCACTATGCCTAACAACGCAAGTGACGTACCATTTTTTTCGGGGGACATGGGGGAACGCTGGGTAGGTAGAAATTTGTTGATCCACGCAGATTCCAGAACTTTCCACCACAAAAATGTGTTTTTTTGTCATATTTTTAGCTTTGCAAGGGATTCTGGGTAATAAAACCTGGGGGTAGGCAGACGAGTCACCCCATCCTGAATTCCCCTGGGTGTCTAGTTTTCAAAAATGTATAGGTTTGCTAGGTTTCCCTAGGTGCTGGCAGAGCTAGGACTCAAAAACAAAAGGTAGTCTCTTTGTCCAAAAAGCACAAGATTGCACTGGGAAATTGAGGTGCAACCACGTTGCGTTTTGCGCTGTTTCGTGTTGCAGCCACTATGCCTACCCACGCAAGTGAGGTACCATTTTTCTCGGGAGACCTGGGGGAACGCTGGGTGAGTAGAAATTTGTTGATCCACGCAGATTCCAAAACTTTCCACCACAGAAATGTGAGGAAAATGTGTTTTTTTTGTCAAATTCTTAGCTTTGCAAGGGATTCTGGGTAAGAGAACCTGAGGGTAGGCAGAAGAGTCACCCCAGCCTGAATTCCCCTGGGTGTCTACTTTTCAAAAATGTATAGGTTTGCTAGGTTTCCTTAGGTGCTGGCAGAGCTAGGGCGCAAAAACAAAAGGTAGTCTTTTTGTCCAAAAAGTGCAAGATTTTACTGGGAAATTGAGGTGCGACCATGTTGTTTTTTGCGCTGTTTCATGTCGCAGCCATTATGCCTACCCACGCAAGTGAGGTACCATTTTTTTCGGGAGACCTGGGGGAACGCTGGGTGGGTGGAAATTTCTAGATCCACGCAGATTCCAGAACTTTCCACCACTGAAATGTGAGGAAATTGTGTTTATTTTGTCAAAATCCTAGCTTTGCAAGGTATTCTGGGTAACAAAACCTGGGGGTAGGCAGACGATTCACCCCATCCTAAATTCCCCTGGGTGTCTACTTTTCAAAAATGTATAGGTTTGCTAGGTTTCCCTAGGTGCTAGCAGAGCTAGGGCTCAAAAACAAAAGGTAGTCTCTTTGTCCAAAGAGCGCAAGATTTCACTGGGAAATTGAGGTGCGACCACGTTGCGTTTTGCGCTGTTTTGTGTTGCAGCCACTATGCCTACCCACGCAAGTGAGGTACCATTGTTTTCGGGAGACCTGGGGGAACACTGGGTGGGTGGAAATTTGTTGATCCAAGAAGATTCCAGAACTTTCCTCCACAGAAATGTGAGGAAAATGTGTTTTTTTGTCAAATTCTTAGGTTTGCAAGGGATTCTGGGTAACAAGACCTGGTGGTAGGCAGTCAAGTCACCCCATCCTGAATTCCCCTGGGTGTCTACTTTTCAAAAATGTATAGGTTTGCTAGGTTTCCCTAGGTGCCGGCAGAGCTAGGGTGCAAAAACTAAAGGTAGGCACTTTGCTAAAAAAGGGTCAATTTGTAACTGCAAAATTTAGGTGTCACCACTTTGCATTTTGCGCCGTTTCCTGTCGCAGGCACAAGGCCGACCCACACAAGTAAGGTACCGTTTTTATCGGGAGACTTGGGGTAATTCAGATTTGTAAATCAACTGTTATTACCAATTGAGCTTTTGCGCATTTCTCCCTTTCAATGAAAGACATTGTGTAAAAAAAAAATAATTTTGAAAAATGACCAATAATTCTCATGCTGGTATGAGTATTCCCAATTTTGAAAATTAGCAATAATATACTGTTTCTGAACTCTATATTTTGTACCCAATTCAGAAATACATAGGTGTCTTTCATACAGATTTTTCCATGTATACATTTTCCAAGACAAAGTGCTCTATACCCAGTAAATGAAAAAATACCATTGCAAGTTGCTGCTCAGTTTTTGGATCTGGGTTCGTCGGGTTCTTGGTGAAACTACAAGTCCTATATATCCCCACAACTAGGAAGGTCTAACGGATGTAACGGTATATTGCTTCCCAAGAGCTGTCAAAACTAGAAAAAGTTATAGGTGAAAACGTTGAGACAAAAGGCTGTTTTTTTCAACAAATTTTCAATTATTCCAATATTTATTTGTTAGTTTCTATAAAGAAACCTTCATGGATTTAGACAAATGACCCCTTTCTGAATTCAGAATTTTGTCTACTTTTTGAAAATGTACAGCTTTCTAGGATCCATTATTGCTTTCAAACTCATTTCTACCATTAACTGGAAGGAGGTGGAAAGCTCTAAAAATAGCAAAAATAGGCTATGTCCCAGAAAAATGACAAAACTGTGTGAAAAATGTCGGTTCTCTGACAAAAGACTGTCATTTCCTAAAAGCTGAGAAAATGGAGATTTCAGCCCCACAAACCCTTTTTTGATAACATTTTCAGGGAAAAACCCAGAGGCTTTCATTTGCAGCCCGTTTTTCCCATTTTTCTGAAAAAAACAAAAACATCACTATATTTTGGTTAATTTCTGGGACCCCTCCAAGGTAATCCCCAAACCCTGGGCGCCTTTAGAATCCACATGATGTTGGAAGAAAAGGACGCAAATTTGGCGTGGATACCTTATGTGGTCAAAAAGTTACAAGGGCCTAAGCGCGCACTACCCCAAATCGCCAAAAAAGGGCTTAGCACAGGAGGGGAAAAAGCCTAGCAGCGAAGGGGTTAAAAAATGCATAATGAAAAACTGCTAGAGATCCAAAGACATGGAGTACATTTGTTATGAAATCATAGTGCCTAGAATCAAGCCTTTCTGATGAGAACTATAAGGCAAGCTGGAGTGAGGATCCATTAAAAATCACATTTTAATCAGCTAGAGACTCAGAACGACACAGAATAGATTCTATGAAAATATAGAGAACTTGAAACAAGCATTCCTGAAGAGAATAATTCATGCAGGTTAAACAATTTAGAGAGACCCAGAAAGCGAGGGGCCAGGATTACTCTTGACTGCAATGCTAGTAATGCACATGTTAAGTTAGGAGGAACAACGTTATTGCTTAGCAATTGCAATAATGGTTTAAAATAGGGGCAACGCAGAGGAGAGAGAAAAAGATAATTTTAAAGTGCCAGAAACAATTAGAGCTTCAGCCAAAGATGCTTAGATAGAGTGCTGAAGGAGACCACACAGGCGTCAGTGACCCAAGGGGTCACTGCAGGGAGGTAGTCTGTTGAATGGACTGACGAGCAGATCTTTATAATCTTTCAATGATGAACCATTGACCACAAATGACGACATTATCAGGTGTCTTTGACCTATAGGACATGACACATTTTGGTCACGTCTGGAAAATATTTAAGAAAACAGAAGTGCCACCCACGCTACAAAAGTTTTCTCAAAAGGTCACAGGATGTTTGACCATGAATCATAATGAAATTGCACATCTATTGACCAGGATTTGCGTCACTTAAGGGAAACTTTTATAAGAAAGAGGAACGTTTAGGAAGATATTGTTTGCATGTCTTAGTTACACTAAAGCTAGCAACAGATACAATAATATGAAAGATGGCAGATGGCAAGTGGCCCCAACCATCAGGTATTGTGTGATGTCTCTTTTAGCTCGGGAAGTTCCCTGTTCTTGCGGTATTGCTATTCTTGCGGTATCTACGTGGGTGTAAGAGAAGAGGTGCAGATCGAGGAAGTGGGGGCTCTGGGGGAGCTTAGCCTCACTGAGAAGATTTGTATGAGAGAGACACTTTGGGACCTATTCATAGAAAAAGAACGGCTGGGACAATTGGGACAATTTAACAGATTCCTTTTATACTAGCTGGTGGGGGCTTATCTGGATCTCATGCCTCAAGGGTGGGCAGAATTGGCCTGGGTTAAAAAATAGACTCTGCTTCACTATGGTTACCCCAACTTTTTGCTGCTGTTTCACTGTTTCTCGACTTTAGTCTGGATGGGGCCCTGCTAACCATCTAAATTAATTGCATGTACATTAGGTACACTCAGATTGGTTACTGGGTTACCCTTGTGAGTCCCTAATATGGTACCTTAGGTACTAAGGGCATAGGTACTACCAGGGACTGAAGCATGTGTTATGCCACCCCTGGGTAGTCCAAAATGGCACCACAGGTCTGCTACTACAGCCTGGGTAAGGTGGTGCCTGCAATCCATATAAGTCACTCCTATGTCGGACATATCAATCCTGAATGCAGAGTGCTTGCTTTTGTTTGAGAGGGTGCCCATGCATTAGCTGGGCCCTCTGCAGCTTTCGGAGCATATTCTCTGAGGCTGTTCTGTGATGCAGCCAGACCACATACTATTATGTATATTATAACCACTCGGTAAATGCTAACTTTGGAATGGCTGCATGGAAACATGTTGTAATTGATAATCCTACCCCCCACCAATCCTTGCGACAGGGGTATAATTCTACCCTTCTAGAGGTAGAAACATGTACACACTAACCTAACCAGTAATAGTGTAAAAGAACCCTAGCATCACAAAATGGATGCTGCAGCCACGGGCATGGGTCTGACCTCCTGCTGCTGGATATAACTCTGGCAGGGGAGGCCTGGACAATAGGTTTCCTGTCACAGGGAGGTGTAACCACCTCCCAGACAGGCTTTAGTGTATTGGGGCTGGGTGGGTGCATTCAGCGAATGCTTTTCAGACAATGCTGGGGGCACACTTGGTGTCCCTGTGCATACCCCAGTTGAAACAGGTTGCAGGGGCGCTCAGCCCCTGTTCTGGTGCGTAAGTGTACAAAGGGAAAGGGGTGTAGCCACCCCCTACCTGGATCTTCCATAGGTGGGTCCCCAGAGTATGTCCAACCCCTTTCTTTAGTAATAGTATGGGAGCCCAGTCCTTAGGACTTTAGATTATACCTGGACAAAACTCTGCAACATATATCCTGGAACTTCAACATTCTACACAAGTAGAAGACAGAAGAATCTCCCTTGGGTCAAAGAGTGACTCCCCGTTCAAACAGACACCAAAGAAGCATCTTGCTGGTTTGTATTTTCGAAGCTCCCGTCGGACTCCGAAGTATTTGTGACTCAGGACATGGACTTCCAGACTTCTCAGTGGCCGACACAAGATCCCAGCAAAGCTGAGACCTGCGGCCCTCACGAGTTAAGTGGGACTGGAACTCCTCAACACTGTGCACATTTGCTAGTGCATCTACTTCCCAACCTTTCCCGAAGTTGTGCTTTGGGCTACTTGCAGTACAAACCCCAAGCATTATCTGCACCAAAGGTTGTGGGCCTACACTCCACAAGTGTTCCGTGAGCCTGCTTCTAGCATTTCTGCTTGATGCCCCTTTGCGATCCCTGCTCCGTCAACTGGTAGGAGCCACAAAGGTAACTCGTCCTTTTCTTGGTCTTCCCTCATTGCTACAGATATGCCCTGACTCCCCACCAAGGGGTGAGTCCATCAGACCTTGCTCGTCTGCACCGAAGCCAATCTTTGCTTTCTGCGTGGGTTGCTGTTGCTAATACTTGTTGGGTCCAATCCGGAAACTGATACCGCAGTACTCGACATCCTTCAATGGACAGCTTGAACCCAGTGCCTGGTCCTCGTCAACGCCTCCTTGTCCTCGTGGCTGAAGAGTCAAGCTTCACCTTCTTCACCTGAAATCACCCGACATCGGTGGACATCCACTTATCGCCTTCCTGGTCACTGGCAAGTGACCCAGACTCTGTCCCCCCTGCTTTCGGGTTCTTCATATCTCCGATCCAACTGGACACTTTCCACTTGGTCGCCAGCAGCACTTTGCAGCAGCTCGCCATTGAAATCGACGACGAAACCCGAAACGAAAAGACACCTATGGACCTGCCTTCCCTGGATGAGGTAACTAGAGTACTCCGGTGCTCCCGTGGGTATTGACTATAGAACTGCCTAGTTCTAAAGGGGCTTGCTCCAAGTCCTCTTCTAAGTGTCCTTAGTCTTTACATTTCCAACAGCGACTTTCCCAATAGAAGTTAATGGTGATTTGCGGCTGTGTTTAGACACTGCACGCGTCCCCCGTGGGTCCCCTGTGTCACTACCTTGTGTGGTTCCTGGTGGCCCCAGCGGTTCTAAAGGATGTAGGCCTCATATCTATGTCAGTCATGGTTCTTATACCACTTTTTTAATATATGGTTTGGTACGCCCCTAGGGCTCAACGTATATTGTGCTAATTTACTGTGTGTTAATTAAGTTTACTGAATGTACTTTTGCCTCAAGCCTCATAAAGACACTAGCGGGATGTGTTTAGAATAAATACATAGATTTTATATATATACCTGGTGTGGTTCTCCTTTCATAATGGCTGGTTTACATTCTTCCAAGACTTAGCCCAAAGACAGCTACCACTAGGATAACTTGCTATAAAGGTTGTCTTAAACCTACCATCAATAAGGGTCGTTTGGACTGGTGTAAGGTGCCCACTAGAATAGTGGACATCATATGCCAGGCCAACTTCTCACATCCACTATACACATAAATGCTTTGTGTATTAACCTGACTCCACCCAAAATCTATGAGAACCAATTTTGTAATGCACTCAGAGAAAGGTCAAGAGGATGAAATATCAAATGCTACTAAAAGGTGATTGTCAGCTGAGTGTTAAGGAGGGGATATTACAGTCACACAAATAATATGTTTTACTCAACTTTGTACTTTTGTTTTGTTCTCGCTCATTTTCATTTGGGTGCCTGCCCCCAACAGCGGACCACAGGAATTTCCTTCAAACCTCCCTATCTCAAACTTTCTTTTGCTCGCTGCACATTTAGACTCAGGATATTTTGAGGCTGAGATGATGTATCATGAATAATGCCATCCATTCCTGCAAAAACCTCCGAACATTCACTGGTTGGTGGCTATGTCATTTTATATCTTCTCGTCAGGCAGTTACACACTGAAGGATCTGTGAATATGGAAGATTAGTTTAGACCTGATTGTAAAGGACGTACTCCCTTCTATGCCTGTGTAAAACTAGATAAGCCTTAATAGAAGACGGAAGTCCTTTAAGCCGTAAACAGCAAAGCCCCACATACAACTGCTTTTTATGAAGAGTACACAGGCCAGGAAATTGGCCTACTGAACAGCTTATTTAACTCATTCCCAGGTGACACGGGAGTCACGCATACCTTGAACGAGACTTAGATCATGCTTATATCTAGACCTGGGAGTGATACAGTGGAATGTAAGTTGTGCAGAGACTCTTTGCATTGCCAGACCCTGGTAGAAAGACCCTTCACAGGAACAGAAACTCCAGAACCATGACCACCATAGGCCAGCAAGACAGACAGGACCCAAAAGTGACACACACAATGACACTGCAGTGAAAGATGCAGGACGCCCGAATACAGCAACACCGCTCGCTGGACAACCAACAGCAAGAGAGCAGAATCCACCCCAGAACCAACTACCGAAGGGAAAGATGGTAACACAACCATCTGGGAAAGGCAGACAACAGAGGGGACCATGGGCCAAAGCCCAGGACTTGGACGTAACACAATACAGTCCAGCAAGACCCGCAAGAATGGAAGGGAGAGCAGACAGGATCCCAGCTTCCCAATCCGACCCGCAGACAAGATGGCCACCAAAAACACCACCCTCAAGGTGAGGAACCTGATGGCCTTTGACCCAGAGGCCCAAAGGGACCCCCCGGAAGGACCAGCAACAGCAATGAAAGAACCCAGGAGGGAGCAAGAAAAATAGCCCCTGAATGCAGCAGGAAACGACCCCAAAGCCGCCCAGGCCAACATAGGATCCTAAACCTACCTAGAGAGGACAGCTGAATCCTGCAAGGCCTCCCACGGAGCCCAAGAGTAAAAAGGGCCAGGCCCAAGGTAAAGCAGACAGAAAGGGAAGCCAACACCCACATGGGGCCACAAAAACAGAGCAAAACTGTTAGAAACACATCCTCGAGAAAAGGACCCCCAATGGCGAAAATAAGACAGAAGAGGAGTCAGGTGTTGAGAGCCCAGAGGCAACGCCACCACCTACAGGGAGCAACCCTGAGACATCAGGTTCAACAATACAAAAGCCAGGCCCAAGGATAAAGATAACACAGAACCCCCACAGGAAACTGAGGGCCCCACAAAGGGAAGGGAAGATCCAGGAATGCATAGCCCACCAGCCCTTTCCAGGCCAATCATGCACAGAATATAAGCAAACAAAGCAAAACGGTGGAAAAGTGTAAAGCAGATTGTACCATCCAATGGAATGATAGCTCATCCAGCCGCCACACCCCAGAGGAGAGCTTATAAGCAAAGCAAGGGAACAGTGAACTCGAAAGCAAACAGAGCCACCGACGGGAAGCCAAATTGTGCCTGCAACAGATGGGATACTGCCTCCCTCAGGGAGATGCAGTCCACAGGAGGAAGATCCAGCACAAGCAAAAAACTGCTACTCAGGACTCCAACCCCGGCAGAAAAACTGCTCAGAGTGACAACACAATCACCCCTGCCCAGGACAGAACAACCTGTGCAAGGAACCAAAAAGAGTGAACCCAGCAACCCCCCCCCAGGTGAATCAGGCACCCCAACGCCACCTAAAAGTATGTCTGGACTAAAAATAGTATGTCCCTGTAGCCGGGGCATAGGCCAGACAAGCCAAAGGAATAGCCACCATCACCCGGAAGTCAAGAGAGCAACCAGCCTGTAGGCCATCAAACTGACCCTGCACAGACCGGGCATCCAATGTCGCCCCCAGACCCAAAAGCAGGACAATTTCTCAACCACCCAGGAATAGGACACCAGCAACAGAAGACCACAGGAGAGAGTAGACACCACCAACCATCAACCCAGACCTGACCGAATATGTGGAGACACATCCACCAGCAGAAGCGAATACGTGGCACATGGAGCCCCCCCCTCCCCGGGATAAGAAATGGCACACCTAACAGGAACTGAAGAAGACAAGCCCAGGAAAGCACACTGACAGCTACAGTCAACAACTTCAGCACCACAGACGTACTGGGGTGGTTCTGAGGCCAGGATACAATCAATGTTCCCTGCAAAAGGTCTCCCTCCACCCTGCCAGAAAGAACAAGATCCCCATGGCTATGTACAGGGGACCTCTGATGAACACCAAGACCTGGGAAAGGAACCAGGCGGGACAACATGTGGACGAAGCGGAATCCAAGATTTTCCAGGACACTTCCCAAACTCTTGGATGTTAGGAGTCCCCACAGAGAAAAAAGAGGCAGAAAACAGCCGGTCAACAAGTTACGGGAAGACGCGTAACCCTCCCCATTGGAGGACATCGACCAAGGGGGCCAACATCAACATGAAGACCCATGGGGCAGAAGACAAACCAAAGGGGAGCACCCGTAAACAGAAGAGCATGTCCCACTCACAAAAACCGTAGATAACACAGAAACGAAGGGGGTATTTGCACATGGATCTAAGATATAAGGGAGCCAACCCAACCCCCTGAACTAGGAAAGGGCCAAAACCCTGCAAGAGAGAAACCAAATCACCCTCTGGAAAATAGAAACAGGACGAAAGTCCCCAGAAACCAAACTCACCTGAAAAAGGATGGTGGAAACTCCTAGATCACACAGCCAAACCGAAACAGTACAAACGGCCCGCTTGGGAAAAACCTGAATGCCTGCCAACAGTGCCCCCAAATGTGTCAAGGCTCAAGGCAGGGGACTGTGGATCGGAGCTCCCAGAAGGAGGGAAGAAGAAACAACCAGGATCCGACTCGCATAAGAGGCACAGCCCAGGGAGCAGGGACTGAGGCCACCAGGTTGCGAAGACACCAAAGGAAAAGGGAAAGCCCCTCATAGGAGAAGAAGCAGAAGCCAAAGTCCTCTGGGATCAAAGAATTGACCTTGGGAGGACAAACCGGTGCCAACAGTCTCCTGTCTTCAACAGAAAAGAACACCAAATCCTCCAGGGAGGAACCCAATGCAGAAAATAGGGACCAATGCAATGTAGGGACAAATATACCAAACAAACATGCTGATGATACAACAAATCACAGGGCAAGTGACCAGCGAGGGACATGAAAATACAGAAGTGCAGAAAGTGAAACCCATTATGGAGAGAACTAGGGACAAATATGCCTGTGCGGTCTATAGAAGAGCTGACACCCTCCCATTAAATGTTTGTGCAGCGGACCTGAAGAGAGAAGGTAAACGCCCGTCCAAAAATCGAAGAAGGGCAGGAACACAGTACCTGACGTGAGCAGCACACCTAAAGCATTGGATGTGACCACAAAAGGTCGCAGGCCATGTGCCACACATACCAAGCAGTCGAAAAGATACCAATACCGCACAGAGGGTGTCCACTGATCCACAAACAGAAAGAAGGAAGAGATCCCTCAGAAACATGTGGAAAGAAGAAACCCAACCCCCCACTTCCTGGTGCAAGTCAAATGAACAAAATGAACAAAAACAAATCAATTTGGGGAAGTTAATAAAACAGCCGAGGCACGTAGAAGGACCCTGCACAGGTCAGTCCACAATAGGAGACAATTCAAGCATCTACAGCTAGTCACAAGGGACCCCAGGTGAGACCTACCCAATTAAAAAAACAGTAGGCAGGCCAATATGTGAAAACCTGCACTGTGCCAATGTAATGTCCCCATACATACTGTAAATGGAGCAACCTCCAAAAAACGGAGGGAGCCAGACCGCACAATGACAGGCATACAAAGGGGCTACAGAACAGGTGAGCCTGCCAGCATAGGGCTGAAGAATACGTCAGAGACCCAACACTGCCATAGCCCACTAGCATGGGCGTCTGCAGTAATGTTTCTGGGGGGGCAAAATTGTAACTTTTTCACCATCCCCCGATATGATTGAGCACGAGATTTAAATACATTTAAAAAAATCTAATAAGATAAAGAGCTTAAATAAACAAAGAAACCCATAGGGGGAAGAGAAAAATCTTGAGAGGCGCCACAGCAGACGACCTGGAAACTACAATGAAACAGAGGGAAAAATTAAAAATGGCCGCAAATACACTAAAAAATTCTAAATCAGGTTGAAGTGGTTCTAGAGAGATCCACAACATCAAACCTTTCAATGATGATACAGTGGACCATTGTGTCAAATTCAAGAGCTAGTAAGATCAGCCTCGCTAAGCCACATCGTCTAAAACAATATTAATGAAGCAACTCATTAAGTACCAAAGCCATGACTCATTCCATCTATCTACTTGGACAGAACCTCACGTGGAGTGTCCAGAGCATCGGATTTTTCAAGATGGTTGGTAAGTTGTATAGACAATATTTGCTTTGTCTTTTGTTCCAAAGTGGGTAACAGCACCAGAGTTATAAACATCCAAACCATCTTTTGAAGGCAGAGGGCTAACAACACTGGATTTCCAAACTTTGGGGACATGTCCAGCTATGAACAATGCCTTTCATATTATTGGCAATTTCCTAGACACTGGCAGTAGAAGTTCCTTGTAATATTCTCACACAGCACGAGTCATTGGTAAAGCCAAGTTTCCACATGGAAAGAAGAATGCCTACCTCCTCTTTAGAGTCTGTGGAAAAGCAAGAGAGGGAGATATCAGTGCAGAAGTAAAGGCCAGGTGCGGGAAAACTGAAACAAGGAAAGCAGGGGACAGATAAATGGGTAGGTTTTAGGTGTACTCTGCAAGTCATTGAACATGGAAGTGACCGGGCTACATGTCCTCCAATGCACATCTCTTTAGAACAGAGGCCGAGACCAAAAGACAAACAATAGGGATAGAAGAATGGAGTTCATGGGTTTGGTGAGATGGCGTTCTGAGAGACTTGGGACTTGGGAGTTACATTCAGCTAGGCAGGGGGCAAGAAAATGGAGGACGAGCTTGATGCCGTATTTTACGTTATTCAGGGGCCTTGCCCATTCTAGGGAAGAAACCTTGTTTTGAGGTCACTTAATAAAAAGGTGATGTGGTGAGAGTAAAAATGTACTGTAGATGGAACAGGGAAGAAGTGGGAGTTATGAGGTAGCCCCAGCTCTTTTTGGTGTCGTAAAGCAAGGACACAGATGCCCAGGGCTAACAGATACATTTAAGAGAAAAGTAATCTGCTAAAAAGGAAGATTTAGTGGCTGGTACAGAACTGAGTGATGGATAAGACCCATAGTGGACAAGTCTTGTGTGAGGTTAAGAGCATTAAGCAGGAAAAGGGAGTTACTAACCAGCCTGCATGAGCTATAATTTGCTGCACACTGCTGAGTGCTATAGTATTATTGCAAGCCAGAACGATTAGATAGAAGTTGGCATTGCTATCTAATGCCCTGGTTAGCCACATTTCAGTCCTCCTTACTTTACATGTATATTGGAGATTGTATACTGCTTGGGCTGTGTTTTGTCTCTGAGCTCTAGCTGCAGATTCTCAATGATGCACAGAAGTGTGCGACAGACTAGAAGTTGTTAAGACAGCATTGTAGGTCAGAAGGAGGCACTATCTTTTACATACAGAACAGTTTCCATTGAAATGGCAACAAAATACCAAGATGCAGTTTTACTGATAAAACTATATAGCGAAAAAACAATAATGTGTGGAAAGGTTGTTTCAGAAAATATGTATCATTTTAACATCACCAAGTAAAATTGTCTTGATTGTTTTGAACCTATTAAAACTCTGTTTCCAGCACACCTCTGAATTACAAACAAGTGGTCCATTTGTGGTTTCCTCACTACTGATATGTTTTGAAACATTTGCACCATTTATTTGCAGGTATTTAACAGTTGTTCTGTGTCACAAAAAAAACTGACAGCTTACAGACTTTGGATTCACACGCTCATTACAACCACATACAAGACTGTCAAGTTGTCTACTATACTATTCTGTCTTTGACCGCAAAGTTAGAGAGCGGCGGTCAAGTAGGCGTTACAAGGGTGAGGCATAGGTGTTCCCATGCATTGCAATGTAAATTTATATTTATAAAGACTGGTTTATGCCAAAATGGTTTGCCTCTCTGAGGTAGGTGTAATGAGAAGAAATATCTTTATTCTTCCTCGTTACTTCCTCTTTGCATGTGCACTTTATTCTGCAGCACACAGGCAAAGAGGAAATAGCCGCAAAGGATAGCTTGACGACAATCTTTTGGCACTAGGCAGCCTCAAGGGCCGCAGTACTAGGAGAGAGCAGAACTGCACCATATTTTTGAAAATAGGGTGCTACTGTGCTCTTTCCATTCAGGCAACACAGCGCGGAACTTCACCTGCTGAGTTGTGTTGCAGTAGTACCAGCTATGTGGAAAAATGCCATGATTCTCCCCTTCCTAAAGAAAGCAATTGCTGATCCAGAAGTTCCTATCTAACTTTTGTCTGATCTCATTGCTCCCTGCTTTCTCCAACATTTTGGAAAAACATATCAACCTTCAGCTGATGCAATTTGTAGACTCCCAAAACATCCTATACTTCTCTCAATGTGGATTTAGAGGGGGCTTCTCTACCGAATCCACGCTCCTGGGAGTCAATGAAACCATTCGCCAACGGCTTGATATGGGAGATACTGTGGCACTCATATTACTTGACTTGAGTGACACTTTCGACACTGTGTCCCACATAACCCTTCTACAAGTTTTACATTCTAGGGGTATTATCAGATCAGTACTCAAAATGGCTGGCGAACTTTTTGTCAAGCCGGACCTATTAGGTCTTTTCCTTGACGGCAAGCTTTAAGCCCCATCTTTCCCCTTATGGAGTACCTCAGGGCTCTATACTTAGCCCTCTACTTTTCAACATCTATGTCAGCCCCCTGGCGACTATAGCGGAAGAGGTTGGCTAACTATCTATACTACTGGTGTAAAGAGAGAACAGAAACCTTTTGGCAAGGTAAACACAGGAACCACAGCGCCAATCCACACACCCAATACATTGTTGGAATCCTCAGGGTGTGTAGATGGACATAGGCGACATAAAATAAAAAAAAAACGTAAATTAAAAAATAAAAAGTAGTCCCCTAAAACTAGCGCCGGACGCGACGTAGGGCTGACCGCGACCTCGACGTAATGACGACATGCGGGGAGGAGCGGTGACGTGCGGCGAGGAGTGGCGGTAAAGTCCGAAGCGGGCGGCTCAGGTAAGGCAAAGGCAGGCGGGAGGCGTGAGGCGTGAGGTGGGCGGCGGGCGGGAGGCTCGAGGCGCGAGGCGGGCTGGAGGTGGGAGGCGGTATGGGCAATGTCCGGGCGGGCGACATGGGGCGGCGGCGTGGCGGGAGGGATGCGGTCTGGGCAATGTCGGGGCAGACGGGAGTGCACAGAGGCTTAAAATGCTGCCCCCCGCCCCCTTCTGCCCCGGGCAACGCCGGGGCGGGCTGCTAGTATATTCATATACGGATGACACCTAGCTTATCTTCTCCTTGTCGACCAAAGAGACTGCCAATGTGTCCTCTCTCCAAATAGGTCTACAAAAGATAGCTGGCTGGATGCATACAAACAGGTTGAAACTAAATGGAGGAAAAACTGAACTCCTAATCCTCGGGGGAGAGATAGCTCTCTGGGGCCCCAAAGATTGGCCACTTTAAATGGCTGACCTCCCCTAACCATCACAATGTGTCCGAAACCTCGGCATAATTGTAGATGGGCAACTATCTATGCGACAGCAAGCGGTAACAGTCAGCACTCGCCTCAACCCGCTTCACTATTCTGAAATGGCTCAAAAAAATTAATTGGATGCTGCCTCCTTCGACACAAAAGACTGTGGTCCAGGCTTTGATGATGTCCAGACTGGACTAAGGCAATGTCCTGTATTTAGGCGCAAATAAGGAGGCGCTGCAGAAACTGCAAGTAGTCCAAAACTCTGCGGCCAGACTGCTATGCCAGTTACCACTGTTGCAAGGATTTATGCTCATATACAGAACTGTGCACAGAGCATTAGGACATTAGTGATTTGTGGTGGGCCAAAAACTCACCTCTGTACCTAAAAAACCCAACAAGCTAGCATCAGTGTCTCATTAGCTCTTCGTCCTATAGCAAAGTGACCAATGATTAGACAACCCAGAACATGCGACTTAGGACAATCTCAGGAACGGTGGGAAGTGAAAACACTCATTGGTTATACTACCATACTAGTCCGCAACTGGAGTAATAAAGTGACACAGTAAGGTTAAAATATGTATTTTAACGTCGTGACCTCATATGCTGTATCTTAGCCAACACAAGCAGAGATATGATTAGAAATAATATGATCAGCAGGGTTACAATTCCATAAAACACAAAAGGAGGAATCGTATTACAATGATAATGCAAACAGGTAAAATATAGTGCCAAGTTTAAACACCCTCCCTATATAGGATATTTGTATTATAAAATATAGAAGGTCTTATGAGTATTGGGGGACCCCATTTACCTTTCTGCTCGGGAAATGTAAATTATATCAGGATCAGCATGTCTCTCTGCATCCCTGGATTCTTCCAAGTCCTTGCAATCATGTCAAGTGAGCTATGATAAAGGCGGCAGAATCTCACCAGCTCGCAGCTGCCAAAATATTGTGTCGAGAAAGTGTTACACGGGCATGCCGATAAACAGGCTCACAAGTTATGATAACCTTGGCGGCTCAGCACTCACCGTACAGACTGAGGGTACGATGTATGTCTAGGGATGTCAAAAACAAACCCTTTCCCATGTGAGGACCTTCCTGAAAGCTAACCTGCAAAAACAACTAAAAGCAGTGTTGTGCGCATAAAGCAGTCAAGGGAAAAATGGCGTTTAACTTCAGAAAAGCCATGCTAACATAACATGTACACAAAAGGTGGCCCTAATCCATACCACACCACGAATGGCCTCCATCACAGGTCCGATACGCGACCTCCTCTGGCTCAGGATAGAAAATCGCTCCAAATTTAAAGCCTGTTGCTACATGCATAGGATTAATGCCGGTACAGCACCACAATTTCTCAGGACCTTTGTACACCCGTACCTCCCTACACGGCTTCTCCGATCTTCAAATCAGGCTAAGTTTCAAGTTCCCACGATCAAACGTGAAAGTATGGGCGGAAGGTCCTTTGCTTACTTGGCCCCTTCATTATGGAATTCTCTCCCACTGCTACTCCGCCACAAACATATTTACCACAAGTTCCGTAAAGGCCCCAAAACGTGGTCATTTAACAACTAAAGTCAGTCCTTTGTTCTTTTTTATAGCACATAGGCATTTAACAAATAATAAATAATAATAATAATAAATATACCCATCATAAAGTTGGCACAAGTTTTCAGACATACATTTTGTCATGGGCATTGTACAGTGCTCCGCTGACTTTTTGGCTAGGGTCTCACTACAGAAATAACATATACATACATACAGATAGAAAATCACAGCTTGTTAGCAAAAAAGGCAATGTTTCAAAGAATTATGGAGAAATGCATCCAGGGATCAAGCTCGGAGCATTTGTGTGGCAGGTTACAGTGGGGCACTACAGTTTAGGAATTAGTGCAACTGGTTTTGCTATGTTAGACATTTCTAATTGTGCTCTTTGTTCTTCATTAATAGGAAATGGTGAAATAAAAACTGTACAGAGACATAGGTTATAATGAAATAAAATCCCTCCATTCATAGGTTGTGCCTTCCTACTAGTTCATCTTTTGAAGTGCTTTTACCTCATGGCCTGGGGCACAGTCTGGCTGCAGAATTGATAGCTATTACCCTGGCAGGGCCAGCTTTAGAGCTTGTGGCTCCTGGTGCGACAATCTTTGATGGCGCACCCTCCTGTGAAAGAAGTAGCATAACACAAAAACAATGCGGGCTCCTGCAGAATTAAATGTGGGCCCACTGAGTCTCCCATATCTCACTTATGAACATTGGCTTTAGGCCGTATGAGGCCTCCAAGAGGTTTGGGGTTCCCTTGAAGGGTTGCTACCTCCCCCACGCTGCAGGGGATACAGAGGCTTTCAGCCTTCATTACACCCTTTCACCAAAGGCCTCACTCTCATAGTCCCTCACTATCAACCTCAATGGTGCTCCTCATTACCATATAGACCCTATATCATGTGTATTTCATCGCTTTTATAGTGCTAGTCAGCCCAATGTATGGTGTTGAGCACTTTAGCTCACACACATTGTTCAGAGACAATGACTCATATATGTATGTACATCAATGTATAGGAAATGTTAATTAAGACAATGGGGGCTGCAAGGTGTAGGAGTTACATTTCATCCATACTGGTAGGTACTATTTGCAGGGCTACTGGCATTATGCAGCAGGGGAGGGCTAAAATATGCTGCAGGCTTGACTAAATTATTTGGCAAGAAAATGGAAATTCTGCAGCTGAAGATTTTGTGATAACACTTTCTGGTGTTATTTTGGACCTCATTGACACCCGTATAACACCAACATATTACAATATGCACAAAAAAGTTGACCAGTCAACCTTTCCAAAGGGCCTTTGCAACCATTCACGTCGTCATGTTTTGAAATCTCACACAGAAGATAGGCATCCCCTGTACAATTACTAACCACCAATCTTCGTTTTAAATTTGCAATCACCATTTTGGGTGGAGAATAATAAAAACATAACTCACAACATTTTTAGCATCACTTTAGCTGCATGTTCTTTGTTGAGTAAAGTAGGAGGGAAAATGCACTGGTGACTAGCCTTTTGGCTTTGTCAATGCATGTTATTTTCTTGTGATTTTTGTACAATTACATTGTTGGTAAAGTTGGTGGTCCCTTGAAAATATATATTAAAAAACATTGGCTAAAAGCAAAATCTTTTTTTGGTCTCTAAAAGCATGCATTGCCATAGTAGTCCATGGCACAGAAGGAGATTTCTTTGTATGTGGAAGCGCTCTGTGTGAAACAGTAGAATTCAGTCACTCATAATTAAATTAGCAAGTGGCTGAAGTGTGCTGACATAATTCCCCATGCTTTATGACTAAGGTTGTTACCAAATAATGCACACTTGGGTCCATAATATATTTTCATTACACATTAATCAGGTAACCTACACTCTACTACCAGCAATTCAGTTCCTTTCTATTTATTCCCGTGTACCTAACTTACCAATCCTCGTCATAGGTACCTAAGATCACAATGGAACATGGAGCTAGCTGTGGAATAAGTAGACAACACAAATACCATATACACATTGAGAATGTTTGTACTCTTTATAATAACCACAGACTCAGGAAGTTGTGAAAACCTTTATCTAATCATCATCATCATCATCATATGCCATGAGTAGAAGATTAACACACATCAAACTTTCTATAACTAGAATTAGAAATATCGTATAGCTATGAATGAGGCAAATAATCATTTAGAAATCAAAAAATAAAGGGAAGGAGAAAATAAGGAACACGCTATTTTAGATCAACAGACTTTCACAACTTCACTAAAGGCGGGTAAAGAAAGGGAACATGCTGAATCAAAGTAGACTTTCGAAATTCACTAATGTTTCAAAGGAAATGAAACGTATGCAATTTGCTTTATCCAGATGTGCTTATTCTCTATAGGGAGGGTAAGAATGGAACATAAACTATAAAAGACGATTTAGCATTTGACTAAAGGTAGGTAGAAAAGTGGAACATGCTAATAGACAAATAATGGATGAAAATCTCGTTTATAAAGGACAAGGGAAAAAAGGAACATATGCAATTATGCTTTATTCGAGGTGTTAGGAATGCAAGTTTAGATAAACAAATCACCCGCACAGATTTTATATTTACCTAGAATCGAGTGAAGACCAACCCTGGCCATGGGTCAGTTTGTAAAGACGGGAAAGGACCCTCAAGGACTTAGGTTGCCAGTAGGCGAGCAGGTACAGCTCATGGACAGTCAGGACAGGATAACCCCAGAATTTGGATCAAGACCGGGTTCACCAAAGGGTACGACCAATACCCGCAGCTTCGGTTGCAACGCCTGCGCTACTCCCTTTCTGCAAGGAATCTGCCAGTAACCCTGATTGGGTTTTTGAACCTCCCAGCAAAGTGCTTCGCCAGCATTTAAGGTTTCCCAAAACCCGAGTGGGTCTGTGGAAATTCAGACAGAGTGCTCCACCGCTCTCTGTATCAGTCACCTATTACGTGCGTTGGGTCAGTGACAGGTCAGCTATTCGGACAAGTCGGACAATTTCTCTAGCTAAACCTAGGCTAGTTATACTGTTTTTCGGGTCAGTGTTCCACCCCCCAATTTTGCAAGTGTAAGGATCCCCAATTTTGATTGGACAAAGGAGGAGGTTAAGTCATCACACCACCTAAATTTTAGACTTTCTCAGGCTTAATATTCAGTTTTCGTACCCATCCCTTAAATTCTAGTTTCCCATGGCATATTTTTTACAGAGAACAATAGAGTATACAGCAGTTTATTACAAATGTAACAAATGCAGGTACAGTTCAGCTTCGTCCCGCTGGGTTACAGGTCGATTCCCAGGAGCATCTTGGGCGAGGCTGCCAGCTGGCTGGGTTCCACTGCTGCATGGCTTTCTTTTCCCCCATCACGTGACTGGTACCATATGGGCTTCCAAGATGGGGTAGTAAGCACCTCCCAGAGCCAAAGAATGCGATACATGAAAAGCAAGCGAAAACAATTTAGAAACACAGAATAAAAGATTACACTGTATACCATAACTGGCTATACTATGTCCCTTACTTTATAATAACCATTGCATTAGGGTAAGTGCAGAACAAACAGCTTTGCGAAAGCAGTAATGCAAGCATAAAGCATGTGAGAACACAGAGCAGCCATGTTTAGCTGTATTGTGCATGAGCAACAAATCCCCACCAGAACTGCGAGTAAGTCACGTCACATGGGTATGACCGACACATGCGCAGGCTAAATTCCAGCTTAGCAGAGGCCATTTTACTGCAAGCGGATTACAATTAGTAAACACATAGGCAAGCTTCTCTGGGACACATCATGTAGTGTAGAAAGGTGCAAAATTAGTAAGACAAACAGGTTGATTAATTAATTATGGTTATTCGAGGTACATGAATACAAGCAAGTCGCCTAATGTGCGAGTCCTTGCTCCATCAGTAAGTGAAAGAAAAATAATGCAAATGATACAATAAACGGCTTTAAGGGAAGCCCTAGAATTAACACCTGGTTGCAATGTTTGAGGATCTAATTTCCGTTAGCTTTTTTTTAACTGTTTAAGCTCGTATTTATTTTGTTACTAAAATATTAAACATTACTTGTGAACCGAGTTTCCCAGCCTCAAGCAGTTTTGCACAACTAGACTACTGCAATGCAATATGTGAGAACATTTACATATACATGTAAATGTTCTCACATATTGCATTGCAATAGTCTAGTTATGCAAAACTGCATGAGTTTGGGAAACTCGGTTCAGAAATAATGATTAATATTTACAAATAAAAAATAAATACGATCTAAACAGTTAAGGCTAAGAAAAGAGAAACCGGATCGAATAGTAATAGTTGATTTTTTTTGCTCGGATGTCAGTGGTATAATCTACTGGCTCCAAGGAATTCACTTGCCTTCAAGGCACATTAAAGGCAAATGGCCCATTGTCATTCTTTGTGTGATGATCAGCAGCAAACAGAATGACAATGGGCCTGTCCACAGTCTGCTCGAGGTCAGCCTCTAGAGTTCAAAGAGAAGTGCGAGAGGCCCCAAGTGAGAGAATGTTTAAACTCCTGGGGCTTCTCTCAGGGGAACAGCTCAGCCTGCAGTAATTGTGAAAATTACGGATCAAAGGCGTAGGTAAAAGGAATGTTGATGGCCTCCCTGCTCAGAACACATGGGCGTCCGCTACAGCAACGTGCTCTGCCTGAGTGATAATACCACATTGTCACTGGGCCAGCACTGGACGGACCGGCGATCTGGGGGGGGGGGGGGGCACGTGCCCCCTTGCCCCTCCCCTGCGAATGCCCATGCCCACTAGCGCAGGGCAAAACAAAAACACCTGAGCCCAAACTGTCAGAGCCCGCTAGCACAGGGCAGACAAAGCAGAAAAGAGAGCAATGTGAAAATTCTCTTGTCAGCTGGAAGCCACAAGGCGTAGGGGATAGAAAGGGGAACCTAAGAATTGAGCCCGCTCATGCAGGGCCTCCTTCCCAGGGCTGTGGGACCTGCTAGAGCAGGACCTCACCCCCACTTACTTGAAACACGCTCTTGGAGAGTCTGCAGCACAGAACAAAATAAACAGGATGTGGGAGGGGCCGATCCTCCCATTATACTGGGTCAAGGGTGACGGGTCAACCATGTTGAGGAGGGATGAGATGCATGGGATGATACATTGCTTTGGAGGGTTTTGATGTAGAGCTAAAGCTCACTATGTAACTCTGGTGGCAAGGAACACTTACGATAACTCTCCAAGAACAAGACAACACCCTTTTCCAGACATTCTGAAGTACTATTACTCTTTGCAGTATTGTGAAGTGGCACATAAGGAAGTCAGAGACGTAGTGGTTCCACATGCAACAAGAGCTCATAGGGAGTTCCCTATAGGACTTTCCCTGATTTAAAAAAGAAGATTGTCCCTTAAACCTATATATATATATGCTAAATTGCCAGAACACCCATTGCGATCTGAGTAGAATCTCTTCAGGACGCCCTCACCACCTTCCCTTATCAATATTTCCCTATAATTTGAACCTCTAATGCTCACCAGCAATGGAGGGAACAACGTTTGTCAGATGGAGACAGGGCAAATGTCATACCTTGCAAAATATGTTTCCTTATGGTCAGTTCAAACCATTCGATTAGAGTACTAGAACTGCTACCCTCACAGAAGAAGACAAGCGTCCACACTCTCAAGTCAAACACTCTGTTATGAAACCATCCAATAGGGAAGTGGCTTTTAAGGCAAGTCACTCACCAGAAAAATTTATGAAGGTATATGAGACTACCAAAGGGCTAATCCCATGATTGTATTCTATATCAAATGGAAAACATACAAACAAAACACTGTTGTGTTTATCAGACTCAACGGGTGGAAGATATCGAAACAGATATACTGGAAGAGACATTTCATTAAATAAGACGAGACATTCCCGTGAGCTTTCTCAAACTAAAGACTAGAGAGAAAGTCTTTCATCTGGTAACTCGTTGTAGCTTACATCCATAAAGTTCGAAAAGAATTACTCTGAATCCTCTGACATTGCTTTGAATGGCAGGACTCTACAGTACAGACATAAACCTTTCGGATAGAGATTATAAGTCATAAAGCACAGGTGATGCATACATCAATTGAGAAAGAGACTAAGGTTATCCTATAGAAGTTGAGAAAAAGGAGACAAAGGACAGAAGGAGGGGAAGGTAGTGGGCCATACATCATGGTCAAGAGGATGACATAGAAAAAGAAAGATCGCCTGTCAGTTGCGTGGTGAATATAAAACCTAGCACTGGAAAAATTCACCTTTCATTTAAATCAAATAAATTACAAAATTAATAGCATGTGTGACCCTCCTCGACACCCTCCTAACGTACCCAGCTCACCTGTGAAACTCTCTGACCCGACTCAGAGCTTTTCAGATGTTTGTTGGCTCATGAACATGCAATCTGTTCACAAAAATGTTTTTAGTCCAAACGAGATAGATGGGCCCTGATCATTGACAGCGTGTGCAAAAAGTGCAAACTGTGAAAGGGATTGAGATGAGCTTGAGAACTGAGTCAACGTTATCTGCGCACATGTGGGCTTTGAAGGAAGGGTTGTTGGAGTTATGTGTTCCCTGAAAATGTTCAATTAAATGTATTATGATTTGATGCCTCTTTAAGGGCATAGCGACTGGGGTGTGAAATTAACTGTAATTGTAACCACATGCCTAGCAAACTTCTTTGAAATAACAAAACTATTTTATACAAAAATATGCAATTGTTCACTGTGTAAAATAAAGTATGTACAATGGTGTTTGCAGGCACATCATTGAAAATTCCCAAAACATTTCAAAGAGTACTTCTGAAAACCTGTAATGGCCTCAAATTGCATGAAAAAATGTGTGAACACGAACGATTTCCATGTGTTTATGTGAGCCAAGTAGTGGATCAATGGGTTCCAAATGTCTGATTAGGTCGAACCTGAGCCAGTGCGCAAGGGCTGCTCTGGTTATCTGTTGAAGGTAGAGTACGGGGGAGAAGCCCCACCCATATTTGTCATTGTCTTGTGTCTTTGTCCTTCGCAAATGCTGGCGTTTGATTTCTTAATAGGCTTGTTAGTCCCTCCTTAGTATGGCCATATCACCATTTGTATCCTCTCAATGGCTACTGGCCCCTTTACTTGGTTGTTACACAGTACATGTAGTTTTTCTTTATTGAGCTGGGACAATGGCACCGCTTGTTTGCAATGCCATAGGTCTCACATTTAAATGCGAGACCTATTGCATTTTAAATATTTTGTTTTATTTCAGGTTTTCTCCTTCCTTCAGTGGGCAGGCTCATTGCTTATGGATGAAGGACTTCATCATAATTATACCTATCCACTGTACCCACGTCAGGGTGTAGTGGAGACCTGACCCCGGCCACCAATGTGAACGTGGTGGATCCAGTAAGTAAAATCCACCAGACCCCTATCACAAAACGCAGCCTTAGGGGGTCATTATGATGGCGGATTTCGTCCGCCAGGCTGGCGGTGGCCACCGGCAGCCTGGCGGAGGAAATCCGCCCGACATCCACTGGCCAATTCCCCCCCACCATATTTGGATGGCGGGGGGACCGCGGCGGTGTCAAACAGCGCCTGCCTATTTTCTGCCCCCGGCCGGGGCGGATGATGAGTTACATGGTGGCGGTGTCTGTGAGACACCGCCCGCCATATTACTATGGGCATTTTCAAATGCTTTTCCATGGCAGCTGCCACGGAAAGGCATGCGGAGACTCCCTGCGGGGGCCCCTTGCGGGCCCCCTGGGAGTCCGGAGCTTGGGGGGTACACATGGGGGGTACCTATGGTACCCCCCTGCATTTCAAAGTGCAACATAGCAGGCACCATGCGGTGCCTGTCATGTTGTGCTTTGAAATGCACAACGTTCATTTTTACCATTGCGGCGGGCAGAGGTTTCAGCTCCGCCCGCCGCAATGGTAAATATACAGGATGCGCCCGCCTGTGTGGCGGGCGCATCCTAATGCCAAAATCATGACCCCCGCCCTGTAGGCGGGCGGTTCACATTACCGAAAGGGTGGCGGGCGGGCAAATCCCGCTCGCCATCCTAATAAAACCCTTAGTGTTACTGAACACCTCCAATCCTGAAGCATCTCAGTTGGTGCCGTTCACTGCCTTGAACAACCCGGCTTGGCCTGGACCGTGTGACGTGTACATTGGTTGCTGGTATCTTCCCCGCCTACATCAGAGGTCTGTGGCCCACCTGGCATAGGTCTTGCTTTCGCCTTGAATCGCTACAGCGAGTGTCACTTGTGTATGCTGTGATCAGGCAAGCACACCCGGGTCAGTGGTGCATCGGGTAGCAGTATTCGCATAACAGAGGGTTACAATAGATTGCGTTTTTGTCGGCATGTTTGTGGGTGTGCGGATGAAAGTCATTACACTGTTTTAATAGGATGAAAATGGTTTGTGAAGGGTATGTCTTTCAAAAGGTGCGTGGCCAAAGGCTCGTAGCCGAAAATCCCACAAAAGGAATAGTAATTAAGTGTGTGGATCATGTTGACTTGTTTATCTCCTGTTACCATTACTGCCATGGTTCCCAAACTGTGCGCCGCGGAACCCCAGTGCACCTTAATGAGTAGTCAGGGGCGCCCCAAACGATGTGGGAACATACTGGGAAATTAGAAATGCCACCTTCATCATCCTGCAACAAAGTTTAGCCCAAGAGCGATGTGCCTACGTACGCCCTGTACGTGCTTTCCGAGGCGTAGTCTCCGCCATTACTGGCATACGGCCATACGCTGTTTCGAGCATTCAAGATACGTTTGTGCTACCTGCCCACTGTGCCTCGTGGACCCCTCTTCTCAACTCAAGGAAATAGGTAAGTAAAGTCTGCCACCCTAATTGCACAACTAAATGAAACTAAAGTGCATAAAAAAGGTCACTTACAAGCATTGTTCCCTGTAGCATGGACTCTTGTGCGGGTGCCCACACTACTTGGTACCAGCGCACATATTTCTCCCAAAGTGCACACTTCACTGTTGCATGCAAGAGGCAGATCAACAGCCAATAAAACTTTAATTGGCGCTGAAGAATGATCACTTGTGTATTAAACGCGAGGAGCAGTGGCAGACAGTTTACAAGGCCTTTAGTCTGAACAGGTTTTTACCACAACATGTTTCCGAGTTTGGAGCAGGCAGCTGTTACATATGCTGCTTGCTCTATTAGTGTCAGGACATGGGGCCTGCAAGGAATTAGCAGCAGTAGTTACATGCGGGAGCCCGATCCAGAATGTATCGATTCTTGCCAGTGGCACTGAAAAAAATAATATACAGTGTCTGTTGTAAAATGCTGGGTAAAACTGCCCAAGGTTGAAGGTGCGCATTATGTAAAACTGCATAAAATAAACTGGATTCTGCCTGTCGCCAAAATGGAATCACATCATTTAGGAACTAAGCACAAAGCACTTAAGCAAAAAGCAATACATTTGTATGGCCGGAAGAGTGGCTAAATTGCACCGAGTGATCACATATAAGTGCAGCGCAAATACTTAAATTCAGGAGGTGCAATCAGCAAAAACCATGTGATTTTCTTAATAGCCTCTTAAGTAGTTCCATCTTTAAGAAGAGAATCTAGCCACGTGTACTGCATACAGGAAAACTAACTTGCCTCAGATCATACCTGTTAGAGCTGTTCTGACTGCTTAGCTTTTTCTGTTGGATGCACCTGACTAGGCTTCAAATTGTTCTGTGCCCCTGAGCCACCAGTTCACTCTGGATCGGATTCAGTGAGAGGCCTTAGCAGTAAACTGTGTGCTAGCCAGCCTAGTAAGGATCAGCGTCATTGACTGGCACCAGGAAGTTTTTTATTTTAATTCAAAATCCTGCCAACTCGAGGATCCTGTATGGTGAAAGAGAAGTATTCTGCAGTCAGGCAAGTGCTGCCTGAGAGACAGTCTGAGACGTCATGGCCAGACAACGGAAGTGATATAAATCTGTAGCATTTGTACTAGCATTTCATTGATCAATGCCAAGGGGGATGATGGATGGAGCACTTGAGCAAATCAAACACTCACCCCCAGTCAACTTGATCTGGGTTTAATTCATCATCATCGTTCTTTAGCTCACTCCACCACCCCAGTTCGGACATGGCCATATGCAAATCAGTCTGACCCTGTGCCTCATGAGAACAGTCCAGCCCAAACTGCCAAGCCATGTCTTCCCTGGACCGGAAACAAGCATCCTGGGACCGGTTTCGGGTTCATAACCCTCATCAGCCAGGCTATCTTGAATCCAGTGGCAAAGTGAGCAAGGGCATACCCTGCCAACTTAGGGCGAACAAAGCGATACCAAAGGGGATGATCGATGGAGCACTTGAGAAAATCAAACACTCACCCCCAGTCAACTGATCTGGGTTTAATTCATCATCATCATTCTTTAGCTCACTCCTCCACCCTAGTTGAGACATGGCCATATGCAAATCAGTCTGAACCTAAATTTGGTAAGACCAAGTGATAGTACACTGGCTAGATTGATTTTAATCACACCCAAACACATTAGCGCCATTTTAGCAGCACTTTTACAGCTTTTACCAGTAAAGTGCTATTTTTGTTTTCTTGTCTTTGATTTCCCTGGGCTTGAAACGAGTGCACCAATCCTGGAGGTACTGCAATGTGTGGATTGGAAAAGAAAATGTGTACTGCGGCTCAGCGTCCAGGGATGTGGTCTTTTTACCATACTGCTTACGTTTTGTAAGGGTATAAGCAATGGGCTCTGAAATGGGTCCATTCAGTGCCCTGTAGTCATGATCTTAACCTTTCAGGCAAAAGCACTCATTGATTTCTGAATAGTGAGTGTAAAAGCGATAAGGTAACCATGTTGTTCCTGCTTACATTTCACATGGTTTGCTAAATTTTGCATTCCCTATGCATGTTTGTTTTTTCTAGGATCTTGTTACTTTTTTTGTAGGCTGCATTTTGCTCTTGTCTAGTGCATAATTTAAATTGAGCTGAAGCCATGTGTTTATAGCCGGCAACAATTGGGTTGTAGTTGACGGCAGTGTGAGTCTTTCTGAGTGGGGCAGTATGGACTTCAGTGGGAGAGAGGATGTGGCACTATGGCCAGAGCTGTTGAATTTGGACCTGGGGAACCAGGTTCAGCCTTAACCAGTCCTCCAGACCACCCTCTTGAGAGAGCACAATCCCATGCTAGACCTTAGAAGACTTCGCAAGATTTTAGAAGCCCTGGTTTCTTAGAACCAACAGGAGGACTCTAGCATGACAAGTGTAGGTTAACCTTCAAAGCTTGTCCACCACAATCCATACTGAAGTTTATCTCTCTCCAGTCTTGTGTGTCAGACCTATGAAGGAGCACACTCTAGAACAATAGTGACTCTGTCACTGAGGTCACAGGACCCTTGAGAAGGGCCAGCTCTAGGGCAGTGCAACCGGTGTGTCTGCACCGGGTGCTGTCTTTGGGTGGAGGCATTTTGTTTGCAAGTATATTATGGTTTTAAATGCGCTTGCTTCCTCCATTCCTGGCCTCCAGCAATTTTCGACAACAATAAAAAATGTCATGATGACTCTGGTCATTAATGTCCTTCTTTGAGAGAGATCGGAATTTTGTCTAGTGGAAGTTTTGACTCATTGGAAGGTACCTCAGAGGGTTAATGGGCCTGCTGAAAAGAACAGGTAACATGCAGATCACAAAGTGCACATAATGTAAATAGGTCAGTGGGCTCCTGCTTTTGGCAGAGAGATTTGTTTGTTACTTGCAGTTTATAAGTTACAATCCTAACATAGAACAGTGTGCTTTTAACTGTCATTTAAGAGCCACATACAAACTGCAAGGTATACATTATAGCGTTATGTATTTTCCCCAGTCTTTGATTATCCTAATGTAGCAAAAAGTGTTCTTTTGGACAGACATCAATTCTGACTATTAAAGAGAACCCCAACCATGTTATAACGTTTAAAATTCAGAATTTGTGTTTCTCTAGACCATTCACTATTAAACGATACGGCCTACTAGTATGGTTGTCATGTGACTCCTACACCTTGTAGTGCTTAGTCTTATGTAACATTTTCTATACAGTGATTTACACACATAGTGATTGTCTCTGAGTAATGTGTGTGATGTAAAGTGCTCTGACACCCTACAATGGTATGAGTAGCGCGGTAAATATAATTAAATGCATCTGAGAGAGAGTGTGGTTATGGAGACTTGCGAGGCACTATTAAAGGGTGGTAGTGAGGGAATCCATGGCAGAGGTGGTCATTGGAGGGCACTAACAAACATTAATGCACAGGGCGCTATCAGTGCTAAGGCCTGCCCTGCCATTGAGGCCAGTCTGCCTCACCTATAGGTACCTCAATTGGCCTTGTTTCAGCAGTAGCTGCAACTCACCAGGGATTAGCAATGTAGGATTTGCACGCACACCAAACTAAGATTGCAAACTTCACAGTCTCTCGGCTTATTCACAAGCACTTTTAACATGTGCTGCCTGCTGTGGGGCCACTGGAATTAATTATGCAGCAAAGGAGGACAAAATTATGCTGCAGTGTTGACTAAATTTTGAATTACAAAAAAGGCTGCAGCGTAATGCAGTATATTTTCTGATATTTTATTATTTTGACATGTGTACACATGCTAACAGTCTCTGGAAATATTTTGCCTTATTAGTACCAGTGTAACATACAAATGCAGCAGTGAGAAAGGTAATCAGTCAACCTTTGCAATAGGCCATCCACTCCACAGCAACACAAGTCACTTTTTTTATTAACTTTTGATACGTTTGAGATACAAACAATGTATTAGTTTAAATGGTCTGATCATGCAGCAGATCTTGCATTATAAGGCAAATATGGCAGAGCCATAATTTTATAGAAAACATTTGCTAACTAGGATATTTTGCCATTCATGTTTGAACTGCTGTTGTGCAAAAAGGGAAAAGTGCTGATGACAGAAACTCCATGGCTCGGAGACAAATGGCTTGTGCTTCCACCTTTTATCATATTTGGGAAAGTCTGGGTTTAGAAGTATATCCCATTTTGTGAATGTATTTTAATATCAATAACTCATTATACCCATAAATAATCATGTGTATCCATTGGTTGACTAACCTATTTGGTGCTGCGGACAGCCCCGGGCCATCCCACGTGACGGTGGGCGTGTGCGAGGACGGCCAGGAGCCGCCTGACCCCGCCCACTGATTATTAGGCCCGCACCGTGGCGGAATCCGCGCCGCCGTCAATGGCTTAAACTGGGCAGTGAAATGCCAAACAAATTGGGATGTTTGCGCATTCTGGCCACACCTCTGGCTCCACCCACTGATCCAATCCTTGGGTTATTCCCTCCCTCTGATTCTTCACCCACAGTTCCCCTACTCATTTTCCCCCACTTCGACCACTGCACAAACCGAACTCGGCAGGCTTCCTCGGCTTCTCATGGAGATAACTTGGGAACTTCTCCGTAACCTCGATATACCACCGCCCTCAAGCGGATCACTGTACTTGAAAGCCAATCCGCTTTCTGAATACACAGACCTGTGCAAAGCTCTGCACGCCATATATGGCAGGGGCCTGGTGCAGGGCAGAGGTAGCCGTCAGGTCGGATCAGCCCTGCATGGCTGCCTCTAGATTGCTTTTGCTGGTTCATGTTCATGTTCATGTAATGTCCAACGTCAAGGATGATGAGACACGAAAGGTCATGAACTCCATCCACTCAGGATCCCCGTCAGACCTGTGCCCACACCACGTATTCAACTAAGCAGACGCCGCCATTTCACCCCAACTACGGAAGGTCATCAACATCTCCTTCGAAACAGCGATATTCCTGGAAAGCTGGAAGCACGCTCTCCTCAAGAAGCCCAAGGCAGACCCCAAGGAAATCAAGAACTTCCGGCCCATCTCCCTACTCCCGTTCCCGGCAAAGGTCATAGAGAAAATCATCAACAGGCAATTGGCCCACCACCTGGAAGACAACAACATCTTGGACCCGCCCCAGTCCGGATTCAGACAAAACCACAGCACCAAGACAGCCCTCATCGCCGGCACAGACGACATCAGGCGCCAACTAGACAATGGCGAAGCATCAGCCCTCATCCTCCTGGACCTGTCGGCTGCCTTCGACACGGTCAGCCATCTCACTGAAAAGACATGCCGCCCAGAAGCCGGAATCCAGGAGAAGGCCCTTGACTGGACCACGTCCTTCCTCTCCAGGAGAACCCAGAGCGTCCGCCTCCCACCCTTCCGATCGAAAGCCACCGACATCATCTGCGGCATCCCCCAGGGCTCATCCCTCAGCCTGATGCTGTTCAACATCTACATGGCCCCCCTTGCACAAGTATCCCGCCAGCACGACCTCAACATCATCTCCTAATCCGACGACACCCAGCTCATCCTCTCCCTCAACAAGGACTCACACACCACCAAAACCAACCTCAACGAGGGAATGAAGGCTGTCGCCGACTGGATGAGGAGCAACCATCTGAAGCTGAACTCGGACAAGACGGAGGAACTCATTCTCTGACCCACCCCCTCAGGCTGGGACGACTCCGAGTGGCCGGCCACACTGGAAACAGCACCAACACACACCGACCATGCACGCAACCTAGGATTCATCCTCAACACCTCCCTCTCCATGGCTAAGCAGGTCAATGCGTCTCCTTCCCCTTCTACAACACCCTCCGCATGCTCCGCAGGATCTACAAGTGGATCCCGACCAAAACAAGAAGAACGGTGACACAAGCCCTCGTCAGCAGCAGACTGGACTATAGCAACGCACTCTATACAGGAATCCCAGTCAAACACCTACAACGACTACAACGCATCCAAAACGCCTCCGCCCGACTAATCGTCAACGCCCCCCGCGGCAGCCACATCACCCCCCACCTGAGAGACCTACACTGGCTCCCCGTCGACAAGAGGATCACCTTCAATCTCCTCACCCACGCACACAAAGCACTCCATAATGCTGGATCAGCCTACCTTAACAGTAGACTCAGCATCTACACCCCCATGCACCAGCTCTGCTCCACCAGCCTCGCCCTCGCCGCTGACCCCGCATCCAATGAACGACCTCCGGCGGCAGATCCTTCTCCTACCTCGCCGCCAAGACCTGGAACACTCCCCTACCCACATACGGCAGACACAAGACCTACTCGCCTTCAGAAGACTCCTCAAGACTACTGCTCCCCTCAGCGCCTTTAGACCCTCACGGGTAAGTAGCACGCTCTACAAGTACTCTGATTGATTGATTGATGTAATGTGATTTTTGATGCATTTGTGAAAAACATATTCCTAATAAAAGTGTTGTGGAATACTACAAACCGGTGCAATTATGCCTTTTATTATTTTTCACAATTCATTATTATTTTTTTCTCCAAAAATACAGAAATAATGAAAAACTGTCAACACCAAAAAGCAAAACAACTAAATTCAACACCATAATCACAGTTTCAAACATGGATTTATTGTGTAAACATTGAAAAAATGCAAAATAAAGCAGTGGTTAGGCAACGAGGGAGGATGTGTTGGCTACGGTTAACTGCTGATCTCAACCAGAATCAAACTCTTTATGCAGTGAACTTCATGCTGAATTCGCTTCTTCTACAATAAACATGTTGTGTGTAAAGAGCACTGTTGTTTAACGGAGCTGGGCCTGTGCTATATCTAATGTTAACAAAATGGATCTTACAAAAATATACACTAGTAACTTCTATTTTTATAGCGCTAAGAACAGACATGTAGGTTGAGAAACTATACGGAAACATCATTTAACTTGTATTGTTGTTGTTATGACGTATTCCGCTCCCTTTACCCTCATTCCACTCTCGGTGTGTTCTCGAACAATAAACGCTGTCAGCCTGTCAAACTAACGCTTAAAGGCTGTAAACAAATATTGGCTCCGGTGTAACCCCTTAGTTTATGTTTACACACAAGAACAATGTTGCATTCCATTTTAACATGAAAGTACCACGTTTTATTTCATGCTGTCTGCTGCGCAAATATTAAAGTCGAAAAAGGCTCATACTGAGAGAAAGGAATAGCACAGCACATCTCCAAGAGCATTCCCTCCAAATAACTTGTTAATTGACAAGGTGACATGCGCGCCTACACGTGGTATGTCCGCGTTAGAAAGTTCTTAGCTGCTGCAGGAATTTGAGCCTCTAAAACAACTTAGCACTAAATGCGTTTCAGAAGTGAGACTTAGGGGCCTGGGCTGCAAAGGCAGAGAGAACAGGAAGATGGTTTTTGGGTTGAGCATGTTGGCATTGCAAATGCTAATGTTTGTTTTTTGGTTAAAAAAGATATCCGAGCAGTAGCATAACTAATAAAAAAAGTTCCACTAAGCAAGGAAAGGGTACAGTATCACAAGCTGTTACTAGGTATCTCTGTGGAGTTGTAAAGGGCCCTTTTTTAGCCACATAAGGTATTGCACCCTTAATGCAATTATAAAGAGAAATATTGCAGCTCAGCAGATGTTTCCACATATGTTAATTGTAAGTGAGATTGTGTTAGCTCGCGTTTAACAAATGCAGCATTGTTGTTTATTTTAAATGGTGTTTTTTTTTAATTGCAAGCTATCAAAAATCTCACTTCCAAAAAAACAAATTAGAAACATATCCTCAGCTGCAATTTTTGGTGCATTATCTTATGTGGATAATAGAGGTCCTTTTACAACTACCCAGGGACACATAGTAACAGCCTGTGGTACTTCATGCTTTCCTTGCTTTGTGGAATATGTTTTAGTACCTATGCTACTGTTGATATGTTTTTAATTAAAAAAATAACAAACATTATCATTTGCAATGCCAATAGCACAACGATTATTATTGCAAGACCTACTGCATTGCAAATGCTTGTTTTTTTTTTTTAAGTACTTGACACATAAACATTCCAATCCAAGAAGGAGCATACTTTCAGGCTGGCTTTCCTCTCTATCCAACAGTAAACATTTCAGAATGGCATACCGATAGATAAAGCTTTAGGATTCACAAAGGATGTCATCTGCTGTGGTTCCCACGCGCCTTCAAACAATGTGCAAATATTTGTGCACTACCAATCTTGACGCACTGTGATGTCAGTTTCTGGTGTGTAAATAGCTGGGCATTACTTAATCCGAGTGCAATGTACAATGCTCATATCTCTCATCTTCACAGGTATAGTTTATTCATTCACTTACTGTTGTGGAGGGATTAGATTGTCTCACAAAATCTCAGTTAACACAGAATAGCAGAAAACAACACGTTTGTTTCTCAATGAACTGATACATACTTGGGGTCTTATTTACAAGCCTCTTGCACCACTTTTGTGTCATTTTTAAGATGGGAAAAGTGATGCAAACGTTGAGCTAGGGGCTTGTAAATAAGCCACTTGGGGGCAGATTTATGATAACTGGCGCATCCCCAGGGATGCGCCAGTTATTTTGCGCCTCTGCTCCGCCACCCATGGTGCGAAGCATTTACAATGCGGTGCACCATGGAGGAAAAACGGCACAGATGCGTGACGCATCTGTGCCGTAAAGGTGGCGCATTGCTGGAGTTGCGTCGCAAGCGCGACGCAGCTCCAGCAAGGTTCGGGGGTGCCCCATCTTTACAATGCTGCGTCAAGACCTACGCCTGCTTCAAGCAGGCGCAGGGTTTTGACGCAGCATTGGCCTGAAAGTGACTGAGTGAAATCTTATAGATTTCACTCAGCCACTTTTGCGAGGCGCACCTGCCCCGGAACGCCCACCCTGCGCCGGAACGCCCACAAGTGGCGCAGGGCTTTACAACGTGACGCATCTGCCTAGATGCGTCACGTTGTAAATGGGTCGTAGGGATGCGCCACGTTTACGCCGCAGTTGCGTGACGCAAACGTGGCGCATTCCCAACATAAATCTGCCCCGTAATTTGGTGAGAGCCATACGCTCTCCAGTCTACTGTATTCAATGATTGAACCTTCAGACAGAGCTCTGTCAATGCATCTCAGCCAGGGCCGGACTGGGAACTGAAAGCAGCCCTGGCAAAGTTTGCAAGACCAGCCCCCGTCCGGCGCGTAGCAGACCAGCCCCCGTCCAGCGCGTAGCGAGCGAGCGCAGCAAGCGAGCCCGACGGCCACTTGCTTGCTTCTTTAACAGTCCTGTCAAGAGTCACGCATCAGGCGTGACACTATCGCATTTCGGTGTGGAACTCCGCATTACCGCACTGAAATACATTGTCACGCATATGCAGGTAAACTGTTAAGTGTGGCCGCGCGCTGTCCGTGGCATACTCGCTGTTCCTGCAGCCAGTGTGAGGCTCCTAGCAGAATTAAGGCAGAGTGCTGTCCGTGGCGTACTCGCTGTTCCTGCAGCCAGCATAGGGCTCCCAGCAGAGTAAAGGCTGGCTGGTGCTCACTCTCTGATTCTGTCACTGGAAACTCTCCCACCCTCCCTCTCCCCTGGGACTCACAGGAGTCAAGACAGCCCCCGCCTGTGGACAGCTATCAGCAGGTGGGACGGGCAGCAAATCCCTGAATTTCCCCGGCCCGTGGTGGCTCACTGCCTGCAGCAGCCAGCACTACAGATCAGAGACTGATTAAATCAACTCTCTGCTCCAGTGCCCGATTTATGAATTCAGATCCCCCACAGATAAGGAACCTTCCACGTGACGTGTCACAGTGTTCTGTTGTCAAACAAGTGAATGCGATCCAGATGACAGTGCATGCCCGCAGCCCCTTGTGGATCCGGCACCATGTCTGTTGTTTTTCCAAAAAGGCCTCGGCGCCCTTATTGGCCTGAGACAGACAGAGACGGGAAGCTAACAGGCAGCTTTGATTTTCCTACAGTCGCCGCCTGCCAGAGTGGCACGTTTTAGTCCACAGCACCCCCGACCTACATGTGCAGCCTGGCATTCAGGAGATCATGGGGCCAGTCACATTCAAGGCAGTGTGGCAGGACAAGGGAGTCTGACTGCTGTAAACAACAAATCAAAGTTTTTACAGGTACGTTAAATGGTTGGTGCACAGGTGCTGGGCAAACACAAGCTACCAGTGCTGTATGTAGCAGTGTCCTATGTGAGTTAGCACCACCGGAGCATTATAAGAGGAAGATAACGGACAGTGAGTGGTATGGGTGGGCCCCTGTTCTGGAACAGCAGGTGGCGCTCATGTGTGGACCGAGGTGCAGTGCTGAGACTTCTGGTTAATGTAATCACTGCAACTGTGTTTGTAACATCATTGACACAGAATTGAACCCTGGTTGATGCATTGGAGATTAGTGACATGTACTTGAAGTGCTATGAAGTCCCGGCCTCTTGCAGCACTATAAATATGCATGCCATTATTTTTAACTCGTATAACACAAGGTGAAAGAAAGGCTGTAATAACAAGCATTTACAATGCAATAGGTCTCGCATTATTAAAGTTTGAGCTATTGGCATTGTAAATGACAATGTCTTTTATTCATTTGTTTTTAAAATCTGCAATCGGTGCATAAACCCGCACTTTGAATGTATAGTCCATGCTTACACTGAGCAAGGCTGGCAGTAAAAGAGACTGCCAGCCTTGCTTCTCATAAGCATAGACTATAAGTACAAAGTGCTTGTTTATGCACCGATGCAAACAAATAAAAGGCATTGTCATTTACAATGCCAATAGCTCAAACTTTAATAATGTGAGACCTATTGCATTGAAAATGCTTGTTTCACCTCCAGCTGGGCCGAAGTTAAGGGGCCATCCGGCCTCCTTTTGTTTGTATATGCTGACTGGGGGCGCCTGGAACCTTACATTTAAATGTAAATGCCACAGAGGGAAACAAAGGCACACAGCTTGCCTTCTCTCCACAGGTACTTAACAGAGGCATGCTTTTGCCTTTGTTTTGTCCCTCTATATAAATGCAGACACTGTAAGACTGTCAGATGGGTTAGTCTGTCCACCGGCGTAGCTAGGTGGGTGCCTGGGGGGGGGGGAGGCAGTCCGCCCCAGGTGGCACAATTTTGAGGGCGGCCGTGCAGCACTGGTGGTACCGGAGAGAGTCCCCCTCCCCCCCCCCCCACTGAGGACATGCTGCAACTGTAGGCGAGGTTAGTGAACGCACCCGACGTGGAGCTGCGACCCGCCCGGAGCTGCCCTGACGAAGCTGCGAGGGCCCACAGGAGGAAATGGACACAACAGATGGCACGGCCCAGGGGGGAAAAGGTGAACGGGCTGCGACCTGCGCCAGGCCGGCATCAGCCCAGAGCCTGTGACCAGAGAATGCGTGACCCAGTCTGAGCCGCCTGGAGGCAAATTGCAACGCCAACATTAGTGCAAAAAAAACAACAGCCATTTAAAAACGATGTTCCGTTTCTTTATCATACGGAAGGAGTCAACAACCCACAAGGTGGCAGCAGAGGCTTTTAACACACCGATGTGCTCAAAATTGCTAAGGAACGCGTCTCACTGTGATGAAAAATGGCGAGTTCATGTGAAAAAATGTGGTGTAAGGACGAGTGTGGAAATACAATGTGCAAACATGCCATGTTCGTCCTAAAGGAAATAATGAGGTAGTGAATGAAAATAAACATCTAAAACGTGTTTTTGCTCAATATATGATCGCAAACGTGGCACATGCGAGTCTGAGCAATGTTCCACAGTGCGAGGTGCCAAGAGTGACTTAGTACCGAATCAGGTAATATATCGAAGATGTATAAAGGCAGTACTGGACCCACAGAGTGAGAAACACCAGGAGTTGAATCATGCTATCGGCGCTTACCTCAAAGTACAGTTGTTAAAGTGTACAGAAGTACGAAGTTGTGACCAGCTCTTTGTTGGTACCATTGGCGTGTTCTCGGTGGAAACGGAAGACGCGCAGCAATTAGTAAAAGAAAAGTCATGAAAGTAACAAGCTCTCGGCATTGCAGTTCAGTTCCGAAAACGAGGCCTGACACTCAAAAGGGATTTCCGGCCGGGAGAAAGGAGAGGCGTGACACGCACTGAAGGGGCGGAGAAACGGAGCGGGCTGCGGAGTCTGGTCTGACACGGAGGGACAGGACGAGAGGGGGGGGCACTTTGACGGTGCCAGCCCCCACCCGTGATGGAAGCCCTGCTTGTGCCCGGTGAGCGGGGTTGGAAGTGTGTGTGTGCGGGTTTGTAAGACGGGGGAGGGGGGTGCGCCGCTTGTATGTGCCTGCGTGTGTTGTGCGTGTATGTGTGTGTGTGTGGGTGGGGTGAGGGGGCGGCAGCGTGTGTATGTGTGCGCGTGCGTGCAGAGGGGTGGGGGATGGCTGTATCTGTGCCGTTAATGCGTGCGAGGGAAGCGAGTTAGGGAAGCGAGTTAGTCTGCGCAAGCGCCGCTTAGAAAGCTCGCTCCCGAGGTGAAATCTGACAGAGTGAAAGCGCGCGTCTGATTGCTGTCCAGTCTCCTAAATACGGGCAGCATAAGTTGTCGAGCTGATGCATTCATGCTTCGCATGAATGCCACATCAGCTCGACCTAAAAATGTGCACTAATATCCAGGGACTATTTAGTGTTTGGCAGGGGCATAACTACACCTCCTCTACCCTCGGAGTGCGACTGGGCCCCTGGCTCCCAGAATTGAAAGTGGCGCCTTAGCAGATATATGCACATCGTGTCTGCTGTGTTAAATGTTCAACATTTTCTCTTGTCAGTGAGTTCTCAAACAGAAATGAAAAATAAAGTTAGTTTCTCTTTCAGTTTGACCAGTCTCAGAGAATCCCGATTTAGGGTATAATCTCTTAGTTGCACTTGCTATGAGCTTTGTTTTTTAGGCTATTGCGCGCTCACGAATGATCAAATCAATGCCATCTTCAGAGCAGCATCAGTGCCTGCCTGCCTGCCTTTTGCTACTGAAACTGCAGGCACACAGTCTGACTGTTAATGCCCTTCCATTTCTGGTGCTTTGTAGTAGTTTTAAGATCTTTTAAGAGGTTCTCCTTACTCAAATGAGTGTAATTACTGATATTTATATGTAGTTTCCCTCATGTTCACTGCATGATTTTGCTCGCGAGAAAGTGTCTGTCACTCATAGTTGTTGAAATGTCACTCATAATTTCAATGGAATTATGAAAATGTCACACACAGCAATCTGAAACCTTGGCAGCTATGTCTTTACTTTCTCGGGGGGCCGGGCAGAAATTAAAACTGAATGAAACGTCATCGTCACTCACCTCACTCAGGCAGCGGCCTGCTGTCCAGTGTCTGCTGACTGCTGTTGGTGGGGTCGGTCAGTGTCGGTCACGGTCGGACGGTGGCACAGGCACTGTGGCAGACACAGGGGGGTCGGGCTAGGCCTAGGCGGCGCCGGCCTGGCCTGGCTAGTAGCCAGTCCACTAGAATAAAATTAATTTATGGGCCTGGAGGGACTCCGACTCCGTGCGCACCGACTGGCTGCAGACTGCTCCTCTCGTCGTCAGTCACGCGCAGTAAATTGCCAATGCGCATGCGGGAAGGAGGAGAATTACACCAGCCGCAGTGACGCACCCTAGTGAGGCGCGCCGCGCACAGACGCGGCAGAGGAGGGGGCAGGCATAATTCTGCGCGCTGCGCACAGGCACCTCCCCCCTCCTCCTCCTCCATGTGTTTAATACTGTTAGGCTAACAGGTTACGGTGTCCGTTCGTGCAGGCCTGCTGCCTGCATGCAAATGTGCGACAGTGCGAGAGCGTGCGTGCCGGTGCCGCTGCCCTGAACAAAGCCTGTGACTGTGAGTGACGCACGCTGCCGGGGGAGAAATCGGCCCCCAGACACAAACCGGCCCCCTTTTCGGAAACCGGCCCCCAAAACCCTCCAGCCGACCGGGGGATTGCCCGGTGCCCGGACTCAACAGTCCGGGCCTGGCCCGGACTGTTAGGAACACCTTAGTGGTTTTTAGGGGACCAGCACAGCTCTTTCTTTGCATTTCTACCCGTTAGTGCTACCTCATCCAGTAATAGGATTCTCTAAAACCTGGACATAGTACCACTATATTTTTTCTCAAAAGTAACACACACACCTCCACCAGCACAATCATTTTCAGCATTGCGAGACCCTGTGCCCAAACATCTCTTTCAGAAACACGTTAGTCGAGGGGGCGTGGCTTGGACGCCGTGCAAGATGGCCGGCTAGTTGCAGAGCTCCGCCGCATCAAAGACTTCCTGATCAGTTTTCCCGATGTGAAGGGACCTGTTTTCGCAGCAGCATACAACATCTAGCACCGGAACTGGTGGTGAGCACCTACATCTCTTTTGCGACCCAATATAAGCCGTTTTTCCGGTGTAATTCGCGACGCGCCTGTCGCGTACTGGAAAACGAGCGCTTTGGGAAGCCGCCATTTCGCGCTGCCGCAGCACCAACGGACTTCTCCGTTTACCTCACCTCTTCAACGTTGTCTCTTCGCTCTCTTCTTCATCCTCTTTGCGGACTTTGCGGTAAGCGCCGAAGAGATTCCTGCTGCCTGTATTATGTCCTAATTTCCACTTTTCATTCAAAATGCGCTTGTCGCCTGTCAGGAAGCCGCCATTTTGAGCGCGTTTTTGTTCGTGCTGCACCTTCCTCAACAACGCTTTTTCTTCCTGACCTACGGAATGGTTGTTGCATATTGCAGTCTACAACATTTGTTTCTTTGTTTCATGCATGAACTTTCCTTATGGTGAATTCTCCTTTGGATATCTAATAGTATCTCTACTTTGGCGCCTCTACGCTTCATACAGTGTACCTATCTATTAGAAGCCTCCCAACATTGGTATTGTGTTGGACCACTGTTCATTCCATGTTGTGTTCTATGACACCTTCTCAACTGCGCTCCAGCCTTTTGCGCCTTTTGCCATTTTTCATGTCATGGATGCTCTGAGCTCTACAATGATCCGCAAGACTGTTGTGTCTCTCACTGATTTTTCGTAAGTCCATGAGCAGAGCTTAATTTCTCTGTGGAAGTCTCAGTTCAGTTCCTATTCCTGCCTGTGGTAAAGGCACTTGACTAATTTTTCAATAGACGAAGTGTTCTCTGCACACCGTCTTTTTGTGTTATCATTAATACTGAACTTTCTCGTATGGTCAAGTTACGCAAGCCTAAATTCATTTTTCCTTCTTCTGTGAAGACTCCTCTGGGTTCTCCCACTGATTTGCTCGCTCCCTCACAGACTCTCAAGATGCCGACCTCCGCTTCTCAGCGAGCTTCACAATTGCAGACCTCTTCAAATAAATCCTCACCCCCAGCGACTTCTTCCAAACGACTAAAACAAGATCCTCCTTCGCCGGATAAATCTTCCTCCTCATCCTCCATAGATTTGATCTTAGAAGAAATCCGGGCGTTACGACCATTTGTGGAGGAAACCAGTAAAGACATGCAACTTTTAAAAGATAAGTGGGAGACCATGGATGCTCGCATTTCCTCACTTGAACAACAACTCCCTGAGGTCCAAACTAACACTCAACGCATCACTTCCTTGGAAAAAACTGTACTCTCCCTTCAACACTATACAGAGGATTTGGAAAATCGAAATAGAATGAATAACCTTCGTATTTATGGTTTGCCAGAATCTCTTGAGGGGGATGACCCAGTCACTTTTTTCACCTCTTTCCTTCCAAAACTTTTGGACATGCCATCCTCTACCAATATTAGCATCCAAAGGGCTCATAGACTTGGACCGCGTACTACTACATCCACAAAACCTTGGGGTGTCATCATCCTTTTTTTGAAATTTACGGATCTTCTATCCATTCTTTCTGCAGCTAGAGCCAAACGACAAGTATCCTGGCAAGGTCAACGTTTATTTCTAACCCAAGATGTATCTAATGCCACTGCCTCTAGACGCAAGGAATTTCTTTCACTTCGCCCCTCTTTGCGCTCCATGGGAGCAAGGTACGGTTTGTTTCATCCCTGCACCTTCAGAGTGACTCATCAAAATAAGACTTGGACCTTTCAAGAGCCTGGTGAACTTCGCAACTTCCTCCTCCTGCAGAATGGTGAAGGGATTGAGTCCTCTCCTTCGAATAGTGGCTAAATGGTCTACTACTCTCCCGTTTCTACCTTCTAATTGATCTGCTCTTTCGTGTGCTTATGTATTTCATGCATGTTATGTTTCTTGTTTTTTCTCCTTTTATTTATTCCTCTAGTATGCTGTAGTCGTTATATCTATTTTTTATTACGCTTTTATTCCGTTTCCTTGTATTTTCTGTTCTTTTACAATATCTATATCTTATATTCTATTTACTTTTGTTCAATTCGATTTTCTTATTAAATGTTTTTTGTTTCCCTCCATTGCAGAATTGTACCTTACCGAATATCCCCTTCATCATATGTCATTCCTTCCTAGTTTTTTGTGACGTCTGGGTGCGGTCTTGTTTCTGCTTCTGGTCTGATTCGTCTTGTTACGCATCACCACTTCCCCATCTCCCTTCTTGCACTCATCTTCAGGTATGTTTTTTGCAGTCATCCTTATGGATTTGTACTGTCTTCTTTGTTTTCTGTCTTCCTTTTCTCGCTCCAGCTTTTCTTCCTTTTCTTCCTTTCCTTTCTCCCCTCTTTTCCCCCTTTCCCGTATTCTTTTCTCATACTTTCTCATTTCCGGCTTTTTTATATTTGGTTTCTTCAATATTACTGTATATTTGCACTGTATACATTTGAATTGTTTACTCTGTTTTAATATTTAAAGTTGTTTCATGGAATGTGAAAGGTTTTAATAATCCTATTAAGCGGCAGAAAGTACTATCTCACCTCTCCTCTTATAACCCTGACATTGCTCTTATCCAAGAGACCCACCTCTCTGATGTTGAATCTTTAAAGTTAAAACGACAATGGGTTGGTACTGCGTTGTTTTCTCCGACTCCACATAAAAAGAATGGAGTTGCCATTTTGATCCACAAACGACTCAAATGCAAGGTTGTACTAGAAGAAAAAGAGGATGCAGGTCGTTGCGTATTAGCTAAATTACTTATCAATGCAATTCCTATTACCCTGTTTAATGTTCATGGCCCCACGCTCTTTGATTCTTCCTTTTGGCCCACAATCACCTCCAAATGTATCCAATATAAAGATGATTGCTTCCTTCTAGGTGGCGATTGTAATCAAGTAGTTGATCCCTTCTTAGATCGTAAGTCCTCTGTACGCTTCACCCCACATAAACCCCATAAACAGTTCTTGGATACTATTGCACAGGCCCACCTTATTGATTCTTGGAGACTCCCTCATCCTGACACTTTAGATTTTTCTTTCTTCTCTCCCTCACATGCCTCCTTTTCTCGTCTAGACTATATTTTTCTCTCCTCTTCTCTATCCCAAAATCTTTTATCTTACTCTATTGAACCGATTGTCATCTCTGATCATTCTCCTATTATTACAGACTTTGACCTCCTTCCCCCTCTTCCTAAATCATCTCGTTGGTGTTTTAATTCGTCCCTAGTAACTGACCCTAATTTCTCCACATCCTTCCGCTCTTTTACTACTGAAATCTTTCAACTTAACTCTGACCCTCTCCTTTCTCCACATATTTTATGGGATTCTTTCAAAGCTACAGCCCGGGATTTCATCATTGACTTTGTTTCTAAGAAGAAAAAGAAATTTCTCCAGAAACGTAATGTTGCCTTAGCACACATTAAATCCTTGGAACATCGGTTTTATACTTCCTCCCCCAAGCATATGCCTTTGGAACTCCTTCAAGCTAAAATCGCCTTCAACAAACTTATCACTGATTCGGCTTCTTCCTTTCTTCTCCGTAGTAGCGCTCGCTACTATGGGGGCCGTAACAAATCAGGTAAATTACTCGCTAACTACCTCAAGTCACGGAAAGAACGTACTTTTATCGATTCCATCTATTCCCCTTCTAATGTTCTCCTGCACACCGATAAGGATATTTTGAACCACTTTCAGTCCTTTTATAAATCCTTGTATACTCCTGAAAATCCCCCTTCACCTACTCTTCTTCAATCCTACTTCGATTCTTTACCTAAACCTGATACCTCCCAACTTCACTTCCCAGACATATAAACAGATTTTACTCAATAGGAACTTTCCACTGCATTGTCTTCCCTCACCAAAGGGAAAACTCCAGGTCCCGATGGTTTTCCATTTGAATTTTATTTACACTTTTCTGATCTTCTTTTGCCCAAACTTCTCTCTCTCTTTCAGTCTGTTTGCTCTACTGGTCTTGCTCAAGGTTCCTTTCAAGATGGCACTATCTGTCTTATTCCTAAGGAAGGTCGCAATCCGAAATTCTGTAAAAACTACCGCCCTATCTCTTTGGTTAACGTTGACTATAAACTATATGCTAAATTGTTAGCCCTCCGTCTTGACCCCTTCATGTCATCCCTTATTGGGAAAGAACAATGCGGATTTGTTAAAGGTCGTCTCATATCGGATAATTCTAGATTGTTCCTCAATGTTTTAAATAAAGACTCTTCTCTTTCTATCCCCCTGGCCGCCATCTCTGTGGATGCTGAAAAAGCCTTCGACAGAGTTCATTGGTCTTTCCTACTCGCTTCCCTAAAATGGCACGGTTTTGGTCCCAAATTTATCTCATTTATTTCTTTCATTTACTCTACTCCCAAAGCTTCAGTTCTGGTAAACGGTCAGCTCACTTCATCTTTCACACTACAACGTGGAGTCCGTCAAGGGTGCCCTCTTTCCCCACTTCTTTTTATTTTAGCTCTTGAACCCTTTCTGTCCTCTATTCGTAACAACTCTTCGATTTCTGGTTTTCCATATGGAGAGCATCAACTCAAGTTATCTGCTTATGCTGATGATATTCTTTTATTTATTTCTTATCCAATTTCTTCTGTCCCCTCTTTGTTGGCTGAGTTTGAGAAGTTCTCTCTTGTCTCTGGATATAAAATCAATTCCGACAAGACCGAAATTCTTCCCTTGAATAAATATTGTCTCCCACACTTTTTTACCTTCACAGGCTTCGCTTGGAATAGTCATAAGATAAAGTATCTTGGGGTTCTTTTCATTAACTCTATTTCCTCTTCTATCAAACTTAATATGAAAGCAGTCATCTCCAGAATTGAGTGTTTGCTGTCCTCTTGGAATCCCCTCTTCCTTTCCTGGTGGGGTCGTATTGACTCTGTCAAGATGATGATTGCACCTATTTTGATTTACTTACTTTCTATGCTTCCTGTCCACATCCCAGCCACTTATTTTCGTCGTATTGATTCTATTATATCCAAATTTATGTGGAAACAGAAAAAATCTCATATATCTTTGGCGACTCTTCGCAAGCCCAAATCAAATGGAGGAATTAATTTTCCAAACTTTAAACTCAATCACAAATACTTCTCTCTTCGTCAAGCTTCTCGATGGCTCTCATCAGAGTTATCCCCTTTTTCTCCTCTTTGGCTTCATGTTGAACACTCTTTATTATTACCTTTCTCATTTCAAGATGTTCCTCGTTTTACCTCCAAATCTCCCTATACTATCCCTCCTCTGTTCGAATATACTTCTTCTCTTTTGAAACCCTTACTTTCCCCACTGGTCATCTCTCGTGAATCTTTTCTACTTTTACCTATTTGGTACAACTCGCTTATAAGTATGGGCGGAAAATCCGTTACGCTCGCGGATTTTGCGAATTTTCGGGAAATTCGCAATCCGTGAGATTTGCGAATTTCCCGCAAAATCCGCAAATTCGCACGCAGCGGATTTTTTTTGCGGCGCGCGGCGTTGGTGATACAATTTTTGCGGCGCGCGGCGTTTATCATCGTTTGCCGAGTTGTTTTTCTCGATATTTTGCGAGTGCTGCGCCATTTTGGATCTTGCTGTGTGATCCCGCGGGAATTTGGCGATCGCGATTACGTCATCGCGGCTTGCCAACTTGCACAGCGAGAGTTTGTCAACGCGAGTACGGCGAGATCACGTCTCGCGGTACTTCGCAATTGCGAGATTTGAGATGCGGCGAGCAGCAACAATCTCGCACAAGCAAAAATATAAAATTTGCAATTCTGCACAAGAAATCCACCAGCAAGCAGCATAAACCTTCTTGAAATGATGATTTTTATCTGAATAACTCCTTAGGTTGACATTTGTCTGCACTTTTTTAGCGAGGAGTCCATTTTGGGGAGGGGGGAGGGGTGGGAGTAAGGAAGTGCCCCACAGTATTCAACTTCCTGTTCCTGTCCAGCAGGCTCCTCCCAGTGCTTTGTCCATCTCCTGGTCACTTTTCATTTCGATCTGGAGCTGGAAGGATTACTTTTTGTGGATGCTGCTGGATATTTGGATTTGAGGCCTTTTTGGCTTTCTTTGGATCACTGTTGGATTAGAAATTTTACAAGTAAGTTTGTTTGGGGCATTACAGTTGCTGCAATTAAAATTTTGGAATTTTCGATTTTTGGGCTGTTTTGGGGCCTTTTGCCCAGGGGTACCCAGTGGTGGGTGGACTGAGTCTTTCTGTGGGTTGTCTTGAACTTAAACATCATGGAGGCCATGGATGAATTGGGATTGTGCTGATTTTTCTGTGTTTTTCGATTTTTGACCTGTTGTTGGGGCATTGACCAGGGGAAGTGAGTGGTGCATGGGCCTAGTCTTTCTGTGGGCTGTCTTGAACTTAAACATCATGGAGGGCATGGATGGAATGGGATTGTGCTGATTTTTCTGTGTTTTTCGATTTTTGACCTGTTGTTGGGGCCTTGACCAGGGGTAGGGATTGGTGCATGGGCCTAGTCTTTCTGTGGGGTGTCTTGAATTTAAACATCATGGAGGGCATGGATGGAATGGGATTGTGCTGATTTTGCAGTGTTTTTCGATTTTTGGGGGTGTTCATGGGGACAGGCCATGTGGGTGGGGGCCATTTTGAGTGCTGGTACAGGCAGGCCCTGGCCATGTGCTAGGAGGCAAGTGGCCATTTTGAATGCAGGCTTTGTTGTTAGGCCTCCAACCATTTTGCCTACTTTTCAACCTTTATTTATGCCCAGGGGTAGTGAGTCTTGCATGGGCCTAGTCTTTCTGTGGGTTGTCTTGAATTTAAACATCATGGAGGCCATGGATGGAATGGGATTGTGCTGATTTTGCAGTGTTTTTCGATTTTTGGGGGTGTTCATGGGGAGGGACATGCCATGTGGCTGGTGGCCATTTTGAGTGCAGCTACAGACACTGGCCATGTGCTAGGAGGCAAGTGGCCATTTTGAATGCAGGCTTTGTTGTTAGGCCTCCAACCATTTTGCCTACTTTTCAACCTTTATTTATGCCCAGGGGTAGTGAGTCTTGCATGGGCCTAGTCTTTCTGTGGGTTGTCTTGAATTTAAACATCATGGAGGCCATGGATGGAATGGGATTGTGCAGATTTTTCAGTGATTTTCGTTTTTTGGGCCTGTACTTGTGGCCTTTTCACCAGGGGTATTTGAGTCTGGCATGGGCCTAGTCTTTCTGTGGGCTGTCTTGAACTTAAACATCATGGAGGGCATGGATGGAATGGGATTGTGCTGATTTTTCTGTGTTTTTCGATTTTTGACCTGTTGTTGGGGCCTTGACCAGGGGTAGTGAGTGGTGCATGGGCCTAGTCTTTCTGTGGGGTGTCTTGAATTTAAACATCATGGAGGGCATGGATGGAATGGGATTGTGCTGATTTTGCAGTGTTTTTCGATTTTTGGGGGTGTTCATGGGGACAGGCCATGTGGGTGGGGGCCATTTTGAATGCTGGTACAGGCAGGCCCTGGCCATGTGCTAGGAGGCAAGTGGCCATTTTGAATGCAGGCTTTGTTGTTAGGCCTCCAACCATTTTGCCTACTTTTCAACCTTTATTTATGCCCAGGGGTAGTGAGTCTTGCATGGGCCTAGTCTTTCTGTGGGTTGTCTTGAATTTAAACATCATGGAGGCCATGGATGGAATGGGATTGTGCTGATTTTGCAGTGTTTTTCGATTTTTGGGGGTGTTCATGGGGAGGGACATGCCATGTGGCTGGTGGCCATTTTGAGTGCAGCTACAGGCACTGGCCATGTGCTGGCAGGCAAGTGGCCATTTTGAATGCAGGCTTTGTTGTTAGGCCTCCAACCATTTTGCCTACTTTTCAACCTTTATTTATGCCCAGGGGTAGTGAGTCTTGCATGGGCCTAGTCTTTCTGTGGGTTGTCTTGAATTTAAACATCATGGAGGCCATGGATGGAATGGGATTGTGCAGATTTTTCAGTGATTTTCGTTTTTTGGGCCTGTACTTGTGGCCTTTTCACCAGGGGTATTTGAGTCTGGCATGGGCCTAGTCTTTCTGTGGGCTGTCTTGAACTTAAACATCATGGAGGGCATGGATGGAATGGGATTGTGCTGATTTTTCTGTGTTTTTCGATTTTTGACCTGTTGTTGGGGCCTTGACCAGGGGTAGTGAGTGGTGCATGGGCCTAGTCTTTCTGTGGGGTGTCTTGAATTTAAACATCATGGAGGGCATGGATGGAATGGGATTGTGCTGATTTTGCAGTGTTTTTCGATTTTTGGGGGTGTTCATGGGGACAGGCCATGTGGTTGGGGGCCATTTTGAGTGCTGGTACAGGCAGGCCCTGGCCATGTGCTAGGAGGCAAGTGGCCATTTTGAATGCAGGCTTTGTTGTTAGGCCTCCAACCATTTTGCCTACTTTTCAACCTTTATTTATGCCCAGGGGTAGTGAGTCTTGCATGGGCCTAGTCTTTCTGTGGGTTGTCTTGAATTTAAACATCATGGAGGCCATGGATGGAATGGGATTGTGCTGATTTTGCAGTGTTTTTCGATTTTTTTGTGCTCTATAACTGAACTGATGTTCCTCTGTCTTCCATTTTTTTTAGGTGCACAAGGCTCAAGAGAACCACCAGTGCCAGGAAGAAGTCCTGCAGCGGTGTGTGTGTGCAGCATAACGTCACGCGACATCACGTCTGGCCTCAGACAACTCTACAATTCGTGCAACTGCGGCCTGCTGTCTGACCTGCTCTGAAGAAGATGGCCCCAAAGAAAGTTCTCCGTAGCTCCTCTAGCAAGAAAGTTGCTAGTAAGGAGCAGAAGAAGCAAGTTACCAAGGAGGCTGGTGTGCCACCCGCCACGTTTTTTGGGAGAAAAAAAAAAAGTACGCCTGCAGCAGCAGGATCTGCTGGGGACCAAGCTGGGAGCAGCACCCCTGCTCCATTGGGTTCAGTGCCTCCACCACCACGCCAACTTAAGTCAAAGCCCTTGAGTGCTTCAGAGGCAGTCAGTGTACTTCTCCAATCACCATCGACCAGTGATGTTGGCTCATCGCAAGAAAGTAGCAGCAATGTCCCTGAATCAACACAGGTTGTTGTAACTCATCTGACAAGTGTTGAACAACCACAGCCGCAACAACAACACCATGTGCAAGTACACGCCCAAGTACATGTGGAAGGAGAGGCAGCAAAAGGAGATGCGCAAGCAAAGGTGCATGGAGGTTCACAAGTGCCCACAATAGTTGTTCCTCCCGAAGTAGGGGCACATCAGGAAATCAACAATGAACCCGAGGTATCATTGGAAGCCACTCCTCCTGATGATCATTCATTGTCTTCCACATCCCTAGCAAGGAAAAGATCAAGGGGGGTGTCTACATCTTCTTCAAGCCCACCTCGTTCTGATGCAAGTGATCTGTCTTGGGAACCACAACTGCGGTCTGACAGTGAGGCACACCATGATCTGACACCGGTACCTAAGCGTAAAAGGAAGGTCGTCCAAAAACTCAAACCTATGGAGTGTGATGAGGCTCAACAAGAAGTGACAGATACTGCTGGTGATGAAGCCTCTCACGATGACGACGAGCCAGTCATCACAAAGGTCACTGCAGCCCCACCGGGCATGCAGCAAAGAGACATTTTGACCCTATCCCGAGAAGCTGCTGAGCGTGATGATGATGTCGGCGAGGAGGCAATGGAAATGGAATCATTAGATTTGGAGTTAAGTAGTACACCAAAACCTACCGCTTCCATATTTCTTCCTCGCAAGAAGGTACCCACCTCGACCTCAATTCGTGGTGGTGAAAGTGCAAAATGTACTGAAGTTCGGCAATCCACATCCTCCACTTCATCTGACATTAGCAGCAGGACCACCACCACCACCAGTATCGCCGCCTCCTCCGGCCCCCGAAGACATTTCAAGTCTCCAGTTTGGGACTTCTTTAGTGTTTGCCCAAAAAATGAAAACGTAGCCATTTGTAGCATTTGTAAGCTTCGAGTTAGTCGTGGTAAGTTGGGTTCCAACTATGGTACCGGAGGCCAGAGAGGTCATCTTAGGAGAACGCACGATGTCCAATGGTTTGCGCACCTACACGCGATCAAGGAAGCCGGAATTGCACGCAATGAAAACGTTGTTTTTTCATCTGATGATGACGAGGGGGAAGAAGGCGATTCAAACACTTCACTTACACCCAGTTCCCCTGTCAGCAGCACACCCCATGGGAGCCACACTAAGAGTGTGGGAGAGAGTGAGACATCAATGCGGAAAAGTTCATCAGCGAGCGTAACTGGGTCGAAGAGATCATCATCATCCCGTAAATCCTTGGTCCAGGGCAACATTAAAAAGATGTTGTTTACAGAAGCGCAATATGAACGCAACCACCCAATGACCCGTCTGTATAACACTAAGCTGGCTAAAATGCTAGCTCTGGACCTTCTCCCTTTTTCTTTTGTAGAAGGGGTTGGTTTTCTAGAATTAGTGACAGCGCTCTGCCCTAAATGGAAGGTTCCTAGCCGGTTCTATTTTGCCCGAGTTGCGGTTCCAGCACTACATGAAGATGTTCTGAAGGTGATTGGGGCAGCTTTGCAGAAGAGTGCTGTTCACACTATACATCTGACAACAGACATGTGGACCAGTGGCGCAGGCGCTGATTACATGTGCATCACTGCACACTGGGTCTCTTTTTCAGGGGCTAAATCAAAGCTAAACGCAGGTGTTGACACGAACATTGTTTTTAAAGGTGCTCGGAAACATGCAACACTAGCCATGTTTGGTTTGGAGAAACGTCACACAGCAGAAAACATTTTGGATGTCTTTAACACAAAGGTCCTTAACTGGCTGTCCCCACTAAAACGCAAGGTTGGTTATGTTTCCACGGACAATGGCGCCAATATAGTTAAGGCCATGAGGGACGGTTACTATTTCAGAGTGCCGTGTTTGGCGCACTGTATAAACCTGGTTGTCCAAAAATTCTTGGGTAATAAAGGCAGTGCAGCGTACAGTGTATTGGACACCTGCCGAAAAATGTGCAAGCATTTCAGCCATTCTTTTAAGGCCCGGAAGCAGCTGAGGAGCCTGCTATATCAACATCAAATGCCAGTGAAAGCACTCATCCAGGAGGTGGTAACACGTTGGAACTCAACCTTCTACATGCTTGAGCGTCTGTATGAGCAGTATACGGAACTCGATCAATATTTCCTTAAAGAGAGTACAGAGGAGCTGAGGATGGGTGGGCCGCAATGGAACATAGTTGAAAGCCTGACATGCATGCTTCGTCCTTTTGAGTTCTTCATGCGTGCAGTCAGCAAGGAGGACTCTAATTTGGGAAAAGCTATCCCATTGTTGTACATGCTGGAGGACCAACTGAAGGAGGTGTGTTCTGTGTTTGGAAAAGATAAAAACCAAGACTCTTTGCTTCTGGCTGAGCAATTATTAGAGCTCCTACAAGGTGATGAACGTCTTAAAAAGATCCACTCAGAACAGCATTACATTTGTGCTACTATTCTGGATCCACGCTACAAAAAGGCGCTGGCAGGCCAAGCATTCTTTCCTTTTGATGATGAACATGTTCCAAAGTACAAACGTTGGCTAGCCTTGTCAGCCAAGAAGTTTGAAACAGAACGGCTGGAAATTGAAGGAAATGGCAGTACATCAGCAGGCCATCCCCAGTCAAAACAATCCACTTCTGCACCTGTGGCTGTGGCACAAGTGACCTCTCAGCCGTTAAAGACACCGGCAACCGGATCATCTGCACGAAAGACAACAGAAACATTGGAGGCTGAAGAGGATTGGCTAGCTCTGCGTGGGTTTGGTTCTCAAAAGGTCAGAGGCACAGCAAGAGCTAAGCAAAGTGGAGGAACCTTGGATGAGGACCTTGAGTCGATGGTGAAGGACTATCTGAATGACTCAACAGAGGTCTATGTTAATTCTGACCCATTGGCGTATTGGCATGGGAAAAAAGAATTGTGGCCAAAGCTCACCAACCTGGCTTTAAACTACTTGTCTTGCCCACTCGCAAGCGTGTCTTCTGAACGGGTTTTCAGTGCGGCTGGTGGGATTGTAACTCCCAAACGGAGCCGCCTCTCGCCCAAAAATGTGGAGAGGTTAACAATGATCAAGATGAATCAGCACCTCATACCACCAGATTTCAGAGTACGAGAGAGCGTGCCGGATGAAGAGGAGGTGGCCAGCAACATAGATGAGGGAATTTCTACTCTGTCAGGTGACACTGAGCTCACCCTGCCTGAATTCGCAGAGTATGATGACGAAGCCTTATTCTTATTCCTGGACCGTGATACCGAGCCCAGAAAATGAGACAACGAATCAATAACTTTCTTTTTCATCCTTATTCACTTTTATTCCTGTGTGTCTGTCTTTCTTTGTTGTGCACAGTTAATATAATTCAAACTTTAATCAGATAATCACAAAAACAAGCCCATCAGCAGAACTGTCTTCACTTGTTTGCGAATTGATTTGAAGGTGCCGCAGTCTGCATTCCTCAGGTTCAGAAGTTCCGAAGAACATGCTCCTCTATCCTCCTCCTCCAGACTCCTATTTCCATCAAAGCAGAGGGCTGGTTTACGCCCAATGAAGAAAGACTCAGCACTTGTGGGGGTGTTGTTCTACCTCTTTGCAGGTGAGTTGACGGGTCTCTGGGGCCATTTCTGGGAAGCACTAAAAGTGGTTTGGACCAAATCCGAGGCGGAAATTTTTTTGTGTTTTTGATGACTTGCTTGCCTTTGAGGTGCTCTTAGGGGGGGTTCCGTCTGTTTGTGGGTGAGTTTCGTGGTCTGGGAGCGTTGCTGGGACACTCTAATCTTGATTGCATTTGCTTTTCAGGAAATCCGTTGTGCCAACCCCGACTTATGGCCTAGCTACGCAGCGCGTTTGGACCGAAGGCCCAGAAATATTGCAAGTATGAGATATTGCTTTTGGCCTGTTTGGGGGTGTTATGCTTCCTGGCGGGTGGGTTGGCGGGTCTTGGGGCATTCCTGGGAAGGTCTAATACCGGGTAGAAGTGGTTGGGACAAAATCCAGGCCGATTTTTTTTTGGCTATTTCTGACATTTTGCTCTATGTAGCGTTTTCGGGGGCCTGTTTGGGGGGCTTCCTGGTGTTTGTGGGTGAGTTTCGTGGTCTGGGAGCATTGCTGGGACACTCTAATCTTGATTGCATTTGCTTTTCAGGAAATCCGTCGTGGCAACCCCGACTTATGGCCTAGCTACGCAGTGCGTTTGGACCGAAGGCCCAGAAATATTGCAAGTATGAGATTTTGCTTTTGGCCTGTTTGGGGGTGTTATGCTTCCTGGCGGGTGGGTTGGCGGGTCTTGGGGCATTCCTGGGAAGGTCTAATACCGGGTAGAAGTGGTTGGGACAAAATCCAGGCCGATTTTGTTTTGGCTATTTCTGACATTTTGCTCTATGTAGCGTTTTCGGGGGCCTGTTTGGGGGGCTTCCTGGTGTTTGTGGGTGAGTTTCGTGGTCTGGGAGCACTGCTGGGACACTCTAATCTTGATTGCATTTGCTTTTCAGGAAATCCGTCGTGGCAACCCCGACTTATGGCCTAGCTACGCAGTGCGTTTGGACCGAAGGCCCAGAAATATTGCAAGTATGAGATATTGCTTTTGGCCTGTTTGGGGGTGTTATGCTTCCTGGCGGGTGGGTTGGCGGGTCTTGGGGCATTCCTGGGAAGGTCTAATACCGGGTAGAAGTGGTTGGGACAAAATCCAGGCCGATTTTTTTTTGGCTATTTCTGACATTTTGCTCTATGTAGCGTTTTTGGGGGCCTGTTTGGGGGGCTTCCTGGTGTTGGTGGGTGAGTTTCGTGGTCTGGGAGCATTGCTGGGACACTCTAATCTTGATTGCATTTGCTTTTCAGGAAATCCGTCGTGGCAACCCCGACTTATGGCCTAGCTACGCAGTGCGTTTGGACCGAAGGCCCAGAAATATTGCAAGTATGAGATTTTGCTTTTGGCCTGTTTGGGGGTGTTATGCTTCCTGGCGGGTGGGTTGGCGGGTCTTGGGGCATTCCTGGGAAGGTCTAATACCGGGTAGAAGTGGTTGGGACAAAATCCAGGCCGATTTTTTTTGGGCTATTTCTGACATTTTGCTCTATGTAGCGTTTTCGGGGGCCTGTTTGGGGGGCTTCCTGGTGTTTGTGGGTGAGTTTCGTGGTCTGGGAGCACTGCTGGGACACTCTAATCTTGATTGCATTTGCTTTTCAGGAAATCCGTCGTGGCAACCCCGACTTATGGCCTAGCTACGCAGTGCGTTTGGACCGAAGGCCCAGAAATATTGCAAGTATGAGATTTTGCTTTTGGCCTGTTTGGGGGTGTTATGCTTCTTGGCGGGTGGGTTGGCGGGTCTTGGGGCATTCCTGGGAAGGTCTAATACCGGGTAGAAGTGGTTGGGACAAAATCCAGGCCGATTTTTTTTTGGCTATTTCTGACATTTTGCTCTATGTAGCGTTTTCGGGGGCCTGTTTGGGGGGCTTCCTGGTGTTTGTGGGTGAGTTTCGTGGTCTGGGAGCATTGCTGGGACACTCTAATCTTGATTGCATTTGCTTTTCAGGAAATCCGTCGTGGCAACCCCGACTTATGGCCTAGCTACGCAGTGCGTTTGGACCGAAGGCCCAGAAATATTGCAAGTATGAGATTTTGCTTTTGGCCTGTTTGGGGGTGTTATGCTTCCTGGCGGGTGGGTTGGCGGGTCTTGGGGCATTCCTGGGAAGGTCTAATACCGGGTAGAAGTGGTTGGGACAAAATCCAGGCCGATTTTTTTTGGGCTATTTCTGACATTTTGCTCTATGTAGCGTTTTCGGGGGCCTGTTTGGGGGGCTTCCTGGTGTTTGTGGGTGAGTTTCGTGGTCTGGGAGCATTGCTGGGACACTCTAATCTTGATTTCATTTGCTTTTCAGGAAATCTGTCGTGGCAACCCCGACTTATGGCCTAGCTACGCAGTGCGTTTGGACCGAAGGCCCAGAAATATTGCAAGTATGAGATTTTGCTTTTGGCCTGTTTGGGGGTGTTATGCTTCCTGGCGGGTGGGTTGGCGGGTCTTGGGGCATTCCTGGGAAGGTCTAATACCGGGTAGAAGTGGTTGGGACAAAATCCAGGCCGATTTTGTTTTGGCTATTTCTGACATTTTGCTCTATGTAGCGTTTTCGGGGGCCTGTTTGGGGGGCTTCCTGGTGTTTGTGGGTGAGTTTCGTGGTCTGGGAGCACTGCTGGGACACTCTAATCTTGATTGCATTTGCTTTTCAGGAAATCCGTCGTGGCAACCCCGACTTATGGCCTAGCTACGCAGTGCGTTTGGACCGAAGGCCCAGAAATATTGCAAGTATGAGATATTGCTTTTGGCCTGTTTGGGGGTGTTATGCTTCCTGGCGGGTGGGTTGGCGGGTCTTGGGGCATTCCTGGGAAGGTCTAATACCGGGTAGAAGTGGTTGGGACAAAATCCAGGCCGATTTTTTTTTGGCTATTTCTGACATTTTGCTCTATGTAGCGTTTTTGGGGGCCTGTTTGGGGGGCTTCCTGGTGTTGGTGGGTGAGTTTCGTGGTCTGGGAGCATTGCTGGGACACTCTAATCTTGATTGCATTTGCTTTTCAGGAAATCCGTCGTGGCAACCCCGACTTATGGCCTAGCTACGCAGTGCGTTTGGACCGAAGGCCCAGAAATATTGCAAGTATGAGATTTTGCTTTTGGCCTGTTTGGGGGTGTTATGCTTCCTGGCGGGTGGGTTGGCGGGTCTTGGGGCATTCCTGGGAAGGTCTAATACCGGGTAGAAGTGGTTGGGACAAAATCCAGGCCGATTTTTTTTGGGCTATTTCTGACATTTTGCTCTATGTAGCGTTTTCGGGGGCCTGTTTGGGGGGCTTCCTGGTGTTTGTGGGTGAGTTTCGTGGTCTGGGAGCACTGCTGGGACACTCTAATCTTGATTGCATTTGCTTTTCAGGAAATCCGTCGTGGCAACCCCGACTTATGGCCTAGCTACGCAGTGCGTTTGGACCGAAGGCCCAGAAATATTGCAAGTATGAGATTTTGCTTTTGGCCTGTTTGGGGGTGTTATGCTTCTTGGCGGGTGGGTTGGCGGGTCTTGGGGCATTCCTGGGAAGGTCTAATACCGGGTAGAAGTGGTTGGGACAAAATCCAGGCCGATTTTTTTTTGGCTATTTCTGACATTTTGCTCTATGTAGCGTTTTCGGGGGCCTGTTTGGGGGGCTTCCTGGTGTTTGTGGGTGAGTTTCGTGGTCTGGGAGCATTGCTGGGACACTCTAATCTTGATTGCATTTGCTTTTCAGGAAATCCGTCGTGGCAACCCCGACTTATGGCCTAGCTACGCAGTGCGTTTGGACCGAAGGCCCAGAAATATTGCAAGTATGAGATTTTGCTTTTGGCCTGTTTGGGGGTGTTATGCTTCCTGGCGGGTGGGTTGGCGGGTCTTGGGGCATTCCTGGGAAGGTCTAATACCGGGTAGAAGTGGTTGGGACAAAATCCAGGCCGATTTTTTTTGGGCTATTTCTGACATTTTGCTCTATGTAGCGTTTTCGGGGGCCTGTTTGGGGGGCTTCCTGGTGTTTGTGGGTGAGTTTCGTGGTCTGGGAGCATTGCTGGGACACTCTAATCTTGATTTCATTTGCTTTTCAGGAAATCTGTCGTGGCAACCCCGACTTATGGCCTAGCTACGCAGTGCGTTTGGACCGAAGGCCCAGAAATATTGCAAGTATGAGATTTTGCTTTTGGCCTGTTTGGGGGTGTTATGCTTCCTGGCGGGTGGGTTGGCGGGTCTTGGGGCATTCCTGGGAAGGTCTAATACCGGGTAGAAGTGGTTGGGACAAAATCCAGGGCGATTTTTTTTGGCTATTTCTGACATTTTGCTCTATGTAGCGTTTTCGGGGGCCTGTTTGGGGGGCTTCCTGGTGTTTGTGGGTGAGTTTCGTGGTCTGGGAGCATTGCTGGGACACTCTAATCTTGATTGCATTTGCTTTTCAGGAAATCCGTTGTGGCAACCCCGACTTATGGCCTAGCTACGCAGTGCGTTTGGACCGAAGGCCCAGAAATATTGCAAGTATGAGATTTTGCTTTTGGCCTGTTTGGGGGTGTTATGCTTCCTGGCGGGTGGGTTGGCGGGTCTTGGGGCATTCCTGGGAAGGTCTAATACCGGGTAGAAGTGGTTGGGACAAAATCCAGGCCGATTTTTTTTGGGCTATTTCTGACATTTTGCTCTATGTAGCGTTTTCGGGGGCCTGTTTGGGGGGCTTCCTGGTGTTTGTGGGTGAGTTTCGTGGTCTGGGAGCATTGCTGGGACACTCTAATCTTGATTTCATTTGCTTTTCAGGAAATCTGTCGTGGCAACCCCGACTTATGGCCTAGCTACGCAGTGCGTTTGGACCGAAGGCCCAGAAATATTGCAAGTATGAGATTTTGCTTTTGGCCTGTTTGGGGGTGTTATGCTTCCTGGCGGGTGGGTTGGCGGGTCTTGGGGCATTCCTGGGAAGGTCTAATACCGGGTAGAAGTGGTTGGGACAAAATCCAGGGCGATTTTTTTTGGCTATTTCTGACATTTTGCTCTATGTAGCGTTTTCGGGGGCCTGTTTGGGGGGCTTCCTGGTGTTTGTGGGTGAGTTTCGTGGTCTGGGAGCACTGCTGGCTATATATACTTTACTTTGCAAGAGGTTTGAAGCAAATCCATGGTGGCAGAGGGGAGTTAGGGCCTAGCTGCAGAGCGCGCGCAGAGTGATTTGGGAAATTTGTGAAAAATTGACTAAGTCCCCATTTTTGTACTTTTGCTCTTTGGCTGTTTGGGGGTCTTCTACTCGTTTTCTCCTGGGTTGACGGCTCTGGGGCCATTGCTGGGAAGCTCTAATACCGGATAAAAGTGTTTTGGACCAAATCCCAGGCGGAATGTGTTTTTGATGACTTGCTTGCCTTTGAGGTGCTCTTAGGGGGGGTTACGTCTGTTTGTGGGTGAGTTTCGTGGTCTGGGAGCATTGCTGGGACACTCTAATCTTGATTGCATTTGCTTTTCAGGAAATCCGTTGTGCCAACCCCGACTTATGGCCTAGCTACGCAGCGCGTTTGGACCGAAGGCCCAGAAATATTGCAAGTATGAGATTTTGCTTTTGGCCTGTTTGGGGGTGTTATGTTCTTGGCGGGTGGGTTGGCGGGTCTTGGGGCATTCCTGGGAAGGTCTAATACCGGGTAGAAGTGGTTGGGACAAAATCCTCGCGGAAAAGCCTTTTGGCACTTTTTGTAACTTAGGGTTCGTTAGGTTTAGCCCTAGCAGCAGGATTGCATGTGTTTCGGGGTGTTCTAGATTATTCCAACTGAGTTCTGGGGTCTTAGAGCACTCGTGAGAATGTGTGATTTTGGTTGCAAGTCATTTGAAGAAAATCCAAGGTGGGAAAGGGGGGATTTGGCATAGTTAAAGAAAGCCTTTGCCACTATTCTTAACTTAGGGTTCGTTAGGGTTAGCAGTATTTCTATTGCATGTGTTTGAGTGGGGGGGATTTCGAGTCTTGGAGCGATGCTGGCTATGGCTACTTTTGCTTGGTTGCTTGCAAGTGGTTTCAATGCAATCCACGGTGGGTAATGGGTAATTAGGAAGGGGGTACTTCGGCCTATTTTTACTTTCAAAGTAAGTTTTGTCACCAGTTTTCTGCTAGGCCTCGTTTTTTGAGATTTGATTGGGGGTCTTCTACATTTTTGCGACTGGCTTTAGTAAGGGTCTGGGTGGGAGCACTGCTAGGAAGATCTAATTTTGTTCTAAAACACAGTTTACAGTACACCTAGCTTGAGGGGCAAGATCCGCTACATTAATTTGCCCATACTTATTTATCCTTCAAAAGGTGACTCAGAGTACGCACTTTCAAAAATATTGTACTGTCTACTAGGAAAATCAAATTGTGACTTTTTGCACTCCACAGCCTACATACCTTATATTTATTTATCAGTGGTGTTGTAATATTATATCACTTCCTGTTTTTCGTTGAATAATTACAGGCCGGGTTTCAGTCTCTGTAATGGGGAAAAAAGGATGGAGTCAGGCTTCACAGTAGCGAGCCACAATTCAGCATCAGGCAGGCAGTGGACAGGGTGTCTTCTAGTGACCAACATCGATGGACGAAGCGTCGGCTGCAATGGAGGAGTGCCGCTAATAAGAGGATTTTTTTTCTGCAGGCAACTTACTTACCACTTCCAACAGGACAACTACAACCACATAGATACAGTATCCCTTGCCTTTTTCTCTGACTGTGACTGCATTTCTTGGATCTCTCTCTGCTTCTAAATTGATCCCTTAACACATCACTTAGTCCACTCCACTATCACATCTGCACCACACATAGTCATTTGTAAGTGCTCCTACGTAATTCGCAAGTCGCAGCACGCCCCAGGCCGTAGAGGACTGGGATGGCCCCAATGATGAAGCATGTCACCAAGGGGCAACCCTGGTGAGTGAGGGGACACCTAGAAAACAAGCAATTTCTCCTTTTCTATCTACTATACCTTCCAGACCAACCCCACTGAGTGTTGTTGTGAATGGATTTATAGTGACCAGCAAGGCTCTCGGGTATCTGGCTAAGTACAGAGACCTTATGTTGAATATCGTTATCAATAATTCCACACAGGCCCTGTACTGTCGCATTCTTTCTTCCACAGTTGTCGAATGTACTACTTACTTTTCACTGACATGCATGCAGTAGTGCATGCACTTTCAAAGATTGATGGATAGGTTTGTACCCAAAGAATTGTTTATGTTCCATTGTTTGTCTATGCTGTGCTTTTTTTTACAGGGTGTCTTCTGGTGACCAACATCGATGGACGAAGCGTCGGCTGCAATGGAGGAGTGCCGCTAAAAGGAGGACTTTTTTTTCTGCAGGCAACTTACTTACCACTTCCAACAGGACCACTACAACCACATAGATACAGTATCCCTTGCCTTTTTCTCTGACTGTGACTGCATTTCTTGGATCTCTCTCTGCTTCTAAATTGATCCCATAACACATCACTTAGTCCACTCCACTATCACATCTGCACCACACATAGTCATTTGTAAGTGCTCCTACGTAATTCGCAAGTCGCAGCACGCCCCAGGCCATAGAGGACTGGGATGGCCCCAATGATGAAGCATGTCACCAAGGGGCAACCCTGGTGAGTGAGGGGACACCTAGAAAACAAGCAATTTCTCCTTTTCTATCTACTATACCTTCCAGACCAACCCCACTGAGTGTTGTTGTGAATGGATTTATAGTGACCAGCAAGGCTCTCGGGTATCTGGCTAAGTACAGAGACCTTATGTTGAATATCGTTATCAATAATTCCACACAGGCCCTGTACTGTCGCATTCTTTCTTCCACAGTTGTCGAATGTACTACTTACTTTTCACTGACATGCATGCAGTAGTGCATGCACTTTCAAAGATTGATGGATAGGTTTGTACCCAAAGAATTGTTTATGTTCCATTGTTTGTCTATGCTGTGCTTTTTTTTACAGGGTGTCTTCTGGTGACCAACATCGATGGACGAAGCGTCGGCTGCAATGGAGGAGTGCCGCTAAAAGGAGGATTTTTTTTCTGCAGGCAACTTACTTACCACTTCCAACAGGACCACTACAACCACATAGATACAGTATCCCTTGCCTTTTTCTCTGACTGTGACTGCATTTCTTGGATCTCTCTCTGCTTCTAAATTGATCCCTTAACACATCACTTAGTCCACTCCACTATCACATCTGCACCACACATAGTCATTTGTAAGTGCTCCTACGTAATTCGCAAGTCGCAGCACGCCCCAGCCCGTAGAGGACTGGGATGGCCCCAATGATGAAGCATGTCACCAAGGGGCAACCCTGGTGAGTGAGGGGACACCTAGAAAAAAAGCAATTTCTCCTTTTCTATCTACTATACCTTCCAGACCAACCCCATTGAGTGTTGTTGTGAATGGATTTATAGTGACCAGCAAGGCTCTCAGGTATCTGGCTACAGAGACCTTATGTTGAATATAGTTATCAATATTTCCACCAACGCCCTGTACTGTCGCATTCTTTCTTCCACAGTTGTCGAAAGTACTACTTACTTTTAACTGACATGCATGCAGTAGTGTATGCACTTTCAAAGATTGATGGATAGGTTTGTACCCAAAGATTTGTTTATGTTGACAATTGTTCGTCCATGCTGTGCTACTTTTTCTTGTCTCCCAAAACCTTTCCCAAAAACCCCCGTACCCATCCATTTTTCAAACCCTAACCCTCTTCCCCCGGGCTATGTGGTTTTGATTGATGTGTGACTAAATTACAGCAATAAATCCACACACTTGCTGGGGAGGATAAGGTGATAGCAACAGGCTGGTGAAGAAATCCGAGGATATATTCTTACTCTGCTTGACAAAGACCCATGGCTAATGTCAAAGAACTTCAACCGAATTAGTTATACTTTAACATTTGTTAGGCTACAACGTGGCACTGTTCTAGTGTACTTCTGTCACCTGCTATATTCTGTATTGTACCTTTGTATTGCTCAGGAGGACAAACCAGATTTCATTTTCTTTTTTTTCATAGGCAAGCAACTGCCACTGTGTCACACCACTAGTACCACCGCTATGAGGAAATTTTATCCGCCCAGGATTGCCAACCTTATTTGCTGTTTCCCGTGGAGCCAGCCCTGGGCCTAGCCCTACTTGCAAACAGAAATTACAGGTAAGATAGGCGTTTGGTTGGAGGTAGTATAATGGAGTATTAGGAGAGACGAGAGATTTGATTGACGGTAGTACTACTAAAGTCCTAGGACTATTCAGGAAAACAAACTTACTGTTATGTTAAACCCCCACCCACCAGACTCAAAAGCAGTAAAAAACAGGTATGGTCAGATAAAGTTTCAAAAAGTATATTTTTATAGCCCTAACAAAAGAATCTCCCGCAAGACCCTCCCTAACCCCAACGATTGTCCTTCAAAAGTCCCCAAAAATCACAACTCCCAATTCCCACCCCCCAAAAGTCTCTAAAAAAGGGGCAAGGGACACTATGGCAGGGTGCTGTTGGAATTAGCAGCCAGGGCATCATGCTCCTTGCGGAGGGTGGCAAGTTCGAAGCGGAGGCCCTCCACCACGTTCTTATAATTATGGACCTCCTGCTCCAGGTAGGACAGTCTGAGGGATAAGCGGCGCCGGTGTGCCTTGCAAATCCTGTGAGGGGCAGCTGCTTTCTTTGCTGCTGGGCGGTGGCGTTTGGCTTTGGTAGCCTGGCTCCGTACCGCTGGAGCACTGCGCTGGCTGGCAGCCCGCACGGAGGAGCATGCAGCTGTCCCAGTGGACGTTGTTGTTGTTCCAGACTGCGTCTCCTCCTCCTCCAGGGCCACCAGCCGCCGATATTCAGCAACAGTGGCATCCAGCCTCCGTTGCCGGGCCATTCGAGCCAGCTCCTTCCTCCTTGATGGTGTCTTGGATTTGGAAGGAGCAACTACATGAAAAAAGAAAGACATAGTCTGTAACCAATGCTCCTTAAGATTAACACAAAATGATTGAGCAGAAAGTTGTCACAGTACAAGTAGCAAATTGAAAGCACAGTGCATAACTATTGAGGACAGTATCTATGTAACCTCCGACTTCTTCATCCTTGCTCTAACATTAGTGGGAGTTTAAGGAACAAATTCTACGAGCACTATGGACTTCTATTACAGTCGACTATGACAGTACACCACTCTTATTCTTCTTCTTCTCTCTTGTTTAGGAAAATTGGTACGTTATCTTATGCAAGCCGGCATAATGCCAGCGCAGTGAACTTGCACCCGAGAAAAACAGACGCACACCATGGTGAGTGAGACAGACTTGCGTTACTGTACCGGTCCAGTACATGCAGGTGGTGAAGCTCTTACTTTTCTATTACGGGTGGCACTGAGAATACTCTGTTAAAAGGGCTACTGCTTAATTAATTTAGCTTTCACCCTACAGTGCAAATGAATATTAGAAAAGGAAAATGAAGAAGCTAAATTATCTGATTATCTATCACTTCACATGGGATGTATTTGATGACATATGGGATGACTTTAGGTGCTTTGCTTATTATTGAGTGAACAGTGATACCCCCACACATGAATGACGTACTACTACTAAACTAAAGTTATTAAGGGAGGTAGGGAGTGTCCACCGTAATAACTGGATATATGCTGTGCTTGCAGTTGCAATACAAACTACTGCTACTATTCATGGTAGTCTTTGGACAACGTTACAACTTCTTTTCCTTGCCTTTCCTACACTGGAACGGACGTGCGGGTGCGGTGTTACATGCTCTTCAAAGTAACACTTAGTTCATCCAGTGACCGTCTACTCTCTCTAGATTCACATATGCTATCTAAGAGTCAGATAGTACCATGAATGATCCAGGCATCCATCCATTCAAAGTATATTGCACACATACAGTTTCTGTCTCACCCACCCAGGCTGTTCTCCTCCACCCATCCTTGCTTCATCATTCACCCAGCCATGCACCATACCATTTTCTTACCTTCCCAGCCACCTCGGGGACCAAGCAAACACATATCATTCTTCTTTGCCAGTCATCATTACATTTCTCGTGCTTCCACACTTACTTACACCCTTCTTTCGCTTTTCGTTCATCCCATCCATCAAGTTCACCTCAGATCTGATTGGGATTCTTCTCGCCAAAAACTTCACAGCTAAGTCGAAGTACATTTAGAGGAGGCTACTACCTGCTTTTTTTATAATACACCCGTGCAGAAAGCACACTCTGCAGTCTTCAATCTCAATGACTAAGGAATGTATAGCTTACCTCTGCCCGCCACCACCGTGTGAACCCTCACAGGCATGTCCTTTTCCGGCACTTGCACCGCCTCCTCCCCAGAGTTGTCCTCCTCGTCCAATGCCACCACCTCCGCGCTGGCCCCGTCTCCAGATGTTCCACCTACAAAGTACATTTAATAATGTTAGAATACACCACTCACTACTATATAATATTTGGTCTAGGAGGAAGAAAGAAATGTGAAAAAAAGTGTACAATTTAATAATTTTTGACTGTGTACTCTAGAGTAAAAATGTCCCTTTTTCCAGGGAAGGCTGTTGTCTTGCTGCACTTTTTGGCACAACTGATGAATGTTTGCTTTTTACTTTTTAACACGCACCACTTTTTCTCCTAACAGACAGAACCTTGACTTCTAAGAACACGAGCAGGATCAAGTTCAAACCAGGTGAGAGCTCGGCTCGACCACAAGAAATGTGTCCAATTAATCGTCAGCACTAAGCACTTTTCCATTTTCAGTTACACGTTCACTTTTATGACAAACTTGAATTTAATAAATGTGTTTACTTTTAATAAAGCTTTTAAACTTAAATAGACTCTGTGGTTTTTGGTCCTCCAGACTAGAGTGGATGAGCTAAAGGTTTTCGAATTTTTGCAAGCATGAGTCCGTGCCTCTGCCATCGGTGACTTTGGGAGCTAAATGACTCTGCCACACTATCTAGTCAGTAAGGAGATTGGGGGTTCAACTACAAAGTCTGTTATCACTGAGGTATGTGGAAAGTCTAACAGTTACAGCACCTATTATAATTGATAAGCTAAGCGATGCATTATTTAGTGTCCATAGTTCTGTTTGTGCAGATTTGTCCCTGCAACAGTAGTAGAATGGATTGTCCTCCTATCCAAACCAAAAGTAAAGTAGTATCTTATTATTTCTTGGTGGTGGTCATTCACCTTTTTATTGTTGGCAATGGTCAAAGCATAAACATTTAGAATACTTGAAAAGACATTATGGACAATCCCAGAGGACTACACTCAGTGCATAGAGCTATTGCTGACTAGAATGGGAGTCCAATGGAAATGCCAAATGTGCAATCTTAGTTAGCTACACAGACAGACTAATAAGAATAATCTAGTAATACCACACGGAGTCATAGTCGAGGCAGGATAAGAATTTAGATCCTGTCTACAAGAAGATCAAAGACGATTTAGAAAAAATCGAATGAGGAACGCTAGGAAAAAATAAGTACTCTATATTAAAATTAAAACTTACTGGGACCAGCAAAGGAGCCCTCGACTGCCCGGTCCTGGCCTGCATCGACAACAGCACCCTCCTCCTCCTCCTCCTGTGTCCTCCTCTTGCCCCTGGGGGAAGCTGATGTCCAACATGAAAGAAAGAAAAACAGAAAACATGGATGATATTTCTCAACCAAATCAAACATTTAAAAAAGAACTAACAAAGTAACAAAATATTTTTGCGAAATAGCAAATAGGGAACGACTCCACGGGATATATTATTGACCAATCTCATGTGGTCGACTACGTCATTACTTTAGTATTGCTTGATTTGCGGACCGTCGAATTGGAAACTACCCTATGTAACTCACTAAACAAAGTACTAAAAAGGTTTGCCTAGGATTGGCAGGCAGCAGTCCGCAGCACGCAAAGTGACAGCCAAAGTCCATCGTGATTGAAGATCAGCGACAACACTAAAGTTTCCTACTACATTCACCAGTCATTAAAATACTCAAACTATTAATCCACCACCACTATTTCTTCTTATCGCCATGTGTACAAAGGAAGGACTGGACTTGAGTCTGTAGGGGCTGATTTAGAAGGCCCTTGCGGCTCTTTTGCTCCATTGTTGCGTGACTTTTGTGACGCAGCGACAGCACAAAAGAGGCGCAATGGTGCGGCGTATATTAACAACGTGACGCATCTGGGAGATGCATCACGTTGTAAAGCCCTGCGCCAATAGGGGGGTTCCGGCGCAAGGGAGGGCGTTCCTGCGCAGGAACGCATCCTAAAAGTGGCTGAGGGAAATCTACAAGATTTCAATCAGTCACTTTGAGGACAATGATGCGTGACTCAAACCCTGTGCCTGCTTGAAGCAGACGTACGGCTTGACGCAGCATTGGGGAGATAGGGCACCCCAGAGAATTGATGGAGCTGCACCATCGTTGCGACGCAACTCCAGCAATGCGCCGCCTTTACGGCACAGATGCGTAACGCTTTGGTGACGTTTTGGGCCCATGGCGCGCCGCATTGTAAATACGGCGCACCATGGGTGATGGTGGCGTGACGCACAATTACTGGCGCATCCCTGCAACTTTGCAGGGATGCGCCGGTAATTAAAAATCTGAACCTTAGTGTGTAGCATTGCGCAGTTCTTTCAACTACACTCATACATAATTTCACAGGCCAATGAAATGAACACAAAATCTAAAACAAATAAGCATAGTAGCAACACTACTGAGAAGGAGAGCAGTGTACCTGAAATGCACAGAAGATTTTGAAATAAAATTTACCTACAATGTAATGAGCAGCATTATTGCTCTTGGTAAAAAACACAAATTTGCAATATAATAACACAGCAGGAGAAAACATAGTAGTAAAGACATAGCTACTACTACTCACCAAGCCCGGGGATCTCAAGGCCAAGGAGGTCGAGCAGATCTCGCTCACGGGTCAGGACATCCGTCCAGCGGTGGGTGGCCTGGTTGTAGGTGCGCCAGACCCGAGAGTGGTGGTAAATGGCCTGGCACACCTTCTCCCACCGTTTCCGGCGCTCCCGGGCCCCGTACCCGGCACTGATCTTGCCGCCTCCCATGATGGTCCTGGGGAGGCGGCGCTGAACATAAAAAATGAGTTGGGCCACCTCCTCCGGGGTAAAGATCTCCCGTGGCATCACTAGCTCCCCCCTCAAACGCCCGCACGGGAGCCGGACACGGGGTGCGGGACCCTTCCCCTTCTCGGGATGCTTCCCGGCTCCCTTCACCATGGTCTGGGCGGAAAGGAATAAAGAAAATAGAACAGGGAAGAGAAGAAAAGAAAAGAGTTTACAAAAGTAGTTTAAAATTAACCAAAAGTAGCAGTAAACACAAAAATATAGGGCTAGAAAAATAGAGGGATAGATAATAAGTAAAATAGATAAAAAAAAACTTCAAACAAGCAAAGGATGGCAGAGATTGACAGAGGATACAAAGACCATGCCCAGAACCATAGCAATGAATGAGAAACAAGATGGCCGCGCCCGTTCACGACCGCGCGGGTAAGTTCGCGCGAGATTTTCCTTGCGAACACGCGCGAGACTGTACTGGCAAGCCGCGGACTTTGCGAGATTACACTTCGCGCCCGGAAACGGAAATACGTCAGGCAAACAAGATGGCTGCGCCCTTGAACGACCGCGAGGGTAACTTCGCGTCTTGCGCTACGAGCGGCTCGCAAAAACGCACAAAACCTTGCCAACTAACACGCCGCAAAAAAAACAAATTGCATATTCGCACGAATTTGCGGCTTCCGAATCCGATCTCGCGCGTGTTCGCACCCCGCGAACCCCGCGAAATTGCAGAAAAACGAGTTTTTCAAAACTGAAAGCACTCGGCAGGGGCAAGAGTTCAAACTCATCATTAGTAACAATTCCCGGTAGTGCTTCCTGACTGGGGCCCCTCCAGAATTCAGTTGCTAGTTGCAACAATTGTATGACCCTGCTCTGACCCTCACAGCAGGCTCATACAATAGCTACAAGTAGGCCACAAAGAAGGTCCTGGGGAAAAAAAAATGCACTGCAACAGAAAGCAAAATTACAGATAAGGAAGCAGGTGCCAGACTGGAATTTTAAAACAGTGACACATTAATAAACTAACCCCAAATTAATTCATCTCAGTTGAAGCAGGGCTGGTGTGCTTGCTTTCCCCCCCATAATCTACAGTAATGATGAACCAGAGGGTGGCATTGATGTAACAGAGGGTTGCAGCGGTGAAACAGAGGGTGCTGGGAACCTGTGATGATGCACCAGACGTAGAAACAACATAATTTGCGACCGTTGCGCGACGAAATGTAAGTTCGCAATTGCGAACTGGTACGAAACCCTCGCGAACTGGCAGAAATCCTTGCGAACACACAAAAAAAAAAAATCCGCAAATTCGCAAGAATTCGCGGATTTTGCGGATTGCGAGTTCGCAAATCCGCAAAACTCGCGAACGCGAGATTCGCAAAATTCGCCCATAGTTACTCGCTTATCCTTTTGCATAATAGACCCATTTCCTGGTCTTCTTGGAGATCGAAAGGTATTATTTGGGTACATCATCTCTTTGATGGCTCTTCACCTCGCTCCTTTCCTCAATTTCAGTTGCAGTTTCACTGCCCTCGTTTATTCGCACAGAAATATTATATCCTTATGGAAATTGTCCTTGATCGCTATTATTCTCTCCCTTCTTCAGAAATAACTCCCCCCTCTTCCCCTCTTCTTTCCATACTCTCCACTGTTCCTAAAGCCTCTCTTATCTACCGTTTCTTCTCTGCTCTTAATCCTGACCGCCCCAAATCTAAGATAGAATTATCCCGGGAGAAAGAGTTGGATTGTTCCTAGCCTATCTCTCTCTGGGATAAATTATGGACTAAATCTTTGAAGACCTCTCGCTCTGCATCCCTTACTCAGTCCATCTTTTTCTTCTATCATAGACTCTATCTTTCTCCTCTTTCCCTGTCTCGTTTCCTTTCTTCTTCCTCCTCTAACTGTTGGACATGTAATACCCCTGAAGCTGATCTCTTTCATCTTTTCTTCCTTTGTCCCTCTGTTCAAGTCTTCTGGAAACAAGTTTGGTCCCGCATCTCACACATCTTTACACTCTCTGTTCCCTTTTCCAATTCCCTTATCTTTTTAGGAAGTCTTTCAGACTCTTTGGATCTTCCTCCACACTCATTGGGTCTCCTTGATCTCATGCTAGCCCACGCTTTTCAACACATAGCCTCCAATTGGAAGTCCCTTACAAATCTCTCCACTCGTGGTTGGTGGAATCTCCTTTGTAACTCCCACAGACTTGATGTTGCCTTTTCTGCCTCTTGCAAACCTCCTCGCAATGTTGAACTTTATTGGCTACCCCTTACTTTGTATTTAGATCAGTCTGTCAACAAACGTTATACTCCACTTTCCCCTGACAATTTTAAGCCCCCTTGAACATATGTACTTCTGTCCGCAGTTTCGTTCCTTAACGTTCACAATTTAGGTTTTTCACATATGTTATAATTATACTTCTGCTTTTCATTATTGTGCACTTATTTTTGCTGTTCTATGCTGATAACTGTTTATGTTATACTTACATATATATATGATTGCTGTTGATCATGGTTTTTTATTCCCTTTCTTCCCTTCCCTTCTCCCCTTTCCCCCCCCCCTTAAAATTAGAAAATGCTTGGATTTTCTTTGTGATATCAGTAGTTTAATATTCATTATCATTGCCTATTTTCTCCTACTCATTTTGTTCTCCTGATGTCACCTTGTTGTTTTTTATATCTTGTTGTTTCAATAAAGCTTTCAAACATAAAAAAAAGAAACACGTTAGTCATGACAGTGACATAATAATAACACCAACCCCACACGTAACTATTAATCATCAAACTAGGCCATCACCAGGAAGTAATGACACTTGTTTCATAGAACATTATGTAATAAACCCATGTTAACATCAAATTATCCAGCAGTGTGTTCCAAAGCTTTGCTCAATTTACAGTCCTAATGTCAGTCAATAATTTGATTAAGAATTAGCCCTAGCCTACGGCCTTTGATGAAAACATTGGATCAGTCCTCTTACTGAATTATATTTTGGTTCTGGGTTAACATTTGCTTTCATAAAAATACTTGGTGGCAGATTTACAATAAGTGGCCATCCCTGCATATCAGCAGGGATGTGCCACTTACTGTGCGCCATGCCTCCGCCACCATGGATGCGCCACATTTACAATGCAGCGCACCATGGGGCAAAATCGGCACAGATGTGTCAGGCATCTGTGCCGTAAAAGTGGCGCATTGCTGGAATTGCGTCGCAGGCGCGAATCAGCTCCAGCAATGCTCTAGGGGGCCCTATTCTTACAATGCTGCATCAAACCTTACACCTGCTTCAAGCAGGCGCAGGGTTTTGACACAGCATGGGCCCCAAAGTGACTGAATGAAATCTTGTAGATTTCCCTCAGCCACTTTTAGGAGGCGTTCCTGCTCCGGAACACCCCCGTGCGCAGGAACGCCTCCTTCTGGGGCAGGGCTTTACAACGTGATGCATCTCCCAGATACCATAGGTCCCAGAGGATAAAGCACAGGTTAAATTAGTGACTTTTGTTGCTCACGCTGACAAGGATTGTGGATTTTGCGTAAGAAGGGATCACACCCTCTTTAATCAACTGCCCATTTTCTCACAGTACCCATCCAGTAAAGGCCTCAACAGTCGTACTGCCTCCCCTACACAGGTGGCATATTGGGGATCTACCCTCCATGAGAGGCAGAAAAGGCCCACTGGATTTCAGGACTTATTACATTTATTATAACAAAATGGGGTGTGGGCCTGTCCGATCAGCCATCTAGCTTTTTCTCCACCACTAGAGACTCTAAAAATATGTCTTCCTCCCCAAGTCGTGGTGCAGTCAAAGTCCATAGGAAGCCAGTTAGATTTTGTTTTGAAAAACTAAAATGGGGATGGGTTGGATAATCCCGGTATTGGACAATTGTCTTAACCCTTTCGATGCTGATGACGAGCTCGACTCGTCATGATGCACAGTTGAGCTGTGCTGATGACGAGCTGAGCTCGTCATGAATACATACTAAGAGCAATTTCCAGCACAGGGGGGGAAAACGCCTAGCAGCCAAGGTGTTAATGGCCCCTGGAGGAAGATTAACACCAAAGTTAGGACATTTTTCCTAAAAAATAAAATAGGGTGGGTGGCTCCCTCATCCTGCCTTCAGTCAGTAACTCCACCCTAAAGCAGTATTAATCTTTCTGCCCCATATCCAATTTTCTGCACTTACAAACTTGAGTCTACATGTCCAAACAGCAGATCATATACTAAATGTGCTCTGTACCCAATTCTGAATACAAAAAAAGTGATGTATAAAAGGCCTGAATTAATTGTCAGTAAACTGTTAGTTACTCGGCCCATATTTCACAACAATGCTTTTTGACTTCCATGCCACCTCAGATTAAATTGACCCATTTACAAATCAGCCTTTGTTCTGCTCCAATATGACAAGTCCAGCCCAAATTGCTATGCCAGGTCATCTCTGAAATGGAGCACAAGTAACCCAAGACCAGCTTTGACCTATTTGTCCCTCCTCTGTTCAATGCAGCTCGATTCCAATGTACCCAAATCTTTGGCTCTGTGAAGCGGATGGGTGCAGCAAGGGTTTTACACACAGCACTGCTCAGTCACGCATTCACAGATTATGTTTCTGATAACATCACTAATGAAATTGATTGAATCACTGGTAATGATACATATCAATTTAGCATTGACATTATCGATGATGTCACTATGGATACAGTGTTATTTCTTTGCTTGGAGAAGTAATGTTGCACCCACAAAGCACTCCTTGTGACCTTACCTACTACATCACTGATGACATGGTCAGTGGAATTATCGATGACATTACGGATGACATCTCAAATGGCATCTCTGGCATCACACCTGGGCATTAGAAAAAAAAGTGGCAGCTCCTATCAGCACCCAGTATGATGGAGCTGGTTGGGGAGCTGGCTGTGGCCACAGGTGCCCTGGGTCCACCCCAGTGGCCCCTGTAGTGTGGGTGCCTCAGTGGGCACCGGGGCACCCACCTACATTTTAAAAGTTGGCCTGCAAGGGGAGTCAGCTGAGGTCACTGGGGTTATCGGGCTCCCAACAGAACACCAAACAACCCCTGAAGTCATCATACCACCTTATTTCCCATGAACATGTGACCAACTAGCTATAGTGTCTCACTTGCCCTCCTACTCACACAGGAACAAGTGATTAGACATCCCAGAACACAACTCCCGACTAACCCAGGAATCGCAGTTGCAAGATGTACCCTTTTGCTCACACTCTTGTACTTGTCCACAATAAGATCTGACAGAGACACAAACAAGTTTAAAATATGTATTTAACCAAGGTGCTCTAATATGCAGTACACATGCCACAATAAGCAGAAAAATGCATAACGTCAATACGGTCAGCATAACAAGTAGTCCGTACATCATAAAAGGAGCTGTATTTGTAAAAGGCAGTCTAGCTTAACCATCCTCCCCTTGTATAGAAGCAGGATGGTTATATATTAGAATATCTCTGGGCGTCATCTGCAGACCATGTACCTTAGTCTATAGATGGTAGATCTACAGCATAGGTGCTGTCATGCTCTTCTCCCTGGAGAGGTCCCTCTCTAAGCGTGTGCTTCCTATCCTTGTATTCCAATGAGACCAAAATACATCTTCTCAAACAACAACTGCATCTGTATGTTTTGCCTAGGTGCTAGGACCTGACCAGAACAGAATAACAAGGGGCATTGTTGTTTTACCTTGTTCACACTATTGAGACTAAATTCCAGGAACCTGCAAAGCGTAAAAACAGTTGTAGGTAGCTATATAAAAGTTTCAAAAGAGACATTTACTAAATAAACTAGTAGTAACTTGCATAAAGCAGCGAACAGTCTGTGGTGTGTTTATGCTAACTTAGAGAAGACTACAATGTCCCCAAAGGCCATGTGACAACCTCCCCATGGTCATGACGTTAGCCCTGGAATAATACAGAAGTTAGAGCTAAGCAGAGCTAAAGCGTCTAAGTCAAATGCCAAATATCAACTCAAGTCCAAAGCAGAAGAATTTTCTTTTTAAAAGATATTCAATCACTGTGTATCTTCCGGGGCAAAAACTTTGCGGGACAAGTGGAATGCCATAAGCTCCAATAAGGTGTCAGAACCTTCCGGAGTAAAAAGAGATGCCATACAATTAATCAAATCCAATGAGGAGACATGCTCCTCATATCCAGAAACCATTAGGAGCATTCCAGTGCCACCTGTGTTGACTTCAGTGAAGCTCAAGTCCAAGAGATGCTGTGCAGGGGCACAGGGACTCCATTCGTCCGTCGACCCCAATGAAAGATCATACACAAGACGCTTATCAACTGAGCAATCCTGGTCATGAGATATCAATGGACCCATCAACAGTTCATAATCTAGGGCAGCGTGTGACGTAGTGGACAGGCAGACATCCAGGACCCATTTAGAAGGGCACCGGATGCAGTAGAACACAGGTTGCATGCAGGTAAAGTAGGCCTAACGGAAGGTCAGTCAATAGTTGATGTTAAGAGCTTCCAATGGCAGTATTCGAAAATGCTGCCACATCCGATCACGGTACAGGTGCAACTGATCCTGGCTTGGCTTTACCACATTAAGCAGCATTGCGAATCAGCAATAGAAGTACAAGAACGCCACAAACCAGGAGCAGTAGCGGGAGAAATCCTCCTAATAACAAATGTGCGCTAGGCCTGCCATATCAAACACATTAAAGAATTGGTGAATTAATTCTCCAAAATGTAGGGGGAGATCATAGTCACCTGACAAAAGGGATGAATAGTGCTTCACAGATGATAGTGTGGAATGTTCCAACCATTGTTCACATAATTTACCAGCCAAAACGGTGGTAACTGTATGTGAGTGGGGGTAGTGAGGATCAGGTCTGTTTTGGGTAAACCCATTTGTTGCATTTATGAAGCGTAATTGACAAGCATGGTGTCTGTGGACCATAGTAACCAATCCTCTTTGGTTAACGATAGATTAATTACAAGTGCCATTTTGTATAATACTAGTCAATTCTTCAATGGTATAGTTGGCATGTGTGTGCCATGTCTCCTATTGAGCCAGGGATAGAATAGAGGAAGTATTTGATCTTCGGTATCAAAACAGTATATTATTACAAATCAGAAAACAATGAGTAAACAGCATTTTCATCCCAATCATCTGAAAGCATTCCAGATAAAACAACATCTCCCAAAGAAACAGGCTCTCCGTAGGACCATGTACATCAATTAGCACCTTGTCCTAAACACTACTATCAGCCATCGAGACTGCTGAAATATTAACAAGGGTTTGATCTCTTTTCATTTTATGCGAAGAAATATGAGGGGCCAGTACATTGTCAACTAGTTCTACAGCAGAACGTTCAGGCAAGTAGTGGCTAATAATCAAAAGGAAAAAGACAGTCACAAATTCAATTCACATGAAGAGGAACACCATCAACAACACGATCCAGTTGTAGGTCCATGGTAGGACCAGTTAAGTTTCTTTCAACCACAAGATGAAAATATAAATCTGTGTAGGAGGCACAGCTCTATAGCTGTGCCTCCTACACAGATTTATATTTTCATCTTGAAATGAAGATGTATCTGAAGAAAAGTTATATGGGTCTATATAGTAACCGCTGGAACGGAGCTGAAATATTGGGGGCTGTTCTTCATTAAAACTCGAATGTATTATAGTTTCTGGGATATCAACTCTAAGTTCAACTGGTGGGGAAGTATACTCGGTTTCCACAGCTGTAAGCGTAGAAGCAAAACAGGCAATAAATCTATTGAAGCCTCCATCTCCCCCTCCAGTTGTCGAAAAGAATCCGGAGAAACAGAACTCATTTGATGAAGTGAAACATCTCGACGCAGATTGCTCATAGGCATGATATTGAATATCGGCCATATGGTGCAACTTGACCTGTTCAATTGAAATGAATCGACTCTCTTTGCATCCAGGTAGTGGAGGTAAGAACAAGGTTTGGGTGCCTTTCAGATGAAGCACCAGGACTGGGGCACGGTATGCTTGACCAAATTATTTCTTTGTTACTGAAAAAGGGTAAACCCAAATAGTGTCACTGGGACCTGGGTGTATAGTGGTACAATGAGAAAGTGGTCCCAGTACTCATACATTCATAAAAAAACACAATAGTAAGGTAAAATATGCAAACATAAACAAAAACAATAGATGATTGTCCACTATTATTTAATCACAATGAATCCACAGATACATTATTAATACAATTAGCATCACTTGTTCTGATAACATTGGTGCCCCAAATGGGTGGTGGAGAAAGTGAAAGGGAGAGAGGGGGTGTGCTGGGGATTTAAGGTGCAGATACATAGGTAATATACAGTGTAGGTCTCGTAATCCTCATCAGACAGAATCAATATACGTCTTCTATTTGAGCCAAGACAAATGCAGTTAATGCAATAGATGACAAAAGTTCACATAACCATGCTTAGAAAGCCTTTGTTAACATATTGTGCTGAATTACATGCTGGCCAGTTTGAAAGCAGTTGACATTTCGACCCCAAGGTGCGATAGGTGGCTGAGAAACCTATTGGCGGGTCTTCCGCAGGACAAATGTGTGATGGGGAGGAGGGGGGCATATAAAACATGAAACAAAAAGGGAACATAGTGATCTGGACATAGAAATATGAGGAGTGGGCAGAAGAGACAGAAATTTAATTACAGTAAAGTGAACACACGGCAGGATTCAGAACAGAGGAGTGGGCACGGCGCACTGCGTGTGTTTGAGCTGAGGTTTAGTTCTGTTTGGTACTTGTTTAGAAAGGGTAAAGGTGCTCCTGCAGGTGACGCAACTGTCCTAATGCGTCCAAATGGCTGAAGGATTGAGTGCGCTACTAAAGCGTAGGTGCATCCCTGCTGTCGGGCACACTTGTATGGTTCGTTGTTAGTGACACAACTGATTCCACTAAAGTTCAATAAAGAGTTTCAAAAAATCGTGTTGCTGTATTTTTATTTTGAAGTTTTCATTATGAAGTTTATACGTGTTTCATGTAAATCATCAGACAATTAGTTTTGTCGACATAATTCAAGAATCATCCTTCAAAATTAACATAGATGTTAATTTTGAAGGATGATTCAATTGTATTTAAGGTACAATCATTGATTTGCGATACATTCTGTTCTTTGTTGCAGCGCTCCTTGAGAAAGGACTCTCCGAGTCCGAAATGCATTGGAGGATTTCTAATTCTCTTGACCTTCAAACGGCAGGATTAACATGGTCCCACAGGCGCGTAGGCTCCACAGTGAAGAGGAAGAATTGCCATACAACTGACCTAAAGCAAACAGATAAATCAAAAATAACAGTGGAGGCGGGCTGGGCAGCTCAAATTAAATATCACAGAAATGAGGGCTGAAATGTCCAACCGAAATCTGAACTTACGTAGGGGGAGTAGCTTGATAGACCCTTCTAGGAAAAATCCAATAAAAGGCCACCGAAGTTGGCCTGCCCAATTCGCTTAAATCTATGAAATATAAAAACAAACAAGACCCAGTGTATTAGAAAGACCAACAATTTCCGGATTGGGCGCAGCACACAGCTGGTAAACTGATGGGTTGTCAAATAGAATACCTGATGGCGGGGAGCAGGATCGTCCCAGCGAATTCGGTCGTCACTGTGAATTGAAGGGAAAAGTTGCATCAGGTCGGGCTGGGTGACCAGGATGCGCGGTATGAACAAAGGGGTTCAGGGAGTGGTGCAGGTTTAACATGTTTCTCTTACCGTGTTGCCAGGAAGCTGTGCAGTGAGGAAAGGGCCAGATGGAAAGGCAGAGCAGCTTTTAAGAAACATCAGAGTGCTCCGCGCGTGCATGTAGTATCACCTAGGTTGGAAACGTGCTGCGGCGGACGGTGAGTAAGTGAAAAAAGACTAGCGGCCGCAGCTCTTCGGTTACGACCGAGCCAGGAAACACTGATTGATTAAAAATGTCAGTAAGCATCAAAAGCATGCAATGTATAGATGGACTCGGAAAAGCCAAGCACGCAGGTGGGCTCTTCTTTCAAAAAGGTGGGGGCGGGGGGAAGCCACGCAAGGATCGATACACAAGGCTTTCACAAAAGTATAAAGAGGATGTGTCACATGGATACAGAGTGAATAATTTGGAGGACACAGAATGGTGGCTGGTGCATACCTCTCACACAGGATGGCAAAGGCATCCACGCGATACATTTTGAGATCATATTTTGCATAGCAGCGACAGTAGATGGTACCTCTCCCACAGGAGGGTAAAGCATCAGTGAGATCTTATTATAAAGATACTGGGTCACAAGTGAATGCTGTTCTGTGTGCAGATTTTGAAGGCTGTAACAGGGGTGCTAATGTGCGTGGATGCCTTAGGACTGACGCGTACCTCTCAACACAGGAGGGTAAAGCGTACTGGTAAATCCGTTATGTTTTGGACTGGACAAAACCTGGACAGAGTGTAGCTAATTGTGCATGGCTATTATCCACTTCATTCAACCCATTGTTTACTGAGTCTAAAAGGGACATCCATTTCAATTCCCTTGTGTTCAAAATCTGATTCACGTGTCCCCATCCCTAGGTCCCAGCATTACTTCTCAAGGACCAATCATTGGAAACTCTCAGGTGCATGTCTTAATGTTTTGAAAAGATCTACTAAGGGCGCCCAAGGCACCTCACAATGAATGCAACTGCAGTGTTGAAGTATCCTTGCTTTTACTTTCAGTTGGGTTTGGCCAATGTAGATCAGGCCGCAAGGGCTCAAAATCCTGTAGAAGACGTTACTCGTGTTGCAGTTGGTATACGATTTTAAAGGGATCTTGTGCTGTCTGTACGTCATCTGAAATCAAACTCCAGTGCTTGTTAATCACCTTTTTGATGGCGTCGCTTTTGGTTGAGAATGGCGTGACACATATCTTTATTTGTCTTCTCTTTGGGCTGTAGTAACTGTTCCCGGGGGCTATACCATGGCCTCTTTCTGGCATTTTTGGTAAGTCTGTGTGGGTACCCTCATTCCATGAGGCGGTTGGTTAGATCCTCAGATTCCCAAATGTAGTCCGATTTCCTAGAGCAGCACCTGCGGATACGCAGGAACTGTCTGAAAGGCACATTGTCCCTGAGGCATCTCTGGTGCTGGCCTTTGTATAGAAGGAGTGAATTATGCTCTGCTGGTTTGCGGTAGAGTGTGGCATATAGCTTCTCATCCTCAACACTTATGGTAATGTCCAGAAAATCTATCCATTGGGCGCCTGATTGGAGGGTGAATTGTATGTCAGGTGTTCTCAGGTTCAACCAAGCGTGCAATGATAGTAGTTCTGATGCGTTCCCGTTCCGGATCATCAGAATATCGTCGATGAAGCGCATCCAACATTTCCACATTGTTGCCAAATGGATTAGAGTCATCGAAAATATATGTCCTTTCAAAACTGTCCATGAAAATGATAGCTAGATCCGGTGCAAAAGTGGGCCCCATCGCTACACCCTTTGTCTGCAGATAGAAATTATTTTGGAAAATTAAAAAGTTCTTCATCATGGCGATCCTAAGGAGTGCAATTATGAACTCAGTGGGTAGTGCCACGAGTGCTGTCCTTCTGTTGAGTTCTACTTCAGCGAACTCCAATGCGGATTGCTGAGGGATACTTGTGTAAAGGGACACTATATCGCAGGTGACCAGCAGGTGCTTCGTAGGCTCATAGGGTCATTGGTCCACAATGCTGATTGTCTGCATAGCATCACGCAGATATGCCTGTGTGTTCTCAGCAATGGGCTTAAGAAAAAAATCATGAATTTGCATAATAGCTCCAACATTGAGCCGCAACCCGATACTATCGGGCGTCCAGGTGGATTGGTCATGTCCTTGTGTATTTTGGGTAGTGTATATATCGTTAGTAGTCTGGGATGCTTCTGGTTCAGAGGTTAAAATTCAAGGTCAGTGAGAATACCCTGTTCGAGGCCAAGTTGAGTTAGGGAGAGTATCTCAAGTTCCAATTCTTTAGATGGGTCAAACCGTATTTTCCTGTAGCTGACCCCGTCGTGTAGTTGGCTGAGTATCTCCATCTTGTACTTGTTCACATCTTTTACAACGATGGCACCCCCTTTGTCGGCGGGTTTGATTATAATTTCTTTGTTCTCTCTCAGTGCAGAGAGTGCTGCGTTCTCAGTCTTGCTAATGTTAAACTTAGTGTATTTCTTCTCCTTCAGTATCTTGTCCACATCCCTTGGAACTACATTCTCGTGGGCCAGAATCCTGTTGGTCATGGTGCAAGTTGGTGGAACAAATGTTGAGGGAATCCTCAGTCCTGTGCATGATGTTCAGTTCTGGAATGTTGAATGTCTGAAGTGGTAGCGGAGCTGTATTTTCCGAAAGAATCTGTGTAATACGGTTTTGATAGCGAGAATGTTGGGGAGGGCTGTGGGTACAAACAATAACCCTTTGCTTAAAATCCGTACCTCCTCTTCCTTAAGCATGTAGGTGGAAATGTTCAAAACCGGGTTTGGTGGAGGTCTTACCACCTGTACACCTTCCGTCTGGTCGATATCTCCCTGTGTTCCTCCGGTTGGAAGCGTACTTGCTTCTGGGTTCTGCCTCTGCCTATGTCCCAGGTCATATTCGTCAACGGCTGGCTGCGTGGGGGGCCTCTCAACCAAGTGTTGCCGCAACCTAGCAGTGGTCTCCATTGGCCCTGTCCTAAAAAAGGAAAAGGGCCTTGTGGTGGATATCTGTATTCATGATATCCGTACCCGAGCTGGGGCCAGCTTGCTCGTTGTCGCTGTCGGAGCTGTACGAAGACTCTGAGAAGGTGGTGAAGTTTTGTCGGCCTTGGAAACCTCCTCTCCCTCGGTTGGTGAAGCGTCCCTGGTTATCCTGTTTGAAGTAGTCCTCTTGCAGGTACAGGTAGGTGTTCTTTTTATCCTAGTAGCAGACGTCAAGATTCCATGTCTGAGTATTATTCTCAAAATCTTTCAGAGTGGCTTCTAGATGTGTCAATGCGTCTTTGGCATTGGTCAGGGTAGAATCTCCTGTGATCTCGGATTTCAGGGTCGCAATTTCCCTCGTGAAAACTTGCACTTGTTCGGCCACTGTCTCTACTCCCAGCACCATCCAGTGCTGGGAACAGTTGTTCGGAACAAAGCTGAAGCCCAGAGCCCACCTGCGTGCTTGGCTTTTCTGAGTCCATCTATCCACACATGCTTTTGATGTTTACTGACATTTTTAATCAATCAGTGTTTCCTGGCTCGGTCGCTACCAATGAGCTGCGTCCGCTAGTCTTTTTTCACGTACTCACCGTCCGCCGCGGCACGCTTCCAACCTACATGGTACTACTTGCACGCGCAGAGCACTCAAATGTTTCTTAAAAGCCACTCTGCTTTTCCTTCTGGCCCTTTCCTCACTGCACAGCTTCCTGGCAACACAGTAAGAGAAACTTGTTAAACCCGCACCACTCCCTGAACCCCTTTGTTCCTCCCACGCATCCTGGTCACCCAGCCAGACCTGATGCAACATTTCCCTTTAATTTACAGTGACGACCGATTTCGCTGGGCTGATCCTGCCCCCCACCATCAGGTATTCTGTTTGACAACCCATCAGTTTGCCAGCTGTGTGCTGCGCCCAACCCAGAAATTGTTGGTCTTACTAATACACTGGGTCTTGTTTGTTTTTATATTTCATAGATTTAAGCGTTTGGGCAGGCCAACTTCGATGGCCTTCTATTGGATTTTTCCTAGAGGGGTCTATCAAGCTACTCCCCCTACCTAAGTTCAAGCTTTGGTTGGACATTTCAGTCCTATTTTTTGTGATATTTAACTTGAGGCTGCCCAGCCTGCCTCCACTGTTATTTTTGATTTACCTTTTTGCTTCAGGTCAGTTGTATGCCAATTCGTCCTCTTCACTGTGGAGCCTACGTGCCCATGGGACCATGTTATTCCTGCCGTGAGTCCACTTCACAGTAATTAATTTTCTGTCTCTTCTGCCCACTCCTTGAAATTCATCTTTCTATGTCCAGATCACCATGTTCCATTTTTTTTCATGTTTTAGATGCCCCTCCTCCTCCCCATCCCCCCTTTGTCCTGAGGAAGACCCCCCTAAGGTTTCTCAGCGACCTATGACACTGTGGGGTCGAAACTTAGACAGCTTTCAAACTGTCAGCCTGAGCTTCATCCCAATATGTTTACGAAGGCTTTCTAAAAATGGTTATGTGAACTTTTGTCATCTATTGTATTCACTGCATTTGTCTTGGCTCACATAGAAGTCATATATTGATTCTGTCTGATGAGGATCATAAGACCTACACTGTATATTACCTACCTATCTGCACCTTAAATCCCCAGCACACACCCTCTCTCCCTTTCATTTCCTCTACCACCCATTTGGGGCACCAATTTTATCAGAACAAGTGATACTAAGTGTATGAATAATGTATCTGTGGGTTCATTGTGATTAAATAACAGTGGACCATCATCTATTGTTTTTGTTCCAATTCTTTCTTCATCGCCACCTTCTCCTAGACCAGATCACCAACCTTTGGAAGCCAGCCAGAAACAGGAATCAGCCCTGCTGCATCCAATGGCGAGGGCTAATGGGTTTTTGTTAGAGCATCTCGATTCCTTTGTAGTTCCTGTAACATAGCACAATGGTTATATGTGAAAAATATTGCAACAACCGCCACAAAGTCTACATCGTCAAGGTCTGGCACAAACGTATTAATGCCAAAGAGCATTTCATACAGGGTCTGCCCACCCAGAGATCTTCTAGGTAGATTATTCAATGCACGTTGAACACCATAGAGCTGATTCAACAAGCTCCGGCATGTACCCTAATACCCTCGCGGTTAAAGATTACTTTAAGTCACTGTTCATCCGCTCCACAACAGAATTGCCCTCAGGCCAATATGGAGACGAGAAATGCACCTGCATCTCCATAGACTTCATCGAATCACTGTAATCCTTAGAGGCAAAAGCTGAACCTTGGTCTGAATGGAAGGTGCCACATACATATGTCCCTACAAAGACAAGCAAATCTTTTATAACAGCATGATCATTAGCACTGCATGGCAGCCAAACCCAGAGGAACAATGTGCACTGCAATCAACCTATATTTGAAAGCATAGTCTGATAGAAAATGACCGCAGGGATCATGATAAATACAACCAAACGGTTGATTCGAAATGAAGACATGAGTAGGTGGTTGACGCAAAACAGTACAAAGATTATTCTGTTGACAAATGTCAGAGGGAAGTACATATTTGGGCATCTGCTTGTATAAGCTGTGCCACCAATAACGTTGCTGTAAAAGAGAAATTGTGGCTGTCACACGTGCATGTGCGGAAGCCATTTCTTCATGGGCAGCCACAATCAATTAAAAGCTGCGGTCCTCGTTGGAAATCAAGCTATCACCATCTGAGGTAATAGTCACAAATAGAATCTGATCAGTGTTTTAGTGATAAGTATAATGTGAAGGGAAACCATGGGCAAACAGTGACCCCTCCTTCGTTGGGGCAATAGCCACCAAAATGGCATCAATCTAGTAAAAGCTGCAACTGAGCATTGGGCTACTGCAGATTTGACTGCCTCATCAGCCATGGAATTGCCAACAGCGTGTGCTCCCACACTCTGATGGCGTATTGTATGGATAACATGTGTGAGTGGCAAATGTTCCTGAAGAGCAGCCACTTGGACCCAAAGCGTTTTATGCTTTATTGCGCTACCCTTGGAACCATGAAAATCATTTTGTTTCCAAAAGAATACATGTACACAGTAGAAGGAATCACAAACTATCAGTGTAGGCACATCAGGATCAGCAAACTCAAGAGCCAAAAGCAAAGCATGTAACTCGTCCAATTGTGCCATGCAATCCCCAATGGATTGTGTTTCAACCACAGATGATTTAAAATCACTGTCCACTATCGTGCCTGCCACAATAGCGCAGACTGTAGAATAAGCCTGTTTAGGACCAATGGCTGGCTGTGCAGAACGATCAGGATAAATGATACATGTATACTGGCCTAGAGGCAGTGTGGATAAAGCAAGAGGATGAACATGTTCATATTGTAAAAACTCTAGTGTTTGCAAAGAAGGATCAAAGACGGAATTGACATAAGCCGACGTCAACTAACTTGCCCATTGTATCCAATGTGGATGCAGAGCTTTAGAATTCAGTACACTCGCCTTTGTGACAGCTTCTAAAGCGGGCACAGGCAAAACCACGAAGCTGCGTTTGCCCTGAGCCAGAGAGCATTCCTTTAGAATCGCCATCTGTACTGCTGTTAAAAATGTTCAGTAGAAAAAAACCACATTTCTGAAGGAGTATACAAATACGATTTATAAGCAATGGGAACAGTGTCCCCTTCATTAAAAGTCACATAGATGAATCCTAACATTCCTGGTACAATCCTTATGACCACATTTGTGGTATTACCTCCAGTTAACAAGAATTGAATAGCAAGCAGATCGGACTGCAAAGACTGCAGGACTGCGGTATGTTCTAGAAACCAACTGGAAGACGAAAAAGAAGGTTGTATCAATGTGTATAATGGTTTGATACACTGGGCATAATCTAGAATCTGCCGAAATTCCAGAAACCCATTTAAGACAGTCATATTTTAACTGTAGTTGGAGGTTGTAGTTGAACACATTTCTCCAAAAAGTGGGGAAATGAACTGCCAAAAAAGCAATATGCAATTTCAAAAAATTGAATTTGTAACCTAAAGTTGCGAAACGCCTGATAATACAATGCACGTGCATGACATGCAGATTTAGTTCATCATCCATCGAGTAAATATCATTGACATATGAAAAGGCATCAGGGTCAATTTCATGTAAAATGGATACAATGTGTGCCCCTAAAACCCCAGGGCTATTCTTGTACCCAGTAGGCAATGTCACATAGCGTCTCTGATTGCTGGGAGTGCTGAATATGGTCAAGTCCTGGCTTTCAGGAGCCAAAATGTGACTGAAAAATACATTTGAAATGTCTAACGTATTTTTAAATTTCTTGTGAATAATTTTATTTACTAACACAGAGCTGTGTGTGTTCTGTACTGCAAAGGTACGAACATGACTATTCAAATGTCTGTAGTCTCGAACTATACAGTATGAACCACCGAGTTTCAATATCATAAAAATAGTTTTTTTCACTGAAGAGACACAGGGCTCGATTACACCCTGATATTACAATTGCATCAGAATGTCACTAATGGAGGCTTTAGCATCATGATTAATGGGATATTGCTGTTGGGGCTGTTGGGGCTGAGGTGTAGATCATAAAGGAAAAGCATGACATGGTGAATCTTTATCCCGGCAGGGCGTTAGTGTGTCCTGACCACCCATTTCCCTTTTTGGTCCTGACGAAAACCCGGAACTCTTCCAGCAAACGGGTTGAAACATGTAGACCTCACACATAAGAGATACACACGGTCATAATACCTAAACGTATCCACACACATATTTTAATATTGTCCAGTTCTTGTTAATAAAAACTCTCTACACAAGTATACCAGGACAATTTTTAACATTTTTTTCACTTCACACACAAAATACCCGCTCCACTGTAGTCCAGGTGTCGCAGCACACCCTGATGGCACTCGGCTGTCAGGGTGGACCCCGATGATGAAGCATGTCACCGACCAGGTCGGTGAGTGAGGGGTTTCTTAGAAAGGAAGGACTCTCTTCTTTTTCATTCCATTCATTCCATTCAGACCGCTTTAACTAAGCTACTTCTGATGGTACTCCTCTCTTGTTTTGCTTATTATTGATACCTAGGGGATCAGGAGTACTCTCCGTTCACCTTTGTGAACAAAGTCCCTCTCTCTCTCCTTTGGTTTATTGAATCTTTATCCCAACCCGCTTAATTACAATATGAAGCAGGAGCCAAGGCTAGAGCCCACTCCCCTGCATAAGCTTTTTAAGACACCTCTGGATTATATTGTGAAAAAGATGGTTGAAATACAACCTCACCACTAGAGGAAGTGAGGAGAAAGGGGAAAGCCAATCAACCTCTGCCAGTAAAATGTCGTAAGAAGATATCAAGTATTCCCAAAAGACAGAATTTACAGTTCGTTTAATATCACCTTCAATTTGGAGGTCTACTTCATAGAGTCTATCGGGAGAGCTAAGAGGGTGTCAGCAGTTTCAACAGTTATAATAGTGTCTGTTGCTTTCACCTCCAGATGCTGGTGGAGTCTCTGCTGAACTATGGTGACTTCTGCAGCGCTGTATGGAGAGTCAACTCTTGTCTAGGAGGAGCGTTCTCACCTTATGGGGCATGCTTTGACGTCAAAACAGCAACTTTTTTTTTCTGAAACAGTGCTCGATATTGTGATGGTTCCTCCTGTTTGACTTTCACGTCAAACTGGTGCTGCGGATCTCGCCTTTGTTGCATGGGCGATCCTGTCAGCCCCCTTTGTCAAACTGTTTTGGCGATGATTCCTCAAAGGAACTAGGAGAACAGGGATCAGAAACCTGGTACTTGTCGGGGGTTTTAATTTTATAGTGGTCACATAAATCATATCTACACTAAGAAGCATCAGGTGGCTGCAAACACGCACGGGACCTAGGGTTCTGCTGCTGCATATTTTTGTTCTATGTCTTTTTTCGAAAGACTGGACGACACTTCATTTTTTGGAGGGGGCTTACTCTGTGCTTGTGCAAGTGGTGGGACTCCCCAATTATTGTGTTCTAGAGATGTATAAACATCCGCAATAATAATCGGCAATTGTCGCTCCCGATCAGCATACGCCACCACCGGCAGACATTGGTGCACCTGTAAGCAAACCGCTGCAACTTTTATGTTAGCCGGAATTATATTGGAGAAAATAGGGAACATACCCACTAATTTCATCCCAAAATCCAGGGCTGGACCAGCCCCGTGTTCATCCTGTACATGGTTGAGAAAGTTCAGTAGAACGCTCATGGAGGCGGTGCCAAAGAGCAGTGTATACACTGAGGCAAACACGGTCCCCCAGGTGTTGCATGCTGCTAAAGGAGGAATCAGACCACTCAGCAAACACATAGTAAGGATGCTGTGTTTCTCTACAGGACTAGTGTGTGGGAAAACAGCATCAAGCTTTCTAGGCTATACAAAATGGTAGGTCCTCACGATTCTGAGGACATTTGCCCATTACAGAGTTAATCATGATGGGACTAATCACAAGGCCTCCACCCTGTATTGGTGACGGAGGCGCGGCTCTAGGTAGAGCCACTAGAAAAGAACAAGAATTAAATTGTATGACATGTCTATAAATTTGAATTACTTGTACATATAGAAAACAAAGGTCCACTAGAATACATTGAGATAGTTCAGATGCGGTTTGAAACCAGCCAAAACTGGCCAAAAAGCAGGTCTGGGCATAGTTTGTGGAGTTTTACTATGCTGAACTCCGCGAAGTGACAGAAAACTCTTCAAAGTTCTGCAAGTGCAGTGGCTCGAGCTTCCAAACTTACCATACACGAGCGGGAGAAGGGATAAAACTCCACTTCAATACACGGAGCGGAGTGTTCTGCACAGCAGGGAGTCCAGAAAACTCTGCTAACGGTGCGGGGTTCACTGTCCAGGCCTACCAAGAAGCCCCATCAATAATTAAGGGGCCCCTATGAACCAAAGAGACAGTGTGAGGAAGGGTACCATTAAACCAAATAGTATGCTCCCAGGACATCAATGGAACTTCAATCATCATATAAGGAGGATAACCTACTGGAGTAGCAGCAACCATGTAGGCATGAAAGAAATGAGTATCAACTGCGGGAAAGGTAACCCAGGAATCAAACACCTCGGAGCTGTATGCAGGATCTGCCTCAACTGTGAAAACAATTCTAGCCCCCGCATTGGGGACCCCATGCTGCGTCAAATAATCTGTAACTGCCGGCCAGTTATTTGCCAGGATAGCAAACCGTTGTGCCATAAGGTATGAAAATGTCAAACAAAACAGTAGCGCAAAATGTGTCTCAAAAACCTTTCAGAATTCAAGTTTGAAAAGCCTACAGAAACAGGTGTACCCTACAACTGCCGGAGGCTAAGCCCTCCCACCACAGATTTCTCTGGGAACCAGTGAGAGGGTATCGTGGACATGCACAAGCGCTTCTCAGGGGTCTGGTGAATAAGTACCAGACCAAACATTGACAGTGCCTTGTTGAATGGATTCTGCGCAAACATAGATCTATGTGTAGGATTATGGGACCTTAGTATATAGGGACTGAGTCATTATACCACCTTAGTAACAATGAGCCCAGGGCTGACTAGCTATAGTGTCTCACCTGCCTTCCTACTCACTCACAGAGGAACAAGTAATTAGCACCCCTGAACGCAACACTCCTGACTCTCCAGGGATTCGTGGTTGCAAGACACACCATTTCGCTCTAACTTTAGTTTTTGTCCACAATAAGATCCGCCAGAGACATGAACAAGGTTAAAATATTTATTTTAACTGACATGCTCTAATATGCATTATACGTTCTACATTAATCAGAAAAATGCATAACACAAATACGATCAGCATAGCAAGTAGTCGTAAATCATAAAAGGAGCTTTTGTTGTAAAAGAGAGCATAGCCTAACCTCCCTCCCCGTGTATAGAAGCAGGATGAATATATATGAGACGTTATCTGGGCGTTATCTGCAGACCACATACCTCAGTCTACAGATAGTAGATATACATTGTAGGTGCTGTCATGCTCTTCTCTCTGGAGAGGTCCCTCTCCAAGTGTGTGCTAACTATCCTTGTATTCCAATAAGACCAAAGTACGTATTTCTAAACAACAGCTGCATCTGTATGTTTTGTCTAGGTGCTAGGGCCTGACCAGAACAGAATAACAAGGGGTATTGTTGTTCGACCTTGTTCACAATGTTCAGACTAAATCCCAGGAAGAGATAGGTTCTTATATGAAAGTTTCAAAAAAGGCATTTGCAAAATCAACTCGTCTAGTAATTAGAGCAAAGCAGCAAACTGTCTGCGGGGTGCTCATGCTAACGTAGAGAAGACAAAAATGTCCCTAGGGGCCATGTGACACCCCCAACAATGCCTGAAGTATGGGTGCCACGGGTGCACCCACCAAAAAGTTCATTAAATGGTTGGCACCTGCAAAGTGAGCCAGCAGGAGCCACAGAGGCCCTGAGGCTCCCTGTGGCCCCCAAAAGGAATGTAGTTGTGGGTGCTCCAAGGGAGCACATAATGTGTGTCAGCTGAGGAGTAAACTGGAGCCTTAGGGACTCCGGGACTCCCCCTGATGCACTCAACCAAAATTAGGCAGGTGGCAGTACGGAGACAACCACAAAAATATTCAAGAATGATATAAAAAATATTTTAAAAACTAAAATAATGTGAATAATAAATGAGTGACAGGAGCTGCTCACTTATTATTCACTGCACCTTGAAGAAGCCATCCCATAATGCCCTGTGATGATGCTTTACACTTTTCTTTCGCTTGGCGATGTCCTTAAAAGGGGTAGGGGAACCACCTAGCATTTTCTTGATGTTGTGGAGGCTGCAGGGAGTGCAGCAGCCCCACATCAGCAGTCAAAACAATAAGTCTCCCGGGACAATAAATCCTTAACGCCAGGAGAACTTACATATTTTTCAAAAACACTCCAAGGTGGAGCTCTATGGTTATCAGATAGAGTGCAAGATCCTCTTGTGTTTGTTTTCATGATTGCCTTTTGTGGGCTGAAAAATGGTAAAAGAAAGGCTCAGAGGCATGCTTGTTTTCATATTGAAAAAAATAATGTCTCTGACTCTTCCTTTTAATATTATTCATTCCATTAAATATAATCATAAAAACCACATTAAAAGAAAGGCTCACAGGCATGTTTATTCTATTTTTTATTAAAAACATTATCAAACATTTATACAATATTTACAGTTATCAAACATTGCATTGTGTGAATTACCGACATACAAATTTGATTTAAATTATTGTTGATTTTTGGACGATAGATCTGCTTTATATAAATTGATATTGTCACTCCTTGATAATGCCAATAGACCGACTTTTTATATTTTTGTGTTGTAACTCTTTGACAAAGTCATTAAGTCTCTCTGAATGTGGCCAGTCCCTGTGAGACCAACCACATGCCAGAAAGGAGTGTGCTGCGGGAGGTTGGGCACTTACATTCCCTGCGTGCAACTCCACACAGCTAACGGCCAGACGACATGCACAATCATGAACTTAACTGCCCATGAGTGCTTTGGACCAGACCCTGGCTGCTGGCAAGGCCCAGGGGCCAGCCCCACATGGAGAATGGCTGAAAGCTGTGCGTGGCATGAGGCTGTTTGCATGCATAAGGTCAAGCCAGGCCTTACAGTCAACTCCACGCCTTGCACGGCCAAAGGGCATGCATTGCCTGTAGTTGGCGTTCCGAATGGTAACAAAATATTACTTTGTGTAAAAAAAAAAAAATACTGAAAAAAACAAATGTTAAAGTGATGTAACAGTTATGTATGTTAATATTATCTTACTTCACAATAAAAAACAATTCAGAAATTCACCCAAAAAAAACAAAGGGTAACGGAATATTATAGCTAGATGAAAATATCACTTAAAACATACGGCTTTAAATAAACAAAATATCTTAAATTCACCAGTTATAGTTATCTCAAGTAACTATAACTCATGGCCTCACCTATTACATCACTCACTACATGTTCTGTGACATCATTGATAGATCACCTTAACACCTTTAATGCTGATGGTCTTGGGGAGAGGTTTATGGCAATGGAGGCCCAGTTGACTCCCTTGCCACCACCCATCCTGGATGCTGCGGGAGCTGGCTTTGCTCCAGCACAGCTGGGTTAAGCATTTCTCTCACTGGGTGGGAGGAATCCTAGATTCCCTGCTCGAAAGAGCTTATGCAGGGAGAAATATTTTAGTTCCCACCTTGTGGAAGCCGTTTTGTTCTGGCAGATTATAGATCTGAAGTTCTCCCATCCTGTGCTGTTATGGGCAGACAACAGTGTCCCAGGGAATAGGGTCTTTTGCACACCATCAGTGGGCTGGTCTGAGGGATTCAGTTTCTGGGGGCCATAACATGGCTCAGAGAGGGGTACCCCCTTGGCCTTTCAACGGCTCAGGGAGGGTACCACATGGCCTTTCTCTTAAAATTAAAGTTGCACTTGTCCTCTTGGCTCTTGCCCTCCCCGGGGTGTTTGATTGTGGATCCATGGTTCCTCTCCCAATCTGTGTTACAATTAAAAAAACAGATTTTTGACCCATGAGGTGGTCCCTCTTGAACCCCCACCACCAGACCAAGGGGGTCAGTGTATGCCTAGCATGCGTCTATATGCTATATAATCTTTTTCAGGATGGGGGAATCTTTGTGGATGGTGTGACCAAATCACCAAAAACATGCTTTCTGCATCAAGTTCTAGCTTTCTACCAAATTTGAAGTAATTCCATGCAGCCATTTTCGCTGCAGCTATGTACATTTTGAACATTTATTTCTCAAAAACAACTGTTCGAATTTACTCAAATTACAGAAAGCACACTTTCTAGATAAAGTTCTAGCTCTCTGGCAAATTTGGCAGAAATGTTATTTTAAATGGACCACTTGCTTTTGGGCTATTACTGTTTCTGTACCTTTTCTCTGCCCCTGCCTTATGGATTGGTCCTGAATTGTCCTGGAAGACGTTGGGGTGGATGAGGCTTTTATTGGAATGTTTTTGAAGATTCATCGAACAATGGTCAATGACTCTAAATTTATTAGCAAACAAAAAATATCAATTTCCTATAAAACCTAGTTCTAGCTAATAACCACCCACATTAAAGAACAATACTTTCCCTCAGAGTCAGCTAAATTAATGGACTACCCAGTGCCCCATGCTGTACACTTTGTTGGGAGGGAGCAAATCTGAACACCACAACTGAAGACCAATGGATGAAGAGGGATAAATGAAAATGCCTTGTTAGCAAGTAAGTATGGTATATATATATATATATATATATAAGTAAATGAAAAGCAGAAAATATTGGCTAACATCAGACTTAAATATAAACATCATTAAATTGCAAAAATATTTTTTGCTCTCACAAAGAACACTTTGCCGCAGATATCCAAGGTGTTGAATGGAATACTTTGTGTGGATGTACTAAATGATGTCACGCACAGCATTTATCCAAGTGGTGACCCTTTTCCCATAATTGTATGCTGTAGTGGACAAAAGAAAAATGTAATTGACAAGAAAACAGACCAGTTGACATAGAGCGCTGGCTGAAAGTTCCTATGCATAAAGTCTTATATAAAGTCTTATATATATATATTCACTGAAAAAACGTAGGTTTCACGCCTGATATAATGGTTTTGTATGAGTGAAATGTCCAGCAAACAATAACACCCCTAAAACCTATAGTTTTTTCAGTGAATTTCTGAGGATTTTTAAATGCTAATTCCTAACTATATCAGGCCTGAAACCTATGGTTTTTTCAGTGAATTTCAAAGGTTTTTTAAATGTTAATTCCTAACTATATCAGGCCTGAAACCCGTGGTTTTTTCAGTGAATTTCGAAGGTTTTGTAAATGTCAATTTTTAAATGTATTAACTGATTCACTACATTTTTAAACTATTTATTTTTCGATATTTTATTTTTTAAATGACATCACATATTCTTAATATAAATTAGAAAAAAAATGGTTTTAAAAAATATTGAAATTGTAATACTTGTTTTTTTTATTTTATATATTTTTTAATTTATATATATTTTATATCGCAGGCAATGATATCCAATGGAAGGAAATGCAAGTTACTGTAACTACGAATAGAATTACTTTTCAGGATCAGTAGTGGGCTAAAAGACGCAGCACTGAGGTCTCTCCTGATAACAGGTGAGTAAATCAGAATTCGTAGTTCGGCTGATTTTAGAGGTATTTTTTAAACTTCCAAAAATCCACACTTAGAAGAATTTCAAAATGAAACCAGTCAATGTTAGCCTAAGGAAGGAAATTAAAGTTACTGTAACTATGATTAGAATTACTTTTCAGGATCAGTAGTGGGCTGAAAGATGCAGCTCTGAGGTCTCTCCTGATAACAGGTGATTAAATCAGAAATCGTAGTTCGGCTGATTTTTGAGGAATTTTTTAAAGTTCCAAAACTCCACACTTAGTAAAATTTCCAAGTGAAACCAGTCAATGTTCGCATATGGAAGGAAATTCAAGTTACTGTAACCACGATTAGAATTGATACCATCATAATAACTTTATTGCGACTCTTTACAGTCATAAAAGCACAGAAGTTAAAACAAACAATTCAAGTTAATATAAGAGTAACCTCAATTCAGGCGGTTCGCATTGGAAACTACAGTATATCAAAAATATTCTGAAACTTTTCTTAAATTTAAAACAGAAATTATTTTTAAAATTGAGATAAAGTAATATAAAATACATTAAAAAAGTTATTTAAACATTTTATGGGATTAAGTAATAAACACTCCAGAATTAATAATACTAATGAGCACAGTCCTGGATCTAAATATCAATTTTTAAGAGAAACCTTTGTTTCAGCCGCATAGCCTGGAGGAATTTAGAGATTACAGTGACAAATAATGGATTCATATCAGATTTTTAAATTCTGAGTAGTGCAAAACAATCCCTTATGCCCAAATTCCTGCACAGCTGTACAATCCATTTGCTCCTAGCCTATTTATAAGTCGGGCAGAAGCAAACTACATGGATTTTGGTTTCCTCTTCCACTTGGCACCCAGGGCATAAATAACAAGTCTTAGGCAGCCAGTTATTTGTTGTTGCAAAAAGTGGAAGGGTCCCATATCTGAAGTGGAGGAAAAGCCTCTGGGTAAACGAGGGGTATATTGTGTCCAGGACCTGTTCAAATGAGTAATGTAATTTAAAATCGAAAAACCCATAGGTCAAGCTTGAAGAACTAACCATACGGTACAAAGTTGACAATTTATAGTCTTTCAGCTCTTTAAATAAACATTTTTTTGTAATAGCTAAGCACGCCTCCTCCGGTGAAGCCCATAGCTCCTCCCTGCCAATGGCAGTGAAGGAGTCTCTCACAAAAGCAAGCCATGGTATTTTTTCCACAACTCCTGGTGACAATAGGAGTACCCTGAGTTAATTCCTGTAATGGCTAAATTCTACTGTACGCCATAGCCGAAGCAAATTTAACAATGGTCGGCTCGAGATTAGGTCGGCTACTGGGAGAATTCCTAGGTCCATTCTAGGTGGAACCAACGGAGTATTGTTTGGGAGGGCCGTAATGCTTCTAATAAACTTATTTTCAGTAAGCGTTAGTGCATCTGTTTTACTATGCCCCCACAGTTCTGCCCCATGCATGGCTGCTGAGTGAGCTTGCACTTTATAGATCCCCAAATGGAGGCTAATTGCCTTCAGTGTGCAGCCCTTGTGCACTTTCCGTTGGCCCCCTATTGTCTGTGCAAGCCTCAAGTTCGCATTGTCAATTTGGGGTGTCCAGGACATTTTATCATTTAAGGTCAAACCCAGATATTCAAAGATATGGACTCTTTCGAGCGGTATGTCCTCCATTACCGGGTGAGGATAAGTAGAAGGTTTGGCATTGAAAACCATATATTTAGTTTTACCGATGTTAACTAACAGTTTCCTCTTTTTACAAAACTGGGTGAATTCCCTTAATACTCGCTGAATCCCCATTGGTGTTTTTGAGAGGAGCAGGGTATCATCCACAAACATAAGTGCGAGGAATTTACGTGTTTTAGTTTTGGGGAATCGAGATCTTTCTCAAGATACAGGTCTTCCACTAATCCATTAAGGAAAAGTGAAAAGAGGGTCGGCGCGAGCACACAGCTCTGCCATACTCCCTTGTCAACAGGGAAGGGGGCCGTCAGTTGCTCATCTTTTCCAAACCTTACAAGGGCATATGTGGCCTCATGAAGCCGTTGAAGTTGTAAACAAAGGTAGGATGGAACCCCCATGATTGATAAGATATTCCATAACTGGTCTCGATCAACCATGACAAGTGCTGACTTTAAGTCAATGAAAGTTAGATATAAACTCCCCTGTTCAAGTACCACATGCTTCCAGTGGATCAGCTGTAATCTAAACAGCTCATCAACCGTCAACATCTTGGTACTCAAGTATGTCATGATCTTCCATCCATTCCTGCAGTCTCCCTAACAGCAATCCTCCATATAGTTTCTGGGAGACATCAATAAGGCTAATGGGCCTATAATTTGACGGTTCCAGGGGAGAACCTTTCTTATAAATGGGAACAATCTCAGCACCTGCCCTGGTTGGAGGAGTGGGGAGGCCGTATTGAATTGCATTAAATAGTGCTAAGAGATATGGGCCGCAGATTAGCTGCTCCCTTTTTATAAAATAAGTCGCCCGGGATTTTATCCAATCCCGGAGCCTTATTAGGCTGAAGTTTGGCCAATGCAGATGTCCATTCTCCCATAACAAATGGGAGTGCATCCGTTAAACTTCGAAGGTTGAAATTACAGAGTGGAGTGCAACTAAAATTTGGGTCAGGAGAAGAGCAAGAGTACAGATCCTTAAAATATGAAAACCAGGCACCTTCATCAATGTTGGGATCAAGCGTGGTTCTACCTTCCGCTGTCCCAAAATGGACCAAATTCCAATTTTTTTTACTGTCTTTTTGGTCAAGGGCCAGCCTGATCTCTTGCCATTTTTCCGTTTCCCATTCAATTTTTGCATTTAAAATAATACCCTTATAGGGCGTCCTAGCCTCCTTTATACGGGAAGTGTCGGCCCATTTCAATTCGGTTAAAAGGGTTTGTTTCGCTACCCTGCAAGCTTTCGTGTACCATGATTTCCTTGGGTCGCCCAAATTGTGGTTATTATTAGTGCCGCTTTTAAAAAAGAAGCTAGCCAAAGCCTCAGTGAGTTCTTGGTGGAGTACACCTAGCTGGCTATCAAACCCAGGATAATTTGTTTTGGAAACTATTTCACTTGTTCTCTCCAATACAGGGATAACACTAGCATATAGTTAAGGAAGTGATTCCTCAGATTGTTTTAACTTGGTCCATCTAATCCGCCTCCCTCCCTCTACAATCTCGAGACTCTTTTGTGGTGCCTCGTCGCTGGGTCCTCTAGAAGCACTCCACTCCAGGCATAAGACTTTTAGCTGCAAAGCAGCTTCCATCCATTTTTTTAATGGGTGTTAGTGTTAGTTGCAGAATATTCCAAGAAGGTCCTCCTCAAGACCAAGGTCTACATCGTTGGTGTCTAAGGGTTCGAATAAGCAGTTGAAGTCGCCAGTTACTACTAGATTTCCCCCTCCTTTATGCTGGTCGAGATAGGAATCAAGGAGAGCAACAGTGCCGGAGGCTTTCCCATCGGGCATCCCTCTGGCATAAACATTAAAAATCAAAAGGTCCTCAGCATCTAAAATGAAATTTTGATTAATAAAATGTCATTACTGTTGGTGTCCAGCTGCCGGACTTCGTACCTAGCATCCTATCTCACCCAAGTAGTTAATCCCCCCATCGGTCACCCCCTTTGACCTGCTATGGCAAGGTAAAAAAACATGTGGGTAGCCTGGTCTAAACTCAGGAACCACTGACCATGTTTCTTCGAATATCAATATTTCGTTGGTGTCAATAAAGGACTGCCAGTTTGAAGATAACAGTTTACTCTTCAGGATGGCAATATTCCAAGAAACCAAAGCGAAATTTGAAAAAAACAATGCTGGAATGAATACATGGGTGTGACCGATTGTCACCAGACACTACACAGGGATTAGTTACCCTCACCAGTGGGTTCACTTCGATAGCCATTTAACTCATTCAAGATATTATCTTCCCCAGTTCTGCCTTCCTGTTTTATCAAACCTCCTGAAACATTATCTGTTGCTATCAATTAACCCCCTTGTCTCCAATATTTTGAATTAAGGACTTGGACACCCAAATCCTTAGGGACGAGTTCCACAGACTTGGGGGAATCAAAATTGGAACCCAGTCAATCGTTGTCTTCCAGTAAACTTAGTGCCACATACCTATTGGAGGTCGCGACCACGCAATTATGTGTCAAAAAACACAAAGGGCCTTGACTCAAAACTCAACAAGGCTGAGCCAAAATATCATAATCAAAACAAAACAAATGCCAGTGCTGAGAGCCTGAATGAGAGGCAAGTCAACTGTGGAAGAAATGGTTGTTATGAATGCAACATAAAAACCTGCTTCATAAATTGCAACAAATAACTTTTTAATATTTCTTTTTAGAGTTCTTGTAACACTGAATTAATTTAGTGCATGGGAATACAAAAACAGTTTATATACATACTATATACAACAATCACAATGAAGTTTTGAACAATGCAAACACTCTTGGCCAATTCACACATCCAACAAATCATTCATACCAAACATATAAACATAAATTGGACTCGGCGTCAGTAAAGACTTTCAACCATAAATTTTGAGGACAGAATCCTAAGCACGGTTTGCCACTGTCAAAGTCTTTTCAAGTATTCAAATTAGACAAAGAGTCAATCTCTTGCTATTCACAAACGTCCGTTTGTGAAGAAGATGTTTTTCCAATGACCCGAGACCAGTAGGTAGGTTGACGTGTTTCAAACCCCGCCAATGCCGGGGTTCTCCTTAGGACCAATCATGCAACTGAAACAATAAAGAACATGGCTTTAGGACTGCAATCTATACTCAGAGACTGGCCCCTGTATTACAACTATGCAAGTGTCATACCTTAAATTCTTCAATTGAAGACCCAACTGGTAGAATCTAGTATTCCCGAAAGTGGTAGTGAGCGGGGGCTACAAATGAAAAGAAAGATAACCCACAGACAACATTTAGTGCAAGTTCCCATTCGCACTGCGCTCATAACTAGGCGGCGAAAATGGCGATTTACTTACACTCAGTGGGAAAGACTCCTCTGGCCCCGTTTTTCTAAATTGGCGTTCGGCGGTGTGGCAGCTACACCCGCTGTGAGGGGGAGACGAGACAAGACGTTAGGGAGTGAGTGAAACCGATCCCGATATCCTTAATGCCTTGGCGGTGTAATGATGTTTGACAAACCTCCGCAAGCCGGTTTGAAAATCCCGGTGGGTCGACTCGTTGTGTCTCCCTGGCTCACTCCTCCGTGAAGTGTCGATGGGCTGGGACTTCCTGTTTAGTCAAAGAGCTAGCAAGCAGGAATGATGGGAAATGTAGTTCCAGAGTCAGAGTCAGAGTCAAAAATACTTTATTCGATTAATTAAAATCATAAAAGTATACTACACACACATTTAAAATAGAAAAAAACATACATACATACATACATGAATTTATAAGACAGTACTGTTCAATACATAGCAAGCATTTGTAAAAACATTAAAAACGGTTAAGAACATTTATGCAGGGAAAAGTCAGGTTCAATTATTACTTTTTTTTCTTTCTTTTTAAAAATGGGTCAAGTACCTTAATTAATCCATCACTTTTGGTTCTATAGATAATTTCATTGCCATTACCATATTACTTTGATTCTTCAGGGAAAAAAAGTACGACACATAAGGGAAAAGGTTGATCTAAACCTTGGCTATTTACAAAGTACATTCAGTGATTGACATATTCAATAATCTAAGCCGTTTGGCTCTCATCGCTGCTACCAAAAAGTTGGCAACCCCAAACATCACAATAGGGGTCTCCATGAGTTGTAAAAACAACAAGGCGGGTTTCACTTGCATAAATCCCCTGTTCCTCAAAAGTGGTAGAATATATTTTTCTCTCCCTTCCGCAAAAAAAGGACAGAAAAATACAAAATGAGTCAGGTCTTGGTCAGTAAAAGCATCGCATTTGCATGGAGCGTGATCCCTTGGCTTATTCCATTTCGGGTATTCACTCAGAAGAAGATGCATCTGGTTGAAACGGAATTTTGTCAGAAGCCACCGGTGATATGGCCTATTCACTACCATCAAATAAGGCTGAATCGACATAGTTGAGATTACAGTGTAGTGAGCCCTTACAGTGGTTTTCTCAATTTCCTGGGCTTCGCGGTGCATGTTTCTAAGTTTCAAAAATTGAACTTTGATCCATGTAACGTCATCTTTACACAGCCTTTCCGGATTACAATACAATTCCATGCGGCCCAATTGAGTAGCAACAGATTTGATATAGTTCAGCCATTTTATATCTTTAACTCTGTCTCTCCCCATGCAGTCACTGATGATTTTGCGGTTTAGAGTCAGGTTGGGGTTCAGCCATAGTGGGGCCAGATTACAAATCGATTAAATTTTTGGATGTCAAAATTGACCCTAATGAAGGGGGCTTGAGTACCACCTTATTACGGAAAACAACAGATAGAAATAAAGCCTTACACTTCACCAGTAACCACCTTCGTAGCCTGAGACAGAACCTCCCGTACGGACAGTTTCTTCGAATCCGTCGGAATTGTTCTAGCAAAGAGGAATACTTTGAACATGCCACACAACTAAAAGATCGTCTAATTCAAAGAGGATACCCAAAAAAACTATTAAAGAACTCGCTCAAAAGAGCATGGTGGACACCACGAGAGACATTGCTAGAGAGAAAAAACAAATCAGATGTAAAGAGACTAGTTTGCGTGACCACTTTCTGCCCAGCAGCCAACCAACATAAAAAGTTGATAATGTCCAACTGGCACCTGCTTAAGGATCTTCATGAGGATTTTTCAACACCCCCACTATTTGCCTACAAAAAAGACAAGAGCGTGGCTAACCATATTGTAAGGGCAGCCCTTCCCATTGAAAAAACCCCCACATTAAGAAGCTTATTCGGACTACCCCCAACCAAAGGGCACCACAAGTGCGGAACATGTATATGCTGTGAAACAACATTGGAGGAATCGGTGTTTTCAGTCAACAACATTCATTGGAAACACGATGTGTTTACCAATTGCAAAACCCGATATGTGGTCTATGCGATCATCTGCCCTTGCCCCAAAGTGTACATTGGCAAGACTTCGCAAGAAATCAGACACCGGATCACGCAGCATAAATCTAGGATCCGGCGAGGGATCGAGAATGCGCCGTTAGTCAACAATTGGATAAGCCAAAAGCACAAACAGACTGACATAAGATGGACAGTCCTGTCCAAAATTGAAAAAGACCCACGAGGAGGCGATTTGGAGGCTATGCTAAGTCAGCTCGAAGCGCTGCTAATAATGAAATTTAATACTGCTTTCAGTGGGCTGAATGAAATCTCTGAGATTTATAAACCTAGCAGCTAGATTTTCCCGCATTGACGCGCCACCAGCCGTTCAGACAACAAAGGCAACTACATACTTTTGTTGGAACTACATTTCCCATCATTCCTGCTTGCTAGCTCTTCGACTAAACAGGAAGTCCCAGCCCATCGACACTTCACGGAGGAGTGAGCCAGGGAGACACAACGAGTCGACCCACTGGGATTTTCAAACCGGCTTGCGGAGGTTTGTCAAACATCATTACACTGCCGAGGCATTAAGGATATCGGGCTTGGTTTCACTCACTCCCTAACGTCTTGTCTTGTCTCCCCCTCACAGCGGATGTAGCTGCCACACCGCCGAACGCCAATTTAGAAAAACGGGGCCAGAGGAGTCTTTCCCACTGAGTGTAAGTAAATCGCCATTTTCGCCGCCTAGTTATGAGCGCAGTGCGAATGGGAACTTGCACTAAATGTTATCTGTGGGTTATCTTTCTTTTCATTTGTAGCCCCCGCTCACTACCACTTTCGGGAATACTAGATTCTACCAGTTGGGTCTTGAATTGAAGAATTTAAGGTATGACAGTTGCATAGTTGTAATACAGGGGCCAGTCTCTGAGTATAGATTGCAGTCCTAAAGCCATGTTCTTTATTGTTTCAGTTGCATGATTGGTCCTGAGGAGAACCCCGGCATTGGCGGGGTTTGAAACGCGTCGACCTACCTACTGGTCTCGGGTCATTGGAAAAACATCTTCTTCACAAACGGACGTTTGTGAATAGCAAGAGATTGACTCTTTGTCTAATTTGAATACTTGAAAAGACTTTGACAGTGGAAAACCGTGCTTAGGATTCTGTCCTCAAAATTTATGGTTGAAAGTCTTTACTGACGCCGAGTCCAATTTATGTTTATATGTTTGGTATGAATGATTTGTTGGATGTGTGAATTGGCCAAGAGTGGTTGCATTGTTCAAAACTTTATTGTGATTTTCTTGTTGTATATAGTATGTATATAAACTGTTTTTGTATTCCCATGTACTAAATTAATTCAGCGTTACAAGAACTCTAAAAAGAAATATTAAAAAGTTATCTGTTGCAATTTATGAAGCAGATTGTTATGTTGCATTCATAACAACCATTTCTTCCACAGTTGACTTGCCTCTCATTCAGGCTCTCAGCACTGGCATTTGTTTTGTTTTGATCACGCAATTATGTGGGCCTAGGGGATACACTGGTATCCTCTGTGTTACCCCTCTGGAGTTTGTCCTAATTGATAAAAATGACCCCGCGGGAGAACATCAATTGCCTCTTCCCGTAGCTTGAAGGAGGCTGCTCGTTCAAGGATACACCAGACCATTCCCGGAGACGCAAAACTATACAGTCCCCATCCAGGTCTTTAGCTGACTGACCAACCCATGTGACCCTTCTAACCATCTTAAATTCAGATAAAAGGTGATTCCCACACCCAGTTCTAGAGGTCAAGTAGTGAAGGGCCTTGTTCTTAAGCGAGGACCACTGTTCCTCTTCTTGGGGTCGAAGTCTCAGGACGTTAGCCAGAACTATATCAATCAATCAATCAATCAATCATACCACTTGTATAGCTCGCTACTCACCCGGAAGGGTCTCAAGGCGCTTGGGGGAAGGGGGACGCTACTGCTCGAACAGCAAGGTCTTGAGTTGTCTCCTGAGGGCGAGGTGGTCCTGGGTCATTCGAAGGTGGATGGGGAGGGAGTTCCATGTTTTGGCCGCCAGGTAGGAGAAGGATCTGCCTTCGGCGGTGGCTCTTCGGATGCGTGGTACGGCGGCGAGGGTGAGGCTAGCGGACCGTAGCTGGCGGGTGGGCGTGTGGAAGGTCAGGCGGTCGTTGAGGTACTTGGGGCCCAGGTTGTGGAGAGACTTGTGTGCGTGGGTGAGGAGCCTGAACGTGATCCTCTTGTTGACGGGGAGCCAGAGCAGGTTCCTCAGGTGGCCGGAGATGTGGCTGCGTCGAGGGATGTCCAGGATGAGTCGGGCGGAGCCGTTCTGGATGCGTTGTAGTCTTTTATGTAGCTTGGCTGTGGTTCCGGTGTAGAGGGTGTTTCCGTAGTCCAGCCGGCTGGTGACGAGGGCCTGGGTGACTGTCTTCCTGGTTTCGATCGGGATCCATCAGAAGATCTTGCGGAGCATGCGGAGGGTGTGAAAGCATGAAGAGGAGACGGCGTTGACTTGTCTGGTCATCGAGAGGGAGGAGTCCAGGATGAAGCCCAGGTTGCGTGCGTGGTCTGTCGGCTTGGGGGCGGTGCCCAGGGCTGGGGGCCACCAGGAGTCATCCCAGGCGGAGGGTGATGGTCCAAGGATGAGGACTTCCGTCTTGTCTGAGTTCAGTTTCAAGCGGCTGTTCTTCATCCACTTGGCGACGTCTCTCATCCCTTCGTAGAGGCTGGTTCTGGCGGTGTCGGGGTCTCTGGTGAGGGAGAGGATCAGCTGGGTGTCGTCGGCGTAGGAGATGATGTTGAGGTTGTGTTGGCATGCGATGGCTGCAAGAGGTCTCATGTAGACGTTGAAGAGGGTGGGGCTGAGTGACTTCGGTGGCCTCGGAACGAAACGGGGGGAGGCGGACTCTCTGTGTTCTTCCAGCGAGGAACGAGATGATCCACTTCAATGCCTTCTCTTGGATGCTGGTGTTGCTGAGGCGTTGGACTAGGGTGCGGTGGCAGACAGTGTCGAACGCGGCGGAGAGGTCCAGGAGGATGAGTGCCGCTGTTTCCCCGTTGTTGAGAAGGGCTCGGATGTCGTCGGTGGCTGCGATGAGGGCGGTCTCGGTGCTGTGGTTGGCTCTGAAACCGGACTGCGAGGGGTCGAGGGATCCATTCGTCTCGAGGAAGGCGGCAAGCTGTCTGTTGGCGATCTTCTCGATGACTTTGGCAGGAAAAGGGAGGAGCGAGATTAGGCGGACGTTTTTGAGGTCGGTGAGGTCCGCTGTTGGTTTCTTCAGTAGGGCGCTGAGCTCGGCATGCTTCCAGCTCTCCGGGAAGGTGGCGGTGTCGAAGGAGGTGTTGATGACGTCTCGGAGTTGGGGTGCGATGGTGGAGTCGGCCATGTTGAAGACGTGGTGGGGGCAGGGGTCAGTCGGAGATCCGGAGTGGATGGTGTTCATCGTGCGGGCTGTGTCTTCGTGGTCTCTGCGGTCCAGGTGCGGAGGGTGGTGGTGGGGTGCCCAGGTTCGACAGTTGGGTGCGAGGATGGTGCGCCGAAGCTGTTGTGGATGTCGGCAATCTTGCGGTGGAACTATAGTGTAGGGTGTTGCTTCTGGTGCAGGTGAAGAAAAACATCCAATGCCCTGTCCCCTCCATGACCCTGCATTATTCCCACTGGGCCCTTTCTGTCCAGCTCAGCAAATGGGGCTTTGATCACTCCCCTCCCTGGTGCGACACTCGTATTCCTGGCCTGCTTTGAAACCTGGAGGCTGGCTTTTGGGGCACTGCATGCTTTTCTTGTCTTTGCTTGTACATTACCCCGGGGAGCTAGTGTTGACTTTTGCTGTCTTGTAAGCATAATAGTAGGGGTAGCTAGAAGGGAGGAGGATACACTATCCACTGAGCATAGATTGGATGTGCCTAGCTGTGGGCTGCCTACTATCACTGGGGATTATTGAGAACACGAGATTGGGGTAGCAGTAGGCTCTATTACAGGAATTTGCCCTGTAGGGGGACAGGATGGATCCAGAGAAAGCCTATGTTTGGTTAGCTGTATCTCATGTATTAACATGGACTCAGTCCGAGTAAGGAAGGCATCTAAGGTACCTACCACTCCCATCCCCGCCGCCCCTTTACGCGTGGACTTGCTCATACCCTGGGAGATTCAGCACTGCACAATTGAACGCAGGATATAAATTCAGCTTATACCAACACAATCCCTTAAGCAGGGATAATCTCCCCCTTTCACTCAAGTCCAGTAGCACAAGCTTACTTTAGAGTTCAAGTATCGATGTTGGGGGGGTGGCCCAGCCCAGCCTCTTCCGGCCACTGACGGGCGAAACTGGCCCACCCTTGGCCCGGGCACGCCCATGCGTGTCCCACGCTGTGGGTGCCATAGTGCAGTTTTAAAGTGCCTCCTGGCGCTTTAGCGTGACACGATGGCAGGTGCCACAAGGGGACGCTGGGGGATGTAGTCCCTGGCACCCGCATCTGGAATGGACGAAATGCGGAAGCCAAATTTGTCCAAAAAAAGGCGTTGCAGTCCCCTCTGACTGTAGCAGAGCAGGTGAATGACTTTGGCGGCAGCAATATAGGAAAAGGGACTCGCTGGCACGATTTTTAGAGAGTATTTGTAAGTTTCAAAAATCAACACTTAGAAACTTTTTCTGCAAAAAGCGGGCAATTATATCCTATAGAAGAAAAGTCAAGTTACTGGTAAGTACGGTTAGAATTACTTTTCAGGATCAGTACTGGGCTCAAAGATGCAGCACTGAGGTCTCTCCAGACAACAGGTGAGTAAATTGTAATTTGTAGGTCGGCTGATTTTAGAGGAATTTTTGTAAGTTCCAAAACTCCACACTTAGAAGAATTTCTAAGTGAAACCAGTCAATGTTAGCCCATTGAAGTAAATTTAAGTTACTGGTAAGTACGGTTAGAATTACTTTTCAGGATCAGTACTGGGTTCAAAGATGCAGCATTGCTTTTCCACATGGGGAGCAGCTAACATGCTGCTCCCCATGTGGAAAAGCAATCTGCTTTGCTTCATTGAAGCAAGAGCAGGTTTCCCTGATGTTACAAGCAATAGGTTGGGGTCCCAGGACAAATCTTTAATCTTACTTAAAATATCACTGGTGTTCTGCACGTATGACCTAGTATTTCTCATGTGAACCTGTAGAAAATATTCAATATATTTGGAAAGGTTCTCCAATGGCCTGTCACAAGCTGCAATGATTGGCCTACTGGGTGGTGCATTCAAATTTTTGTGGTCCTTTGGTATAAAGTAGATGTATGGCACCAGTGGGTGTTCTTTTTTGATGAATTTATATGCATTCCAACTCAAAAGGCCCAAACCTTTCCACACTAACAAGCTTTTAAACAGAGAATCTTGAATCGCCTTGTATTTAAGTGGAGATTTTTTTTATAACACTGGACATCATTTAGCTGACTGTATGCTTCCTTTAAATATTCTGTCAATGGCCAAAGGTCGATATTTCCGCCCTTGTCTGAAGTCCGTATTTCCACTTCTTCCTTTTGCAACTTTAAAATCAATTGATTGTATTTCCTTTCATCATTTGAATATTTTGTCCTAGATCTGTGCCACCACACTAAATGTATCCAAGCCATTGCGAGCTACAAGGGAAATGAATTTGGACTTCATATTGAATGGGGTATCAGGCTTCTTCTGCCCCCTCATAGATGGTGCTTCTTGACTGTTTTGTTGTTCCCCACTGGCCAACTGACATAGGTCTTGATCTAGATTAACGTCTGAGACCACCAGTCCCGAAGACTCATTACTCACAGTTGTTTCAACATTTAACTCAATAGTCTGCCTTTGTTGATGAAGTTTTTAAACTTTTAATTTGGGTATAAATTGGTACATATCTGCCCTTATTCTTGTGTACCGGAAATTGGACTCCGGGCAAAGGGTTAAACCTAGGGAGAGTAGTTGCCTTTAAGCTTCCGACAGATTGATGTTCTTCCTTTTTTTCTGTTGCTCTGCCAGAGTATGGTTGTTCTTCAATGGGGGTAGCTAATATCTTTTCGCACAACCCCGGCCCGCTTCCTTGGATCTCCACTTCCTGCGGGCCTGTTGTCTCCCCCTTCTCCTTTGAGATTTTGTTTTGCAATCCCCCCTTGGTTGCATGGTCTCAAAGTGTCCCACCTGCCCTGCTTTAAAATGGCCAATTATTCCCCCAACGTTAGCTTGATCCCCTGCTCTGCCTTCTTTCTAGCACCTTCATTCTTGGATTCACTTTCTGGTGCTGAGCTTAGCTCCGACATTGAGAAAAGTTCTACATGTTGTTTATTTGTCCATTTATTTCCTTGGCTGCGTTTGGTTGCTGTGGCTACCCTTAGTGAGTCATAGCGACGAGCGAACGTAAAGAACTGGCCATTAGCAAAATCGTCACGGTCTCCCTTGAACTTATACATTTTGCGCACCTTTATCTTTTCTTCCTCCTTCGCCAGTCTAATAGTAATTTCTTCCCTCATTTTCTGGACTCTCTTCCCATGCTTTCCTCTAGGGCTTCAATTTTGACTTGAAATTCTGCCCCATCAATTTCAGCACATGTCACCAGGATCTGTATTAGCCATCTGGATGATTCGAGGTTGCATTCACCCCATTCTGCCATCATCAAGGGGTTGGGTGCCTCGTAACTGGGGGCTAACATAATGCGTAGCCCCCTAGGGATTCTCCCTACATCAAGATACCTTTTCAACGAGTGCACCTCCCACCACTTCGACTGCTCCTGTTGTTTAAATTTTTCCAGTAATTTAAAAATCTCTTTCAAACCATTAGATCTGGCGCTGGATTCAATGTTTCCTTCAGCATTGGCAATTACTTCATTCCCGATGACATCTGAGAACATTTCTTCTGCGGCTAGTTCGCAGGTTCTAAGCACGTCAACAGACATCTTGCTGATTATTTGAATTATGCTCCTTAAATTACAATCCCAATAGTATTCTGGACCTTTTTCAAACAATGTGACACCAAGTCCCAATAATGTTTATTTGTCCCGCTAATGTATTGAGGATTGTAAAATACCCAAATCTCCCGACCCTCACAGCAATACAATTAAACGGATGTCAATCTCACCAGCGTTGAAGCCTCCAGGCGATGTCTGCATCGTATGCCTGCTCCGCCGAGCGATACCATCCGAAATGGAGCAGCTTTCCTTCTTCCCCGCTATCACTCTCCATTTATTTCGTTTTTCAAGTTGATTGTGCTGTGTCTGGGGGGTTCCGTCTGTCTCCTTTCCGAAACTCTCTTCAGTGAAGCTGGGGTCCTCGCCGTAGCAGTGCCACGAGCCCGCAATACTGCCTGCAGAAAACCTTGATGGACAGACAGACTGCTTGCCACAGAGCCTTCTTTCTGGGGAGGGGGTCTACGAACCAACAGCAATCCAATGCCTGTAAATATTACTCGAACTTGCAACACTTTCCCTCTGCTTTCACGCAGACTGACAAGCATAGACCTTCTAGTTTGCCAGCATTATTTTATTTAGCTTGTTGCATTGACGCGTTTCGGCCGTCCAGGCGGCCTTGATCACATGACTGCGCTTAGCAAGTAACCCCATTGTGCCAGGGCCAGTGCCTGTCATCATAAATGGACATAGAAGAAATATTTTGTATACCAATACACATTGTCGGTCATATCAAAACAGCATCGTATTTTGAAAATACATTTTATACATACAATTATGTCAGCATAAATGCTTAATAATGCTAAATCATCGCAATTTCAATCATTCTGCCCAATATATTGAAATTTTAAATTTTTTCTAATATATGTGATTTTGATTTTCTCAGGAACTACTGAACAGATTTACACCGTTTAACAAAAAGGCACGACTCTGAACTAAGGTCTACCTTTCTGCCAAATTTGGTGTCAGGCTGTAGCTGCGATTAAAGGTCCCTATGGAAAATGGAATAGGTAAAACACGTTTTGGGACCCCCCTTTTTTCTCGGCCCCCACTTGATGAATCACCCCTAGACTTTCTGGATAGGATAGACTGGAGTGGGCCATAACTTTTGAAAATTTGGCGAAGATACGTTAACCGGCGCCAAAAGTTATTCCAAATGGAATGCTGCAGATTACCTATTGGCGACCGCAGGTGGGTAATATTTTACCTACTGGCGGTCGCTAGTAGGTAGTTATTGCTAGGACCTAGTTTCCATAGGAAATCCGCAACATTCTATTGGGAATAACTTTGGCGTCGGTCGACAAATCTTCACGAATTTCTCAAAGAAGATGGCCTGTTCCGCTCCGCTTCTTCTCTGAAATTCTCGGGTAGATTCGTGAAGTGGGGGCCAAGAAAAAAGGGGTGTCCCAAAACGTGTTTTCCCCATGTTAATTTCCATAGGACCTTTAGACACGGCTACAGCCCGAACCGATGAACGGAATTACACCAAATTTGGCAAATTCGCAGTTCACCCTTTTGCTTAAATGGTGTAAATCCTTCCAGTAGTTCCAGAGAAAATTAGAAGAAAAAAAATATATATATCTATAAGCGTGCACCCGTGCACACACGGTGCGCGAATCGGGTGTGCGTGAGCTGAATTCTGATTTGTTGTTAGACGTCTGTCAACATTCTAATCGGAGGAAACCAGAAAGTGTTGGCTGCCATTTTGTTTTGAAGGCAGAAGAGAGCCAAAAACAAAAGTGGAAAACGGGAAAAGGGGGCAGGGTAACGACTTCATGACCCCCTAGGCCTTCTCACAAGGCCCCCCAAATATATATATATTTTTTTTAAATTGCGAGGTGTGCGCACTTTGCACGCACCCTAGACGCAGAAAAGAGCTCAAACCAAAAGTGGTAATTGTGAAAAGGGGTAGGTTAGGGATTTCCTGATCCCCTAGGTCTTCTCAGGGGGTCCCAGAAGGACCCCAAAAGGCAAAAAAGGCACACGGTGCTCGCACCCTTTGGCCACCATTTTGTCAATCCGAGGTAAAAAAGAGAGAAAAAAACAAAAGTGGAGAACATGTAAAGGGGCAGGGTAGAGACTCCCTGACCCTCTAGGCCTTCACAGGATGTCCCTGAAGGACCCCGGAGGTAAAAAAAACCCATTAAAAAACAATGGCGACGTGCGCGCATGTTGCACGCATGTAAAAAAAAATACAGTTAAATAACGAGTTTGTGTGTTTAGATGTTGGTTGGCTCTAAAAAGAGCCGTTGTGTTTATTGAGTGTTTTTGTACCTACAAGTAAGTACTGATGCAGAGTCTAAAATTCAAGAGGAAGACTCTGTTCACCTCATCTGTGAAATGTACACTGCCTCCTCTATAAATGCCTTGCATGTGTTAACGCAAGTTGTTGTGGTATATAAAACCCAAACCATAGTCTCTGGGGAAAGCAGAAACAGACTTATTCACATGCTTCCTTGCTTTCTCAATCAGCGGACAAAATTGGTTGGACCAGTTCCATTTTTGCCTTTGGCATATATTAGAATATACAAAGGCAGTTTATGGGAAAAGTGACATCAATTGCCTAAAGGTGTCCTTTAAAAGCATTTCCAGACCTACCCCAGTCAAAGTGCTTAGGTCATTGCCACCACAGTGCACAATTATGAGGTCAGGTTGTGGGAGATGTAAAAAGGATTTTACCAATAGCATCAATTGGTGACATCTCAATCCTCTCTGGCCAATCCACATAATATCCACAATTGGTAAATCAAGGTTAAGAAAGCATCTATTTGCTGCATACCTTTCACTCCAGAAAATATAACTGTGTCCTATAATCCACACTCTAAGTATCATGAAGAGAGATTTGGTTGTACTCAGATGGGCTCCTGAGATGAAATGGCAGTTTGAAAAATAGGAGTTTAGAAAAAAATGTGGATGAGATTCAGTGCACTTGAAAAAAAACAAATGATTGGTGGTTTCTGATAATTGAACATTGAAAACTAGGGTGCATACTCCTGTTTTTTTAAAGGAATAATACTATTGGTTTAGAAAAAGTCATTGAAAAGAACATTGCACAGGATAAACTGGTATATTGAGAAGTCAAACACACTTGCTGGTTTAGTTTGCAACATTGAGTGATGAACTTTTCACCTTTTGAGTTCAGATAGGTGTTCTATCGAGAGTTACCATGGTAACAGGCAGAGAGAGCAGTGGGGGAAGGTTGAACATTATTTGAGTTTGAAAGTGTTGAAATGTAGAACCAATTAAAATGTTAGTTTGGTTTTAAATTAGTGTGGGAAGAAACTTCATTGGTTATGTACATGGATATGTGTGAAAAATGAGAGGGAATCAGGGCCATTTTGTGGTTGCAGTGTCTGAGGTACATTTCAGAGATTTTGCTTCAGAAAATCTGGTGTGTGATTGACACTGTTCTAAATCTTCAAAAGCATTTTTAAAGGTGAGTTTTTCATTTGTAAGGGGAACTATGTTGTGCACTTTAAGTTAATAAGAAAAATGTGTTCTAATGTGGAAGTTCCTCCCTCTCCCTCTCTTTCTCTCTCTCTCACTGTCTCCCTTTCTCTCTACCACTGTTATTTTTCCTTCCTCTCTTTTTCAATAAATCCTTCTGTTTCACTTACTCCTTTTTCCTTTCTCTTAATATGCTTCTTTCTCTCTCACTCTCCTTTCCTCACCCTCATATATCTTTCCTCACTGTCATTATCCTTCACTCAATGTCACTCCTCTTCCCCGCTTCATGTGGTCCTCTTTGTACATCACTCCCATTCTCTTACCTCACTTTCTGTTATTTATTCACTCTCCCTCTCTTTCTCTTTTATTCTCTTCTTGTCTCTCTTTCCCTCACCCTTCCTCTCTTTTCCTTTCTGTTTCCTTCACTCTTACTTAGTCACTTTTCGTCTCTCTTTTAATCTTTTTCTTCTCTCATTCCCCTTTTGTCACCCTCATACGCCTTTTCTCACTGTTACTGCTTTTCATTAACCGTCAGTTCTTTTTTCTGACTCCTGTTTACTCACTCCCTTTCCTTTACTCCCTCACTCCATCTGACTTACTTCCCTTTGTTTATTCCTTCCCTCTCATTGTCTCCCTCTTTCTCTCTCTTTCACCATTGCTCTCTTTATACAACACTACTAGCAAGACCCCCCCCTTCACTGTAGTAATCATTTGACTGAATTGCAAGGGTTTCTGTTATGTGTCTAAGATCACAGTGTGTACCATTTTATCTCTGTTTGTACTATCTCTCCCTCTGTGTGCTAAATCACCTAAATCATGAAGTGAGTCATGATTTAGGAGATGTAGTTGTAGAAAGTCCTATGCAGTATGTATCTCAGGCCTCTTAATTCCCAAATTGTGTTTATGCTGTGCAATTTAGATGCTGGGTGTGCTGTTAAAATGCAAACGCAACTGTCTCTGTAGCATGTAGTAATGATTTCAGTGAATTTTCATTTGTACATTCTCAGTCCCACCTTGACTCTCTACAATGCTTGAACACCACTTCATTGTCCTGAACCCTGAAACTCCATCCCTAGAAAAATATTCTAAACTCTTTCAACACTTCTGCAGTGCTGTAAACCCTGAAAGAATACTCCCAGCAAGACCCCCTTTCACTGTAGTAATCATTTTACTGAATTGCTGGGGATAGTGTTATGTGTCTAAGATCATAGTGTGAGTCAGTTTTCATTTCAGAAGAATGTGGCCGAATAATTTGCTTAGTTGATGTGTTTAACAATATGGAAATACATGTTCTTATGAAGTTGATAAAGCTAGTTTTGTATTATCTATTAGTGTTTATATTTTTTTGCAAGGTCCGGCAACATTGTACTATATATAATGGATCAAAATCAGGACAACTTTCAAGTCAATTTTGAAATTTCCATCGATGTCATAGAGGACTTAAATGTACCTTTTGAGGACAACATTGATAAACAAGATAATGGAGAAGGAGATTTAAGCAGTGATTTTTTTAATCAAAGTTTAGACAATGACAATGACTTGATCAAAGCAGTAGATGACATTGAGTTTCAAATTTCAAATTTTGAAGTTGAGGACAATGCAAACGAAATTCTAGATGAAATCATGCTGGATGTTTTATTACAGTATGAACTGTTTGAAGAATAAATATATGATTTAGAATTAAAAATGATTTGAGAGAGTCTTTTTGTACAATTGTAATAATTTACTTAGTTGATGTGTTTAAAAATATGGGAATACATGTTCTGATGAAGTGAGTCAGGCTTTAGGATATGTAGTGCTAGAAACTGCTATGCAGTATGTCTGTTAGGCCTCTTGATTCGCAAATAGTCTCCATGCTGTGTACTGAAGATCCTGGCTGTGATGTAGAAATGCCATACCAACTGTCTCTGTACTCCTTTACACTCCTTCTCTCACCATCAGTACTCTTCGTTCACCCCCACTCACCTTGTCCAACTCCCTCTTTCCCCTCTCTGTCCCTCACTTCTCTTTCCTATCTTTTCTATCACTACCCTTGTCTTGCTATATCGCTCAGTCTCTTCTCACTCCCCCTTACAAAGGCACATCGGGCTACCAGTTCCTACAATTTTGCCATTTTTTTATTGTATATTGGTTTTTTTTGGTTATTTTTTTTCCTCGGAGCGCTCCCGGTGCGCGCCCCGGTGAGCGCCCCGGAAAGCGTAGTATTATGAAGCGCCCCAGGGCGCATACCGGGGAGCGTCCCGTTAGCGCCCATATCGCGAACGAAAACGTGATCGTGACGTATAGCGTAGCCGCGTCCGCGTGATACGCACGGCGTAAGCACACCCGGAAGCACTTGAGCGAATACGATCGCGCAACGTAAACATCCGACGCGCTTACGCGACGCGACCCGGGGCGCGCCCCCGGGCGCGCCCGGCGGCGCGTAGCGTAAGCGCGTCGGGTCATGTGACCTGAAAATAACACTTTTCATTGGTTTATAACAGTTTTGGTTTCATAATGATGAAGCCCCTGGTCTTGTGACCTGAAAATAACACTTCTCATTGGTTCAGGACAGTTTTTTTTACAAATGATGAAAGACCCCACCTTTTTTCCTTATTCTGACTTTGTCCTTTGACTTAGGAAGACCTGTTTGTACCTCTCTGTACCTTTTTGATCTATATAATGGCTTCAGTAGCAGCAGCAGCTGGTGCATCTGCACCACCACCACCACCACAACCACCAAGAGGACCACCTCAAGATTACATTGGTGGTCAACAAGAGGAGGAAGAGGAGGAGGAGGAGGAGGAGGAGGAGGAGGGGAGGAGAAGATGGCTTGAAGAAAACAATACCCCATACCAGCCAAGACCACACATTATATGGGAGTTTTTTTCGATCCCAGAGGGGAAGAAAAAAGTAAATGCAGCCAAGGTGACTTGCCTAATCTGTGGCATGGAACTTTCTAGGGGGAACCCTAATAAAAAATATTCATTTGGAAACAACACAATGATTAGGCACATGCAGCGCAAGCATCCAATAAACTATTCTGCTGCAGAGATGAGGGAACTGGCCAGAAACCCTCAACAAACTACAAGCACCTCCTCCAAAAGAAAGGAACGCACTCCATTGGTACAAGAGGCAAGAGAGACGATGCCTTGCATTCAGCCTCGGTTTGCAGATTTCCAAATTATCTATAATTATTGTGGGAAGACCATCTCCTACGGAGAACAGAGCGTAAAGCTCATCGTCCTTGCTGGGGACAACCACAAATGCCCCAAAAATCCCTAATTATTTATTTTCTTTTTTTTTTGCTCCAGTTGAGCCATTTTCAATTCCCTGTTTTTTCGTTTCTCCCCATGAAAAATACAAAAAAAACTATAAAACTGTTCAGAAAACCCCAAAAAAGTTTAAAATGTTCAAAAAAACAATAAAAAAATATAAAACAACAAAAAGAAGAAAAAAAACAGTTCTTTTTAGAACTACCTCCAATTTATAAAAAAAGGCTACATTTTTTTAAAACTCTGTCATTCTTTTTTCCCCATTGTCCGCTCCCCGGTACGCTCCCCGGTGCAAGTACCGGGCGCTCCCCCGCGCAAATCAAAAAAAATATATATATATATCTTGCCCCGCTGGGCCCTTTTATGGCCCCCACATCAAAGATAGGGGGTCGGGGGGTCTATCCCTGCCCCCTTATGGTCATTTCCCCCTTTTTTTTTCACCTCTAGTGTCTCTATCCTACCGAGACACAGGATGGCGGTCGGTCCGGACTGATTCGAATGTTTACAGACACCCGAGATCCAATCAGCTTTCCGTGCGCACCTCGCGTGGCACGCCCGGTGCGTGTACCAAGACGCGCTTACAGATATATATATTTTTTTGAACCTAAATTACTCAAAATCCACTAGAGCACATTTCTTGAGACCTAGCAAAGGCACATCAGACTACCAGTCCCTACAATTTTGCAAAGTTTCATAGAAATCCATTCAGCCGTTCGAGCTAAAAGTGAGTCCAACCGCCCTATGGAAAACTCAATGTTAAAACACGTTTTGGGAACCCCCTTTTTTCTCGGCCCCCACTTCACGAAACCCCCCCAAACTTTCAGGGGACGCTCAGAAATAAAATGTGCCATTTTCCTGAAAATTTCAGCCACTTCCGTCCATCAATGCCAAAGTTATTCAACATAGAATTTGAAGAAATCCCTATTCAAAAAAATCCTAACTATATATACCTACTGGCGACCGCCAGTAGGTATATATATATATATATATATATATATATATATATATATATATATATATATATATATATATATCAGCTGAAAAAACCATAGGTTTGACACATGTTATAGTTAGCTGGACATTTCACTCATATAAAACCAATGAAATTCCCCCGTTATAGTTACTTCAGCTAACTATGCATCGCGCGCCCGCAATGCACTGCTGATAACGTCACATATTACATCACTCATGCTTTGAACATTTTAGTTTGTATCAAATGTTATATTACGCTGAGAGGAGGTCTGCCACTCTTTCACAAGGATGATCTCATCAGTGATGTGATCAGTCATGTCATTTGAGATATCATCAGTGATGTCATGAGTGATCTCACTGACCATGTCATGAGTGATGTAATATGTGACGTCATCAGCAGTGCATTGCGGGCGCACGAGTTATAGTTAGCTGAAGTAACTATAACGGGGGGTTTTATATGAATGAAATGTCCAGCTAACTATAATATGTGTCAAACCTATGTTTTTTTCAGTGAATTTCATAGGTTTTTTAAATGATAATTATTAACTATATTGTGATTGCAACCTATAGTTTTATCAATGAATTTCAGCAAATGTTTTTATCGGAAAAAAACAGTTTTCTTGACTGGCACAGTTGTTTAGGGACTCCTTGTAAACCTCTAGTGCATTAGGGAATCTCTACCTTGCCTTATTTTGAACGTTTTCAAGTTTGTCAGTAAATGGAGGAGTTCGCCTTTCTAAACTTTTGTGCGCGACCGGGTGCGCGCACCCCGCTATTTCTTTAAAAAAAAAAAGGTTTTAAACTTTAGCAATATTCTTCTTAGAGCCCCCTGAGAAGGTGTACAAGATCAGGGAGTGTCTATCTTTCCTCCTTTTCACGTTTTGAAAGTTCAGTAAATTAGACTGATACTTCCAAATGACGTACGTGACCGGGTACTGTCACCGCGTACACGTCCTAATGCGCGCATGTCAAGTCATGTGACTCGAAAACAACACTTCCAATTGGTTCTTAGTAGTTTCTGTTCTGGAATTTTCTCAGACCCCACCTATTCCCTCACTATCTTCTTTACTCTCAAGGGAGAAGAACATTTTACATCTTTCCAAAGACTTTGGTGAAATGGCTGCTGCACAGAATTCATCTTCAGAATCTGAAGAAAATGATCGGCTACCTTTAACAAAGAAGAAGGAATCTTTCATCTGGCAATTTTTTACTTTTCCTAAAGAACAAAAAAGGTGAATGCGCCCAAAGTTACTTGCACAATATGTGACGTAGTTCTTTCAAGAGGAAATCCTTCGAAAAAGTATTCGTTTTCAATACATACGATGATGAGGCATGTGAGACAAGTGCACCCTGTGCATTTTGCAAAGACATCAACAAGAGGTCTGGCCATGCAACTACCATCAGCTGTGGCCAGCACATCTTCTGGTGGACGACCTGTATCTCCATCCAGTGCACAGATGGACTTGAGACCATCTTTGGCAAAGGTGCATATGAAATGCAACTTGTGTGGAGAACTTCTTCTGTATGGAGAGCAGAGCCTCACTCTTATTAAAATGAAAATTGATAATCATCAATGCTCCGACAAAAGATAATTTTTTTCATTTCTATTTGATCCTGTTTCACAGTTTTACAGTTCAAAATTTCGGTTCCAGTTTTGAAAATCAAAAACAATATAAAACTTGTCAAAAAAAAAAAAAGTTCTTTTCAGAACTAACTCATTGTACCAAAAAGAGCTCTATTCACAAGCTGAAGTATCGACTCTTTTTTTCACGACAATTATGCAAAAAAGCGACGATACATGGGGCATATTATGAAGGAGACGTAATACATTATCATTGGTTTCATCGATAGGACACTGCCGATAACACGATGATAATAGCCTTCATAGTATGTTCTACGAATTGCAACCGAAACCTATGTTAGTTGTCTTTATATCTAACATTAGGTTCGATTGCAATTCATAGAGCATATTGTCAAGGCCGTTATCGCCGCTATATCTGCAGTTTTCTGTCGATAAAAGCGGCGTTAATGTTTTGCCTATCCCTAAAAATATACCCCAGCACCTTATTGAAAACGGCATTAGAACGCCTGCCGTAAGACCACTTTGCATATGTGCCACACAGTAAGTTAATGACATGCAAAGTGGGCGTACGTCAAAGCACATGCAGAATGTGGTTGGAGGGGAAAACACCCTATCACGAAAAGAGGCATTGCGAGAAAAAGAGGTGGAATAAACTTGTTTATCGTTGGACTGCTAAAGCCTGCTCTAATCAAGCATTCGGCAGCGTTAACATGGGGGTGTGGAAAATAAAACTGAATCCACCCCGTCCCCTAATTACAAGGCACACATTACTGCGTGAAAACAACGTTTGTTTTCACGCGGTAATGTTAAGTACCGCCGGCTGTTACAGAATTTACTATCACATATGTGTTCGCATTGACATTAACGCACTAACACCGCGGAAAAATCCGCTGATAGCGTCAATATTTTAAACGCCGAGCAGCGGCGATTTTTATCACTTACGAGCTTTGCTATTATGAACGTTTATCTCCTAAGTCTCTGATTCTCAAACTGTGCACCGCGGCTTCCCTGTGCACCGTAATGAGGTGCCAGGGGCGCCGCGCACACTCTAGAGTGACTAACCGTCCATAAATTCTACCGACATCCCTACCCTGCTATCTGTAATTTACTCCCATCAGCTCTGCATCGTTGAAACATTCAAATTACATATTGTCCATTTCTGTGGATAAATAATGTTGATAACATTTCAGAGTTACATTGAGAGGAGACCATGTTCTGATGCGCATCTTTAACTAGTTTATTAAAGGATACTTCTTTACAGTCTGGTAATGTTAAATATATAAATCTTTCAGTGTGTATATCAGTACTACTTGAAAATAAACAATTATCGCAATTATGTTCCCATTTATAAGAAAGGCCAAAAAGACTATCAATATCTACACCTTCATCTTCAAAAACTGTAAGCATATACATAATAAATTCCTGACAATCTTGCTGAATATTCTGAGAAAAATGATGTAGTCCTGCACATATGTCTAAAACATTCCTTAGTTCTGAAACACTTGCTACTTCACTATTACCACTGCTACATTTTTCAAATACAGAATTTAATGAACAACAAAATGTTTGCTCCCGATTTTGTACAATCTGTTGCTGAAATTTTTTGGGAAAAAAAACAACATTAACTACTCCATTTGCATAGCAGTTGACACCAGACCTGTTTTCAAACTTAAATCCAACAATCTCTTCAATACTAACCTTTTTCTTACTGCTACCAATGACAGCTACATCTTTTTTTCTTCGTTTCTCAACTATTTCGGTACATTTTTCCTCATTTCTCCTTTTCTGACCAACCATACACTTTTTAATTAAAGGATATTGAGGTAAACTTGGAGCATATTTTCTTCTTAACCTATTATACTCCTTCACACAATTTAAATCTGCACTAATCTTTGTCTCATCAAAATCAATTAGATAAAATCCACATGAAGTTCTAACTCGAGATAAAGCAACATACGCCATACCCTCTTTGAATACAGTGCTTCCAATATTTACCAAAGCACAATTTACACTTAAACCTTGAGATTTGTGAATAGTCACTGCATATGCCAAACAAATTGGAAATTGCTTCTGACGGACATATAAGTCTTTCGCAAGCAAAAAACGAGTTGAACAGCGACTGAATTGTTGAACTTCCTCAATTCCATCAAATTTGATTCTTAAAAATTCAATCTCATCTCTATTTGAGTAATTGACAAAACCAACAACATTACCCATTGCTCCATTTACCAAACCTCTTTCTACATGTACATTTCTCCGTAAAATAATCCGACAATTTAAACATACATACAGATTTTTTTCTAAGCCAGCAGTTTTAGATATAGATTTCTGAAGAGAATCCAATTTTAACTTCAACTTTTCAGACAAAACCATAGTACTACCTTCATGCTCTATTCTATCTTTAGCTTCCAGTTTCTTAATTTCTTGATTTTCTAACTTCAACATTTTTTCATTGAAAACCGAACATTCTTTGAGAGTTGGCATCAAGCATATGCTTGATTTATCTGCTACCTCTTTACTATATATTTTCTCAGGTACATTATTTTCATTAGGGAAACAGCTTGGAAAGTAATCGTGTTCGTAGAGTTTCTTTCGCATCTTCAGTTAGTTTTCCAATCCTTATATCTTGAAGAATATTTCCATATTTAGTATCCTTTGCCTGTCACATATTTTAGATCAGTTCAGTATATTAGAAATGTGACCATATTTTAACATTTCCAATACTGCCCAGGCACTTTCTGGTCTCTTCATGCGTAACAGTTTCAAATACAGGTTGTCCTTTCACAGGAGTTAGCTGCAGTAGGTCTCCAAAAACTATGACATGTTTACCTCCAAATAACACATCATAGTCTGTCTTAAGTATCTGTTGCATTCTTAAATGCACAAAAGCAAGCATTAAATTGGATACGATGCTTACCTCATCAATAATAAGAAGTTTCATTTTTTTAAGGACTCTAGAAACATCAAAACAAGCTTCTCCAGATAGCTTGTGATATTGTAATTTATTTTCATGTTCAACTGGCAGCATCAGTAAAGGATGTAAAGTAATACCTTTAATAGTATGTGCTGCCAATCCAGTTGGAGCAGTAACAACACAAGACAGTGTTGACTGAGTTCTTTGCTGTAGATATGTAGTAATTCCTTTAATTAGTAAACTTTTACCAGTTCCAGCTTCTCCACTTACATATAGTCGAATAGGTTCAAATGACATACATGAGCATTCTTTTTTCTCATGACGAAAGCCATGGTCAATGTGCTCTGTCACTTCATCATATATCTGTCTTTGCTCAAGATTAAATTGCTTCTTCAATTGTTCTAAGTTTATTACTTCCTCTTGACCTTGCTGCATTGCTCTTTCCACCTCATCCATGGCAGTGGCTGCTTCATTTTGGATAATTGGTTGTCCCAGTGGATCTTGACTTAATGAAGCCGAACTTTGACTACCTTGTGAACTGTCTCTAGCAATCTCCGCTGCAATTGTTGCTTCTTGCTCTATTTTGTCATTCAACATTTGGAGATAATTACTGAAAATAGGACATTCGATACTACTTTTAGATGCGTTAAATGAATCTTCATAACTATCAAAGTCACCAAGTAGTTCCTCTTCTGTACGCCATGGTTTAAAGAGTTGCAAAAGAGCTAAATAGTAAAATTCTCTTTTGTCAGGTGTTTCGCAACTCAGTTTTCGGTGATTAATCAAGTGTCCTTTTCTTTGTTTCACCAGACATCCTTCATGTCCAATTACAGCGTGTACACCTTTATCAATATTCTCTGTAATATTCCTTTTAAAACTGTAGTTTTGAAGTATTTCATACAGACACATTTTTTCAAGCAGAGTACTTCTATTTGGATAGTATGTATCCAACATATTTCTTTTCAGAATGTCTGTACTGTTTGGTTCTTTCTGTGCTAAATATTCAATTTCTTGCACAGGTCTCAGAACACGGTTTCGTGTTTCTGCAAGACCCAAACTCACCCACAGGATAGTTCTTGATTTTGCATAAAGACTTGCTGATGATAAGCGGTCACAACATTCATATGCTCCAATTTCTCGATGAGACAACATCTTCAAACTGTACGTATACAATTTCTTGCTTAGGCTCTTTTCATGAGAAATGTCTTCCCACATCTCCTTCAGTTCTGTCTTTTCAGATTTCATGATGTAAGATGTTACATATCGAGCCACAGCAATAGAGTTGTCTGCAACATATTGTATGTCCATGTTAGCATTCCACATGGACAAAATGACTGGGTTATAGTCATTTATATATTTGGACTCTTCTTGTGATGTTATGTCGCAAAGATGACATAAAATTGTTGACTCTTCCTTTTGAAAGTACCGGTCGTGCAAATCCAAAACGACATTTGGTGTAGAATTTAGTCTTTGATTTGAATTTTCACTGACAATATTTTCCACAACGATGACTTTGAAAGCGTAACACTTTTCCTCTTAAGTCCTTATCAGTTGTATTATTAGGCATGTCACAAGCAGCATATTGTTCAATAAAAGACAGTACAGTCTCATCCGAGTCTGTTCCAAATTTAGGAGCATCCTTGATCCATAACAGCATATGAATATGAGGAGCACCTCTTGCTTGATATTCTTTTCTCCAAAAGAAATCCAGTACTTCACCAAGAGGTGGATTTTTCTTGTTTGTAATAAAAGACATCATAGCTTCAAATCTATGATTAAAATATCTGCAAACATTAACCGGATCCAACGAACACAGTTCTCCAGGTGTCTTGTAGTTTACATTTTCCATGTTTGCATTCGCTTCCCGAAGAAATTCAAGTAAATCTTCCCAAGCATACTCTGCACAGCTTAGAGTTAAAAACCATGTAGGTGCTCCTAAGTTTCTAAGCATGCATTTCAAATCTCCATGACGACGGTACCAATACTCATTAGTACCACGCTGACAAGCCATTAAATCAATTAGGTGTGAATCCAAAACACTATCTTTCTGTTGCACTTTATCCATAAATTCCTTTGCTGAAACACTTTGCAGATGCACTCCACTTTTCAAGATATGGTTTACTGCATAAGAAAGACCAGATAAGTCACTCTCAAACAGAAGATGAAACAAATATGGAATGCATTGGCGAAACCTCGGATCTTCTGCATATAATCTTGTTGTCCGGTACTCAGATGCAGGAATCTGTACAGGTCGATCATCATATCGTGTACCTTCACCTGTAGGGAATAACTGTGGGAAACAACGACCTTCCAAACTTTCTTCCCATACACTAATAGGATTTCCTTTTGCTTTTTTTATCTGAAATAATTCAATAGCATTCCCTTTTGCTTCTTTGGAATGCAGTGGATGAACACTGTAATGCTCATAAATTTCTTCACTTCTGGATAAGTCAACTTTTTCAATTTGTCCAATAGACAAATCATTGTCCTCTTCTTCACTTACTTCTTCTTCTTCTACGTATACATTTTTTTATAGTATTTATTGTTTTTGACTAAATACAACGTTGCCTTTTTGACTTTTCTAACATCCACTAAATCTTGCCAGATTTTCTTACTCTTTGTAGGTACACCATTAACTAGAATAACTAGAGGTTCCTCTTCAACATTTTCAACACCAATTGTTTCCATATTTTTTTTAAATCAAGTGGCAAATATACAACTCTACCCTTTAATCCTCTTTGTAAATCTGAAGGATTTAATTTGCCAGTCTTAGGCTCCATACGAACAATAGCCTGAAAAAGATGTACATATTGAATCAGAATAGTCTCATAAGTATTTAAATCCATCAGTTCCGATGGAATATTTATCAACTCAAGATTATTAAGTACAGCTCCAGCAGGCATTCTATTTTCATTTAATTTATTATAACAATACTTACAAATACGTTGATCAAAACCCAAATCAAAATAGTTTTCTACCAACAAATAAGTTGCAAAATCTTTCCACTGACTATTATTTTCATCTTCACTTTTTAAATATAAATCAACTAACCTAGTTTGACTTTTGTAATGAATGCGTCGACAACACACACAAGTAACATTTGGTGTTTCACCTGCAATGACCTTAAACTTTGTTATTTCCTGTTCAAAATTTTCAGTATTAAAATTTCCAACATTTTCGAACACATTTCCTTCTATAACTATATCACTTTCTGCATTGTCTTCATCCGGACCAAAACAACTTACTTCAATTTCTGCACAAATCTTCTTAACATCTAATTCACATCCATGCAAAAGAGCACTATTTAACTGTTTAAGTTTAAGTGCTGGACTTTTTGCATAATACAACTTTCTCACAAATTTTCTCATTTTCGTATGATGTACTGCTAACATCCTGAAGTGATGAAACACACTCTGGCATATTTTTTTAGAAAGACAAGCCAGAGAATGGCCTTGCAGACCTATTTTTTCTCGCAGTCTGCAATGGTCTAATTCTTGCAACATTACAATTTTTTTTTAGACTTTCCTTACTGTACTTACGTAAGAAATTGCGAAAGAAATCAATTGAATCCTGTCGTACACTGCAAATGCTACTACAATTCCAACTGTAAACAGGAACATTAGGACGTCCCTCTAAAACTTCTCCAGCTATCACCTCTTCTGCATTTCTAACCACAATTTTCTCTTTCTCAATAGCAGAACCATCCTTCACCTCATATGCTCGACCACTGGTGTCAACTGCATGCAACAAATCGTTACTTTGAAAGTAACTCTCCTCATTAAAAAATGGCTCAGAAGTTGAAGTATGCATCCACGTCCCAGAAAACACTTTACAAAAATTAGTTCTATTTATGTGTCTCTTCCATTTACTCTTAGCTTTTAAAACTCTGATTGCCTTATTTCGTGTATTTATTCTATTAATTACTAAAATAAATAATTTTCTTTTTGTCTCAAAAGCACGCTCAACAACATCCTCTATATGTTTTTTCTTCTTATAAAAAGCAGATTTTCTTTTAGAAACTTTCTCCTTTTTTAATAAATTCGAAACTACTCTGTTATAAAACATACGCTTCCTGATTTCCGTAAACTGATTTGTACGTCTTTTACTGTATATATTTTCCTCTCTGCTGATTTGAGAAACATTTAGCTTTTTTCTAGCATTTGTCCTTGTAGATACTAATAACTGTTTTTCCTTTTGAAGATTATCCTTTGCATTTTTCCTTTGACATAATCTTTTAAAAAAATCCTTGCTTTTCTTACCAGGAGCACTCTTCTTTTTATCCGTCCTTTGTTGTTTTGATAATTCCTCTAATTCTTTCCTCTTCAAATAGTATGTCCGTTTATACAGCTTTCTTTTTTCATTTCAGGTCGGCATACTAATTTATGTTTCTGATAAAAATGACAATCTGTAAAAGAAAAACATAACAAATATTATAGTTCGCTACTAGCACATAACATACAAATTATAACCACAGGTTCATTTTATAGGTAGAATAAAGACATAGAAACAGTCTCTGAACAGAGTAGGAAATCCTATAGTGAATGTTGGTTCTAAATTTATGACAGTCCATAGCTGTGTCAACATTATAGACGTATTTTCTGATTCTAATTTTTAAAGCATACAAACAGTACACTATTTTTCAAGAACTGTCGGTGATCCTAGTGCTTTTACTTTTTTTTTACTATAATCTCTTATACACTTCATGAGAACATGTATTGTCACTCTCATAAAGCAGATCAACGACGAATAGTACAAGAAAACTGTCTTCAAGAATGCTTTAGTATCCAAAATAATTTTATTTATTTAAAAGTTCATATTCTATAGAACTTGAAGCATTATTTCATCGGATACTTCTTGAGATTGATCACCCTCATCCTCCAAACTCTCCTCTTCCCCTTCCACCATCTCTAAATAGGCACTGTCCAATGTTTTATCCATAAAGTCCTCATTTTGAGAATTATATTCCTCCTCAAAAACTCCATCTAGTAACTCCTCCAGTTGATCATTTACGATTTCAAAATTTAATTGATTTTTTCTGAATAATTCTCCATTTTTTTATTTTTTTTCTTTCTTCTGTATCCTTTAAAAAAAATATAAACACTAAATTATATCTTTTTCATAAATAGATAACTTAAAAGTACCTTTACTAATTTTTAAACTACATACATTATTATACTTTCTAACTCATTAACTACATATATTAAGATAGCACCTTCCTCTTGTTTGAAAACAAATTGACACTATGAGCCTAGACATTAACACTGTTCCTTTTTTTTCATTAAATAATTACTGCTGTAAAAAGACATCTTACTGAAAAATTTGTTTTTAGATTTTCTGGATATCACAACTATTGATAAACTTTATAATTGATTTTTAGGGATTCATTTTCTGAGGTAACCACTACAAACTGCTATTCAAACTATATACAGTCTGAAGGGGAGGCTCACATTGTACAAACCATAACATTCACTTAACAGATTACTACTTCCCACAGAGACAGTTGCTTTCATATATCAACAGCATACTCAGCATGTGAATTTCATAGCATGTACAAAATTTCATGCTAACCATGAGGAATCACATCATAATAAAGCTCTGCAAATGTATGTAAAACAGTGCACACTGATAGTGCACTCACAGATATGCAGGAAAGATACCAATCACACCAAAAGCCATATCATAATACACCTCTGTAAATGACGAAAAAATACTGGCAAACACAATACAGCATGAGTTTGAGAAATAATGAACACTTAGCAAGAATTATTCCATGGAAACAGCAAAGAATTATAGTCAAAGGATAGATGTATCAGAACTGCATCGAAAAGAACACATGCACCAGGCCCCTAAAAATATAGTGTCAACTGTCAGTGGAAAATTGTCTCAAAAGACATATCTAGTACAAGCAGATACAGACATGGCAAAAATAGAAGATAAAATCATGCTCCAAATCGAAACTTTGCAAATATTCTAAAAAATCTTGCTTATTATTTTAATCTGCACCCAAAAAATTTACCTTTCAAAAATACCAACTCACCTGAAAAAAAGAATGTGATTCCTGAAAACTCTGTAACGTAGAAGGCAGGTTGTTACTGTTCAGCACCAAACAGTATAAAAAATAGAAATACTGAAATGTAATTCACATATTACAGACATATTTATTACACAACATAGAGCCATTGTAGCAAACAAGAAGCCTAACAGATAAATTCCCTAAGATTCTCTACCATTAGATATCCTAATGCCTAACTAAGTTCAATAAATGTTTTTTGAACACATCAAATAACTAAATATTAAATAAAATAATAAATATAGATTAGAAAAGAGACACAGGACAGGAGAGATACAGACTACAGGAGAGAGAGAGGCAGTAGCAGGGAGAGGAACATACAGAGACCGACCAGCATTCAAAGCACAAATGGAGAGACAGAAAAATAACAGCAGCAGAGAAAAGTCAAGAAAGAAAGGGAAGGTACAATAAAGAAAAAGATGAACATAGAGAGGTAGTCACAGAGTAGGAATAACAGAGAGTGCACAAAGAAAACAAAAGACAGGAGGCACAGAGACAGAGAGGACAACAGGCAAACACTACAATACGGTGAGAGAGAGCAGAAGGAACACAGAGATGGACAAACAGAGAACAAGAGAGAGAAAGATGGAGAGAAGAAGAGTGAATAAGAGGGAGAGAGATATACACCACCATACAGACAATGTAGGAGGAAGACTGAGAACAGGACACAGAGAAAGATACAAAACGAGCACGAGAAAGAGAGAGATATCACAAGGGAGAGTGAAGGTAAGAGTGGTTTCAGGCCAGAAAAGAAAAGAATGACAGAAATGAATAAATACAGTAAAAAGCACAACAAAGACAGAGAGAGCAAGAGAAACAAAAAGAGTAAGACTCAAAAAGCCTCATTTATGAAAGCCTTGCACCACAGATGCGTCACTTTCTCCCATGTTAAAAGTGACGCACCAGCGGCGCAAGGCCTTCATAAATAAGGCCCCATGTGAGGGAGAACAACAACTGCATAGAGAGAAAATGTATGTGAGACAGGAACAGTAGAAACCACAGGATAGGCAACATGGAGAAAAACTGCACAGTAGACAGACATACAGAGGGCGAGTCAGACACACTAAAATATATGAAGTAAGCAGCACAAAAACAGCATGTTGAGAAAACAAAAACAGCAACACAGATATACGTATACTGACAAGAACGTATCTGTTACAGGAACTTCTGCATAACCTCATACTCACAACTCTTTGTTTCCCTTTAACCCCAACCCTTTCCCCTCTGAACTCTTACCCACCAGTGCAGCTCTCGGCCACAAACCACACTGTAAATTTTGCCCTCCATATTTTTACATGTAAGTATGGTACAACACGTAACATCATACCTACACCAACTGAGTACTAATACCTTTGACACAGATTCATAGCTGCACAAGTTAAGTAAAAAGTCTGCCTACGCCAGGGCTCAAAAGTGGAGCCCGATAGACAGCAAGCCTACCTTTAAGAAACTGCCTGTGCTGAGACCCGAACAGACCCGGCCAACTTAAAGCCCTGAAACTATCTTAATGTCTCCTCTCTTTTTAAACCTTTACATTTCACTTTCAAACCACGTTTGCTTTCCATGACACACGCTTTTTTTTCAGTGTTCCACATTCAATGCCTAGACACTTTTCCCTTTTTAGTATCCGAAACCGCAACTGCAACATGGCTAATGCACGAATTAATTAGTTTACCTTTCGCGTTTTTTCAGTGTTCAAATTCTATAAATTTCTTCACATAAATAGATACGAGCGGCTCAGTACCTCCTACTGGCATAAAACCAAGTCGCTCCCTTTCACTTACAAATGCCTTGGAGACCACAAAAAAATGTCGGCTAGATTTACAAGCCCCTTACGCCACTTTAGCGTCACTTTTAATATGGGACAAGTGAAGCAAAAGTGCTGCACGGAGCATGTTAATCTGCCCCTATATCTGTATAGAGATGAGTGTACTGAAACATGTAATTAGCTGTTCACATCCAGGCACTTTCAATTACATGACTTATTTAACTAGAAGCGCTGTAATGTTGCATGTCTTTTCAAAGATACACCAGTGCCTGCTATAATGCCGACTTTTTCCTTAGTCTTCAACAGTGGTTATTTTTTTTCATGTAATGAGAATTGTTATGAGTTTTTAAACGACAAAGCTTACGCGGTAATAGTCACTCTGCACATGCTTCCCTGTAAGAATGTAGTTTATCCACCCCCGCATGGGAACCTTGATGTTTCCATCTGGCCGCGAATTCCAGCCTTGAATTCAAAGTTGAATTACAAGACATGAACAAGAGCCTTATTGTCACAAAAACAAGTTACCCTACCATCTGTTCACAAACATATCTCTTTCACTTAGCTAATATTCACAGAGAAGTGCATTCCTTATAAAATAGTGACCTTCCTTTACAATTTGCTGAGGTGACTCCCATAATCTTTAACGCATCCTCCACTTCAAGGCAGGCCTATTTTTTTTATAACTACTAAGCAATGGTTTAGTGACTTTTTTGCCAGAAATTATTTGAAGTCATTCTGCTACTCTTCACTCCATAGTCGCCGACCTATTTTTCTGGACTTCCTGTTCTACTATGAGTGGCTGCGGCTTTTGTGTTCCTATTTTGTTTATTACAAAATGGATGTCCGTCCTGTCTTCGCAAACGAACCGGAGCACTTAGAACTATTTCGCCAGAGGATGCTTGAGTACTATGGCATCCTGCCACTTGCGACTTTGAGTGCGTCATATGCATTATCTTTTCGATTTTCCTATTTCACCTGTGTGCAACCTGTGTTTCATTGCCTGACCTGTGATTTCATGTGGGCCCTGGACTTATGTCTCTGCAACTTGGTATCTCCTGAAGTGAATTACAATCATCTCATGAATCCGTTAATTGATCATGAACAGCTTTGTTCCGACGGAGAGATTATGGCCTTTGCAGCGATACATGGAGTTCTGGGTCATTGGAATATATTCGCAGCGGCGCAAGAATTCTTGGCACACAGCTACATAGAAAAGACACCGAGTTGTCCTCTGATGGTACTAGAGGCTCCGGTAATTGAAGAGCATGTATGTTCTTTTCCTCTTTTCAATTGGATGGCTGACATGTTTTCGGATGATAACAGTGACTTTCTTTTAGAAGCGGTTGCTGCTTATTTCACCTACTCAGTTGTTGGATGACTCTTATGCAAGCCATTGACGTCTACATTTTTTTTCCCTCCCTATCTTTTTCACGTATTTTTTTATTTTTTTTATTTCATATGAACAGACCTATTGGCTTTACTAACAGTGGACATTACAATTTCCTGCTGGTCAGATTTTCGTGTTTCATGTGGACTAATCTTTTTTTTCCTCACCTACTCGATTTCAAACTAAACTTTTTATTGAACTCTAATTTCAACAATTCAGTTGCATATCTTATCTTATCTTCTTTGAAACGTACTCGGAGCAAAGCAGATTAATATATGCTACATGTGCACTGATTAATGTATAAAGTTAGCATGAGTTTTTTATAAGTTTAAACGCCATTTCCCCTTTCAGCTGCTTATTTGCGCTTCACACACCTCTGCTGCTTTAGTTTTCCATGTACTGAAATATTTTCAAATCATAGCAGAAAAATATGTTCTTACACTAATATTTGCATTACTTTTCGAGCTGTATTTCTGATGGAGTACTGAAACCTTCAAAAGATATGTCAATACAGTAGTTCTTCTCAACACTGATTTTCGAACGTTCCTACAGATAACATACATGCAGCTCCAGCCAACTTGTTGCTTTTGGCGCATTTTTTTTTCCTTACACAATAGCATAACACAAAGTTGATAGTGCTTCGCATGCAGAAAGCTGATTGTTAATGAGCTGATGTCTAACCACTAGCATTTTCATGTATCGTTTCTAAACTTAAAGGCAAGACACCTTCTTAGAATTATTAAAATGTAATGTACTTCCTCAGAACGGTATAGAATAAATTTTACTAAACCGTACTCATTTTATATCATACTATGCTTGCACCGTTTGTATTATATGGACTAGTAACTATGTTACTTTGTTTCTTACAATATCTGTACTCGTATTAGATAAGAAACTTGCCTTGAAATCAGTGCATTACTGAATAAACATTTCAAATATACACGTTCTCTCTCTTAATCCATATTCTGAACTGAAATGATTGTATACTGAAAGAGTATTCATGTGTTCCACGTAACCTCAGCTGTACTAAGTTCATGTTTTCTTTTGGCGACCTGAGTTACTTATACTACAACCCGCAGGCCTGTGACGACCCGTCAAGCCTTTCTTAGCGGGTCGCGGACCATGCAAACAATCGTACCTCTGGTAAGAAAATAATTTACTACTATTACCAAGCAACGCCGCAGTTCCGCTTCACTCACAGTGTTAATCACTGCTCCCCCGCTTCTACAGACCAGACGCTATGTCGTATTTCACTACTTATCACGCTTTCATCTCCACTATAGCAAACACTTCTCCGCCAGCCCCCACAGAACAGAGTGGAAATGCGAAGGCACTAAGAAGTCAAATAAGACATACCCTCTGCTCTGTGGAGCCAACCGAGCGGTAATTGTGAAAGTAGACATTCAGTAGCGCTTCAAAAAAGCATCTCAATTATATAAATAGTTTTTTGAAAACCTGCCAAGTACTTTGATGCGACTAGCTGTGTGTGCCTGCAGAGCAAACTTCCTCAGCCCAGACTGAAGGCAGACACAGACAGACACACACACACTAAGATAACACAGGGCAACGGAGACAGAAAGCAGGAGGGAGATAAAGATGGAGTCAGACGGCAGGAGGGGGAGAGATCTATGTATACTCGGTCTGCTACCTCAATGTATGAAGACATGTACTGCATGAACCTGTGTACAACCTCATGGTCACAACTTTTCTTTTTTTTTTACTCCGCCCCCTCCCCCTCTCACCCCACCCCCACCAGTGCAGCCCGCGGCCACAAACCACACTGTAATTCTGTCATCTGACAGAAAGTTTATGAATACCTTAAGCATTAGCACTTTTTGACGACGGTATCACATGTAATGTACCATTTCTCTCTCTATCTCCATTATCTGTGTCTCTGCAAATACCATTTTGTCCTCTCAAAACCAACTTCTCTGATTATATGGAAACGCTTCAAAATCACACAACTAATAACTGTCTATTTTAAACATATTTTATATTCCATTTTTTGCTGTACACCAAAATTATATACAAAACTATAATTTACACTTGAAAGAATGTGAAGAAAAGGCGCGCAACCCCCATTAAATTCACAGGACTTCAGGCCCCCACCCCCCTCCCGTCTAGTGTAGCAGTCCAAGGTAACATATTTATTCCAGATACACACAGAGCTGCACCTGAACGTTTCACATCTCTGTAAACATCCATTTGAATGTTAATTAGGCCTTGCAGTTGTTTTACCCCTTCTAAAAGCCCCTGCAGCTTTACTCTGCCTACTAATTAAACATTCATGTATGCCTAACAAATTTTTTTTAATTTGCCCCCCCCCCAAAATTTCGTTCCAGTTTCGTCTCTGACAGTGAATTAAAAAAACTAACAGTAAAAGATTACATAAGAACATGACTGAAGACCATTCAGCTTATTGACATTTATTATTCAAAATGTTAAACTAATAATTGCAAACAAATAATGTTGTTAAAGAGTGATGAAACAAAATGGAAAAATAGTTTTAAAAATACAAGACATTGTCACAGTCAAAAATGAGGTTACTCAGAGACTGTGAGGGAAATGAACTAATTATAGTGATTAAACCACATTTTACAGTACATGACAAAAGAAACAGTTACAGACTTACCTTTACCAACGCTTTGTACGATGTAGAACAGTGACAGTCACAAAACAGATATCCGTTTGACGGGACTCTCAATAATGCTTCTATCACTGCAACCAAAATTCAATGGCACAGATATCCTGTCAATACAGACTCATATATGTCTCTTCAACCAATCATATTTGTTCTCGCACAATTTTAAAATCAAATTAACATTTCAGTTGGTTGTCCCTTACAATATTTTCAAAGTCACATAAAAGTCACCCATCATCCACTGCCTTCTCTGGCTGTTTCCATAGTAACACCTCATTCTGCACCTGGCTGAAGGCACAGGTCAAAAGTTCATATCTCAATGTTCTACATCAAACCAAGAATGCTGATTTCCCTCCGAAAACACCTGCCTATCCACTCCTTTGTTACATGTCATTTTTTTGATGCCCAATAGTACTTTTTGTTTTACATAAACATTAACATGCAACGCAGTCTTCAATCTTGAGGTATTAGAATCAACCAAGCATTTTTAGTTTTTCAACCACACCAAGCCTCATCCACTTTTATATCCGGACTTTCAGCTTTTAACTACCATTCCACTTCCAGAACCCATCGGAGTACTACTGCATCTGCCTTGAAAATGAAGGTTTGGCTTTTAGGACACAGCTATATTCACTGGAGTGAAAAATATGCACGAAACAGACGAATTTCCAACCTTGATTTACCAAATGTGCAGATTCCATGGATTGGCCAGAGAGGATTGAGATGTCACCAATTGATACCATTGGTGAAAACTTTTTTGCATCTCCCAGAACCTGACCTTATAATTGTGCACTATGGTGGAAACGATCTAGGCACATTGACTGGGGTAGGTCTGGAAATGCTTCTAAAGGACACCTTTCGGCAATTGATGACACTTTTTCCTCGAACTGTCTTGGTATATTCCAATATATGCCAAAGACAGAAATGGATTTGGTCCAATCAACATTCTTCACAGATTGAGAAAGCAAGGAAACATGTAAATAAATCTGTTTCTGCTTTTCTCAGAGATTATAGCATTGGTTCTATTTACCACAACAACTTGCGTATATTGTGGTGATGACCCTGCATAGTTCAATAATGGATGAACTATAACAAAATGGTGGCCATGTTGAATACGCTGTTTCTACACGTATGAGTGGTAGTCCCATTTCTTGCCCACCATCCGGCATCCTTTCCTCACACTTTTGCCCCCTTCCTGACAATCATTATTTGCAAACGCGTTTCATGGCATTACGCCACTTCTTCAAGTCAATGATTACAAGCGGCAGAACGGACTCGCTTTAATTGACATTTCCGGTACTTTTATTCACTTCTAGGCCCCCTAGTGGACCTTGCTTTATGACGCAAATGTTCCTGGGACATGTAGTCTTAAAGCGAGTAAATATTATCCCCTAAGTGGGTGCGCTGCTCATTTGACAATGTCTTCATTATTATTCTCCTTGGTAGCATGCAGAAACCCAGGGCAAGTTCTATAGTCTTGGCTCGCTGTGCTGCATGACGTGTTCGAGACTGTTCAAACCCACAGCCTCTCGTTGTGCGTTGAGATGGTGCTCCTCATCGCGGTTCGGTAGCCACGCACCCAATGGTCCAACAAATGCCCGAAAGCTGATTTAGAGGGCACACAACAGCCCGCCCACCATCCGGTGTCCTTTCCTCATCCTTATATATATATATATATATATATATATATATATATATATATATATATATATATATATATATATATATATATATATATATATATATATATATATATATATATATATATATATATATATGAGGTATGTTGACGTCCCAAGTTCAGCAAAGTAGTCAAAATAGACGAGGCGAGACACAGGAATTGGTGCAATTTATTTATTCAAAAGCCCAACACCAATCTGCCATGACGCGTTTCGGCTAAACGAAGTCTTGATCACAGGATATATATATATATTTATTTTCAAAACTAGCAAAGAGGATGGGATGGATGAAGCAAAGGACACATTTTTAGTTGTGTACATTTTGGACCTCTCTCAATTACCCTTTGTTGTGAGTAACGGTTGTGTTGGTTGCTTGTGAAACCTGTGCAAACAATTTACTGGTGATGAAACCATTTACATTCTGGTTCCTGAATGCTGCTGTTCTGCATCCATCAAGAAAATTCTCATTTTTTATTATTAATTTGGAGAACCTTGGTGTCTCTAACCAACATATGTGCATGTGCGATACTCTACACCACTGGAGTGTTTGCGCTAGCAATACGGGGTGGAGGCCATGCAGCGGGCTGTGTTTGAATCACCTCAGTGGCAGCCCCATGGCAGTTCTGTGGGTCCCTGGCATTTTGTTGGCATCTTTTTGCCAGCTGTGTACTGTAGCTCTGCCTTGTGAAGTGGACATTCTTTCCTTAGTTGAAGACGACTGGCACCTCTGTGCGTACTAACATAATACGTCGATTAGAAGGAAATATTGGAAAGCTGTATATGGTTTCATTTCACCATAGAAGTAAAAGAAGACTTTGTATAGGCAGTTTTTTTACACCAAGGTGTGTATTTACAAGTCCCTGGTGCCACCTGTGCATCATTAGGTATATGGGAAAAATTGACGTTCCAACCTCACAAGGGACTTATAAATAAGCCCCTGTCTTTTTCACCAATATGGAGAAGCAGTTTCCTTCCAATTCAGTGCCACAGAGATTTGGGAGATATGCCCACAAAATTATAACCCTACATACTATGGAGAATACATTCAATTCATATATATAATTTGTATAGCGCACTACATACCCAGAGGGTTTCAAGGCGCTTAGGAAGGGGAGGAGGATTATTTGTCAAATATCCACGTTTTAAGCTGCTTTCTGAACGCTAGGTGGTTCTGGGTGAGGCGAAGGTAAGCGGGGAGTGAGTTCCATGTTTTAGCAGCGAGGTATGAAAAGGATCTGCCTCCCATGGTGGTCTTGTTGATGCGAGGTACAGTGGCGAGGGCCTGGCTGGAAGAACGTAGTTGGCGGGAGGGGGTGTAGAAGGACAGTCGAGAGTTGAGGCAGTCTGGTCCGATGTCGTAGAGTGATTTGTGTGCGTGGGTAAGCAGTCGGAAAGTGATCCTCTTATTGACGGGAAGCCAGTGGAGGTCTTTAAGGTGACCAGAGATGTGTTCGTTGAGTGGGATGTCTAATATGATCCTGGCTGAGGCGTTTTGGTAATTCAACTCTCTGTGAAGTCCTAAATCCTTCCACAATCTTGTCAACAGTGATTATTGTATAGCGTAACAGCAGACATTAGGTACCATTTATTTTTTTCATTTGTTATGTTTTGCTTTCTGGTGACATGTCTGTGCAAGCTATAACAGCTTATCCAATATTCTTACAAGAGTCAGGACTTCCAGTGAGGGTCTGGAAGGATTGGAAAGAGTCGTTTGTCTATTTTGGAGATTTGAGATTACAGTTGCCAAGATGAATGAGGTTCTTGGATGTAGAAGCTGCCGGGGCCGGAAGAGTGAAGCCGGCGCGAGGCATTTGGCCGTGTCCAATTGCCGATTGCGACCACACAGGTGCTGGAGCCGGACGGGCAGATCCAGCAAGCAGCAAGAGAGCACCTGCGAGCTGCAACGCAGGGGACGGGGGAAAAGAGAAGCCAAGAAAGACCGCAAGACGCTGAGAGTGGCTGGGAGACACCAGAGGAGCTCAGCAAGGCGGGCGGCGGCAGCCGGGTACCGGAAACCTAGTACCGCAGCCTGCAAACACACGCCTAGCACGGCGGAGGAGAGCAGAGGTAAGAAGAGGAGGCGGTCGGGCAGGAAGGGGAGAGAGAGCCCATTAGCCCTGCGCCCCTCCTCGCCTCGCTTTTGGCTTGCTTTTTGCCTTGTCTCACATTGCCCCACTATACTGCTAGCAAGGAGTTTGGGCCTCACGTCTGCTTCAATTTCACCTCGCCTTACCCTGCATCTGCCCACGATACTGCCAGCAAAGGTGTTTGAGGGTCTGCGGGTCTCTGGGGGCCAAGAGGATTTCAGCCTTATATTTTAGGGGACCCGGAGATGTTGTGATTAAATACTCAGATCCTAGCTGAGTATTGCTTAAGTGTTTCTGCATCAGCCAACCAGCCCACTCTGCGTGCAGCACTCGTCGTCTTGCAATTTAACACAGTAAGCACATATAGTACATAAAGCCAAGGCGCAAGATCAAGAATAAATGCAAAGTTTGAAAGGAGTGCAAGCTAAAAGCTAAAAAAAGCCAAAGGAAGAGCAGGAGAGCAGCTGGGCAGACACTTTAGCAAAGGAAAGGAAGGAGCAACCCTGCGGCGAAGGCTAGTAGGAAAAGGAGAGAAGGACTGACGAGTCCAGGCTCAGCTGTCAACTTTCCGCAGTGTTGGCTGGAGCTGTGCGCGATTCTACCCCTACTCTTCGTCTACCTAATTGTCAGTAAAGGCTAATTTGCACTAGGGAGGAACAATAACAAAACCATTGCCGGTCTAGGAGTCAAGCTTGAGCGGACTAAAGGCTGCCCGGATGCATAAGGAGAAGAGAGGGAGAGCATTTGTTTTGAAAAGCTTGTATGGGATGGTACTCTCTAAAAAAAAAAAAACTTGTGTAACTTGCGGTAAATGAGCGCACAGGAGTGCATAAGGAAAAGGTAAACAAAGAAATCAAAAAGAAAGTAAAGACAAACTAGTACAAGCACCTGACTCAACGGATTAAGCCAGCTACAAAGGGGGCATGAGGTCAGTAAAAATTCAGCAAGCACCTACGCGCAAAAGTAGGAGAAAGGTGCCTACAAAAGACCCAACCCTGATTGCTAACAAAAGCAAAGTAAAAGAGGAGCCTATATTACAAAAAAGTGATTGGTCGCACTTTTAACTCCAGAACCATTTAAGTTTGAGGGGGAAAACGAGAAGCAGAAATTCCATTTTCTAAAGGACCCAATGGCTGCAATTTACGCGACAACAGCTTACAAAGCCCAATAAAACCGATAAACTTGATAACCCCCAACAAATCTGAAGAAATAAGCCCTTTTTAATTGGAATCACAAGCAAATTAGCAACAACCACAACAACAAACCTCTAGAAGTGGTCAGGACAAAAGTGTAGGTGTAATTGTTCAAGATAAAAATTCAATAAAAAAATGGCTGATAAAAACAACAGCGCAGGCACATTAACCATCGACCACGCAAGAAAAAAGGGAGGAGGGAGAAAACGGAGAAAGTGGAACAAGGCAAAGGAAAAAAAAGGAGATTTAGGCCAAACTGAAAATCAAGACAATGCACAAAAATTAGAGTGGTCAAGATCATTTTCAATCTCAGAGGAAAAAGAACTTATTGAAGCACTAGAATATAATAACCAAACGGATGAGATTCTACAGGCACATAGGCAAATGATCATGACAGAACCCGACCCGTTTCAAAAAAGGTAAACAGGAGATGAAGGCAGGGCAGCCCCAAAACCGATTAAATTCCTATGTAACATGGACCAACGGGAGGAACAAAGCAATGAGAACGACGGTCGACCACAAGAAAGAGAAAAAACACATTCGCCGATTACGATCTCATTAGTCAGCGGAATTGACTCAATATTGGAGATTCTGATGCAACCCAATAATAAAATAAGAACTACTCGGAGTGAATCAATGCTAAGGACTCTACAGCAAGCAATTGATGTCTTAAACTTTCAATCAGATAAATTAGAGGTTCAAGTAGACCTTATGAACTTAATTGCAGTGCATATAGCAGGAATAAACACAACATTGGACGTAATCATAGCACAAATCACAAAAGGAAACAATAAAGATGACCAAACTAAATACAAATCATCGGATCAAAGTAGCGGATGTGGACAACTAATAGACAAACTGGAGTCCCTTCTTGAAATATTGACAGAAATGTTGCGTGTTGCGCAATCCTCAGGAAAGCCAGGTGAGAAACCCTAAATAGAGCAAAATGGAGAAAAAATTGGAACTATAGCACAGGGAAAGACGGGGCCTGTCCCTCCGCATGACGATAGTACAAAACTGAAGGAAGTTAAGAAAACAAATGAAGAAAGTAATGGTCAAAGCGGAAATAAAACCACAGACACAAAAAGTTTATTAGTTAATCCAACAAAAAGACAACGGAAGAGAGCGCAGAAAGTAAGGAACAACGCCGATAAAAAAACTGTACAGGAAAGAAGTTAAACCTACGCAATATTCACCCAAAAGTCAAGTAAAAAAAGGATTGACCAGGGTGGAAATACCACAAAGGTAGAGTTATACAGCCCAGGTATAAAATCACCAGATTGTACGGGGAGCCCGAGTACTTCGATGCAAAGCAAACATGAGGCCCCTGAAATTGTCCACAGAAATACATTTACCGATTTGAATGTAGAAGAAAATAAGATAAATAAAACAAAGATGATAGAGGAGATGGAGGAAAAAAGTGGGAACATAAATTAGCAACAAAAAAACAAGTAGAAGAAACCAAACTGGCGGAATCAAAAGATTTTCCAAACAGAGAAATAAAAAATACAGAGCAAGTAAAAAGAAGTACAGGGAAATTAGATGCTGAGATTCTAGACCAGGCAAATAGAGCATTTATAACATTAGAACAAACAGGATTGCAAAATGAAAATGCAAGAAGTATCAGTGACAAAATAAAAATTACCTTGAACAATGGAGGAAGGATATGCAAGCTACCGATTGAAAGGGAAACCCCAACAGAAAATGCTTGGCTGGAAATAAGCCGGTAAACATCAAAGATAGAGCAAGAAAAAACCAATAGGGCAGGCTTAACATCAACAATTCCCCCACAAGAAAGGGCTATGGTAGAGATAAGGAGCCAGCACTCAAATATATTTCAAGCTCCTAACAGGGAAGAACTTGAATTACACCTAGGCCGAAACCAACAAGTGACCAAGTAGAGTACACCTATAAATTGATTTTTATACCAGAATATTCATCCAAAGGCAGACTGGACACTTTAAACAGGTGAAACTTAATGAGACTGTTTAAGGAGATTCCAAAATTATGGAACATTACAACAGCAGAACTTTTGGCAGTAGAATTCATGCAAATGGACAACAGGACAAAGCCAGAAGCAACTTGTACAACATGGGCGTCAAAAGAAATAATAGAGTTGATATGTTCCGCAATAACGGTCTTTGAAGCGTGGGACATAACACTAACATATCCAACGTGTATAAAATATCCATACCCACTATTAAATGAGGAGGTGAACCAGGCACCAAAAGGAAATCAAAAAGCGATACCTTCTGTGTTGAAGGGGGCAAGAAGTACAAACCCAATATATCAAGCAAACCAGGATATACATTCAAATAGCCTAAATATCAGACAGCTAGATCATGGGACTGAAGAACAGCAAGACTGGTCCTTGGTCCCACATATTTTGAATCAACATCGATCCTGATGAAAATAAAAAGGATAGAAGTGAGCAGCAAGGAGCAAATCAATCGATTCTTCAAAAGGGGGAGATAATAAGAATTTGCTTCTGGAACACCCATGGGTTTAGGGAAATGGAACAAGATCAAGAAACTATTGCCTTTTTGGGAAATCTCGCCATAATCCTATTGCAAGAAAATTGGAATTTAACACCAAGACATATAGCAGGGTATGAAGAATACCACATTATGGCAGAAAAAGTTTCAAACTACGAACATCATAGAAGGGGCTTATCAATGTACCTAATGGTTAAAAACAACTGGAAAGTCAAGGAACTGGATTCCGGCGTAAACTGGATATAAGTTATGAAAACTGGAATGCAGCTTTGTGGAAATTACTGATTTTAAATATTTACAAACATCCGGAAAAGAAAAAACTATTGGAAAGATTGCTAAACTTGACAAACTTAATAAAAACGTTACAAGTAATATAGCAAAATTAGGAGATGGTAATCTCTGGTGATTTTAATTGTAACTTGATGGGGGATCACTTTAATGAGAAAGGAAGTCAAAGCGGGCCTGAATTAAACAGATGGAAGCTTGACTTGGAATCGCTAGGCCTTGTCATTTTGAACGGGAACATACAGGGAGACCAACCAGCGGGAGTCACCTACTTAAGTGGAAAGAAACAATCAATTATAGATTATACTGGCTCCCCGTCAGCAAGAGAATCACGTTCAGACTCCTCACCCACGCACACAAGGCTCTCCACGACCTGGGCCCCAGTACCTCAACGACCGCATGACCTTCTACACGCCCAAGCGCCAGCTACAATCAACCAGCCACGCACTCGCCGCCGTACCACGCATCCGCAGTGCCACCGCCGGAGGAAGATCCTTCTCCTACCTAGCGGCCAAGACTTGGAACTCCCTCCCCATTCACCTTCGGCGAACCCAGGACCATCTCTCCTTCAGGAAGCAACTCAAGACCTGGCTGTTCGAGCAGTAACATACCCCTCTCACCCAGCGCCTTGAGACCCTCCCGGGTGAGTAGCGCGCTATATAAATGCAGTGATTGATTGATTGATTGATTGATTATAATCAGTAAGGACCTATTCAACGTAGTGGAGTATTTTTCCATAAAAATCAGACCGGAAAGTGGTCATTTTCCACAGGAAAGAGCATTATACGTGAGTTTTCTGCATAAAAAGAGCACAGCATCCCTAGCTGTAATGCCTGAAGTGCATAACCAAAGGAGACTTACCTGGAGAGGAGCAAATATGGAAGAAATAATGAAAACAGTGAAAACAAATGTGGAGAATAATGAGGCACAAGGCACTCACTTTTTGGTACAGGATTGGGAGAACCTGTGCACGTTTTTTTAGACAAATTTCCAGCAAGCTCAACAGGTAAAGCCTTGTATGGATCTAGAAAAGAACCATGGTACAATATAAAGCTGAGAGATCAACACAGAAATATCGCAAAGAAGGCAAGAGTAATGGCCTCAGCAGCCAGAATGGGAAAAGAAACAGATAACAGCACAATCACAAAAATGAGAAAGGCATATAAGGAAGCATGCAGAGAGGCGAAAAGGGTACATACTGAAAACCTCTGGGAGAAATTACTGTGGGCAAGCAAACTACCGAATAGCAGCAAATTTTGGGGATTAATAAATAAACTAACAAAGGGAACAGAAACCCACCAAAACACAGGATTAAGTGAGCCAGTTTGGATACAACACATAGACGAATTGTATAATAACGTACAAAAAAGTGCTCACGCCCAGATGAACCAGAGGAATTGGAATTGAATCTGAAATCGACCTCAATAAGCAGTCCCATTTTGGATAAAGGGCAACCTGTAATGCAAGACCTAACACCTTTTACAACAACAAAGCATTTAAAGGTAGTGATAAAAAAGTTGAAGTCCTCTGGCGCAGCAGGGCCAAACAGCCTTCCAAATGCCCTTTTTAAGCAAGATCCAGTATTTTGGGCCAATTACCTTGCTCCACTTTTAACCAGCTACATTCAGAGAATAGGATGCCAGCTTCCTGGAGAGAAAGTTTACTCCATCCAATTTATAAAAATGGCAGCCGAATGGAACCTGGGAACTACAGGCTCATTGCCCTTATTGATGTAGAGGCTAAACTGTTTGCATCTTGCATTTTACAATATTTACAGGAGTGGATGGAGGAAAAAAGAATACTCCCAAAATTTCAAACAGGTTTTAGGCAGGGCATGGGCACCATTACAAATCTAGCCGCATTGGCGATCTTAATCGAAAAAGCTGCGAGCAAAAAAATAGGCCCACTAGCATGTTGTATTGATTTGAAATCTGATTTCGACAGAGTGCCGCAAGACCGTCTCTGACTGAAACTGAAAGAATGGGGATTATCCCAGGAATTGATAAATACAATAATATCTCTATACAGCGAAACATGGGCCAGGGTGAAGCTTGGAGAAGACAGCAGAATATCATCAACGATAAAAAATGTCCAATGGTTTAAAACAAGGCTGCGTCCTTTCACCATGTCTATTCAATCTATACTTATCAGATTTAAATAATTACCTGGTAAAGATAAATGGCCATCTGCCCAAACTGGCAAATGAGTCAATTCAGTTCCTGCAATATGCAGATGATATCGTGGTTGTGAGTCAAACCCCAATAGGACTGCAAAGAGTCAAAAACAAACTGACAGATTACTTTGACCTTTTAAGCCTAGAAATAAATAAAACAAAAACCAAGGTGGGTCGACTAGTAGGCCCCAGAGCAGGAAAATACAAATGGTATGGAAAGGGAACGCAAATTGAGGAAATAAGCTCATATAAATATTTAGGCATTAAATTGGGCCCAAGGATGACTTTTATGGAGCACAAAAGTGATATGAAAACGAAATCCCAATCATTAATTTTTGCCCACAAAAAGCTCTATAAGAAATTGCAATGCCCCTCACATGGCCATCTCTTGAAAATATTGGCAGCCCAATTGCTTCCAACTCTGTCCTACGGCCTGGACATTTGGCATGGTCAAGAAATTGCCATTTTGAATGAACTGCCGAGAAAAGCATATAAAGCAGTTTTTAATCTCCCTAAAGGAGCATCCGCAGCACAGGTACACCTGGAATTTGGCCTCCAGAACCAGGAATACCAAAGAAAAGCAACATTTGTAAAATTGTGCTGGAAATTTAGAGCATCAGAACCTGGATTGCTGAACAATTTATGCAGGACCGAAATACAATCTCAATTCGATCAACAACAAAAAAAAATCATGTGGCGATTTTTTGAGAACAGCCTTGGATGAACTACAGATGGACGAAGCCTGGAATCAAAAGTTGGAGAGAACAACATTTAATAGAGCGTGTAATGTCACGGCCAAGAAACTGTAATTCACGGAAGACAAAAGAAGATTGACTAAACGACGCCACGTCTGGACGGTAATAAACTCATATGCTACACTAAAACCGCAACCCTACTTAGTGGCGCATTTTCGGCAATCCTTAAAAAAGAGGTTCACCGCATACAGATTGTGCGACTATATTTCAAAGGATTTAGTCCCTACTTGGACAAGAAAACAACAAATTGATAATTGCCTTCTGTGCGGATATCGTAAAGAATCAATATGTCATTTGATGTGTGTTTGCAACACTTTAAAAGCAGAATGAAGGAAACTGCTAATAGCACCTTTGAAGGACTTACAAATTTGTACCTGCAGACAGGTGGTAACAAGCTGGATGGGGGACTCGTCCAATATTTTAATTTGTCGGGTTGTTAAATTCATGACCCAAGTGGACAACCTCTTACTGAAAGCAGATAAAGAATAAACGCTAAGGGTGGAACATTTTAGGGATTTTTTTTAGAATTGTAAATATTTAAATGTTATGAAAATACAATGTTTTTTAAATTGCAATTGTTATAAATTTTGTCTATGCTTTATGGTTGTGAGAAACCAAATAAAGTTGTCTTTTGACTAACTGAGTCTTTTGAACTTATCTTTAAGCAGTTAGAAGAGATGTGTTTGTGGCCAAAAGGAAACTAGAAACTAGCCATGTTGAAGCGCAGTTTAGGTGTGGAGGATAGGAAGGTGTTAAAGACACCGCCAGTGCCAATTAGTGATTGTGATGATGGGGATGCAGTGTCAGATGAGGTGTCAGGAGATTAATATTTAAATACTATGTGGGCTCTGAAAGAGAACTTCAGCAAGGAATTGGGATTTGTGCTGGAAAGGCACTGGTTTTTTAGGTAGAACGTGAGCCAGCGTGCATGGGCTGCTCTGCAAGACTTCTTGTAGATGAGTAGCGAATAGAAGCCTCGCCCACTCGCCGCCCACTCTCCGCCCATGTTTACAATTGGCTTGTGTCATTGTCTGTTCTAAATGCTGGATTCTGATTCATCAATCCGCTTGTTAGTCCCTCCTTAGTACTGCCTCCTCTTCATTTGTCACCGCCCATGGCGACTGCCCCCCTTACTTCGTTTGTTACACAGTACGTGATATTTTAGAATGCAAGCACTATTTTCTTTAAGGAGGTTCTCCTCCTCAGGCACAACGTTTTTTTGGTGTCTTCTTTAACACCCCGCCTACACTCTCGTTGTCCGTACCTTCTCCTCACCCCCAACTCGCCATCCTGCACGTTGTCCATGCCAGATCCCTCGTGCCCTCTCTCCAGTTGTCTGTGATGCCAATCATTTACAATTCAATAGGTCTTGCAAAAATGCGAGACCTTTTGCATTCGAAATGCTTGTTGTGCAGTGCACTAAGATTTACATTCACAGGGAGAGCAGAGATGCTTTTAGCTCTAAAAATCGTTATAGCGCAAACATCCTCCGCATGCCTGCAAGGCATTAAACTTAACCGCGGGTGGAGAGCTCCTCTCCGCCCACAGAGTATGTGGAGATTTGCCTACTCTGCGTTCTGCAGAGGACGCGGAGTAGGACTTGCCCCACATTCCGCGGCGGAGCAGAGTTGAACAGCCCACGCCTCCACCGACTCTAGTAAGAATTAAATAAAAATTACATTAAATGGAAACTAATGAAGACTTACCTCGACTGCGGCATCCCGCCTCCTCTTCCTTGCATTACACAGTGATCTGCTCATGCGCAAGTGCCCACGCATGTGCATTTCTCACGAGGAATGTACATGCGGGCCCATGCGAAGATCACGTGAAACGCAAAGAAGAGGAGGACTGCAGCCCGGGGACGCCACAGTCAAGATAATTAAGTGGGGTGCTACAAGGGTCTTGATTTTGGGGGGAAAATGCTCAGTTGGGAGTCGTATTTGGATTATCACACTCCAGTGTACCAACAGGATATCACATGTGAAGAAAAATCAAAAATAAGAATCAATCACTGGAAGGAGAAAGATACACGGAGAAAAGTGAAAATGTATTCATTAGAAATTTTATACGTTCAGTAATTTTAAATTACAGTTGGAAATGTGGGGAGACAAATGAAAAAATCAATATGAGCAAAAAAGTAATGAACAGAGGTATAAGCAACATAAACACATCACGCCGTAGTCCAGATCTATATCTTGATTCCACCGCCCGACACCTCTCATTTTAAAGGGAAGGTTTCAAACGAGAATTCTCAGGGGTTTTTTACCAGCAATGAATGGTTTGGTCCTGATGATGGTCTTCATGACGGCAGCATTATAGACCGAAACGTCGACATTTTCATCATCTCCATCTACGCTGCACTGGCACAAGCACACAACCACTGTTAATTAATTTTTTTGGTTGTTTGTCATAACCAATTGGAGTTGATGTTTAGTTTTGAACTGATGTGTTTATGTTGCACCCCTTGACCTTAATAATCTAGTGCCCAAGCCTACAAGGGTAAATTGGGTTTCCCCTGCTATAATCACAGTCAAGATAAGTCTTTATTATTTTCACTTTAATATCTGTTTATTTAATTTCTTACTGGGTGGTGGAGGCAGTCAGTGGAGCGGAGGGGAGTTCCACGGAGTTGGGTCCCAACTCTGTGTACATCTGTGTAGTCCCGCTCCGCCAGCTCCGCCCAGGGTTCATTAAACTATATTCTTGTCAAGAAAGCTACCCGGGCTATGAATGACGAATGGGCGGAAGCTGAGCAGTGAGCTTCAGTGGCTTCTGCTGCTGTGCCGACCACGAACTGGCCATTGTGATACGTGAGAAGCTTGGCATATAGCTGCAGGGCAGCTTTATGCAGTACTTGCTGACACCTCCCTCCCCAGATTCACCAATAAGGCCCCATGCCTACTTTACGTAAATACCTCACAAAGAGAACCGACCCCTTCTCTTGCTTATGTTCACTCTCTGAACTTCCTTTCTGTTGCACTGGGGAATGTAAGTTTCACACATCTCTTGTCTATTTCCCTGTCTCTCTCCACCCTTGTTCCCTTCTTAATGCTCCCATTACACCCCCTTTGTCACGTTTCCTGTCCTCTGTAAGCCTCCTTTTGCCCATTTTCCTTCTCCGTTCTTTCGCAAATGTTGTTCAAAACATTCATCCTCCACTCATACTTTTTCCTTTATCTTCTTTTGCTCTTTCTACCTCTTGCCTAATATTAACTTTCTGACTTTTCCCTTCATTCCACTTTATCAAATGTTCTGCTCTCCATTCAACTCTCGCTCCCCTGTCTCCTTTTGTTCTTTATTTAACCTGTGCTTATTCTTCTCTCTCTTCATCCAGCCTTCCTCAATTCCACTCCATTAATTTCCCTTACTATTTCCTCACGTCTCTTCTCTCTCCTGTTATGTTTTCCCATTCTCCTCATAACCGTGGCCTATTCAGTTCCTTTTCCCTGTCTTATTTTACCATTTCTTTCTCTCTCCTAATCTTCCTCTTTTCGACTCTTCGTTTCTCAGTGGCGGTTCACCTTCGTTTATTTTCCCACCCCCCCACTCCCCTTGCCACCCATCCCGTTCCTCGCTGCACCCTGTTCACAATAGCCGCCGTTGATCTGAGTGCATTGTGATTGCAAACAAGAAACTGACAAGGCTTTGAAGTCGTGTGCCTCGCTCACCCCTGTCAGGAGTACTCGGACCCCTTCATTGTCCACGGGGGCAGCCTCGACCTGAGTTCAGGGGCACATGAACACTGAGGTGGCATATATTGCTGATCAACATGCGCTAACGATTACATGCTTAATAGCCACATTCTGCTGCGGTTCAACTTGTGGACTTTATTTTTTAGCTGGATTTCACATGTGCATTCATGAAAATCGCTTATTATCTATATTACAGGTCATTATTTTCATTCTCACTCATATGTAACACTGGTGTCCTCTGCCAGTTTTCCTATTTGTAAGTTAAGAATTAGTCCTATGCAAGTCCACTCTGGGACAGTATTACCAGACAATAATGTAGTTGGGCTTTTGGATGATGACATATGAACACAGGCAACATTTGATTGTATGCGTATAACAAGAGGGAGAGAGAGGACTAGGTAGCTAGTCCGAGTCCCCTAGGGAGTAATACTTGGGTGGTAAGCGACAGCCAGGCCAGAGTGTGCTCGGCCTGTAGCTACCGCCTCCCCGAGCCTGTGGTCCACCTTGCCCAAGTTAGCACGGATACCATGTGGATTCGAGCGGCCCTTATTAATGCTAGATCTCTAGTGAGGCACGCAGCGGACATCTTCGACATCCTAGGGGAGAATCAGCTTGACTTATTCTTCATTACGGAGACCTGGATGAACGATTTGTGCGCCCTGGTGGTAGAACTTGCGATCCCACGAGGGTTTAAGATCACTAGAGCAGACCGCCCCAGTGGCAGAGGGGGAGGGATCGCAGTGATCTATAGAGAGCATTGGACCCTCACGTGTGAACCCCTGGAAGGTTTCAGTGAAGCGGAACTCTTACACTTTAGCCTTGTTTTTAATTCACACTTCACATTGGGTGGCTCGCTGGTTTATCGCCCTCCAGGTTATGTTGGCAACTTCATAGGGGATCTTGAAGAAGCCATCATACCCCGCACACTCCAGTTTGTAAAATATCTCCTCTTGGGGGATTTCAATATCCATATGGATACCCTGGACTGCAGTGAGGCCATTAGATTTGGCGAGACCTTATCAATGGCCCATCTTAAACAATGGGTGGAGACCCCTACGCTTGTGGGTGGCCACGTCCTTGATCTAGTCTGCTCCAATTTTGACATCACTATGGAGCTGCCGGAACGTATGCCCTGGACCGACCATGGACTGATTAGATTTTCTTGGACATTGGCTATTGACTCTGGATTAATGTCAACTCATCCTCAGGCCCATCTGCAACGTATCAATGTTGCATCCCTTTCCGAATTCCTCTCTGGCTGCCAGCCATCGCCGACCACGGAAATCAATGCGGCGGTTGACGCTTTTAATACTTGGATGGCGAACGGCTCAGCAGTTTCCTTGCAGAATAATCGCATCTGCCGACCTCGCTTCACGCCTTCCCAGCCCTGGTTTACCCATGGGCTACGGGAGCAGAAGCTGAAGTGTAAGAAACTGGAGAGGGCATGGAGGCATGCCTATTTGCCTGAGGCTAAGAAGCTGCTGCGCTGCTCCCAAAAGGAATACTACAATGAAATTAAGGCAGCCAAAAGTAGCTACTATGCTGGATGAATTGAAAAAGCCAGCAATAATAGTAAAGAAATTTTCGCCATAGTCCAGAGTTTACTTTCTCCTAGAGCCGCGCTACCTACTCTACCTTCTTCCGATCAATGGTGCGAAGAGCTTTCAATTTTCTTCTCCGAAAAGATTCTAAAGATCCAGCAGGATCTCCAGACTGCTTTGAACAAGTCCCAGACATCCATTTCACTGCCCATATTGGCAGCTGTACCGACGGAGGGTCTGTTTTCATCCTTTTCCCCAGCCTCCGAGTTGGATGTTCTGACAGTCCTGTCTGCCCTTAAGTCTGGATCGCCCTCCGACCCTTGCCCCACTAGGGTTTTGGGGGGGGTGTCGTCTATAGTCTGCCAGGAGGTAACTAGGATTGTTAATTTATCTCTCCGTGCGGCTTCCGTGCCCATGAGTTGGAAGCAAGCTAAGCTCCTCCCGATATTGAAAAAGTCCGGCCTGGATCCGGCTGTGCCCTCCAGCTATCGGCCCATATCACTACTGCCAGCTCTGGCTAAAACATGTGAAAAGATTGTTTTTAGACAACTCGAAGGGTTCATTGAGTCCTCTCACGCGCTTCATCCAGCCCAATCGGGGTTTAGAGCGGCCTACAGCACCGAAACGGCATTAATCGAGGTTTCGGAGGCAATTCGGGAGTGCCTGGATGGAGGTGGCAGGGCGGTTCTGATTTTGCTAGACCTCTCTGCCGCCTTCGATACGGTGCCCCATTCGATGCTTCTGGCCAGACTAGCTGCCATCGGTATCTCAGGCCGTGCTTTGGACTGGTTGACCTCGTTTTTGAAAGACAGATCACAGCAAGTATGGATGCCCCCTCATGCATCCAAGGCTAAGGAACTAACTACGGGAGTCCCGCAGGGGTCTACTTTAAGCCCTCTGCTTTTCAATGTTTATGTGACCCCCTGGTCTATCTAGCTGAGCAGCTGGGTGCCAAAATAATGGCATATGCTGACGATACCCAGCTGCTCTTCACTTGGCCAAAAAACCACTTAGATCCCTTGACCGTCCAGAGTTGCTTATCGGAAGTTTTCTGTTGGCTGGCATTGGCCCAACTTAAGTGTAATGAGGAGAAGACAGAGATCCTCCTCTATGGGTCCTTCCCGGATAATTTCAGGGAGCAAATCTGGCCCTCCGATCTACCCTGTCCGAACTCAATAGAAGGCCCTGTAAAGAACTTGGGTGTCTGGTTCGGGCAGGACCTAAAGTTCGGGGAGCATATTAAGAAATTAACCTGTACTTGCTATGCCACTCTAAAGGCCCTCAGAAGGTTCTTCCCCTTCATCCCTGGTGAGGCTAGAGAGACTGTGCTAAGAGCGCTGATTTTGTCACGTTTGGATTATGCAAATGCACTCTTTAGCGGCCTACCGGACTATATGGTCCATCGACTCCAGGTGATTCAAAACATGCAGTCAGACTGATGTTTCAATTACCTAGGAGATCCAGTGTTCGTGGACATCTGCGTAGTCTTCATTGGCTACCTGTTGCCAACCGAATTCTGTTTAAAATTCTGGTCCTGGCCTATCGTGCTATCCATCAGTTGGGTCCAGTGTATCTGCGAAATAGATTCACCCTTTATGCTCCTAATCGGGCTCTCCGCTCCGCCAACCTGTGTCAGATGGTTCAGCCCAAGTTCAAGCTTTCAAGAACAGGAGGCAAGTCCATTTCTGTCAAGGCAGCCAGAGCATGGAATGCTCTTCCCCTGGCTCTTCGAACTGCCCCCTCACTCTCTCAGTTCAAGAAGGGACTTAAAACCCATCTGTTTAATATCACTCTGTAATTTCTTTGTATGTTATGTTGGCTGCCCCTTTTCTCTTTTGACTCACCGCGCCAGGATACTCTTGAGTAGTAGAGCGCGTAACAAAAGGCTTTATAACATATAACATATAACATAACATAACATTAAACAAAAAGGACTAGCTTAAGTTGACCAAAGTGTTACAGTACTCAAATTAGTTCTGTCACGGGCACCTTGTTGGTGTATTCATGAAGCCCTCACCCACCAACCTAGTTGGTAGCATGATTCATCATCGGGCCCACCCAGTGACACCTAGTATGTCCCGGGTGTGCTACGACGCCTGATTACAGCGGAGCTGGTATATTGCTGAGAGTGCAGTGAGGTTGGGTGAGTTGTGATTTAAAACGGCTTGGTGGTGGTCCCAGTACCCGAGGGTAAATTAAATTTTAATAACTTGGCCGTCACCAGCGGTTAAAAGTAAGGCTACAGGACGTGTAAGGGTGGCGAGTTACTGCCCCCTGCGTCCTTCAGATAGAAAACATGTTTCAGCAAGTGCCTTAGAGTATTCTGGCTTTCCTCAGGACCGATTTTTAAAAAGGTGTGGTGAAATAAAACAGACTAGTGTTGTGGTACAGACTATGTGATACACACACTAAGGCCTGCCTTGTACCTGTGGTCCCGCCATCGTCCTCCGGTAGGACGACGGCGGGACAACAGGTACAAGGCAGGCTCTGACCAGAAACACTGGTCATCCCCTTACCGCTTCCCTCCAGGAAGCCTTGGCTAATAACTCAAAGCGTATGCATGAGAAGGGAATCCCCCTCTCACATATAGAAAAACGCCTTAGTGTGTGTATCACAACACTAGTCTGTTTTATTTCACAACACCTTTTTTAATCACTACATTTGATTGTAAACACGTAGGGATTTGTTCGGTGGCACATGGCATGGACAACCACTGAATTTGAAAGCATTCATGATGCCAACAGATGTGTTCACTCCTGCAACCACTGCCCCCTAAAGGTACAATCGGTGTCAGCTGGTTTTCATAGTCGAAGAAGCAGGCAGTAATGGGCTAACCACCACCCTTGAGATGACAGAAAAATAGAAGTTAAAGATGGAAGAAGTAACTATAATTTCTTATCGACTTGCCGTTTCCATAACTGAAAGTCAGGCCACGTGCCACCCTTCAGCTGCCAGAACCCAACTCATATCACCCGCACACTACACCAGCTAACTAGTTTGGTCCAAAAAAAGACTACACTGCCTAGAGAAAAGCATAAAGAATGGATGGCATACCTGCTTTTTCTGGACACAAGGGTCAAACAGTTACGTGGACTCAGATTACCCTTCATATGTATCTATATGCCACAACTACTCTCTATCCTCTGGTATCGTATTGGCAAATTGTACACCTTACCCTTTTGGACGTACATACTTCGGTTAGAATCTTCATCCAATTTTGGATGAAGAAATCTTCATGACTGGATGGAGATCGCAGTAAAGCTGCTGAAATTATGTTGCAACATGGACAAAATATTTTGGTTGGGTTGATTAAATTATGTGGAACGAAAAGACAAATGATGCAGCTTAATGTAGCATCATCGCTGGCAATGTATTTGACTAGTTTGCCATTCCAGCACATTAATGCTGTGTCAGTTGTTTTCACTTAATTTGTACCACTGTAATGACTTAATACAGCAATTATCAACTGAAAGATGAGTAGTTAGCTTTTGGAGGTGTTCTGCCACAGTGTTTCACCACATGTGATGTTTGGGTATTAACTTGTTCAATACAGCGTTTCTACAATATTGTTTTGATGTTGTTTGGACTGTGTGAATAGTGCCATCTTGTGGATTTACCAGGTATTTCCCTAGGATTGTTTTATACTAATGTATTGGAACTGAGAGCACAGTTCGTGGATGCTATTTTGGCAACAGCTACAGGTGCAGTTTCTTTTCAGTGCATTTTTAAGTTCTTTAGTGTGGGCAGCAACTCACCCACGTGTTATCTCTGATCATGGACCATATTATGGCTCCTCCACCGTTTCTTCAATCTCCTGGTTCACCTCCTATGTTATGGCAACAATGGAAGGACACTTTTGAAAGTTATTTAGAGGCCATTGATGGTGACACCTACTCCACCAAAAAGAAAAGGGCACTCCTTATGTACAATTTGGGTGCCGAGGGTAGAAGCATCGTGAAGACTATGTCTCTTGAAGTTGTTAGCACCACAGTCGTTAGTGGTGAATGGGGATTTCGTACTTGTGGATGAATATGCATCTTTGATAAAAACTTTGGAGAAATGATTTGATCCCAAAAATAATGTTGTCCTTGAATGCCACAGATTTTTACAATGTGCTCAGATCTCTGGAGAGTCTATCGATGATTTTGTCTCTGCTCTCAGAACCTTAGGGCATATTATCAAGGACAGGCGATACATTATCGCCGCTTTTATCGGCAGGAAACTGCCGATAAAGCGGCGATAATTGCCTTGATAATATGCTCTATGAATTTCAATCGAAGCCCATGTTCGATGTGTTCACATCTAACATGGGCTTCGATTGAAATTCATAGAGCATATTATCGAGGCCATTATCGCCGCTTTATCGGCAGTTTCCTGCCGATAAAAGCGGCGATAATGTATCGCCTGTCCTTGATAATATGCCCCCTTGTCTCTCACGTGCAATTACAGGGAACTCAGGGATGAGATCATACATGATCAATTAATCGAACGTGCTTGCAACAAGAAAATTCAGGAGAAACTTTTATCTTCAGATGATCCGGACCTTGAAACCGCGATTACTCTTGCCAAAAGGATCGAGCATTCACAATTTTGTATGAAGGGGATGAGTAATTCTTCTCAATCTTCTGAGGTGAAACTCTTATCAGCAAAACACAGTGTCAAAGTCACTAAAGTTCCTTCTGATAACTCTTTGCGTAATTCTGTTACTTTACCGTCTAAGTCCAAGTCGGACAGAGCACAGTTTTTTTATTTTCGTTGTAGCAGTAGGAACCATCTTGGTAATGCAAAGTACTGTTATGCTCTGAATCAAACGTGTTTCAAGTGTGGTCAAAAAGGGCATCTTTCTCGCTTTTGCAAGGCTACAGTGTTCAACAAAAGTGCTGCCCAAGTCAAGTCAATCAAAGAAGAGTTTGTTGATTCCAGTAAGGAAAATGGCAATATGTTACTAATGTTGTCTTCATCCATTACATATTCGGATGGTGTTGTAGAGATTGCATCCATGAATTGCTTACGTAAGAGAAAACCACCGACTTGTATGATTCTTGTGAATGGCGTGAGTGTGGATTTCTTGACTGATTCGGGGTCTCCTTCCACTCTGGTTAATATCAAAGATCTTGGTACATCTGGTGACTTCCAATTCCAGAAATCCGATATCAGAATTTTTGCTTATTAAAGTAAGAGAGTGGAAGTTTTGGGCAAACTTGATGCAAGTTTAGAATTCAGTGGAGATACAGCCTCAGGTCCTGTGTTTGTGGTTAATGATGGTGCAAATGTGCTGGGTTGGCAAGAACAAGGGGAACTGGGGATCATCCTTGATCCTAACCACCCTGACATGGTTATATCCAGGCGTGAAGCTTCCAAGTTTTACTCGTGTCCTTCATCTCCTAACGTTCCAGATGATGTAGTTGTGAAACACTTGTCTGGTGATCAGTGGATTGAGATGTATCCCGATGTTTTTTGCGATAAACTTGGGAAATTAAAAGGTTTTCAACATCGCATTGTCTTAAAAGATGGTGCTAAAGCTGTTGCGCACAAAGTGCGTAAAGTACCTTTGAGTTTGTGTACCGAACTGAAAATGGAGCTGGAACGATTGTGTCGCATGGATGTCATTGAGGGCATTGAGGGATCAGAATGGTTGGCTCCCATTGTTCTTGCACATAAGCCGGATAAGTCCCTTAGGATGTGTGTGGATTTGCGCGACTTGAATGCCAACATTTGGATTGACCGCCAACCATTGCCAAATATTAATGAAATGTTGGCTACGCTTGATGGGGCAAAGTATTTTTCCTCTTTTGACATTTCTTCGGCCTATCATCAGGTTGAGCTTTCCAAGGAGTCCAGACATCTTACCTCCTTTGTCACCCCGGAGGGTGCGTTTCGTTATAAACGCATACCTTTTGGCCTGGCAGCGGCTTCCGCTGTGTTTCAGCGTTTTAATAGGCAATCTGTTTAGAAACACAGCAGGAGTCGTGTTCTTCCAGGATGACATTTTGGTACATGCACCTACTGTAACTGAACATGACAGAAGGGTAAAATTAGTTCTTGATACAGTAAAGACCCATGGCCTTACGCTCAAGAGGAAAAGTGTACGTTTTTTCGTGAGGGTGTTGACTATTTTGGGCACCACATCTCTACTAAGGGGATTGAACCGAAAGTAAAAATTTTAGATGCTATTCAAAATGCTCCTCCACCTTCCAATAAAGACCAATTGCGCTCTTTTCTTGGACTCGTGGAGTATTATGCAAAATTTGTAGGAAATTTTGCTGACAAAACTTCAAGCTTAAGAGAACTTCTCAAGAAGAATGTCAAGTTTGTATGGTGTGACAAGTGTGCTCATCAATTTTGCATCTTAAAAAAGGAAATTGTTCAAGCTCGCCCTTTAAAACTATTTAATATTAATGACACATGTATTGTTTCTACTGATGCCAGCAACATTGGCTTAGGGGTGGTTTTGATGCAAAAGAGACATGACGGTCGTGAAGAAGCGATTGCATTTGCGTCCAGGACTCTCCGTGGTGCTGAAGGCTCCTATTCCACCATCGAGAAAGAGGCCTTGGCCTTATGGTGGGGCGATCAGTATTTTCGGAATTTCCTGTGGGGTAATGTGTTCACTCTCAGGACCGATCATGAACCTTTGGTGGACCTGTTCACCACTAAGGGTGGTGGTCGTGCCACTCCTAGAATCGCCAAATGGCAATATAGGTTGCAAGAGTTCAATTATTGTTTAAAGTATGTACCTGGTGCCAAAAACATCTTCGCTGACTGTCTTTCTCGTCTTCATTTGGCTAATGATCTCTTGCTTTATTCTGATGATGATCTTGACGTAGTATGTGCTGTGGGAGCGGTAGTCAGTGTTGTGAATGGTGCGCTTTCTGAACAAGAGTGGTTGCGTGCTTTGTCTGAGGATGAGGAAATTAAGTTGGTTGTGAATTTTCTAGTTCAGGGTTGGCCTGTTAACAATGAACTATCTCCTAAGTTAAAACCTTACAAGAGAATTTGCGATGAGTTGTCCGTGGTGGATGGCATTTTACGTAGGGGTGGCCTTTTAGTTGTTCCTGAGTGCATGCAAACAAAAATTTTAAATCTTACTCACAAGGGTCACCAGGGTATTCGTGCGATGAAACGCAGAATTCGTGAAGACTTACGGTGGCCTGGTGTGGATAGGTCCATTGAACATTTTGTTAGGGACTGTTGTGCTTGTGTTCTCAGAGATAAATCCCAAGTTACCCATCCTTCTCCTATTGATCCTGTGCCAGTCAAAAATGTCCCTTGGTCTAAACTCACTTTTGATGTCGCTGGTCCTTTTGGTATTTCTGGTGAGTCACCCTTGTATGCCTTGGTTTTAGTAGACTATATGTCTAAATGGCCCGAAGTCAAATTTGTTGACTGTGTTAATTCATCTTCTGTCATTGGTTTTCTTAAGGATGTATTTCTTTGTGAAGGGCTTCCGGATGAACTGGTAACGGATAATGGGACTCAACTAGTTTCGCGGGAGATGCATGATTTTCTAAAAGAACTTGGCATTAAGCATGTATTGACATCTCTTTATCATCCCGCAGCAATGGTTTAGTTGAACGCTTTAATCGCGTCATTAAGGACCACCTACAGTTAGCTCTTGTGAATGGTTTGTCGTGGAATACTGCAGTTGCAGATATGTTATGGGATTTTCGAACTACTCCCCATGTTAGTAATGGAATATCTCCTTTTACGTTGCTCAGGGGTAGGGTTGCTGGTTCTAAATTGAACAAGGATTGGATGTCCAGGAAGGTTGTTGATCCATCTAAACTTAATGGCATTGTTGATGTTAGAACGACTGTTGAGTCAAAGTATGCCACTGTTTCTATGAATGTTTCTCCTGTGCGCGTAGGTGATTGGGTGAGAATCAAGAAACCCGGTTTTGTTCGCAAGGGTGATTCTCGTTTTTCTGCTCCTGCAAGGGTCAAAGAAGTAAAAGAACGTGTGGTGGTGTTGGAGAATGGGAAGGTGTGGAATAGGTGTGCCATTTCTATTGTTCCTCAATCCAAAATTGTGTATGTAGGAGGGAAGATGGGTGTTTGTGTTGATCCTTCTGCCTATTCTTTTTCACGTGCTACTCTTGATTCACCTTCTGGGTCCAGTTATTTTTCACGTGCTACTCTTGATTCACCTTCTGGCTCCAGCGGTACTTCTTCTAGGGTCACTCCTTCAAATGAGGGGGGGCGGCAGTCATCCTCTTCTACTCAGAGAAGATTTTCTTCAAGGATGAGATCTGTACCGACCAAGTTTTGTGATTATGCCATGTATTAATATGCATGTATTGTTATTTGCATTTCTTGTCTAATGTTCATTTTATTTCCTTTGTATTTTACAGTAAGGGTTACATTGGTTCTTCATTGTTTATTATTATTTTCGCATTTAATTTCCCCTTCATTTCTTTCATTGTTTCCTTTTCTCTTCTTGTTATACGAAGGGAGGTGTGTTGGGTCCTTTCTTTGTGTTTGCAGGGAACCTTCCTACATCCATGTTCCCTGTGTGGAACGTGGAATGTGGGGGCTCCGGCAGTTGCTGCTTGGGAGTTGATGGGACTGGTCAATAATAAAGAGGCTCTAACTTACCTGCAGTCTGCCTCTTCTTTTCATCTTTTCACTAGTTAATGCTTGCTGTAACTGACGGCCTTAAGGTGGTCTTCCCCCAACTTTTTGCCTGCCTCCCTCATTTTTTCTGTCCTTATTTTTGATGGGTTTAGGACTCAGCGTATTTTACCACTGCAAACCAGCGATAACGTGCTTGTTCTGGGCCTCAGAAGTGGGTTGTGCAGCTGATTTTCTGCAAAATCAAATGCAAAACCTCACAAAGCCACGCCGCACAACCTCTCAGAACTGCAGATGCAAAGCCTCGCCGCACAGCCTCTCAGAATGGACGCCAGATAACGCAAAGCCTCACAACACAGACTGGGCCCCAAGGTCCAAGGTACTCTGTTCAGTGGGCCTAAGTAGGCCCCTGGAGCCAGCTCATGCTCCGTCACAGTTGGACCGATCTTTGGATTTGCACTGGTCCCGTGACCTGAAGTAACATTTTTAGTGCTACATGCTTCTAAGCGCTTTTTTGCGTGTATTTCTTCAACATTCAATATCCCGACTTCTACTTGATGGTCTTGTTTTACTCAGATAAATATTCTCTATTTTTAGGTTGAACCTGGGCAGCGCATGACCTGATCTGCAAAGCATACTGTATTTGAGTATGGCTTAAATCTCCACCCACTGTACACCCATATTTGTCATTGGCTTGTGTCATTGTCCTGCCTAAATGCTGGCTTCTGATTCGCTAATAGGCTGGTTAGTCTCTCCTTAGTCCTGTCTTGTCTTCATTTGTAACCTCCCAAGATGACTACACCTTTAACTTCATTTGTTACGCAGTAGATCTTATTTCGTCTGTAAGCACTATATTCTTTAATGAGTTTCTCCTACTGCATGCACAATATGCTTTCCTTCAACATTCATCGCGCCATTCGCGCTTTCACTTTCCAAGCAGCCCAGGACAATGGCGGCTGCTTCTTTGAAATGCAATAGGTCTTGCATTTACAAGATTTTGAGCTATTGGGATTGTATGTGACAATGCCTTTTATTTATGAGTTAGTTTTCAAAACTGATAAATAAAAGGCATTGCCATTTACAATATCAATAGCTTCAACTCTTGCAAGTGCGAAACCGTTTGCATTGCAAATGCTTGTTTCTTTTGTGCTCAGCTACTGGGAGAAACCAATGAGCAATGTGTGGCTCTGCTCACAACATTAACTGCTGCATGCAAACCAAGGACCTGTAAGAGAAACTCATCAGAGATCAGATGTTTAATAGAAGTTTTAAAGTGAGGATTCAAGAAAATGTACAGGGATTGAAGTGCTCAGCTTTAGAACAAACCGACAGTAACACATAACATATAGCGAATACATCCCACTATGTCAAGTAACTTAGTTGTGGTCAGAATAAATTAATGTCTTGAGCAGTGCAAAGCATGTAATGTGGATACAGTACACAAACCGACACATAAAGTAAGTAAGTGAATTGCGAGTAAGAAACTGACGGGACCACAAGGTGAGAAAAAAGAACGGTGTTATTGATGTGGAAATAGGACACAACTGTCTAAATCCAGTGCTTGACAGACTTCTAAGGCAAGATGCTGTAAGTGCAGTAGGCTAGGGCATGTTTTGGGAATGTGTAGGATGAAAAGAAGGAACTGAAAATAGTAAGCACGCTGTGAATCTAATTAACCCCTTAAGTGCTGCCTCGGTGCATTGGCCGACGGCAGCACTACCTCCCCAGTGCTGCGCACGACCATTGGACGTCCATTCAGCACTAGTTCCAATGGACAGCGCAGCACTGGGGAGGAATGTTTAATAGCATCTATGAGGTTAAGGACCAGAGGAGTCTCGACACTAGTGACAATACTGACAAGGATGAGAATGAATCCTAGTGGCATATAGAGTAAGGGTTTCATATGGTGCAACAGACGTACAGGGTGAAATCTACAGCCCCCCAAGGATATATCGAACCCCCCCCCCCCAACGTGTTTACTAAAGGGGAATGGTACAAATGATAAGATCTAAGATTCTATGACAACATACTTTGATTTGTACAGATGATAACAAACAGTAGAGGCACTTTACGTCAACTTATGAGGTGTAGTTTGCTTTGAAGAGCTTAACAGACCCACTTAAACACAAAGCAACGAAATACCATGAAAACAAGGTATCATTGATGGTCAGATCTACATTCAATGCCCTTTCACTTTATATAATCCCACAGACAACCCTCTCCAGACTGCACAAAATTATCAAGCATATACATATTTGTAAAGGGCTTACAAGGGCTTGGGAACCTCTAAAGATGACACCCTTTGTGTTGTTCTTCAGCTTTCATATCGCTGCTGACTTCCTTTAGAATTATTTTCTTTGCATGGTGAGTAGACCATGACAGGATGCAAACAAGATTTGTTTGCAATCTCACATCGGACAATGGTGGCGTCTTACCTTAGATCCACCTTATTGTTTGCCTCTCCATATCTTTTTTTTTATACACCATGTTGACACAGAAATACTACCTTGGAGCGAACCCGCCTAGCACATGCTGCTTCCTTGTTGGTCCCTACAATACAAAAGATCTTCCCATCATTGCATCATCCAGAAGAAAAAGCAGCAACTATTAAGAGAATGCGTCCAATATAAATAGGAATGCACCAGCAGATAGCTCCTAGAGATTGTCGAGTTCCTGCCATTCATTGGAAGACGCAGACACAGGCCTTAGTGCAACCATGAAAGTGCCTGTTGCCATCCTCTTCTTGGCCCACAGCTGCTTCTTTGGTAAGTAAAGAAAACAAATTATACGACAAGTGGGCTAGCATAGCCAATCCAGTAAAGGCCCTGCATTCCGCATCACTGAAAGAAAAAGGAAAAAGCCTCTAAGGATTGTTTTAGTGGAGGAAGGTACTCCTTCCCACAGTAAAACAATCCAACTGGCAATGCAGTCACTCCTGCAGCAACGCGCAAGGGTACCTGCATTGGCGCCTTACAGCTTCATGTGCACGAGCGCAAGGAGGGAGCAGAAATGTGCAAAATGTGCAATATCTTAGTAGATATGGAGCATTTCTGCTCTCTCTTATATCACGCCTGGCAGCGCAATGATTGTGCTTGCTGCCCTGAGTTGTCAGTGGAATAACGAAACCCGAAGGAGCTCATCTGCAAAGTACATGGAGGGGCCCCCCTCCAGACCTACTCAGGAGCATTCAGATAAGGGTACTGTGCTGAGGGAGCCCACCGGACCTCGCCCCCCCCACACTGTGGGGGCTGCAGGGGCCTTTGGTATCACAAGGATTTGATGAATGGAGCGTTGAACCTTTTTGGACACTCACGCCCAGTCACAGATCTGGGTTGAATCAATCATCATTCTTTATCTCACTTCATCATCCCAGTTCAGACCCAGCCTTATGCAAATCAGTCTTGACCCTGTGCCTCGTGGGAACAGTCCAGCCCGAACTGCCAAGCCAGGTCTTCTCTGCACCAGAAACAAGCATCCTGGGACCGGTTTTGGGGTAGCACCCCTCATCAACCAGGCTAGCTCGAATCCCGTGGCAAAGTGAGCAATGGAACCACGTCTGGGCATACCCTGCCAACTAAGGGCGAACTAAGCAAACACAAGGAGATGATAGACGGAGCGCTGAAACTTTTTAGACACTCACGCCCAGTCACAGATCTGGGTTGAATCCATCATCGTTCTTTAGCTCACTTTGTCAACCCAGTTTAGACCCATCCAAATGCCACTGTGCATTGTGTGAAGTGTTAGTAAATATGCGCTCACATGTTTTATCGCATATCTGAAGCACACACTTTTAATAAGCCATACCTATGCCACTAATACATACTTAATTAGGTAGAGTTGAATTTTATCAGGTGCCAATGAGAGGCCTCTTCAGTTCTAACAAGAAGGATGTCATTCTTGCCTGGAATTTGTGATTTAGTTGGCTGAATAAGAATCTCAATTAAAGTTGACATTTTGAATGCATGAAGAAAGGTTTTTATAAGAACAACTTTGGCCCAGTCAGACAAACCTTTTCCTCAGAAAAAGACCTGGAATTCGGGAATCAGGTGTGGAAATGGTTTTAGTAGCACAAGATTCCCTTGCTTTTCCCCAGCAATTTACTCTTAATTAGAAATTAGGGCCTAAAGGGCTTATTTATGAGAGCCGTGCATCACTTTTACACCACATAATGTGGTACATGCGTGACGCAGGCTTCATAGAGATTTATGATCCAACTCAAAGCCCCCCTGCATGACTTTGAGTGGGCTCATAAATCATGAGTCAGGCCATGCAGCACAAATCGCTGCATCGCCTTACGCTGCCTTACCCTCCGCAACGCCCATGGAGGCGTTTCTTGGGCGTTTTGGTAGGTTTTCCCACGCAACACCCATGGAGTTTGAGGTTGCCCCAGTTTAAGAAAGTGATGTAAACTAGGGAAGCGTCCACTCCGTTACCTCCCGAAGTGAGGTATAAAGAGGAGGAATGTGTTAATTCCTCTTTCAATGCATTCTTCATTCTGCAGCGCACATATGAAGAGGAAAACACCTCATTGCATTGTTTTGGTAGAGGAAGGTGCCGCACAAACAATATTGCCTGGAACTGAGGCTCCCTTGCACCATGCAAGGGTGCCTACATTAGCACTGGGCTGCCAACATGGTGCTAGTACAGACAGAAAGGACAGAAAGGAACCGTATGGCTTGAATATGAGGCATTTCTGCCCTTTCACTTTGCGTGGGGCAGCGCAGCAATGGTCCTTGCTAGGCTATCCCACGAGAAAATGCCACAAATTAGGCTAGAAACGTTTTGTGTCATGTTTAGCAATACACAGATTACACGTGTATCACTTATTTGCTCAGTTTGGATTTGCTCTTGAAGCTGCAAAACGGTGAAAATACAGCAATATAGCTCTCAAAACGATGTCAAAATTGGGAGTAAAAACATGTAGGAAATTACAAATGCGTCCAAAAGTTTTTTGAAGTTTTTGAATTAACCCTGATATGAAATGGAATCTTTAACTGGTTTGAACTTTCTCTGTTGTCTGAAATGAAAGCGTATGCTAGGTCAGTGAAATAGGTGCAGAGGCACATATTTGCCACACATAAAAGCTCTGTCTCTCCCCTAATCTCCCCTGAATTGCATTGCCCGCAAATGATGTGTTATATCATTTTATCTGTCTCTCCCTTTCTTTCCATCAAACTCTCTCCCTCTCTTTCTTTCTCTCACCAACTCGCTGCATTCAGGAAAGAGTGAACACAAATGGATCTCTTGCGATTCTAAAAGCTAAAATCTGATGATGATATTTGACAAGACAGAGGGAGCAGTATATCACGTATCTTGCCTTGGACCTTGTATATTGAATTGGAAGTACAATCCAATGCAAATACCCACATGAACAAAACAGAACTTGCTGGAAAGCAATGAACCGAACATAAACACACAGAAATGCATTATGACTACGGTTATTGATAAAGCTTTGGTTCTGATGTAATATTATCGTAAAGTTTAAGGTTAGGAGATTGTTTAAGTTGCACTTACATGTCCTAGTGATTATTTACCTGTTTAGAAGAAAACAGTTTCAATCAATTCAATCTGATAGGGTGACTTTGCCAACGCCATGTATGCATTGAAGTGCAGAGGCATTAGAACGATTTTTGAAGTAATAGGGCCATATTATCAAGAAAGGGCGATACATTATCGCCGCTTTTATCGGCAAGAAACTGCTGCTAAAGCGCGATAATGGGCTTGATAATAGGCCCTTGTGAATTCCCATAGCAGCCCAGGTTCTGGTGTTAACCTGGGCTGCTATGGGAATTCACAAGGGCCTATTATCAAGCCCATTTTTGCTGCTTTAGCAGCAGTTTCCTGACGATAAAAGCGGCGATATGTATCCCCCTTTCCTGATAATATGGCCCTTAGTTCCAACTAGTTCTAATTTTGAAGGGATGCACTGAGGCTAAAAATAATAGCTGTGAAAACAGACCCACATGCATCAACCTCTGCAACTCCAGGTAAGTATAAGTAATAGCTTCGCAGAATGCAAAACTAATTACGGTTCTATAAAAACAGCAGACAGTGATACAACGATATCATCTTGTTTTATTTGTTTATTTCTTTTTTTTATGCTCCTTATGGGAAAACCTTATGAAACAATAGACAGATTACAATATTGCCTCACACTCGAAAATGTAAATTACTTGGTTTGTCTTATAGAAGTGAAAAGTGGGAACTCATATTACAAAGCAGTTTCCCTGCCTTCATATGTGTTCTTGTTTGCTGTTTTAAAATCGAAAGCCTTAGAAATCGTTGTCCATGCAACAAACACATGGGACAATCTAAAAAGATGTGCAAGTTAGAAATGTGCACCATCATTGTGCAAGCACACATATCATTCCCCATCTTCATTGCTCCCTTCTGATCCCTCACATTCCCCACTGCGGGCCATATTATCAAGCAAGGGCGATACATTATCGCCGCTTTTATCGTCAGGAAACTGCTGCTAAAGCGGCAATAACGGGCTTGATAATATGCCCTTGTGAATTTCCATAGCAGCCCAGGTTAACACCAGAACCTGGGCTGCTATGGGAATTCACAAGGGCCTATTATCAAGCCCATTATCGCAGCTTTGGCGGCAGTTTCCTGACGATAAAAGCGGCGATATGTATCCCCCTTTCCTGATAATATGGCCCTTAGTTCCAACTAGTTCTAATTTTGAAGGGATGCACTGAGGCTAAAAATAATAGCTGTGAAAACAGACCCACATGCATCAACCTCTGCTACTCCAGGTAAGTATAAGTATTAGCTTCGCAGAATGCAAAACTAACTACGGTTCTATAAAAACAGCAGACAGTGATACAACGATATCATCTTGTTTTATTTGTTTATTTCTTTTTTTGTATGCTCCTTATGGGAAAACCTTTTAAAACAATAGACAGTTTACAATATTGCCTCACACTCGAAAATGTAAATTACTTGGTTTGTCTTATAGAAGTGAAAAGTGGGAACTCATATTACAAAGCAGTTTCCCTGCCTTCATATGTGTTCTTGTTTGCTGTTTTAAAATCAAAAGCCTTAGAAATCGTTGTCCATGCAACAAACAGATGGGACAATCTAAAAAGATGTGCAAGTTAGAAATGTGCACCATCATTGTGCAAGCACACATATCATTCCCCATCTTCATTGCTCCCTTCTGGTCCCTCACATTCCCCACTGCGGGCCATATTATCAAGCAAGGGCGATACATTATCGCCGCTTTTATCGGCAGGAAACTGCTGCTAAAGCGGCGATAATGGGCTTGATAATATGCCCTTGTGAATTTCCATAGCAGCCCAGGTTAACACCAGATCCTGGGCTGCTATGAGAATTCACAAGGGCATATTATCAAGCCCATTATCGCCGCTTTAGCAGCAGTTTCCTGCCGATAAAAGCGGCGATAATGTATCGCCCTTTCTTGATAATATGGCCCTGCATTCTTTTCCTGCCCTCCATATCAGTAATTTTGCAATCTCCTAAAAGGAAATTATTGCGAATATTTAAGGAAGTGATCTGTGTCAAAGTTACGAGAGCCAATGAACAGAACTCTGCATTACATTGTCCTTCCACGCATATTTTGTTCGAGCTGAAATTGTAGATCAGAGGCGAACACTCACTAAATCATTAAGCCTAGAGACAGTACCACACAGGTCCCCTCCAGAGAGGTCCCTAAATCTGACTTGATTGAGCTAGTAGCAATGGCACGAAGATTCAAAGAAGGAATGGAGATTTAGTCATATAAGAAATGAATAGTTCATAGCCTTGTCTGATTTTCCGATGAGCTCCTATCCAGTTCTAATCTTATAAGTACAAGCATGGAGGATTTATGTAATTCCAGGAAACCTTATTTGATGTATTGATGCACTATCAAGTGTGATTCCTCAGAGGTCGTTTTCAGCAATGGTGACCTGTGCCTTCCTGTACTAATTGTACATTTGCAAAAAGTGGTTGCAAATGGCACACCGACATTTTGCAACTGAGTTTTGCAAAGCAACTTATATACTACTAACAGGTACCTTTGCAAAGTCGTCATTTGAAGGGGGTCACAGAACGATCTGAATAATGAATATTAATTAGGGAAGTTTCGCTTTGCGATCCCCCTGTTATTGCCTACCTGTTAGTTTTCCAATATGATTACTGTTACTTGAACCTTTTATTTGTGTGCCTTTTTTTGATGTTCATCTTCTTTTGGTGCTAACACGTAGCTATGGGCCATATTCTCTATGATGTGGCGGAGAAAGGCGTTAGCCTTCTTGGCTTAACGCCTCTCTCCTCCACTTTGGAAACACGAGGCTGCACCCTATTCTCAAGGATATGGTGCAGCCTCACATTTCCCCCTGCAATGGCTCTTAGTTTCACAATTTAGCACCAATGCAGGCACCCTTGCACCAGAGTGCAAGGGTGTCTGCAAGCAGGGAGGTTTGTTTATGTACAGGAAGGTGTCCCTTCCTGCACATAAAAAAACCTAAAACGCCAGTTTATAACTTACATGTGTGCTGCTTCGTGCAGCACACTTGTAAGTTACAAAACAGTATTTTTTTAAAAGGTTTGTTTATGTACAGGAAGGGACAATTAACGTGGCTTTACGCTGCCTTGTGAATTTGGCTATGTCCTTATCTCCACCACAACGTCTATAAAAGTGACATTGTGGTGGCGCTAGAGGCTTGAGAATATACCCCCTAATGCTTCATCCATTGTGGAATCCAGTCTCAGCATCAACGCATTTCCAATTTGCAGCAACACTTGTTTCTTCACCCACTTCTTTCCTTAGTTAAATATTTCTCCTCTACTCCACCCACATGGACTATGACGTCTTTCCGGTGAGGTATTTGTTTTCCTTATAACACCACTTTTCAGTCTTACCTAGATCTTTCTGGATCTTCTCTGAATATTCCTCTGCTCTATCCCGCTCTTCAGTCTGGTAATCTGTGGATCTAGTGCTGGGATGCCCCGTTGCTGTGGTAGCCACGCACTATACAAATCCTATAAAATAACATCCTCCATGTAAACAAATTCTCACTGAAGAGACAGAATCCAGTGCATACCTTACCTCTGCCTCTAGAGTACATTTTTCAACAAAAGAAAAAGAGGGTTCCTTTCACAATTTTGTTTACAATACTTGAAGAACCCCTAATGAATATTAACAGAGTACAAACAAAAAAAGTTTTCAATATGCTTTACTAAATACCACTTTCATGATTAAACTTTCAGCTACAAACGCAGAACTGGAAATGAATTCTGAGACAACCATTCCCAGTAAACTGGTACAAGCCTCAGAAGAATCTGGAGCATCAAAAAACATTTCCCTTATTCACAGAAAAGCATCAGCAGGACCGTCAGTTTCCAGATTAGAATCAGAACCAGCAGCTGAAGCAGATCCCAGTTCAAAACCAGCAGCAGAAGAGGTTTCCAGTGCAGGACAAGCATATGACACGGATCCCACTACAGAGCCTTCAGAAGAAGTAGAGGCAGTTTCTACTTCAGAAGAACTGGAAGATGAAGCAGGTCCCAGTGCAGATCCGGCAGATGAGACATATGACAGTTCAGAACCAGAATCTCTAGCAGTGTCTAGTGCAGAACCAGCAGATGAAGCAAATCCTAGTTCAGAGCCACACAATGAAACATATGCTAGTTCACAACCAGCATATGAATTTCACTCCAGCTCAGAACCAGCAGATGAAGCAAATCCTAGTTCAGGGCCAGCATATGAATCACACCCCACCTCAGATCCAGAAGAAGAAGCACATTCCAGTTCAGGGCCAGCATATGAATCAGACCCCAGCTCAGAACCAACAGAAGAAGCAGATCCCAGTTCAGGGCCAGCATATGAATCACACCCCAGCTCAGAACCAGAAAAAGAAACAGATCCCAGTTCAGGGCCAGCATATGAATCACACCCCACCTCAGATCCAGCAGAAGAAGCAGATCCCAGTTCTGGGCCAGCATATGAATCACACCCCAGCTCAGAACCAGCAGAAGAAACAGATCCCAGTTCAGGGCCAGCATATGAATCACACCCCACCTCAGAACCAGCAGAAGAAGCAGATCCCAGTTCAGAGCCAGCATATGAATCAGACCCCAGCTCAGAACCAACAGAAGAAGCAGATCCCAGTTCAGGGCCAGCATATGAATCAGACCCCAGCTCAGATCCAGAAGAAGAAGCAGATCCCAGTTCAGGGCCAGCATATGAATCAGACCCCAGCTCAGAACCAGCAGAAGAAGCAGATCCCAGTTCAGATCCAGCATATGAATCACACCCCACCTCAGATCCAGAAGAAGAAGCAAATCCCAGTTCAGGGCCAGCATATGAATCACACCCCAGCTCAGAACCAGAAGAAGAAGCACATTCCAGTTCAGGGCCAGCATATGAATCACACCCCAGCTCAGAACCAGAAGAAGAAGCACATTCCAGTTCAGATCCAGCATATGAATCACACCCCAGCTCAGAACCAGAAGAAGAAGCACATTCCAGTTCAGGGCCAGCATATGAATCAAACCCCAGCGCAGAACCAGAAGAAGAAGCACATTCCAGTTCAGGGCCAGCATATGAATCAAACCCCAGCGCAGAACCAGAAGAAGAAGCACATTCCAGTTCAGGGCCAGCATATGAATCAAACCCCACCTCAGATCCAGCAGAAGAAGCAAATCCCAGTTCAGGACCAGCATATGAATCACACCCCACCTCAGATCCAGAAGAAGAAGCAGATCCCAGTTCAGATCCAGCATATGAATCACACCCCACCTCAGATCCAGAAGAAGAAGCAAATCCCAGTTCAGGGCCAGCATATGAATCACACCCCAGCTCAGAACCAGAAGAAGAAGCACATTCCAGTTCAGGGCCAGCATATGAATCAAACCCCAGCGCAGAACCAGAAGAAGAAGCACATTCCAGTTCAGGGCCAGCATATGAATCACACCCCACCTCAGATCCAGCAGAAGAAGCAGATCCCAGTTCAGATCCAGCATATGAATCACACCCCACCTCAGATCCAGAAGAAGAAGCAAATCCCAGTTCAGGGCCAGCATATGAATCACACCCCAGCTCAGAACCAGAAGAAGAAGCACATTCCAGTTCAGGGCCAGCATATGAATCACACCCCAGCTCAGAACCAGAAGAAGAAGCACATTCCAGTTCAGGGCCAGCATATGAATCAAACCCCAGCGCAGAACCAGAAGAAGAAGCACATTCCAGTTCAGGGCCAGCATATGATTCAAACCCCAGCGCAGAACCAGAAGAAGAAGCACATTCCAGTTCAGGGCCAGCATATGAATCAAACCCCACCTCAGATCCAGCAGAAGAAGCAAATCCCAGTTCAGGACCAGCATATGAATCACACCCCACCTCAGATCCAGCAGAAGAAGCAGATCCCAGTTCAGATCCAGCATATGAATCACACCCCACCTCAGATCCAGAAGAAGAAGCAAATCCCAGTTCAGGGCCAGCATATGAATCACACCCCAGCTCAGAACCAGAAGAAGAAGCAAATCCCAGTTCAGGGCCAGCATATGAATCACAGCCCAGCTCAGAACCAGAAGAAGAAGCACATTCCAGTTCAGGGCCAGCATATGAATCAAACCCCAGCGCAGAACCAGAAGAAGAAGCACATTCCAGTTCAGGGCCAGCATATGAATCAAACCCCAGCGCAGAACCAGAAGAAGAAGCACATTCCAGTTTAGGGCCAGCATATGAATCACACCCCACCTCAGATCCAGCAGAAGAAGCAGATCCCAGTTCAGATCCAGCATATGAATCACACCCCACCTCAAATCCAGAAGAAGAAGCAAATCCCAGTTCAGGACCAGCATATGAATCACACCCCACCTCAGATCCAGAAGAAGAAGCAAATCCCAGTTCAGGGCCAGCATATGAATCACACCCCAGCTCAGAACCAGAAGAAGAAGCACATTCCAGTTCAGGGCCAGCATATGAATCAAACCCCAGCGCAGAACCAGAAGAAGAAGCACATTCCAGTTCAGGGCCAGCATATGAATCAAACCCCGCCTCAGATCCAGCAGAAGAAGCACATCCCAGTTCAGGACCAGCATATGAATCACACCCCACCTCAGATCCAGAAGAAGAAGCAGATCCCAGTTCAGATCCAGCATATGAATCAAACCCCACCTCCGATCCAGCAGAAGAAGCAGATCCCAGTTCAGGGCCAGCATATGAATCACACCCCACCTCAGATCCAGAAGAAGAAGCAGATCCCAGTTCAGGGCCAGCATATGAATCAGACCCCAGCTCAGAACCAACAGAAGAAGCAGATCCTAGTTCAGGGCCAGCATATGAATCACACCCCAGCTCAGAACCAGAAGAAGAAGCAGATCCCAGTTCAGAGCCAGCATATGAATCACACCCCAGCTCAGATCCAGAAGAAGAAGCAGATCCCAGTTCAGGGCCAGCATATGAATCAGACCTCAGCTCAGAACCAACAGAAGAAGCAGATCCCAGTTCAGGGCCAGCATATGAATCAGACCCCAGCTCAGAACCAGAAGAAGAAGCAGATCCCAGTTCAGGGCCAGCATATGAATCACACCCCAGCTCAGAACCAACAGAAGAAGCAGATCCCAGTTCAGGGCCAGCATATGAATCAGACCCCAGCTCAGAACCAACAGAAGAAGCAGACCCCAGCTCAGAACCAGCAGAAGAAGCAGATCCCAGTTCAGGGCCAGCATATGAATCAGACCCCAGCTCAGAACCAGAAGAAGAAGCAGATCCCAGTTCAGGGCCAGCATACGAATCAGACCCCAGCTCAGAACCAGCAGAAGAAGCAGATCCCAGTTCAGGGCCAGCATATGAATCACACCCCAGCTCAGAACCAGAAAAAGAAGCAGATCCCAGTTCAGGGCCAGCATATGAATCACACCCCAGCTCAGAACCAGCAGAAGAAGCAGATCCCAGTTCAGGGCCAGCATATGAATCACACCCCAGCTCAGAACCAGAAGAAGAAGCACATTCCAGTTCAGGGCCAGCATATGAATCAAACCCCAGCGCAGAACCAGAAGAAGAAGCACATTCCAGTTCAGGGCCAGCATATGAATCAAACCCCGCCTCAGATCCAGCAGAAGAAGCAAATCCCAGTTCAGGACCAGCATATGAATCACACCCCACCTCAGATCCAGAAGAAGAAGCAGATCCCAGTTCAGATCCAGCATATGAATCAAACCCCACCTCCGATCCAGCAGAAGAAGCAGATCCCAGTTCAGGGCCAGCATATGAATCACACCCCACCTCAGATCCAGAAGAAGAAGCAGATCCCAGTTCAGGGCCAGCATATGAATCAGACCCCAGCTCAGAACCAACAGAAGAAGCAGATCCTAGTTCAGGGCCAGCATATGAATCACACCCCAGCTCAGAACCAGAAGAAGAAGCAGATCCCAGTTCAGGGCCAGCATATGAATCAGACCCCAGCTCAGAACCAACAGAAGAAGCAGATCCCAGTTCAGAACCAGCAGATCCCAGTTCAGAGCCAGGATATGAATCACACCCTAGCTCAGAAAGAGCAGAAGAAGCCGATCCCAGTTCAGAACCAGCAGATCCCAGTTCAGAGCCAGGATATGAATCACACTCCAACTCAGAAAGAGCAGAAGAAGCAGATCCCAGTTCTAATCCAGCATATGAATCAAACCCCAGCTCAGAACCAGCAGAAGAAGCAGAGTCCAGTCCGGAGCCAGCATATGAATTGAACCCCAGCTCAGAACCAGCAGAAGAAGCAGATCCCAGTTCAAATCCAGCATATGAATCACACCCCAGCTCAGAACCAGCCGCTTCAACAGTCACTGTTATAGAACAGCAAACCTCAGCAGCTACAGACACAGCACCAGCAACTGCAATGGGTTCCATTTCTGCAGATACGGTACAGTATCAGAAAGTCTCTAATTCTAATTGTACATCAGAAAAAGCACAAGTGCCTCCCAACCCACCACCATCAACTACACTGTTTATTAGTAAAGTACTATACCCTTAAAATGACCAGCAGCTGCTCCATTGGTCACTAGTGCTGTTCTGTATCTTTCTGCAATATTGAGGAAAGACAAACAACTCTAATGTTTGAAGATGCAGTACCACTGTTCCATCTTCTGCTAAATGAGCAAGGCAGGAGGAGTGGGTGTTTGATTGTAATAGTATTGCAACTTCATTATTTATGGCTAGTAATTAATGGGATAATAGTTTATTCTCCAGGGCCACAGGTACATTTTGCATGAATGTATTTCTGTAAATATGCTTTACTTGTGTAATCCACACCTAGCTGAAAGGTAGGGGAGCACAGCACAAGTTCAACAACTGAAAAAGTCACTTGCACAGTATGAGAAAACACTCTCCGCATCAAGTGGTGAAAGGGCAGTTTCAACATTTACATTTGAAGGACACAAATCATAAAAACCTATTTTTAAACCAACATCAGCTCAACCTCTTAATGATATGGTACCAAAAGCCTAAATGTATATGAGAAAAGCAACAGCTCTTCCAAAATTGGCTAAATGAATACTTCTAAGCATATTTTGTGTTCCATGATTTTCGAACAAGGTAAGTATTGTGAGATCTGTAGATGGAGGGGTTCTGACCTAAGGGTGCATTGATCTGCTCTTTTTAGTTTGTATTAGATTTTCAGGAAAACAAGGAAAGCACAGCAATGTTTACTATCAAGAACAGAACATGCAAAAAGCAACAGAAAGGAATATAAACACAATCTTAAACCAACACAATAACCTCTGAAGTATATCCAAGTTCCACAAAAGAAAATTACCATTGTGGGGATGTAAAGCTGTGGACTAGAAATATAAGTGACAAGTTCTATAAGCCCATAAGTACATTATAACTCAACAAAGTCACATAAAATAAACACTTCAAGAGCATGTATTATCACAGATTATAAGGATGTTTTAGACCATTTAAGCAATAGAGAATCAAAATTCATAGAATAGTGCACTCAAACATTTTAATCCACATTCATCAAATTATCCTCCTGCGTGCATCAGCCATAGTAAATAAGACTATACCATCAACAGTCACCTTCAGTGGGGAAGAGTACTATAAAATTGCCTGAGCACCATGATTGACAAATGTTGCATAGCCCTACTTTTTAGAACTTACCATTGACAGCTTAAATTGTCTTGGAGATCTATTGTCATCAATACTTTAACCACACGCGTGCTGGGGTTATTTTTGCGCTACGCTGCTTTTTTCCAAAAGCTGCGTTACACAACGAGCTCAGCTCGTCATCAGCACACGACCACCGTGGCTGATGACGAGCTGAGCTCGTCATCAGCATCGAATGGGTTAATACACTTTAATATTTACTTAGAGTGGGCTTTGGGACTTCCCTGTGCTCATGATTCAGTGTCCGTTATGTTTGTCGAAGCCCTCCTGCTCCTGTTGTGATTGCTTTCTTCCCTATTCGTGTTTGTTCCAACTTTTAAGTATTTGGGTCTAACCCATTTCTAATTGGATGAGCCATCTCTTACTCCTCATCCGTTGACTTTCCTATTTCTCTCCATAGTTGCCCACCTTGCTTCTTCCCCTCCTTCTTTACCCATTCTCATCTGCTGCTCTCCCACCCACTTGACTGTATTGTGCCGTCATTGCTCTTTTTTTCACAAGATGCCAGCACATCCTCTCTCTTTCTCTCAAGACTCATTCTGGGATTACAGTGTCCTCTTCACATCTCTTCCTGTCATTCACATTTTTTCAAAGTGTTGCTCCAAGATCACTCTCCCCTCACCCTGAACCCTTTTAAACTTCCCCATGTAATCTTACTCCCCTGTTGCCCACACTGATAGTTACTACTTTTCACAAAGAAACAGATAAAGAACTGATCCTCAAGTGTAACTATTGCAGTTATTGTATTTAAAGTGTCTGGTTCTCTCTATCATTATTAGAGTGACTTATTTACTAAATATACAGGAGTTCACTCATAGCCTCAATAATGACTTTCACCATCATAACCCAGCGTTGGGATTGTTTTTGCTATAGATAACAGGTAAACATTGTTAGACTTGATGAATGTAATAATTACATTTATATGTCAAGTCCATATGTTCACTCTAGTCTGACTGCTCAAAAGAAGAGCAAACGCAATATTTGTTTCCATTGTTCTTGTCCATTTTCAAGAAAACATGCTATTCAAAGGGCAGCTTGCACATACCTAGATCTTTAGTATCCTGTGATCAAGGGGCCATTAGGCGAAGCCAATGGGAGACCTTTTCCTGATTCACTGGTCCTTTAGTAATGATGTAACACACTGCAGCCTGGTACAGCATTTCCTTGTGTCTTACTCAAGTGTTCTCCAGTAACAGCTCAAAGAACTAGAGGCTGCAAGAGCAAAGTCTTGTGATTGTTTTTAGGGGCTTTTAGTAATGGCTCAAAGTAAGGCAGCCCACTGGAGAGTGGTGATTTCAGCTTTAAAGAACATGTAAATAAAGTGTTTTAAAACTTCAAGACCTGTTGACATTGCTGATGCCTTCTGTATTAGTCATAGGACAGATTTTCGGGAAAGACGAAACCAACACCAGGCCACTCTCCTCTAGATAATGTTTTTCTCCATTAAGAATTTTGTCGCCCTTTCGAACTAAATGGGATTGCGCTCTGTCTCTAGGTCCATTTCATCCTCTAACCTTTATAGTATCTGGTCTTCTGATCACCATCTTCTACCAGTTTACACGATCTGTGGTTTGCACTGCAGCCCTACACATATGCTCAAGCTTCCTCAAGTCTGTCTTCTAACTATGGTATGGAGGATACTGCAGAATTCTTGTTTATTTTTAATTACCTCTTAGAAAAAACCTTCTAGCACACTGGCCCTCCCTTCCATGGAGTGAAATGCCTTCTCAGTATCTATGACCCTCACTGCAATGTGATCAATTTTGCCCTCTAACACCAATAACCTACAGCCGTAAATGTCCACTTTTTCATGATGCATCTGCAAGGAGTCCATCATCGTTCTCCCCACACTGGACAAGCCCTGCTCGTATTCGTCTGCGTAGTGTCGCCACCCATCAGTCCATCAATGTGCTATGCTCAAGGAGAAACAAATTCTCCATCTAGGCAGGAGGGTTCAATCTATTTGCTGACATTTTCACAGTATCAAAATGACCCACCATAGGATTTTTGCCACATTTAGAACATCACCAAAGCTTTGAGAGATTTTTTGGATGACAACATAGGGTTGTTCGCCCTCAATCTTCCTCCTTGGACAAAGGCCATGGGGAGATGAGGAGTTAAGACATCTTGTTACAGTTGAAACACCCCTAGTTGATCCTACAATATGCCCCTGCATCTGGGAAGGATCTGTTATTGACTTTTAGCCACCGGTTTGGTTACAACTCAGCATGGCTTTCACCTTAGCTAGATGGCCCTCCTTAGTAGAAGGTGGTTCCTGCTGTGATCTTGAAAGGTCAGTGAGCTAGGAGAGGGCAGCACTATTGTTGGTAATGCCAGCGAAATTTTGACATGTTGATAACTTTGTTTCCTAGAGAAAATTGTGCACAGTTGTCCAAAAAGAACTCAATGCACGTCTGGCAAGGAGCATAGAAGAGAGACATCCTAACTACAGCTCTCTTGGACATGCACTCATGCCTTGTTTTTAGGGATTGTACAAATATATGTTAAAGATACATTGCCATACAATGCATACATTTGTATTAAACATTTCATCTGAATAGTGCACACAGAACCTCTGAGTTTAGATCAGTACAAATTCAAATATTGGAGATAATTTCAGTGGGCATCCTGTCATTAAACTCCTAGAAGCATACAATTTAGTTGTGACCTACCCTACAGAGAAGAGATAGAGAGACACCTGCTTGTACTAATTCTTATGTAATGTAGCTTTAAAGAGTTTTTGGGAACTCTATGTGGAGTGGTTAAACTCTGCCAACCCTGCCGGCGGAGCGGAATTCTTCATCCACCCCTAGTAATCAGATAAAAAGTTGGGGGAAAACCACCCTAATGATGACAGGTCTAGCGCTCTGGAAACCTTGCCTTCAGTACCTCAAGAGGATCAGGAAAAACCTGCCAAGCCAATCCCATGAAGGTATACCTCGCTGGGTGAAGGAACAGGTTTCTCCTCGCTGAGATTCTCTGCAGCAACAAATACATTACAGTTTCACCTCAGCAAGAAGGTATTTGGCCTTATAGAGCCCTTGCTGGTCACAGCCTGCAACCTTGTCCTGCTAAAGGATTCTGAACTCTGAAAAAGGGACCGAGGGCCCAATTTAGAGGGCAGCAGAGAACTTACTCCATTGCAATGGTAACAGAGTAACCTCTCCACCGAATGTAAGGTCCTCCGGCCTCATTTATATACGGTTGGACCCTCAGTATGTTGAAGACTCGTGTGTCTCCGCCGGCGACATACACCACCGTTGGTCCAACAGAATAAATGCTGTTCGAGGTTTGCCATTTGTCCACTGGCCCGATTTTGAGTGAGCAGACAAATAGCAAAATTCCTCTGCCTGTCACTGGCAGTTGACAAGGGGCTGTTAAAACTGCAAAATGATCACAATGCCACGGGGAAAACTCCCATATGAAAGGGGTCATTGCGTTTTTAATTTTCTAAAGCAAAATCCCGCTTTTAGAACCAAAAAAAAAGTTGAAAGTTTGACATACGTCTCCATGACTGTGACAGAGCCATCCATCATACTTTCAAAGCATTCGTAGGAACCACTGTGACAGCACCACTGGGACAGGGGATCCAAAAAATGCAAGAAATGTCTACCAGGCCTGCAGACATCTCTCAATCTGTCAGGTAGAGTACCCTCACCATGGCAGGATTAAAGTACTCCGCCATGGCGATTGTGCTAAAACTGCCTAAAAAGTCTAAATCAGGCCCTAATGATTATTCCACTCAGAGCTTTAAAAGACAATTGCACAATTGTTATGGAATTTCCCCATGAACAATTGTTCACTATGTACCATTATGCATGTAGAACTTCACATTGTTACAAGAAGAGTCACTATAGTTTTCCAGGAATTAGTCTGAAAACATGCTACTGTTGTACGTTTCCTGTGGCAACCTGGGAAAGGTTTGTTAATTGCAAAAATTAATAAATTTACATCCAAGAAATCACCAGCCCCCTAAAGTCTATTATAAAGAAACTTAACCGGTCAAGAGGTGGGGAAAATAGCATTGAAAATTATTGGTTTGATGCAGAGTGTACAGAGGCTCAAGTTAGGTGCTTATCAGAGGAGGAAATGTAGACATATCATGAACTGTTCTTGTGCTGGCTCAGAGAAGAGCTGAGCACTTCTTTTTAAGCATTTGCAGTGTCTGAAGTGCATATATTTAACTCAGAAGTTATCAGCGTTTTTGCACGAACGTTATACAGCACAGCTGGGAAGCATCGAGATAATTACCGCTCCGTTTTCAAATTGCGTGGTATGCTGTTCATTAAGTATGGGCGGAAAATTCGTTCAGCTCGCAGAATTTGCAGATTTTTGGCAATTTCGTGAATTTGCCCAAAAATCCGCAATTCGCAAGTTGGCGTTTTTTTTCTTGTTCGCGCTTCAAAAATAAAATATCACGCGCGCGGCATTGACTTACCATGATTCTGCGTTCGCGGATGAGTTTTCCTCCCTGTTCGCGAGCGCGGCGAGATTTTGGTAGCTGGCCGAGCGACGCCGCGATCGCGAACACTTCATTGCGACCCAAAACAGGAAATTGCGAACGCAAACACGTCATTGCGACCCAAAACAGGAAATTGCGACCGTGAACACGTCATTCCAACCCGAAACAGGAAAAAGGCATCGCGAGCAGGCTGGCTAAGTGGAAACAACATGTTCACGACCGTTGTGACCGCATGCGCAAGTTCTTGTTCCCGAACTGGTAGAAAAACCTTGTGAACTCGTTATAAAAAAAAAATTACGCAAGCTTGCGGAATTTGGTGGATTTTGCGAATCGCGATTACGAATTTGCGCAAATTCGCATATCATTCATTCAAAGCTTTATTTCGATAAACATGTCTTATCATAAAAGCACATAGACAAGATAAAAACAAGAAACCATAATTCATTGGTCACTGCAATTTACAGAATTAATAACAATAAAAAGACATCCATATTACAATAAATAGATTAAGAAGCATATTAAACAGTAGAAGCTTTGTAAAGGTAAAAATTAAGAATGATTGGTTAAAAAGTGATTACATCACAATGATTTTGCTCTTATTACCCAGGCCCAACTCAGGAATTTAGCAACCCCGCAGGCTAGGCGTGTGCTGGTGTCAGTTTTAAATATTCTCAAGGCTACGGAATGACTCCTAGTGCCGAGCAGTAGACATGTGGGTTTCAGCCATCTCTGCCTAGGCTTTACATATGCCGGACACACAAAAAAGACATGGGCAATAGTTTCGATAACACCACTACAGGTAGGGCACTCAGACGAGGTTTGATACGGGGGCTTCCATTTACTGGTGTAATCATGTAAAGGTAGGTTTCCCAGCCTGAACTGGATGAACAAAGATCTGTCCCTTGGTTTTGCGATAAAGTCCAGGTAGGGCTCCCAACGAGGCTCGATTTTATGCTGTTTAAACTCCTCAGTCAGCCTACCCTGTTTGGGGTCCCTAAGATCTTGCTCATCCACCCAGTTCCAGTAGACTCGCTTAAGTTCAAGCTTGGGTACGGAAGCTCCTCGCTCCCATCCAGTTGACAAGCCAACGTCACTCAGAAGCTTCTTGATGTTATGTATCCAACTAACTTTATGGGAACCATTAAGGTTCATAACCTCTAGCAAACCATCAAGATATTTGGAGAGCTCGGGTGTCCGCCATAACCTGGCCCAATATAAAAGAGGTCGAAGCCTAGCTAAATCCCGGATAGGGCGGCGGCCCAAATCACTCAATAGTGGTTTGATAGGGGTACCCAGCGGGAGGGATGCTAGCTCTCTAAAAAACTTGTTTTCAGAGGTAGTAAGTGCACTGATACATTCAAAGCCCCACAGCTCGGCACCATAAAGTGCGCTGCCCACAGCCTTTGCAGCATATATATCAAGGGCCGGGGCGATAGGCTTAGAGATGGACATGCGGTGTTCCCGCCCCAGAACACCGATCACCCTTTTGTGGTTCAAAAGCATTTTATCGATATGGGGCTGCCACTTCAGATTGTGAGAGATTCTGATTCCCAAATAATCGAATTCTTTTATGCGCTCCAGAGGTTCTCCATCAAGGTATAGGGTGGACCTGGAGGACTTGCTTGGGTTAAAATAGAGGAGCTTAGTTTTGGTGGTATTAATGACTAAGCCTCTAAGTTTACAGAACAGGCTGAAGCGATTCAACAATTTCTGCAGGCCCACAGGAGTTTTTGAAACCAACAAGGTGTCGTCTGCGAAAAGTAAGGTGGGCACTTTATCGCCTGCTAGGACCGGGGCATCTGCGTCAACTTCAAGTAAGAAAGAGACAACACCGTTTACGAACAAAGAAAAGAGTGTTGGGGCCAACACGCACCCCTGTCTAACCCCTCGCCTAACAGGGATCCTGTCGGTTTTTTGCCCTTGAGAGCCCCATCTAATACGGGCATAGGTGCCTTCATGCATGCGTATCAAAAGGTTTAGTATTGGAAGCGGGATCCCCATCTCCTCCAGTATAGTCCACAAACGGTCTCGTGGGACCAGGTCAAAGGCGGTCTTCAAGTCAATAAATGCCAAATAAAGACCGCCTTTGCCGATAGTGACCACCTTCCAGTGTAGTAAAAGCAATCTAAAGGCTTGGTCAATTGTACTGGTACATGCCCTGAAGCCAGCCTGGTAGGGGGAAATGATTTTATTTTCCTCTGCCCATGAGAGGATCCTTTCAAGGAGAACCCTGCCAACCAACTTCTGTCCCGCGTCTATCAGGCTAATTGGACGGTAGTTGGCAGGGTTCTCCCTAGGGCCCTTCTTATAAATTGGAATCACCTCAGCCGCCTTCCAGGAACAAGGGACTGGAGACCCTGCCATCAGTGCGTTTATAAATAAGGTGAAATAGGTTGCCCATCCTTCGGGATTGGCTTTGAATAGGTCACCAGGCACTCCGTCCTGTCCGGGAGCTTTGGCAGAAACTATTTTGGCTATTGCAGCGAGAACCTCTTTCCTATTGACTAAGGTAGACATGAGCCGACCAGAGCCATCGACCGAGACACCGCTCAAATGCCCGGAGGCTCCGGGCAGGTCACTCCCTCCGTATAGCCTAAAAAAGTGTTCAAACCATTCTCTATCCGTGATATGGTTTGGAATTTGGTTCGAGGTGCACCCAGATGAATTTCTGACTAATGACCAAAACAATTCAGAATCCCTATTTTTACTTGCGTCTCTAAGATTTTCCCAATGGGACTCTTCCCAAGCCCTTTTAGGCTACAATTGCCTTTCTGTAGTGCAATCTTGCCGAACGCACAGATACTGCGTTAGAGGATTTAATGGCAGAGATTAAGTCAGTTTTCCTACTCCTGCAATTACTATCAAACCAACTCTGTGGGGGCTTAATGCTTGCCGGGGTCTTTTTTGAGGGGACCGTAAACAACTTGCCAATGTGGTCCATAGTGGCAGTGTAAACGTTTTCTATCTCTGCCGACCCTGCCTCCTTGTCACAGACTACAGATAGCCTCAGTAACTGCTCTGCAAGGATTCCGTCCAGCTGGCGCAATTTGGAATCGTCCATGCAGAACTTTGGCCATTTTAAAAATCTATTACAATTCGAAGGGATGTGTTCTTTTGTTAGTAAATTCCTGTCTATTGGGGGCACACGCTCCTTTGTATCCCATGGATTTAACAATGTAAGGGACAAAGGGTTGTGGTCACTCTCAACCGAAGGGATAATGACCATGTCCACTACAGACTTCCAGGTTCTCCTATCGATCATTATGTAGTCAATCCTGCTCTCGCACAATACTCTATTATAAGTGTTAGCACCGTGGGTGTCAGAGCTAGTGCGGCCGTTAACGGCCCGTAAGCCTGTTTCTATCATTAAGCTGTTTAATTGGATGACTACAGGAGACCACCTTCTGACAGGCTTGAGAGTTAAGGACGGAACGCCCCAATGTGCGTCATCCTCATGTGTTCCCAAAATATCCTCTGCTGCCAATGGTTCAAATGAACAGTTAAAATCTCCAGCTACCAGGGCTAAGGAGTCAGGAGCACACAACCTCAACAAATCTGTTAGCATCTCAACTGTAGGCGATTTGCCCCCTCCCTGCGTTCCTCTTATATAAACATTAAAAAGATCCCAACCGGGCTCACCGTTAATACTTTCTACAGATAGCCTCATAATGTCCGGGCAGGGGTGGATATGATGTATAATCCTAAGGTTGAGGTCAACCCTTACCCAAGTCATGAGTCCCCCTGAGGGACGACCACGACCAACCGATGTGGCAGGCACAAAAAAGTGGAGAAACCATGCATATGCAACGGTTCTAAACTCCAGGTCTCTTGAAACATGCAAATGTCATATCCATTGATAAAGTCTACCCAGTCAGGCAACAAAAGCTTGCCTCGCAGTCCTGCCACGTTCCACGAAACAATCTTGAGCGCGCTAGCATTATCACTACCAAGGGATACAGCATTTGAGGTGTCAGCCAAGGTTGGGGAGGCTTTAGTATCATTACTAACCATCGGATCCAAGGCTAAGCCAATGGATTCTATAACCTCTGATACTTGAAGTACAGGTATTACTGTAGAACGGTCGCCCTGGTGGGAAGAAGGGATACTTATTATGCTCACATTTACATCTGGTCAATCTACTGCGTCCAGGCAATCATAGCGATTGTGATGGAAGAAATTATCAAAGTTTGTGGGGGGCAGGGACCAATCTCCTTGTACTGCACCCCTCCCACGCCCAGAAACCATGGACCAGCCATCAGCTTGTGCAGAAAAATGACCGGGAGGGTAGAAATAGGTTAGAGGGAGGGAATGAACAGTCGTGCCTGTGCTTGGGTATCTCCAGTTGCAAATAAAATCAACAATTCTAGGGTTGCTGAAATTGATCAAGATGCAGTCTCCTGTTATATTTTTAGCCAAATGACCTACCCATGAGGTCCTACGAACCATGAGTATTTTGCCTGTTATATATGGGGGCAAGGGTCTATTCACATTTAGCCAGTGTATCACTCTGTTCCATAATTTTGTGGGGCTTTCCCTTTCATTTGCGACCAGTTCCGGGGCTCCCGCTAGCACCACCACAAAAGGGCAAGCTTCTGGGGGTAAATTTAAAATCTTTTTGGCTGCAATGGGTTGGTTATCCAATTCCCCCCCACCAGGAATGTATTGGTCTGGGGTTTTCTTTCTTTGGGATAAAATATTCGCATTGAGAGAAGCTGACTCTTTGGGTTTAGGGATAGCTTCAGGGACAGGAATGGTTGGTTGGACTAAACCTGAATCGATTAATTCCTTGTTAGTCACTGGGTTGGGAGCTATTTCTTTATGGTTTTTAGAGGGTTTGGACAGTTTAGCAGCTGCGGGTGGCACAGCTCTGAGAGTGGGTTCAGCAAGGCTTTTAACATCACGTTCGATCCTTTTTAGATGGACCTCAATCTTGCTCAACCTCTCTTCTAGTGGAGCTAACAAGAGCTTAATGGTGTCATAGATAGCACTAGGCTCTACTTCCAACACCCTCTGTTGTATTTCCTGGATTGGTAACCCCATTGGGGCCGCTGCAGCCCTACTTTGTGGAGCAGGTTCTACCGGGCCAAGAGGGGATTCAGCGGCTCCATGCGCCGCAGTAGGAGAAATCGCTTTCTTGCCCCTACAGCCCTTGTTTTTCCTCCCACCTACTTTATTGGGCGACTGATGGACCTTTTTAGGTATTGCCCCTGGGTCCTTCCCTCACTGTTGCCTAGTATTATGTACCTTCACTACACTAGGTGCACCAGCTGTGGCGGGGAGCATCTGGGGTGACATCAACAATGAATCAGAGACTGTAGATTGGCTGCTAAGAGTAGTTTGTGACAAGTTACAATGAGGGAGCTGTGGAATAGGAAGTTCTAAGATAGGGGAAGCACTCAAGCGACAATTAGCATTAGTATTCAAGTTATCAGGAGTTCGAGCGTCCGCAATTAGTCCCATGGAAGATCTTCTAGCAATGGCTAATTCATGCGAGACGCGGCGCTCCATTATGGTGATCCCTTCATCAACTACACTGTTCATCTTGGTTATAAATTGGTCCATAGCTCCAGTGAAAGCAGCAGCACCCGCCCTCCCCTTGGACTCTTTAGGGGGCATGCCAGATGTCGCAAAATATTACAGGGGGTCTTAGTGGCAATGTACTCACTCAGGTGTTTTATAGGGGGGAGGAAAGGGGGTGGCCCGACCCGGCCTCTTCGGTCTTGAACGGGCTTAAACGGGCCCGCCCTTGGCCCGGGCTTCGCCCGGCGTCCCACTCGCGTCCCGTGAGGGAGGTCTGACGCTATTTTTATGCGCCTCCTGGCGCTCCAAAGGTGTCACGATGCTCCCTGGGCTGCTGGGAGTTGGAGTCTCCTGCCCTCCGCACAGCCTCCCAAGTTGACAATGGAGGCGGGCAGCGGGAGGCAGACAGTGAGCCCAGCTGGTCAAGGGGCAGAAAAGGTCACGCAGGTAGCAGCTCCCAAGTCCGGGCACCTCGTTAGTAGAAACGGCAAGTTTCAGCAGCGTTTCCCCCGCTCTGCAGGTCTGACGCTATTTTGATGCGCCTCCTGGCGCTCCAAAGGTGTCACGATGCTCCCTGGGCTGCTGGGAGTTGGAGTCTCCTGCCCTCCGCACAGCCTCCCAAGTTGACAATGGAGGCGGGCAGCGGGAGGCAGACAGTGAGCCCAGCTGGTCAAGGGGCAGAAAAGGTCACGCAGGTAGCAGCTCCCAAGTCCGGGCACCTCGTTAGTAGAAACGGCAAGTTTCAGCAGCGTATCAGGAATTCGTAAATTTCACCCATGCTTACTGTTCAAAGATTAACTCACAGAAAGCCACCGTAAAAGTTCAAAATGTGGCCTCTGGCATATTTCAAACAAACATCAACTTGTAAAACCTCTGCTATAAAATATTTCTTCATATTTTACAAGGCTATAGACTTCCCTCTAGTGGGCATTTGCAATAATTGCAGGCTTTGCTTTGTTAAATAAGAAATAACTGATTTTCAATAATGAATCTATTTGTCAGTGATCTACTGTTTTACTAAATTGGTATTTACTATGTATTTTATTGTAAAATTCAATACAAAATTTCACAAAAAAATAAAAATGAATCGGGAACAACATAAATGAAAGACAACAAGTAAGAACTTAATGAAATGTGGCTTCCATCTTTGATTTCAGCTTGCACTCTGTATTTAATGTAGGAAACAATGCCTGAACAAAATTTAACTGTTATGTCATGGTCACCAATATATATAAATCAGTGGTTCTTGTCCTGTGGTCCGAGGAACCCTGGGATCTGCGAGGTCCTCTCAGGGGGCCTGTGACAGTTTTACAACATTAAGTAATATTAAAATGAATAAACTAAAATTAGCAAAGTGGATACAGATAATGAAGCACAATTAAACATTTTGAATCTTTCTTGTGCATTTGATTTCAAAACAGAAAAAAGATTTCCTCCAGCTTACACGACACACCCTATGGCGCATTCTAGTCTGTGTTCGATTCCTGGCACCCTGTTTGTTTTCTCTTCTGATGAATTCTTTAGCATGTTTTTCATGCCTTGAGTTCAGGTGTTCGAAGGAGTAGTTCCCAGTTGTCGACACACTGACGAGGCTTTTGCTCACAGAATGTGCAGGTTTAATTATCTTTAATCATTGAGCTTCTTCACCCCCCAATAGACGGGACAAGAAATCTGAGATACCTGATCACACCCCACTGATCTTCGCATGGCAATGGACCTCATAATCCATCTCCTCTGGGAGCAGCAGACAGTAGCCCAAGCATCCCTTCGTCAACTCTTCCTGTCACTGTATTCTCTAACGGAGCAGTGAGTAACAATATCACTTGTTAAGGGCCCCTGATTCTTACACAATGGTGGCTCTGCCGCCTGTTGTCAATGACAAGGCTATTCATCATTATGGCATTGGGATACTTGAAATCTCAGCCAAGGAGAAGCTCATAACCCCCTTTAAAATCTGATGTAGTCCACCAGCTAGAGATAGAATTCTACAGTCCATACAGGAAGTTCTGATCTCGTTGCTACGTGTTTGGAGTCTGTGGTTTAACAATGAAGGCCTGGATCTCCGTGTATTGGAAAAAAGTTGAGTTCACTGTACTTGCCCCCTCCCCGAAAATAGAATGTGATGAGAGTCCTCACCAATATGGAAACATTTAGGAACCTAACTTAACAGCTAGTATGTTCGTTTTTTGATAGCCTCCAAATGTGTCAGCAGTCAATGGAGTATTCTTCGAGATCATTCTAAAACAGTACCCATAGTACATGAACTTGATAATTAGGCCACGAACTCTCCAAAATCGAAATTAGGCCATAGTCTGTGGTCTCAATAGCAGGACTGCAAATGTTACACAAGAGCCTATACCTGCACGGCCTGCGGTCATTAACTGAGGCTTGGGACCCCAGGTCAAAAACAATTTTTTTGTGAAGAGTTTGTGGGAGTCCTTTGGTGAACTTCTATTAAGTGCTGGAGCCTGGAGTACTCACCCAGTCCCCTCCCCTCGTTTTTGCATTGTTTTCTCATGTTTTGGGGACTGCCGCTCATGCCCATAATGATGTTCACAACAGAAAATGTTCTTTTGTGGCCAGCCAATGAAAGCCTTCCGGTCCTCAGACTCTGTTTTGAAACCAGATAGACAAAATGGATGACAGGAGAAAAAAAACACCCTTGTCCATTAGGATTTGTTTATTTTTTAATTTAGTCTGCGGGCTGTCCTCTGGTACAAAATTTGAGGATATTCAGCTGACAAACAGTCCTGATATATCTAGCTTTTTAACTTTGCAAACCCATCTACGAAAAGTTTTTAAACACTACGGGGCATATTAACAAGCTGAAGTATCTCCGCTTTCTCGGCACAATTCGCCGAGAAATCGGCGATACTTCCAGCGCCCTATTAACAAGCGCATTGCAATGCCTGCCACAAGCCCACTTTGCATGTCAGCGAGAAACATCGCTAATGACATGCAAAGTGGGCGTTCCCACATCCAACCACATGTGAAATGTGGTTGGAGGTGGGAACACGCTATCACCAAGGCAGGCGTTGGGAGGAAAAGACCTGCGATAAACCTGTTTATCGCAGGTCTCCCAACGCCTGCTCTGACCAGGCGTTAGGCATTGTTAACATGGGGGTGTGGATCATAAAGCTGAATCCACCCCCCATATTAACAAGGCAGACATTAGCGCGTGAAAACAACGCTTGTTTTCACACGCTAATGTTCACTATCGCCGGCTATCGCAGGATTTGCTATCGCCTATGTGTTGCGCGTTGATAATAACGCGCTAACACGGCGAAAAAATTCGGCGATAGCCGGCGATAGTGAAATGTGCGATGTGCGTTTTTTAACGCACATCTTGTTAATATGCCCCTAACTTCCTTCAATCAAAAAAATGCATTTACACCAAAGCGAGCAAAGGACCTTTCATGAGTAATGCTCTAGTTTCTTGCCATGTTCTTTTTAATAATTTAAGTGTGGTCATTTTTTCACTCCCATTTTATGTTTTCTTTCATGGACAGATCAGTACAAAACTTGAAATGCTAAAATAGGTCCAGTTTTTCTGTTTAATTGCAAATCATAGTGCAAATTTCTTAAATGGGGACAAAGAAAACATCTCAGTCCTAACCATAACTATAGAGTTGCTATGGCTAACTTTGGAATTTATCGATGAAAACATGTCTCTGTATTAGTTTAGTCTTGTAACGCTTTATACTAATAAGTCACCAAAGTCTTCCACTGACAATTTCACTCTCTAGAACATTGTTTGAAATTTTAATTCAGATTTGAATCTTTTTTGTCACTTTTTATAAAATGTTTATTTTCTTAATTATAGGATGGATCACATCAAGAGGAGATTATAATGAATTGCCCCCTGAATCATCTCTTCACACTGGTGGTAAAATATTATTTTTAAAGCTTTCCATATTTAATGCCATGTGAAACTGATTATTGCAACATTTTCTGCATGAATCTAAAAACAAAGAGCTCGATTCACAAACTGTATTTTTATGGTTTTAAAGTAGTATTATAGTAGTGCTGCATACTTACAACAAAATAACTACAAACTCTACACTCAATCAGATGCATTTCTACCCACGAGCCACAAAAAGAGAAAATTAAGAACGCCTCCTACCAGCCTCCACAGTCTTTGAGTCACCTCCTCAGAGGGACAAGAAGACAACATATGCTACCCTAGCTGATTTGTCTTGGGCTTCTCATCACTGGTGCTCACTTCAATGTGTAGGGAGCTCATATGTGCCATTGCTATTTATTGTTAGTTACCTATGCCATATTGATGTCATAAATGATGTCATAGAACATGCCATGAATGATGTCATATGTGAGGTCGTAGGCAGTGCATGGTGCAGGTGTAAATTATAGTTAGCTCAGGTAACTATAAATGCTGAATTTACATGGTTTTGTGAGAACAAAATCTGAGCCTAACTATAACGTCCCTGTAACCTTTGTTTTTCACATTTATTTTCTAAGGTTTTTAAAATGTTTTTCCCAAGTGTAACCTGTAACCTTTGAGAGCGAGCGAGTGCATAAGTGTCTCAGTGGGTGTGTGAATGAGTGTGTGAGTATCTCAATGGCTTTGTAAGTGGGTATCTGATTATCTGTGTGGATATGAGAGTGGGTGCATAAGTGTCTCAATGAGTGTGTGAGTGGGTGCATGAGTCTGAGTGGGTCTGTGAGTGGATGCCTGAGTCTGAGTGGGTCTGTGAGTGGGTGTGTGAGTGTGTGAGTCAGTCTATGAGTGAGTGCATGAGTGTCTGAGTGGGCCTGTAAGTAGGGGCATGAGTTTCTGAGTGAGAGTGTGTATGTGAAAGAGGACCTGTGAGTGAGTACATAAGTCTCTGTGTGGGTCCTTGAGTGAGTGCATGAATCTCTGAGTGGTCAGTGAGTGAGTGCATGAGTCTCTGAGTGGGTCTGTGAGTAAGTGTGTGAGTCTCTGAGAGGGTCTGTGAGTGGGTTTGTCAGTCTGAGTGGGTCTTTGAGTGGGTGTATGAGTGGCTGTATGAGTCTGTACAGTTGGTGGAGAAAGGGGGCATGGTCTCCGATGAGCGCTCAGTAATCCCAATGATTGGTACTTACTGGTGCTAACAGGAGGGGTTCTTGGCCCCCAAGGAACCTCGGAATCCAAGGGGTCTACATTCCCCAACCAGCAGTGTGCCAGGAGGTGTGCTTGCAGAGTGGAGGACAAAAGGGGCAGGGCCTCCGATGAGCTTGCAGAAGTCCCTCTGTGTAGGACACACTGATGGTAATAGGAGTGGTTATTGGCCCCTATGGACCCTCAGTATCCAAGGGGACTATATCCCCCAACCATTAGTGTGCAATGTGGTGCATTTGCAGAGGGGTGGACAAAGGGGGTAGGGCCACCGATGAGCTTTCAGCTGTCCCACTGTGTGAGACTTACTGGTGGTAGAAGGAGGGGTTCTTGGCTCCCAAGGACCCTCAGCATCCAAGGGGACTTCATTCCCCAAAGAGTAGTGCACCAGGAAGGATGTTTGCAGAGTGGTGGGCAAAGGGGGGGCCTTCATAACTTAGGCCCCGGGGAGGTGATGGTCCCCAGGGCTTCAAACAGCCCCTGGAGGGGGGTCCATGTGGCTCCCTTCCTTTACAAAATAAAGCCCAAGAGGTGGTGGTCCCTGGATCTCAAATCTCTCCATGGAGGGGGTCTGTTTACCCCCTCAAACATTTACATAAAGCCCTGGGGAGGTGGTGGTCCCGAGCCTCAAAAAGGCTTGGAAGAGGGGCCCATGTGCCCCCCTCCTTTTTAAACAAAAACATGCCCCAGTACCTGGCCCTCCCTGGGCTCTAAGCAAACAAGCGTTTGATCTTTTAAAATGTTTAACATTTTTGTTGTGGAATAGTGGCTCTGTCCCATCTTCATGGCAAAAATAATATAAGAAAATGCTTTTTGGCCCTATTGGGGTCAGGGGGACCTCAGGTCCACAGTTAGGGGATCAGCATAATCCTTACCTGCCCCCTTTTTGTTTTTTTGGGGTGTTTTTTTTGGGACTCGGCTGAAACTAAGTCTTCAACACTTCCTGGTTGAAGTGTTGGAAGCCAATCAGTTCTCAGCACTAGAAGGCAGAGCCTTTGTGTCCCTATATATGCATTTTATTTTTATATCTCAAAAACTACTGAATGGATTTACACCACATTTCAAAAAGGGTTCTTCTGGACCAAGAGCTACCTATGGGTTTGTTCCGACCAGTGGTTTGGGCTGTAGTCACCACTAAAATCTCTATCCGACATTGATAAAGGCTAGAAGCCAAAACGAGTTGGTTGGAGTTATGCTACCGTGAACTCAGTCAAAAAAAGCATTTAAGCAAACATCTGTAAGTGCGAGATAATTTGGAGAGAAACAAATATATATATATATATATTCACTGAAAAAACCATAGGTTTGACACCAGTTATAGTTAGCTGGAAATTTTACTGACATAAAACGATTGAAATTCCCACGTTATAGTTAGTTGGACTCACTATAACTTGCGCGCCTGCAATGCACTGCTGATGACGTCACATATTACATCACTCATGACATGGTCAGTGACATCACTCATGACATCAGTGTTGACACCATCCAGTGAATGTGTGTCTTTCAGTAAAATAAATATGTTTTACATAAGTATTTGTAAAGGTCGATGGAACAATACATTTTTAAATAAGTGTCTAAATGGATGTTTTTTAAAAAAACTGATTGGTTAACTGGCTTATTAAGTGTATCTTAGTGCATACATATATTAGCGAGTAATTTTTAAATATTTAAATATGTAAATGTAAATGTAAGGTGTTTTGTAGCGCGCTCAATTACTACCGGAGTATCCTGTATCAGTGTTTCACTTTGTTTATAAGTGGCTGCAAGGGTTGGTGAGTAGCTACATGTGTGTGTGTATGGGTTATTAGATGTTTTTTTTAGTATCAGTATGAGTGTCTGTATGGTTTGGTGGGGGTATTACTTAACACATAGATGCATTAATGACTGACTCACTGTTTGTATGTTTTTTGAAGACAGCATATGTGTTGGATTGTAAGGGTGGATGACAGTGTATATGTTTGTGTTAGTGAGTGAATGACTGTCTCACTAGTGTCTTTATCAGTAACTAAATATATTTTATTCTAGTATATGTGAGTATTGATGTATATAAGTGAGTATATGTGAGAGTGAGAGATTGTAAGAGTTCCTGTTCAAATAAGTATGTGTTTCTATAAGTGATTGTTTAAGAGAGTAAGTATGTGTAAGTTTCCTTAGAAGCAAGGTGGTAGTGTGTGTATAGCTGTATATGCAAATAAATGGATGTTCAATAGTTTATTTGCATGTGTGAGTATGTGTGTGAGTAACTTTTGGATGACTGTCGGTGTGTAACAGGATGTATAGGTGTATCACTACATATGATGAGTGAGTATATGTATGAGTGACTATATAGAACTGTTGGTGAATGAGTGGATGTGTATATAGATGGTGGTATTACTGAATTGGTTGTTGTAACTGGTATGGGTATCTCTATTTTTTTGAAAATGTTAGTTTCTATTTTTGAATACGTGTTTCAAGGGTTACATTACACTGAAAGGAGGGCTGTCACTCTGTCACAAGGATGGTGTCATCAGTGATGTCATGAGTGATGTCACTGACCATGTCATGAGTGATGTAATATGTGACGTCATCAGCAGTGCATTGCAGGCACGCAAGTTATAGTGAGTCCAACTAACTATAACGTGGCAATTTCAATGGTTTTATGTCAGGAAATTTCCAGCTAACTATAACTGGTGTCAAACCTATGGTTTTTACAGTGAATTTAATAGGTTTTTTAAATGCTAATTCCTAACTATATATAGGGCCTCAAACCTATGTTTCTTTCAGTGAATTTCAAAGGTTTTTTAATAGCAAATTTCGATCGCTATGAATTGAAATATTTTTTATATTGAATCCTATATTGTATATTTATGTAATACTAATTTTTTTATGTCTATTGTTCATGGTTTTTTTTTTTTTGCCCTGGAGTGCTCCCGGTGCACCACCCGGTGAGCGCACCGGTAAGAGCAGTCTTGCGGCGCGCCCCGGGGCGCGTACCGGTGAGCGTCCCGTTAGCGCTATAGCCACGAACGAAAACATCATTGTGACGTATCGCGTAGCCACGTCCGCGTGATACGCATGGTGTAAGCGCACCTGGAAGCACTCGAGCGCATACAATCGCGCTACGCAACCAGTCGACGCGCTTACGCGACGCACCCCGGGGCGCGTAGCGTAAGCGCGTCGGGTCATGTGACCTAAAAATAACACTTTTTATTGGTTCAGGACAGTTTTAGTTTCCAAATGATGAAAGCCCTGGTCATGTGACCTGAAAATAACGCTTTTCATTGGTTCAGGACAGTTTTATTTTCCTAATGATGAAAGCCCCCACCTTTTTTCCTCATTCTCACTTTGTACTTTGAGTGAGGAAGACCTGTTTCCAGAGCTATTACTAATTTGTACTCAGAAATGGCTTCAGTAGCAGCAGCAGCAGGAGCATCTCAGCCACCACCACCACCACCACCACCACCAAGAGGACCACCACAACACCACAGTGGTGGAGATGAAGAAGTGGAGGAGGAGGAGGAGGAGGAGGAGAGGAGGAGGTTCCTGCAAAAAGATAATACCCCATATAAGCCAAAGCAGCACATTATCTGGGAGTTTTTTTCAATCCCAAAGAACCTCAAAAAAGTAAATGCGCCAAGGGTTACTTGCCTAATCTGTGGCACTGAACTTTCAAGGGGGAACCCTAACAAAAAATACTCTTTTGGCAATAACACCATGATTTGCCACATGCAACGCCGGCACCCTAACAACTATGCTGCGGCAGAGGTCAGAGAACTGGCCAGAAACCCTCCCCAATCTTCACCCAGCACTTCCAAAAGTAAGCAACCCACTCCATTGGGTCCAGAGACAAGGGAGATGGTCCCAAACATACAACCCCAGTTTGGACAATACAAAATCAGTTGTATATTTTGTGGTAAAGCAATTACCTATGGTGGGCAAAGCATACAACTCATCAACTGTGCTGGTGACAACCACAATTGCCCCAAAAAACCTTAATTTTTTCCTGATTTTTTTTTTGCTCCAGTTGAGCCATTTACAATTCCCTGTTTTTTGTTTCTCCCCACAAAAATAACAAAAAAATATAAAATTGTTCATAAAAGCCCAAAAAAGTACAAAATGTTCAATAAAACAATAACAAAAATATAAAACAACAAAAAGAAGAAAACAACAGTTCTTTTTAGAACTACCTCCAATTTATAAAAAAAGGCTACATGTTTTTAAAACTCTGTCATTCTTTTTTTCCCATGGTACGCTCCCCGGTACGCTCCCCGGTGTGCCCCTTTTATGGCCCCCACATCAAACCTAGGGGTCAGGGGGGGGGGGGGGGTCTACTCTGCCCCCTTTTGGTCATTTCCCCCTTTGTTTTTGCCACCTCTTGTGTCTCCTACCGAGACACAAGATGGCGGCCACTCCGGACTGTTTGGAATGTTGACAGACACCCAAGAGCCAATCAGCTTTCCGCGGGGGAACTCGCGTAGCGCGCTGGTACGCGCCCCGGTGCGCGTACCGGGGCGCGCTTATAGATATATATATTTTTTTGAACCTAAATTACTCAAAATCCACTGGAGCACATATCTTGAGACATAGCAAAGGCACATTGGGCTACCAGTCACTACAATTTTGCCAAGTTTGGTGGAAATCCATTCAGCCGTTCGGGCTAAAAGTGAGTCCAACCGCCCTCTGGAAATTAACATGGGGAAAACGCGTTTTGGGACCCCCCCTTTTATCTCGGCCCCCGCTTGACGAATCCCCGCAAAACTTTCAGGGAAGGAGCGGAGCGCCGCGAGGCAAATTTGAAGAAAATTTGAGGCAGATTCCTCAACCAGCGCCAAAGTTATTCCCAATAGAATGTTGTGAATTCCCTATACAAAATAATCCTAACTATAACTACCTACTGGCGACTGCCATTAGGTAATATATATATATATATATATATATATATATATATATATATATATATATATATATATATATATATATATATATATATTCACCCAAAGATGCCCTGCATCTAAGAACGCACTCCTCCAGCCGGTTAGTTACAAACTTTTAATTGCTGAAAACACAGGATTACAGCTCCGCTTTTCTGTCCATTCACCTAACGCGTTTCAGAGCATTCATGCTCTTTCATCAGAGGCAGGTTGACAAAAGCACATCTCTTTCTGCACATACTCACAGTTCCCTGCGTGCTCAGTTTCATTTGTATTGGCCTCCGGTGTGCCATTAATTAATTCAGGTTGCAAATGCATGCCGGAACTTGTGGTCTTTTTTAAAATGCACAATGTTACCTCCAGTGGTTGTGTGCCTTGATTCAACTTTCCTGGACCGATAATAGCCCTCCAGTGGGCCCCAGAGCTGAAAGCTTGCTTTTAAATTTACAGCACCAGCTGCGCCGTCTGTGTTCTGACTCGTTCAGGTTTGACGATTCCTTTGTCCTCTTCAAAGGCGGTGCAAACTTCTACGGCTGGACCTGCCGCAATTAATTATTCACCCAAAGATGCCCTGCATCGAAGAATGCACTCCTCCAGCCGGTTAGTTACAAACTTATAATTGCTGAAAACACAGGATTACAGCTCGCTTTTCTGTTCATTCACCTAACGCGTTTCAGAGCATTCATGCTCTTTCATCAGAGGCAGGTTGACAAAAGCACATCTCTTTCTGCACATACCCACAGTTCCCTGCGTGCTCAGTTTCATTTGTATTGGCCTCCGGTGTGCCATTAATTAATTCAGGTTGCAAATGCATGCCGGAACTTGTGGTCTTTTTTAAAATGCACAATGTTACCTCCAGTGGTTGTGTGCGTTGATTCAACTTTCCTGGACCGATTAACAGCTCTTAAAAGTTTGTAACTAACCGGCTGGAAGAGTGCGTTCTTCGATGCAGGGCATCTTTGGGTGAATATATAATGACCCAGTAATAGGGCAATGGTGTGACAGAAGTCCTTCAATCACCTTCAGGAGGGCCAAATCGATGCGCAACCAGCTTGTAGTCAGTGCACCGACTATCACCAAGCCACCCATTTGGTTAAACAACCAAAGAGGTTTCATCAAATGCACAAAATGCAAAGCATGCAAACAAGGCATCAACACCAAGGAGGTTCTTGTTCCCTTTAGAAACAAACCATATACCATCAGAGGCTGCTACTCATGTAAAACAGAGTACGCAGTCTATGTCCTTGTTTGTAAATGCGGCAAACGGTATGTTGGTAGTACCATCCATCCAGCACATGTCCATATATTGCAGCACCTGCGAGCAATAACGAACAATGATGAAACCTACCCTGTGGCCAGGCATATAGACAAAACACATGCTGGTAACAGTTCTGACATTAAATACTTTGTCATCGATAACGTTGCAAAAAGTATCAGAGGGGGGAATCGCAGACTTGCCCTAAGACGTCTGGAATCAAGATACATCATCTTGTTGGATTCTAAGATTCCGAATGGGCTTAATGCCGATGAAGCATTAACAGTACATTTATAAACTTTTGCAGCATATTCCCGTAGTTCTCCTTTTCCCGCTTGTGATACACCTACACCATCACTTGTGTAAATACTTTGTTTCCTCTGCAACTTTTGTTTAATTATTTTAATTAATTTGGCAACTATCTAGTTTGGCAACGTTAAGGTTCTAAACAATACGGGTGAAACTTTGGGGTCCTTTAGGTGTACGCATCTAGGCATGGTAAGATGCTAATTCTAAATAAGCTTATGATCATGGTTCATACTTCATGTAAGACACACATATAATACTCCACTTGGAGACGAGGTGCGTGTAGCAACCTTTGTGTTTACCTTAAAACATGGTTAATGAAACTTATGATCTTGAAAGAGAGTATTTCTGTTATTTATGTATTGACCCATTGTCATTTGCATGAGAATATCATTGGTGTATATGAGGGAAGGACCCAGATGCTCTAGATGCCGGTTTACCAGGACTATGTTTGATTATAACCCTACAGGGTAAAATATAGTGTGTCCGGAATTTCTGTCGGTTATTGTATTAATTGTGATATGACTCCATGCCGGTTTCCACCTTGGTTTTTGTTTACAGATAATGCCACGCATCTGCAAAGCTTACACTCCAATTATTTTACATACATACATGAAATTAATTTGTTTATTTGATATGTAATGCTAAGAAATTTCATGCTTTATACTTGTTATGGCAGATGGTATTTCCTTACAAAAAGATGTAAATTTGCACGAACCTTTGGGAAGTTGTATTATGAACTTTTCTATGTCTGTTGCCTCATCACATGACTATACTTTGTGTCACCATGGTAACTAGATACCAATCACAGTGAAGCAACTGTGTCTGTTCAGAGGTATATATGTTTTGTTATCACATTTGGGTAGGTGAAATGAGCAAGGCGGAGGCTTCCGCCGAAACGCGTCTTTTCAGCAGCTTTGCAAAATAAACTTTCAATCTTGAGCAAACTCACGGAGTCGTGCCGTCCTTCATCGTGAGGAAGTATGCTTGGTAACAAATACGAAGGATTCATGTTTCCTGAGAATCCTACACCGACCCTCCTCGTTTTGGCAGCGCTGTGCTTTCAGGATTACTGGTGGTGAAACCCTCGAGGAGAGAGAGGCGCAGCGCCCCCTGAAACCCGCTATCGGAGAGACTGCTTGTGCTGCGCATGGATCTGTATGTGTAGAGAAGGGTCCCCGCAAGGGAAACGTGTCATGTACACCATACACGTAATTGAGGACTTATTTATACTTTCTCAACTCTATAAACAATAATCAAAGACTAGAGAGGAAGGTATTGTAATTTATTTTCCAATACCTGGTGTCAAACATATAACAGTACATCCATAATTATATTCCGAAGGCCCCAAAGTAGGGGGAGGAAGGGGGATTGAGAGGGAGGGGGTGTGCTCAGGGCAGTGTAAAGTTAAAGAAGAGTAAACATAATCAAGGTGAAAATAATCATAGGCAGTAATAACATATGAATCAGAACAAATCTAATACAACAGCCTGAATACTTAGGGCATTCAATATAAGAATATTGCACAAAAGACCTTCAACGGTCACATATGAACCATTAGGAGTAATTAAAGGACAAGTGCCGGAGGTCCGCGTCATAGAAAAAGAGCCGTCGACGTTTCGACCCCTGGCCGTAGGCTAAGTTAGGTCCTTTAACGGGGTCTTCATCAGGACAGGTGTGAAGGAAGGGAGGAACGGGGTAGGAAGGGGCGATAATATCTGTGGGATAAAAACAGTTGGTCAGGTCACTATTTATAACCATCACCTAATTAGGCAAAATTTAACTGCACTTAGATAACAGAAAATTACCATGGGCTTAGGGCCAGCTCGGCCTCCAAGTGTAGGAGATATAGAGTGAGACCAACCTAAAGTCTTGGTCACACTCAAGTGATATGAATTCATTGACACACAGAGGGAAGGCTAACAGATTGTCAATTACGAGTGAGACCTCAAGTAATTGAATTTGTTGGAAAACAAACTACCACTCACATAAATTATCTACCAATCAGCCGATTGGTGAAATTCCCAGTTATCAACCCACACGGGGGATTAGGATACCAGGCAGTTTCCACGAACTGCGAGTATGGTGGTAAGATAAGTTCAAAGGTATTTATGTAAGACTGATCTGAATAGGGCTCATGCGTACATACTCTTACTTACTTAAAAGGGGAGCAACCTTAAACGTCACTGTAAATCTATCCACTTAAAACTTGCTTCTTCCACAGGCTTTACAGGCTTATTATGGTGACCATCGTAGCTAAGGATAAAAAAATTTGATGAAAATTGCAAATGGCTACATCACTATAAATAAAGTGGTGTGGGTACACATTTGTGGGTATTCATAACCACATACGTACCAATAGTGCTGGTCTGTCTGTGAGTCACAGCATAATTAAGTCGAGGATCGGAGTTATTCGACTGTTTGTTATATTTTAGAAATGTAGCCGCCTTTACTGAAACACGGAAAATTACATTCAGTTACCAAACTGGTTTCTATCCACGTGCATACAAAGGTTAAGTTTAAGCCAAAAAACTTACACAATGGTATGGAGTCGCATCAAATTGGCTCCAAAGGTCGGGATTACTCAACCGTATAGTCAGTTTCTGAATTGTGGCCACCTTTACGGAGAGATTTAATAGACGAGAGTCACCATTTAACTACCCAGTTTTAACACGCATTAGAGACGCTGGATTCAAAACGGAACTTACATAGTGTTGTGACGGGCGATTAGCATCCGTTCAGCATCAACACCAAACTTGCATGATGGTTAGGCGAAATTAAGACCGGAGCCGAGATTTTTAAATTTTGCGGGAAATCAATCCTGCGGAAATGAAGGAATCAGGATTTTAGGACCGAAAATAATCATGCCATGTTATCACTTGGCTTGTTAAAGAAACCGCTTGTTTGGGGAATGCGTTTTGTACCTGCTAGTGCTAGAAATTACCGCAGCAGTCCGTGCTCGTCCGAGGTGAAACCGCAAGTCAGCTCTGCAGAGTAAGGGGCGGAGTCTGCTGGTCACTGACTCGTGAGAAGATAGAAGAGTTACTCTGACAATCGCGTGATTGGCAGGTTGCAGTTTACAAAGGGAATAGAAGATGGAAACATCTTGCGTGGTGTAAGATTATTATATACACAAAGTGGTATTTACAAACACTCGCGCACCTCTCAAACATGAGGGTGTAGGCGAGTGGACTCGTGAAAAAATAGAAGAGTTACTCAGACAACCGCATAATCGGCAGGGTACAGTTTACAAGGGGATGAAAGACAAAAACATCTTGCATGGTGTAAGATTACTATATATACATAGTGGCATTTACAAACACTCGCGCACCTCTCAAACATGGGGGTGTAGGCGAGCGGAAAACAGACTCGATATTGCAAAAACATTTACAAGCACTTGCGCACCTCTCCAACATGAGGGTATAGGGAAGCGAATTCAGGCTCAATATTACAGAAGCATTTTGATGCTATCTCACTAGCAAGGGGGTGTGAACAGGTTATTTCACGCATATTCAAATGTAGTAACTGCATGAATCAGAAGGTAAATAGGTATGAAAATCCAAAAAGGTAGTGTGGAAGAAATCATTATAGGTCTAACTCATGCACTTCTCAACCATGAGAATGTAGATGAGTTTACATATTTAGATCTTTATCATTTGATAGTTAAACCAACTGCAAAGACGTTCTGAGACTAGCTACAACGCTTTTCAGCCATGAGAGTGTACATACATCAATGATTTAACCAAGTGCTGCCAGCTGTGCCAGGCTACTGTCCTGTTCATTCAGACTATTTCTTATGGAATCCAAAAGGGACATCCATTTGGATTCTCGTGTGTTAAGAGCTACCTGTAGGTTACCTCCTCTTGTGCCTAGAGATACTTTTTCCACCACCCACCATCTTAGGTCAGACACCATATGACCCGCCTTCTGCCAGTGATCTACCAAAGGGGCACCTAATACCTTACAACGGAGCCTGCTGCAGTGGGAGGAGATACGGGATTTTATCTTCTGTTGGGTTTGTCCCACGTATATGTGATCGCACGGGCACTTTATAATGTAGATCACACTGCTTGAGTTACAGTTCGTATAATGTCTCAAGGTGTAGGTACGTCTGCCATGGATGAATGACTTAGTCTGAACAGTGGTATCGCAGGCAGTACAAGTACCGCATCTAAAATGGCCCACCAAGGGAGGTATGTTCCATAATGTTGTTAGTGTTGGATGACTCTCAGGTTCAAGGTAGGAATGAACCACCATGTCACGTATGTTTTTGGCCCTTTTGAATGAATGGAGCGGGAGATTCGTTTGTTTTATTTCATCTGCCACCAAATGCCAATTCTTATTGATGACCTGTTTCACCTCGTTACTCCGTGTGGAGAAAGTTGTAACACAAATGATGCGTTCAGATTCAGTTGGGGTAGAGGTTTCAGGATTCAATAAGCTTTCGCGTGGATTGTACCAAGCCCTCTTTCTGGCACGTCTGACCATTCTTGTCGGATATCCACGTGCAATGAGGCGATCATTTAGGATCTCTGATTCCTTTATATAATTCGCTCTGGTTGAGCAATTTCTCCTGATCCTCAGGAATTGCCCCACGGGCAAATTGTCTTTTAAGCCTCTTGGATGGTGGCTCCCATACTGTAGCAAGGAGTTCCGCTCCGTGGCTTTTCTGAAGAGCGTCGTCTGGAGATGATCTTTATCCACATAAATGGAGATGTCTAAAAAAGGGATGGACTCATTACTGGATTCCATTGTAAATTGGATGTTGGGGTTTCTGGAGTTAAGCCAGTCATGAAATTCAGCTAGTTGCTGTTTACTCCCCTTCCAAATACATAAAACATCGTCGATGTATCTGACCCAGACGGTCAGATTGGTGTGAAAAGGATTATTCATTGAGAAAATATGCTGGGTTTCATAGTGATCCATATAGATGATGGCCAGATTGGGGGCAAAAGTAGCCCCCATCGCTACCCCCTTCGTCTGAACAAAAAACTCTTTTTGGAAAATAAAGAAATTTTGTTTCATTGCGATGCTCAACAACTCAATGATGAAATTGGTAGGGACTTGTACAGGAGCTGGTCTTTTGTCTAGTACCTCCTGTATGACATCCAAGGCATCCTGCTGGGGGATGCCAGTGTAAAGCGATACTATTTCGCAAGTCACTAGAAGCTCCTTTTGCTGATCAAATGGTCTCTCATCTATCAAATTGATAGTTTGAGTAGTGTCTCGAAGGTAGGCCCGAGTCTTCAGTGCAATGGGCTTAAGGAAGAAATCAATATATTTACAGAGTGGTTCTAACATCGAACCACATCCCGATACTATCGGGCGGCCAGGTGGAGCATCCAGGTTCTTGTGGACCTTTGGTAAGGTATAAATTGTGGCCAGTCTTGGAAATTTTTGATTTAAAAATTTGAATTCCTGCTCACTTAAGAAGCCATCGTCCAAACCTTTCTGCGTGGTTGACAGAATAGCCAGTGCCAGATCCTTTGATGGGTCACTCTGTAGCTTGCGGTAGCTAATTCCGTCTGACAACTGTCTATGAATCTCTTCCTTATATTTTATCAAATCCTGCACAACGATTGCACCGCCTTTGTCGGCGGGTTTGATGACCACGTCAGTATTGGTGCCGAGGTCAATCAATGCCTTCTTCTCTTTTTTGCTCAAATTGAATTTCACAAACTTTTTCGGTTCAAGTAGCTGGTCAACTGCAGACGTTACAATCTCTTCATAAGCTAGTATCTTATGGCTCATCGCATACGTAGGCGGAAAGAAGGTTGAAGGTTCTCTGAGTCCAGTGATGGAACGCTGTTGCCTAGTTGTCTGGTTGCGGAAGTAGTATCTCAGCCTGATCTTTCTAAAAAATCTGTATAGTTCTGTTTTGAGAAGAAATTTATTGGCTGGTGCAGTCGGAACATAAGAGAGGCCTTTACATAGAGCTTTGATTTCTTCATCTTGTAATTGATATTTCGAGATATTAATTACAGGATTCGTTGGTGGCCTACTGGTGCAGGGTCTATTTTGTCCATTGGTAGGGACGTAATTCACCACCTGTAGGTGTTGCGTCTGGTCGATATCTCTCCATGCGCTTCTGGGCGGAATGTCACACGTTTCTGTTTGCCCCTGTTGCCATCCCATCCGGGGTTCTGTGGCTGGCCTCTCGCCTGTCCTCTCCCCCAGTTGTTGCCACATCCTCGAGGGGGTCGCCATTGTCCGCGGCCCTGATCTAAAAAATGAGGCTGGAATTGTGGGGGGTACTGTTGGTAACCTTGGTCTGGTGGTGGTGATGGATCGGTAGCTGAATTGCTGGATTTCCTGTGAGGGCTGGAGAAGCAATCACGGGTAGTCAGGTAAGACGGCGAAAATCCATTGTGTCAGCCGGTCAGTTACAAACGCAAGGGTTTATGGGAGAGGTAGTTCCGTTTTCTGAAAAGCTAGAAACGGACAGTGAGCTTCTCAAGTGAAATATATTTTCAAGGACTGATATGGCTGCTGAGTGGGAAAAGGAGAGGGAGGAAGCTGCATTAGATATTTTTGCAGACGCTGATACAGGCAAGTCAGCTACCAATAAACAGACGACATTGAATAATGAATCTGAACCGGACAACAGCACCAAAAAACTATGTGGAGAATTGGAAAAGCTCCGCAAAAAATAAATAGCTAAATGGTGGGAGATTAAATCTTTACAAAGATATTTGGATGTGGGAAGAATACCCAGAGGGCTGAGAATCCTTGTAGCCCCCACATATGAAAATCCAGACCCTGCCATGCTGCAAGATTGGGCTGACAACTCTGCCCTAGCATCACAGAACATGGTCAAAATACTAATTAAATATGCTGCTAGTGACCGTGACAAATTAATTGTCAGAATTGAGAAAATTTTGAAAGAACTTGATTCAAGAGAAGAACAAGACGAAATCATGAAATTACTCAATGAAATAAAGACTAAATTGGTAAAACATGAGGAGGAAATCAAAGAGCGCAAAGCAATAAAGTTTCAGAGAGACCGAAATGATTACATCAATGGGCGTGTGTACACGTTTGCCAGAAAATTTGACAACATCAAGAGACAGCAATTATCAGCATCAGCGAGTGGTGGTGATACTACAACACCCGCAAGTGGCACAGACCTGAGCTCCTCTCTAGGCTCAGACACGGACAGTAATAGTTCACGTGGGGCAGGAGGTACAATCCCCAAACCAGCACAAGAGCTGACTTATTTTCGGTTACAACGCCTCGCAACCCTTCGACCACAAACTCAGCGGCAGGCATGGTACAGGGGCAAAACGAAACAAGACAAAAAACAAAAAGCCGACAGAGAAAAGACAGACGCTGGGGGAAACGCGGTGGGAAAACAAACAAAGCCAACCTACAGAAAAAACAGGAAACAATAATGGCAGATACAAATCTTGAAAATATGGACAACACCGTTGTTAACCTTACTGATTTAACATTAACTGTGGAAGAGACTATGATTTTATCTTTAGGATTGACATATTGCACCGTTACTAATTTTGACTATGCCCAAACACGGATAGATCTTTTTCATTTTTTGCAGAAACTTAAACTACAAAAACATTTCTGGAATAGTGCAAGAAAAGATGTTGACAAAGAACTAGGCACTGAAACAGAACAAAGGCTAGCTATTACAGATATGGCGGTTCTAAGTGACATGATTGCTTTGGAATACGATGAATCACTTTCACAACTATCAGCAGGCGATATAGCAGCTCAATCCAATCTAACTACCAACGTGGCTGCTAAAACTAACTTTAAACCCAAGTCTATTTTCATGCCTATGCTATTGAAAGATGGTTTAGATTTATTTTCGGAATATGTCATAAAAGAACTAAAGGAACTTTCACTTTTGAGTACCAAGAACTTTTACAAAACTGACATGAAAAAGAGGTTCAAATACAATAATCTCATGACAAAAATCAAAAGCAGACCGGATATAGTTGTAAGATGGTCTGACAAGGGTGGTAACATTGTTTTGTGGCCACTCAAAATGTATAATGAAGAAGCGATGGCACAACTACAAGATCATGAATGCTACTGCAGAATTAGCCCTACTGCAACTGTAGGTATTCAAGAACGGTTCCATGCGGAATTGTACAAATGGAAAAGTGCCAATCTGATAAATAAATCAGAGTTTTAATTCCTCAAAAATGACTATCCGACTATGCCTCAACTGTATCTAATACCTAAGATACATAAGAATGCGGTGAAACCCCCAGGAAGACCTATATTCTCTGCTATAGGCAGTTTATTTGAAAAAACTAGTGTGTATGTGGACAGCTTTTTGCAAGTGTTTGTCAAAAATCTTCCTGCTTATGTACAAGACAGTGGTGATTTTCTTCGAAAAATTTATGATCTTGAATGGAATGAAGATTATGTTTTCATGACCCTAGATGTACAGTCGCTGTATACCAGCATTAGACATACAGACGGGCTTAATCCACTCCAACACTATCTCAATCAAAGACCCATTGCACTACATGACCACACGATCATGCTCCTACAGATGGTAGAATGGTGTTTAACGAACAACACCTTCATTTTTGATCGCCTACACTACAAACAGCTACAAGGTTCGGCCATGGGTACTTGCTTCTCCCCCAGCAATGCTAATTTGCATATGGGCTGGTGGGAGGAGCAAGTATTAGCCGTCACCCATTCATCCAGTATGGAAGAAAATGTTATAATCTATAGGAGATATATAGATGACATTTTTATCTTATGTAAAGGGTCAAAAGAGAGTGCGGAGAAATTTGCATTGGCAATCAATGAAAACAACCTTAATCTCAAATTCACCTGCTCCACCAGCAAAGAAAGAATTCAATTTCTAGATTTAGAGTTGTTCGTAGACAAAAATAAAATTCAAACCAAAACATACCGCAAGCCTACTGCAGGAAATGCGGTTTTACACGCGCAAAGTTTTCACCCAGTTAAACTCAAAGAGTCCATTCCATACGCTGAGTGTCTACGTATGACAAGAAATTGCAGTACACAGGCAGGAGTGAGTGAAGCCAAGGCAAATTTATTTGACAGACTAAGCAAGAGAGGATATAGTGCTCAAACTTTATCACGAGCAGAAAACAAATGCCGTAATGTGAATAGAAGGGATCTTCTATTTTCAGAAAAGAAAAAGAGCACTCAAGAGAACAAATCTGTCCCCAACATGCCAAGATTGATCACGGGATATAATGCCTATCATAATCACGTTAGAAAGATCTTGCAGAGACACTGGCCTCTGATACAAAATGACCCAGTAATAGGGCAATGGTGTGACAGAAGTCCTTCAATCACCTTCCGGAGGGCCAAATCGATGCGCAACCGGCTTGTAGTCAGTGCACCGACTATCACCAAGCCACCCATTTGGTTAAACAACCAAAGAGGTTTCATCAAATGCACAAAATGCAAAGCATGCAAACAAGGCATCAACACCAAAGAGTTTCTTGTTCCCTTTAGAAACAAACCATATACCATCAGAGGCTGCTACTCATGTAAAACAGAGTACGCAGTCTATGTCCTTGTTTGTAAATGCGGCAAACGGTATGTTGGTAGTACCATCCATCCAGCACATGTCCGTATATTGCAGCACCTGCGAGCAATAACGAACAATGATGAAACCTACCCTGTGGCCAGGCATATACACAAAACACATGCTGGTAACAGTTCTGACATTAAATACTTTGTCATCGATAACGTTGCAAAAAGTATCAGAGGGGGGAATCGCAGACTTGCCCTAAGACGTCTGGAATCAAGATACATCATCTTGTTGGATTCTAAGATTCCGAATGGGCTTAATGCCGATGAAGCATTAACAGTACATTTATAAACTTTTGCAGCATATTCCAGTAGTTCTCCTTTTCCCGCTTGTGATACACCTACACCATCACTTTTGTAAATACTTTGTTTCCTCTGCAACTTTTGTTTAATTATTTTAATTAATTTGGCAACTATCTAGTTTGGCAACGTTAAGGTTCTAAACAATACGGGTGAAACTTTGGGGTCCTTTAGGTGTACGCATCTAGGCATGGTAAGATGCTAATTCTAAATAAGCTTATGATCATGGTTCATACTTCATGTAAGACACACATATAATACTCCACTTGGAGACGAGGTGCGTGTAGCAACCTTTGTGTTTACCTTAAAACATGGTTAATGAAACTTATGATCTTGAAAGAGAGTATTTCTGTTATTTATGTATTGACCCATTGTCATTTGCATGAGAATATCATTGGTGTATATGAGGGAAGGACCCAGATGCTCTAGATGCCGGTTTACCAGGACTATGTTTGATTATAACCCTACAGGGTAAAATATAGTGTGTCCGGAATTTCTGTTGGTTATTGTATTAATTGTGATATGACTCCATGCCGGTTTCCACCTTGGTTTTTGTTTACAGATAATGCCACGCATCTGCAAAGCTTACACTCCAATTATTTTACATACATACATGAAATTAATTTGTTTATTTGATATGTAATGCTAAGAAATTTCATGCTTTATACTTGTTATGGCAGATGGTATTTCCTTACAAAAAGATGTAAATTTGCACGAACCTTTGGGAAGTTGTAATACGAACTTTTCTATGTCTGTTGCCTCATCACATGACTATACTTTGTGTCACCATGGTAACTAGATACCAATCACAGTGAAGCAACTGTGTCTGTTCAGAGGTATATATGTTTTGTTATCACATTTGGGTAGGTGAAGTGAGCAAGGCGGAGGCTTCTGCCGAAACGCGTCTTTTCAGCAGCTTTGCAAAATAAACTTTCAATCTTGAGCAAACTCACGGAGTCGGTGCCGTCCTTCATCGTGAGGAAGTGTGCTTGGTAACAAATATATATATATATATATATATATATATGTATATATATATATATATATATATATATATATATATATATATATATATATATATATATATATATATATAAAATAAAGGATTGTTGTCCAAACATTCTCCCCAACAACAGATGTCCACGCTCAAAGGCAAAATGATGTACATGCTTTGCAGAATTTTAATCTTTCAGTGAACATGATTTAATTTATTCATTGACCTTACTGTCTTTTAGAAAAAACATGCCCAAGATCTTGGATACTCCGTTCGAGATGTCTTGCGCCAGATGGTGAGAAGAGCTTGAATAAGTGGTATAAGTAAACCGCACATCATGAAAGGTTGTTATGTTGAACGTTCTAAGAGGAAGACAGGAGCACCATTTGTTGGTCTTGCTATTCCCAAAATCTTTACATATTTGAAAGATGCTTGAAGTTTTCTTTTCGGGAAGTTGGGCAGCCCCACTGCAAGCGATGGTAATGTTAACGCTCGCTTGTTATTTAGCATTTTGCATTTTGCAGGGTGTAATGCCTCTGCATCCTGATGAGCCATTTTCATACTACAATATTCATCTTCAAACAAACACATTGCACTTCCTTTTCCACTTCAGCCAAGTAGCCGGGTGTGTATGGGAGGACATGAGCATGTGACATCTTATTCCAGACAGTCTAGTTTGTCCAACGTTTCATCATCATGTCATAGGACAGAATGAACCTGTGGAGACACTTTGTGTACAGTTTTAGAGACTATACATGCAAAATCTACAGTCATCTCTTTTCCTAATGTCCTTATGTGAGAACATTGACACAGTGACAACAGTGTGAATGAGCACCAAATTCCCAGAACTGCACGCCCTGTGATTGAGTAGCACATAGTCACACTTTCTGTCTGTTTTCACATTGTGTGTATAATAAAGATGGGCCAAATTCAAGCTAACAGCAGGTGGTCCCAAATTGGTAAAAAGAGAACTGCAAAAAAATACTAAAGGCACAAACTGATATGTTAAGTGTGGCCATACATTGAAATCAGCATAGCTAATTACTCTGTACAATAAGGGGCCCCCGAAATAGACTAGCCATTTGCCTAGTCCTTCTGATGAATTAGTGTAAGCTTTCTTACAAAAATGTAATCCTCCACGAAAACCCGCCCATACTCCCCCAACACAATTCATGCTACTACAACTCAGGTGTTCGTATTCCAAATTTAGCATCTTTGAAGCTGAACATGTTTTTTAAAACTGTAGTGTGTAGCATGCCTTTTGTGTTGCAGCCCCTTCCTCCCTTCAGTTTGCAACAGACTGTGCTTCTCTTTCAGGCATCACAAACTGCTCTTATTTGTTTTATATTCTCAACCTGCTGTGAGATGTAAAAACGGGGACATGTGACATCCCACACCTGTGAGTGAGAGGGTCAGGACAGAAATCTCCAAAGTGGAACAAAGCTAGACAAAAGTGAGATATTGACTGTTGCTCATCCCAGTCAATGTTTATTCGGACCTCTTTTTCACAGGCTCTTTCTTGCATAATTTTAGTTTAGTTTAGTTTTTTTTAAAAAGGTTGAATTTAATTTTAACCTTTACAAAAGGTCCTTTACAGACAATAAAGTTTTAGCCCGTGATTTTAATGTTGGCGGTATGTATTTTCTGTCACAACAGTGACAGAGTATATATACCGCCAACATAATGGTCTTCCAGCCCAATTTTATCGTGGGTGGACCATCAGTTTGGCTAGGGCAGTGACCACTCCATCACTGCTGTGGCCAAACGTCTCCCAACAGCCTTGGCAGATTAAGCACCTGTCAGGAAACATGGCTGCATATTCAACCACCCAATCAGGCTGGGCGGACATGTGGCAATTTTTTTACTGTCTGTCACCGCCTGGCAAACACGTGTGGGGAGAGATACTGCAGCAGTTGATCCTTTCCAGCAGTAATCCAAAAATCCTTTGACAATTTTGAAAAAAATTGTGAATCTTCTCCAAATATAGGCAGAAACCTACGGAGCAGAGTTTTTTTACGCGAACGAGGTCTAATATTTTTACTTTCAGATCCTTTTTTAAATAAGATCAAAATGATCAAACATCTTGTCATACCCATTAACACACTCAGAAAGATTATACTAACAGTTGTGGCCCGTGCAGGTAAGAGTGGTAGGGCAGGGTGGGTTGGGGAGGGAGTTGACAGACAACAATATGGGAAAATTAAATTTAAAATGAAGAAAACCACTTACCTTGTGCTTGCAGCATTGCCACTCGGCAAGTGTTTTTATTAAATTTAATTTTCTTTTGTCATCGTCTGTCAACTCCCTCCCCAGCCCGCCACACTGCGCTTACCTGCACAGGCCGCTCCTGGATGCTAATGGCACAGCTTTAAATGTGGAAACATTTGCAGAACAATTGTGCCTGCACCAATTTTCTCAATTAATTATACATTCAAAGAAATACCACAATTTTTAGGTTTGGCTATGCATGACCTGTTTGTGGTGTTACTATCAAAAAATCAGGTCAAGCCTAAATGTACAGAAAAAGTTACTGTTTGTATGTATATGGTATTTCTATAACACAAACCTAGGTAAAAGGCAGGGGCATGCTGTACATGGTCAAAGGAACGCTTTAAGTTGATGAGTAATAAGAGAATAAGAGAGAAAGCTGAGTTTTTGACAGTTAGTGCATTTTGACATAGTGTTCTTTAAAGAGGTTAGTTTTCAACGCTTTCCTATTTTGGAGCAGCATTGGGGTGCTCCTAATGGATACATGGGTCTTGTTCCCCGATCCTAGGTTTATGCACAGAAAAGGCTTGTTGTCTTGCTTTTTTTTTATAACTCCTTATCCTGATGGTGTCCAAGCGGTGGGTGTGCCAAGAACACCAGAGTTGATGATCTTCTCTTCAAGATAGGCTGGGGTTCTGTTTGTGAATGACTTTGTAAATGATAAATGATGCAGCTAGGTTTGAAGATGGTGTCGGCTGGCAAAGAAACCCAATGGAGTCCATCATGGTGGGGGGTTATGTGAGCATACTTCTTCAGGCCCTGCATGAGACATGCTGCAGCATATAGGTGCGACAAGCTACTTTGGGGTTTATTACATTGAGGAATACTCCATAACGGATACATTAATCAATATGATATATAAAAAAGGGGAGGGCACACTCATCTACTTTTCTCCACAAATTCTTACATTGAGGCAAAGTAAGGTCCAAACCTCGAGAGTGACCTCCAGCTAGTAAAATGGTATTACATATAACAGGGAGTGATAGTTGGAGAATGTTCCTCTTACTCACTGTTTCTTAATTCTATTACAGGGTCTTCCACAGTTAAACATTCAGGAAACGGATGAGATGATTCAGGTAAATGTTTTGACTCCCACGCTTTCCCTACTGTATTGTTTGAGGTACATCTTCAGCAAATATCCTCAGCTTGCAGCCATTTACTTTACTGGAGCAAATAATCAGGACCACAATGTTTAACACCTTCGATGCTCATGACGAGCCGTCATGAGGCACGGTTGAGCTGTGCTTATGATGAGCTGAGCTCGTCATGAATCCATAGTATTCATAAAGTTCAGCACAGGAGGGGAAAAGTCACAGCAGCCAAGGTGTTAAAATGTGTACTCCAACTAATAAGCTACACGTTTCAATGCTCTTGAAATATACAGCTCCAGCAACACGTCCAAATTCATCTCTGTTGAATTGTCATATGGCAATGATCACAATTCATGAGAGAAAAAATTCTAAGTGCCAAATAAAACAGTTTTGGGGCATTTAAGAGGTCATACAATCACCAGCAATGAAATAAAAACAGTCTTCTAAAGAGGAAACAGTGTACAGGGTAGACCATATAACAGAACAAACACTTGATGTAAATATTAGATACATTTCAATCTCTATCCAAAGATAAGAGGTAATGGCAATGTCACCATTAGAACAGACAAATCTGCATATGTTATGTGAGATGAATATCACTACACTGTTTTATCAAATGACCACAAAGCAGTTGATCCCTGATGAGCTAAAACAGCTTAACCTAACACCAATATGACCAAAATCCTGGTTTGAGGTCTACTACAGCTATTAAAGAGAAGTAATTCCATCTGTCACATTCAGTAGTTCAAGAAAAACTGTCCCTACCTAATTCAATCTTAGAAGGCCAGCCACCATCTGGAAAGCTGACCTAAAATCACTTTCCATATAGCAGCAGAGGTTTAATTTACATTCAATTATCTAAAGCAACTTTAAAAAAAACTGTAGCTCTCATTCCTCCCGATAAACAGCACTTGGTTTTCAGAGTTCTCTTTAGTTTCTACATGAATGAAAACACTATTTGAAGGGCCTGTAGATCAGAAGACTCATCTGTAGTATTGGCTAAAACCTAAAAATGAGGAGCAAATTCTTAATAAGTAAAACAAAAGATGCAGAATTATCAACACGTAGCACTGGTACAATGTCACAAAAAGTGGCACAAACTGCATAATATGTTGATAAAGTAGTTACTTTTCAGTGGAAAACATTTCTGCACTAGAAACTGTCCCAAAACATAATTCATGTGTCACTTTGCGTTACTTTGCATTACTTTGGGTCAAGTGGGTATTCCATTAGAGGCGCATTCCCATGCTAACATTCACGGTTTTTGATGCAAAACTCTACCTACTAAGAATGCCAGACAGGGCTCTGTGCCAAAAAACAAGTCCTCCTTTAGGCAAGCGTTGACAAAGAGAAATGTCTTTATTTCTCCTGATATTTCTCACATCTCTTTTATGCTGACGTATCTCACATCTCATTTAAGCTGCACTGCACAGCACACATACAATCTTGTAAATGTTTTAAAGTATGTCTAAGCATAGGAGTGTGTACCGGCAGGGTATTCTTCCTGTAAAAAACTTTGCACAAGAGTGCAACGGTGTATGTATGGCACTAGACTGCATGAAAGTGTATGAGTGTTGGGGGGGGGAAGCAGGGCCATATCTTATTAGATAAGGCACTGCACCGCTCTCTCTTAGAGCAAGAAACGTTGGTTCCTATGCTGTGTTGCTGTAAAAATGAGTAACTCTCCCCCCAAATGTGGTAAATAATATATAACAGTGCTTGAAATCCAGGAGAGTTCACTTTCCTCTGGAATTGGGCTAATCACATACTTTTTCTACTGATTCACCATGTTTACTGGCCAAATTAAATGGATGATCTAATAGCTTGATGTTGAAAACCATTTTGACCAGGGGGCAGGGGACTGCCTGGAATTAAACTGAGCTCTGTATCAACATCATCACTATGATTACAGTACCACTCTCTCGAGCATACATGGAAGGAAGCTAAAATTCTTTAGATGTCTGCAAACCCAATTGTTTAAGATAGAACATTCCAAGAAAATAATTTAGAAATATTTGGTAGCCCTTACATCTAGCTATATTGTAACAATATAACTTATTATTATGTGGTAACTTGAGGCATGTCCATTTTTTCCATTAGGGTGAGACCTAAATATTTGAATACTGATGCCCTCTCAAGCGGAGTACCATTCAAGTGGGCATTAGAGCCTGTCGAGCCAACTGGGTTGAAGACCATATATTTCATCTTCTGTATCTTGATCTCCAGCCCCCTGCGTTTACAGAAAACACCAAAGCTATTGAGGATCCTCTGGATGCACATTTGTGACTTGGAAATCATAAGTGTATTGTTGGCAAACATCATTGCCGACACTTTTCTATGCCTTAACTTTGGGGTATCAATGCCCCTCACCTCATTCAATAGATCAACCAATACATTAATATATAAGCAGAACAGGGTAGGTTCGAGCACACAACCTTGTCTGACTCCTCTGGTAACTGCAAGTGGTGTGGTAAGCTCACCATGCTTACCATACCTGATTTGGGCATAATTGCCTTCATGCAACCTCCTGAGCATGTACCAAAGATAGATGGGAACCCCAAAATCACCAAGTACAGCCCGGAGATTGTCCCCCGGTACCAGAATAAAAGCGGTCTTTAGGTCCACAAATATTAAATAGAGACTGCCACCCTCTATAGACACCGTTTTCCAATAAAGACTTCGGAGCCTGGATACTTGATCAATAGTGGAGATGTTTTTCCAAATGCCTACGTGGAATGGACTCCAGAATTTATGTTCATCCATACATGCCTGAAAATGGTCCAACAGTACCCGGGTAAAGATTTTCTGGGCTACATCAATTAAACTGATGGGTCGGTAGTTAATAGGCAAAGGTGGTGAGCCTTTTTTGTATACTGGGAGAATTTCAGCTCCAGCCCATGTTGCGGTGATTGTCATTCCCTGCAGTATGGCATTAAATAACACCCACAAGTAGGGCCCCTAAATCTTTGGTTCTGCACGGAAGAGGTCTCCTGGTATCTTGTCTAGCCTTGGTGCTTTGCACTGTGCTATTTTGCTTAAGGCGCTAACTATTTAGGTCAAAGTTATCCCAGGGGCCTTTATGTGGGTGTTCTGCAGTGGGATGATTGCTTGTGCTATTGTGGCACCCTCAACCTCCAGCATAGTGTATAGAGCCTGAAAATGCTCCATCCAGATGTCTGCTGCTAAATTAGACTCTTTGGCCTGCTTCTCATCACTACAGCCTGTATTGATTATGTTCCAAAAAGGCGTTTTAGTATGTCCCTTTTCAGAGAGTTGAAAACAAAAATGGTGGGGAAGGGTCTAGGGGGCAATATTTGAAGACCAGATTTACTCCACACCCCTAAATGTAAACCTGACGAACTATAGGAAGGAAACCGGTCTGCTTGTAGTGACAGAGGAACCACCAATGTTAGAGCATACGCAGTTCATCAGTTATACATAGCTTGTCCAATGCCTGGCGGGAGAGATAGTTTCCATCAGCCCACCCATTTGGCGGAACTTCATCATCTGGACAACTGAGAGAGAGGGGTCATCTGTAGCCAAAATGGTTCAGAGGCTGGTGTACATAAGTACTAGACCTTCTACTCTCGAAGAATCTCGGCCGCTTAATCTGTTCAAGGTATGTAAGGACTGATGAAGTGCAGTGCAAGTGGTGAACGTGTGTGTATTAAAAATGACTAAGAGGACAAAAAATAAGTTTATTAGGAATTGTCCTGATGCCATATAATAAAAACCGCCTGATAGTATAAGAAAATTTGAACTATCTCTTGTCTATAAGTGAGGTCGACATGTTTCAGCCGTCTAGCTTAATGGCTTGGCTTTCTACAAGACCTTATAAGTGTGAAGTGCTACTGCAAAGGAAAAAAACTTGTTTAACATTAATTTAATCGATAGAAGAAAATAGATCAGTGGTATATTACCACCCTACCAGACATGTGTCCCATGTGTGTAGTTTTAAGAACTATTTCTCCGTCCCCACCTTTTTGTGGGGGTAAGCCTCACCTCTCCCAGCAACTGCTCGGTGGCTGAGGCCCCGCTCTATCCGTCGGTACGCCTTGACAGTCTGCGAGCAGTGCCCATTAGGTCGCCCGGTAGCTATCATCAAACCAAGACTGCTTGGCCTTTTTACTCCCCTAGAAGAACCTATTGGATAGAATATAGCAACTAGGTTAGATCTCAATGTTTCACGGGTCTAGCAACTCCAGTTAGAGAGGTAAAACAAGCATCTATGTTTATAAACTATTCTGCTTTGAATAGGGTCAGTATGAAAGTTTCATATAGGAAAGCCAGTCTTCCGGGTGATTGTTGGATTACTGGCCACCGTATATTCCTCCTATTGTTGGTAAGTATTAATCTACTGTCTTAATCAGAGTTACTCTGTTTTATCTTCAGCAGCAGTCCATTCCAAAGTCTAGGTGATAGGAAGGCAAATGATTTGCAGCCACTCCTGCTTCTCGTGATCCTGGATACTGCGAGTAAATGTTGAATATTAGAACGCAACATTCTTGCAGGAGTGTATGGGGTAGGCAGATTTTAGATCAGTTTAAGACTTCTTTTACGTACGTTTTATGAGACATACGCAATACTTTAAAATGTATCCTCTTGGATACAGGCAACCAATGAAGGCTTGCCAGGGCAGTGGTAACAGAGTGCTACCTGGAAGAATTTGTGCTGTTTCATTTTGAATATCTTTGGCTACCCAATTACAAAGAGTTCCTCTAGTCAAGTCTGGAGATAACCAAACCTTGTATTACCAGTCTACAAGAGGACTCTGGTCGCCATGTAAGCGTTTTTCTTAAAGCTCGTAATATGTTGAAGCAGGTATGCCAGTTTTTAAGCTTGAGTTGCCATTGTCTTTTTCCTGTCAATCCATATGCCAAGGCTTTTGACTTCAGATTTTGAAGTGGAGTGATTACCAATGGAATCAGGCCAGTTCATTTCCATCCATCTCAAGGCGTTATTTCCTACCACCCGCACCTCAGTTTTTTTCCCGTTGAGCTTAAGCCTACTTCCCGCCATCTTCTCCACGACATGTTAAATGCAAGCATTAAGTGGGGTTGCAGTGTTAATAGTTAGGAGGGAGAGAGCAATGACAATGAATGAATTGGGACTTCTATAACTGAGTGTTATCAGCATATGATATTCTAGTGAAAACATAATTATTTATGATTTCTGCCGATTGTACTGACATTCATGTTGAACTGCTTAAGACTGAGTTTGGACCCTTGAGCGACCCCACAATTATGTGAGTAGATGTTAGAGAAAGTCTTCCCTTTGCAGACTCGGAAGGTTCAGTTGGCTTGGAACAAACTTAGCCATTTAAGTGCAGATCCAGGGATTTCAGTTTCTTTTAGTCTAGAGATTAATACATTATGAGAAACGGTATCAAATGCCACACTGATATCCAACAGGATCAGCGCTGCAGTTCCATCCTGATTTAAGATGGCCGGGAACCCTTCTGTGGCCGCAATAAGAGCAGTTTTGGTGCTACTGCCGTCACGAAAGCCAGTCTGCGACTGATGCAAAATATTATTGGTTTCAAGAAATGAAGATAAACTTGTATTAACATGTTCTTCCAGGACTTTACCCATTCCTGGCAGGAGACATATTGGTCGAAAGCTTTCACATTTTTCTGGATCAGCCAATTGATTTTTAGTAGAGGCCTTACAGTTGCATGTTTCCATTTACCTGCTTTCCTTGCCCAGACTTTGGTGTTTTTCTTAGGCTTAGTTTGGAATGATCACTAATAATATACCAGTTTAGGAAACTGCTTCTTAGAGAAGATTTCTTTGTTATGCTTTGCAAACTGGCTTGCAGACACTAATTCAGCATGCAATTACGAACATCAAATGACCTTTCCTTTAAAATCTTCTCCAAACCACTGTGAAGAGGATGTTCGTCATGACACTGCACTCATTCACAAACATTAAGGGGCAGATTTATGTTGTATATGCGCCACGTTTGCGTCACGCAACTGTGGCGTAAACGTGGCGCATCCCTACGACCGATTTACAACGTGACGCATCTAGGCAGATGCGTCACGTTGTAAAGCCCTGCGCCGCTTGTGGGTGTTACGGCGCAGGGTGGGCGTTCCGGGGCAGGTGCGCCTCGCAAAAGTGGCTGAGTGAAATCTATAAGATTTCACTCAGTCACTTTTAGGCCAATGCTGCGTCAAAACCCTGCGCCTGCTTGAAGCAGGCGTAAGGCTTGACACAGCATTGGTCAGATAGGGCACCCCCGAGCATTGCTGGAGCTGCGTCGCGCTTGCGACACAACTCCAGCAATGCGTCACTTTTCAGATGCGTGACGCATCTGTGCCGTTTTTGCCCCATGGTGCGCCGCATCATAAATGCGGCGCACCATGGTTGGCGTAGCTGTGGCGCACTGTGGCGCATGTTAACTGGCGCATCCCTCGGGATGCGCCAGTTAACATAAATCTGCCCCCTAAGAGACTAGGGGGCAGATTTATGAGGCCCTTGCGCCACGTTTACGCCGCTGTTGCGTCACGCAAAGCGGCGTAAACGTGGCGCATCCCTACGAATGATTTACAACGTGACGCATCTAGGCAGATGCGTCACGTTGTAAAGCCCTGCGCCGCTTGTGGGCGTTCCCATGCAGGGTGGGCGTTCCGGGGCAGGTGCGCCTCGCAAAAGTGGCTGAGTGAAATCTATGAGATTTCACTCAGTCACTTTTAAGCCAATGCTGCGTCAAAAGCCTGCGCCTGCTTGAAGCAGGCGTAGGTCTTGACGCAGCATTGTTAAAATGGGGCACCCCCGAGCCTTGCTGGAGCTGCGTCGCGCTTGCAATGCAACTCCAGCATTGCGCCACATTTCCGGCACAGATGCGTCACGCATCTGTGCCGTTTTTGCACCATGGTGCGCCGCATCATAAATGCGCCGCACCATGGCTGGCGGAGCTGTGGCGCACTGTGGCGCATGTTAACTGGCGCATCCCTGGGGATGCGCCAGTTAACATAAATCTGCCCCTCTGTCGTCATTGTATTAAGTTTATTGTGGCCAGACTGTCACAGCTATACTTGCAGCTGTGTTTCATAATTTCTGAGGCTCAAACCTCTCCAAATTCAGAAAAATCGGAATTTGAAAATCATACCAATAAACAATTACTTTAGTGCAGGCTAAACCATGCAATTGATGCTGGTAAATACACAATATAAAATTGCATAAAATAAACTTGAATATATCTCATGGGTTTTCTTTTTTCTTTTGTCTTCTCACTTAGAGTGAAGGCTCTGTTCACCGTATGGATCCTATAAAATGTAAAGAACTAATTGGCAAGTTGCTTCGTGGAGTTTTCGGTCAAATGGTAAATGCATGTTTATGTTTTTAATTCCTATTTACAACTAAATGACTTTATAATATTAAATGCCAGTGTACTATGACATGACCGACATATTTCTACAACAAGCCCATCAATCAGTACACGTGTTCATTGAAGGATATAAGCAAGGATTTTCTGCTTATAACCAGAAAACAAATTATTCAAATCTACTATGCAGGAAAGTGTTACAGTTTCTCATCATGGATGCTCTGTAGAATTCCTCTGTGTTACATAAGAACTCTGCGAGATTCTGCGGAGTTCCGGGGGCCCTATTTAAGAAGGCCTTGCGCCACCGGTGCGTCACTTTTAAAATGGGAAAACGTGACGCACCGGTGGCGCAAGGCCTTCATAAGTGGGCAGAATTCTACACGTTGCGCTGCTTGTGCTATTTTTTGGCACCGGGAGCTTGCTCTTTGCTGTTAAACCAGCACCAATGGTGCTACGCGGTGCACCAGAGGGTGCTTTTTCTTTCTGCTGCTCGGGTAGACTTTCTACGCAAGCAGCAGCTTTCTCAACGTGGATGATTGTGAACTGCTGTGACCGCATTAAGAAATCGTGCTAGGAGGTGTTCTAGTGCCCGAACATCATGCCAGGGGATGCAAATTCACGCGCACACTCGCAAATATACTGTTGCTGAGACGCTCGTGAGAAAAAACTCTGCCATGCAGCGGGTGGTGGAGTTATGTCCGAAGTCTGCGTTCCGAGCAGAAGGCAGAGTGGGCAAAACTCCTGAACTCCGCCAGCCGTTCATTTAAATATATGAGAACAACTCCAGATTAAAATGCAAAACTAATTCCTCGAATGCCCATCTGGAACATCTGATCTTCCTTGTGAACAAACCAGTGTCAGACACCCCTTCCCTAAAAGCAAAGGCTCTTGCGATTGGAGAGATGTTGTGAAGCAACTTCAGTTTTCGGAGGATGAGACAAGCAAGAATTCCCTCGATCATTCTGAATTTTGTAATGATCTCCATCCAGAATGACGGCTATGCTCTTGGTGGAATGGGTGATGTCCTTTGTACACGTGGCTTGACAGTGCAGCTGCTTGCAAGATGTTTTGTTACAAATTCTTCACATTACGCATTGAGTGGACTTTGGCTCCACCCAGAGTATTAGGCTCTCACCACATGTTTATGGCAGTTCGGTGTATCATTCTGCCTTCTATAGAGTGTTTTCATTCCAATGCAAGAGAGACTAGTTTACATCCGAAAAATACATTCAATACGTATATATATAAACATGTATCTCATACATGCACTGCATACAGAAACAATCCTTTCTTGTACTGAAATCCCGACTCCTCAATGTTTTGTTTTGCTTTCACACAGGTATGTCTCTATTCAAATGATTACCACCACCCTTACAACCATTGCCACCATTACACCGCCACGATGGCCACCACCACCGCTACCAATATTACCATAAACATTAACACAGCCCTTGTCACCACCATTATTACTACCACCACCATTATCAACACCACCACTATTACAATAATTATTACTGCCACCATTGTGATTGTTACCAAAAACACCACTGTTATTATTGAGACATGATTAGAAGACAATTACAACCACTACCTCTATCCCAACATTAATATTAATCACAATTAGCATCTCATCATAACCGTTTCTGCCACTACTCCATCACCTCCAAAACTTTTACTTCACCATCATTATCAGCATTATAATTATCATCACCTGCACCATTTGCACTATCACCACCGCAACCATCACAAGCAATATCACTGCTTCTGCCACCTTTACAACCAACACCACTATCACCACCAACACCATCATTACAACAACAACCATTCACACCACCACAACGAACATTCCCATCACCGTTAACTCCAAAGCAAGTAGGTCTGGTTTTAATGAGTTGGCAAATACAGATAAGAACAAATATGTGTATGCATTAGCTCATCAAAGTCAGGACTATTGACTGTGCCAATGCTTTTTTTCTTCTGACATCCCTGTAAGTTTACCATCTTTCTGTCAGTAACAGTGGTGGTCTCCTCAGCAGTACAGGAGAGAACAGTTTAGGTACCTATGATGCTTGTGGTGCAAAAAAGCAAGGGGAGAAGCAGCACGAAACTCTTGAATCAAACATTTTTGCATGGGTACTGTCAGTTCATATGTTTGTGAGTATAAGCTTTGGTCCCAGAACTCTCAAATGAGACAATTCAAAAATGAGAGCAAGCACCCCTATCTTCACCTCACCGTAATTGGCTGTGCAAATTTGAAAGTATTTTGCCCAATATCACCCATCTTGATCGCAGACCACAAGTTCTAAAAATGGATGCAATCATTCACCAGTGACAGTACTACTTTGCCATTGATTGTAAGGTGCAGTACATATGGAGTCGAACCATGCGCATCTCATGCAGGACTTTAACAGGATACAGAGTTGAAAAATGTTATGGTACTAAAATGTTCTGATCAATTGATTAAATACCACAAAGATGCTGAGATAAGGAATTATAGGTGAATGTGGATTTATTATTCCTAACTCTACAGCCACATACCTTGAAAAAATATGTATATCGTCAAGATACAACGTGGAGTTCAGTGTAGAAAACCTATACTTACCCAAATGTGCTTACTATAAGGATGTTGTAATAGTCGTTTGGCTATGATATTTTGATGCAAGATATTTTTAACAAAATATTCTGGGTGAATACAGCATGAAACCTTGTGTGCTCCAGGAAGTGTTTATCAACAAGGCAGAGCATGTTTGTTTCAGACTTACTACATATATTATTTTGTAATCATCAATATCAAGAAAGTAAATGAATGGGGACAGGTCTGGTTGCTGATCACGGCGGCCACGTCCTAGGACTGCGCCTCTGTGCCACCGCTGTTCTGACACGATCCTCTGCAACACTACCCCAGGGACATCCTGTGCGCAGGGACCCCGGCAGGCACCAACTTTTCTGGGGATGCACCTGCGGTGACCGGGGCACCCTAGGAGCAGCCAAGAAGAAAAGTTGCTTGTGGCTATGGCTAGGCGTTGCTATGAGGCCCTTGGGATGGCAACAAGGAAGACGGCGGAAGGGGTCCGCCTGACACAGTGTGGCCCGTTGGGCTAAGTGGTGAGCGTCCCCCCACCCCCATGGACTATGCAGCCTCCCCCCAATCTGGGGAATCCGGTATTGTCGCATGACACTTTGGGGCCAAGCCAGACTTGCTGAGGGTGCCCTGACATCGGCAACTACTCCATCGCTGAGGTGGGGCCCTGACAGCAATCAGGGAACCGGATCAGAAGCAGCAATGGTTGTGGGAGCCAAGCGAGACTGGAAGGCCCCCAGTCACTTCCCCTGAAAACACCCAGACGAAGATGAGGCGGCGGGCCCTAGGGGACAGAAAGCATGGAGCTGCCATTTGAGCGATCAGAGAGTGCCAAGAAAGCGCTACTGTGGGTCATTAACCCCCCATAACTCTCTATGGTCTTGAGGCTGCGACAACCATCATGGCAGGAGTTAGGCCCGAGCCGAGAGACAAAAGCTACTGGACCTATTGAGGGTATACATGGCGCCTGTGCAGTGGCTGATTCCTCGTGCAGTTGGGCGGAGTGATGGTCCCAGGGCCTGCTGACCAGAGCATGTCCCTGTGTTTCCCTTGGGACACACGGTGGGAAAGGGATTCTGACGGAAAGTTTGCTGGGAAACTGAGCTAGCAGTTAAATGAGGCAGTGGACCCTTGGAAATCAGCGACTTGGGACCAGTTGCCTTATAGGTGGAGGGATTGCTGTTGGACATAAGATATGTGCCAGACCTTCAACTGGGTTGTAGGGAGTGCACATACACCCATCTCACACATGTACACATAGCAGTTGGTCTCCTTGGATGGGGCATTCTGCCTGGTGCACCCATATCAGCGCAGCAACTCGAGGCACTGACTGCCTTTGCAACCCCATAAAGGTTGTAGTGGGGTCTGAAGGTTTGGCCTGGGGTGCAGAGTATTCCAGGAGAAGAAGGCAATACCCGGCAATACCAGAGTGGAATGGCCACAGACAAGGTGCTACCAGGTGCTAAACAAAGCACCCTAGATAAAAATGCTCAGACGGGGTGGTATGCTTTGGCGTGGGGAGCAGATGGACAAACACCATCAATTCTTCATAACACCACACTTTTGGCAGCCAATCATGGGATGTTCTTTGTGCCAAAATAGACATCACATGAAATCTGAAATGTGATGGAATGGACAGCTGAGGCAAAGACATGAGTCTCAGGAGTCAACGACTTAGTCGCTTCCCTACAGCAAACGAGTCCAAACTTACCTCTGTGTCCAAGGAATTGGCAGCGCTGGTGGAGAATGTGAAGGGCATGGTGTGCCACAATAACCTCAGATTCATTGGCTTTCCCAAAGGTTGTGAAGTACCCTCAATGGAGCGTTTCCTCAACAAAATGCTCTGCAAAATAATGCCACAGACTGCCCTCTCCTCATGCTTTGTGATCGAGGTGGCTCGCCGGTCTCTGGTGCGGCACCCTCCTCCATGTGACGGCCTCTACCAGTCATAGCAAAACTCCTGAATTATGTGGACCGAGAGGCAGTCCTAAAACATGCCTGGATCCAAGGCAAGATCCTGTATCAATCTCACACAGTAATCATTTTTTCCGACTATACCCGACTAGTACAGCAACAGTGTCAATCCTTCAAGGCAGCCTACAAATGGTTACGGGAGCTGAATATCCAACATATGCTACTCTCCTCAGCTAAACTGAAAGTTATCTATCAGTCCAAGATGCTCTTTTTTGACTCCCAAGAAGAGGTACTTCAGTGATTAGATGAAAGTATCTAGGTTAGACCCCACACTCCTCTGCATATAGACCCCCATTTCTCTCAAAGGGAGGGAAAATGTAAGCTCCCCAAGACCCTGGCAAAGTGCTGATACAGGTCCAACTCATCATGGAGGATATCGAAGTGACCAACCAACAACCTGGATGTAGAGGAGAGGACTGAACCTCCTCGGTGTCTGGAGCGGAATCCTTGTAGAGACAGTGACACTAGTTCCTCTGGTGGATATGAAGAGTATGCTTATTAAGGTGGCAGTGAGAATCAAAAAGTAGTACTTGCTTCTGGAACAGTTTCTTGATGTTGTATTTGAGATTCATTGGGGCAGCCTGGGCAAGCCTCCCTGTTGGTGACTGGTGATTGTCTGTCCTGCGCCAGATACTTCTACCTATCAAAGGATGGGGGTGGGGGAAATTTGTTCGTTTTTTCCAAGGTCCGAGATGCGGCATTTTTATGTACATCATATGTTCTCAAGTTTTATTTTCTGTTTTAGTTCTCTTCTTGTTAAGAGAGCAGTCCTCAAGCATGCCAGGCAGGCAGAGACAGATATTCTACTGTTACAGGACACTCAACTCAATGGGAACTAAGGGCCATATGTATCAAAAAAAGTGATTTTGGGGGGCGTGGCCAAGATGGCGTCGGAGTAAGACGTGCTTTCGAGTCTCTCCGGCGCCCGACCTGCTAAGCATTGCATAGCATCGCCTACGGGGTGCCAATCGACCCTGAGATACCCGCAGAGACCACCGACATCGAGTGGAGAGGTCCGGAGCCCCCGGCGAGGCAATAGGAGACCGGAGAGCGGGAGGGTCGTCACCCGGCCTACTACGCACCGGTCTTGCGTGAGGGAGAGGCCGACCTGTGAGTGCAGATGCGCCGGCGCCGGCTGGGCCTGGCATTGCGAGACAGCAGATCACTCCTGCTACTTGCAGCCGATGATGGAGCGGGGCGTCCCCACCGCACCTGCGAGCAGTTCAACACCCTGAGGTGGTGCCCGTGGCGTGAAGCATCTACGAGCCGGAAGAACTGGCCTACTTTGTGGACCCCGGTCCGGCGAGTGAGCGGAACTAGAGGCCTATTTCGGCCTGCGGGCTGACTGTCTGACTCGCGCTGTCCCCTCGCCAGTGGCTGAAACATAGTTTGGAGATTCAGCGGGGGTACGTGGCTGGAGCAGGGGGTCTGCCTTCGTGGCCCCGATTTACCGAGGCGGAGAACCTGGGATTGCTTGCCAGACGACACTGTCCCTGCATTGACTCTTGGACTCTGGCGGGAAGCTTCTGAGCCGCCATCTTGATCAGGCGGCCACTGCCCGTGGCGCAGATACGCGGCAACGTGGAGGCCTGAACTCCTAGTGAGACCTTACGCTACGCCTGAGCACTCCTCGTCCCCGGTGAAGGTACGATAGCCTTGGTCCCACGGCACAGCCGGCCCTCCGAGATGTCCACTGTACCACGCAAAGGAAGGACGGGTAAGGACGGGGCCTCCAAATCATCGCAGTAGCCATCTTCCCCAGGGGCCAGTGGTTCATCTAGGCAGTCGGACGAGGAGGCGCCCGCCACCAAGGCCTTCATGACGGAGCTGTTTGCCTCCATCAGGGAGGACATTTCTGAGCTTCGCGCCCAGCTGGCGTCGGATCTCCGGGAGGTGCGGAGGGATGCCGATGGCATTGGTGAACGGGTGGCAACCCTGGAAGATCACGATCTGAGTGTGGCGAATGATGTACACCAACTACAACAGGATAATATTCGCCTTACGGAACAGAATTTGGACCTGCAGACTCACGCGGAGGACTTGGAAAATCGCTCCAGGAGGAACAATATTCGTATTAGGGCGGTCCCTTGGGACGGTGAAGCTGGAGACTTGCTAGAGTATGTCCAGGCCCTGTTCTTGCAGATCTTGGACGAGGAGGCTGTGCAGGAAATTAAAATGGATAGGGTGCACAGAGTCGGCCTGCCTAGATGAGGGGGTGGCCCCCCCTCGGACATCCTTGTCTGTGTGCATGACTTTCAAACGAAGGAGCGTATCCTACGGAAGGCTAGAGCCATCACCTCCTTACAATTCAGAGACCACCGTCCGCAACTCTACCAGGACTTAGCGGCGACAACGCTTCAGAAGAGGAGAGAATTCCGCCCAGTAACTGCTTTCTTGCGGGAGCGTAACATCTCGTACTCCTGGGGGCACCCCTTCCGTATAATATTCCGATGGCAAAACAGGCTGGCGCAAATCCGCTCCCTGCAGGTCGAGAAGGATCTTCTGGGCCAGGAGGACGTTCCTCCCTCTCAGGCAGCACATCCCTCCCCATCGAGGAGACGGCATCGATCTTCCTCATGGCATCAAATTGGTTCTTCCCCGGACCGGAGGCGTCCGGACCGCACTGCTAGCTTACAAGAGAGAGGTGCTGCGGTGGCGTCGGTGGCCTCGGCCACATTAGCAGATTCTCAGCAGAGCTCTGGAGCAGCATGATCCCCGACTTCCTTGATGGTTGGGCGCCGGAGGGTCTCTGGTCCTAAGGTCCCGGGGTACTATGGTACTCTTGGAGGAGACGCCCCGGGCCGTGGCCCTGGGGGCCCCCGATCTGGTGCCCCCACCCCGATTCCAGTCTGATGTGGACCTTGTGACCCGTGGCCCATTGGAACTGCTGAGTGCTTTGTTCAGGTTTAGTGCCTTGAGTTCTGTCTTCTTGTCTCTTTGTTTGCAGAGGGGGGTGGGAAGGAGGGAGTTCTGGGGGTTGGTACTGCAGGGGGACTGTTGGGGTTGGGGCTGGTGGGAGGGGGGTGTAGTGGCGACCAAAGATGGTGTGTATGTGATGTTGGCACTAGTGGTGTTCTTCTTTGCACTTCTTATCTTGTACTGCAATGTGGCCTTTACATTTCTTCCTGTTTGCATGGGGAAGGCCTATTTGGGGCGCCGGGGAGGAGTGAGTGCGGTTCCCCATGGACGGAGGGTACTTGGGACTTTGCACTTGATGTCTTTCTCCAATTGTTTTCAGTATACAGAATTTAACCTGTCGTCTTATCAGGGAGGTTCGGAGGTCTGGTACACTGGAGTCACTGGCGTGGGAGGGATGGCCCAGAGTATGGGAGAGTTGTTGGGAGGGGGGCCTGATCCAGGGGTGTGTAGTAAGCATGGGCGGAAAATCCGTTCCGCTCGCGGATTTTGCGGATTTTCGGTAAATTCGCAATCCGCGAACTCCCGCGAATATACCGAAAATCCGCAAATCCGCGAGCGGCGGATTTTTCCGGGGGCAAAAGTTCAAAACTTGCAGCCTGGCCTGTTGTAACTATTTTAGGATGGCGCCGGCAAGCTGCCAGCGTCATCCTAAAATAGTTACTAAGTTAGCTTCAACAGGAAGCTCTAATAGATAAAATAAAGCAGGTGCTCGATTTTATCTATTAGAGCTTCCTGTTGAAGCTAACTTAGTAACTATTTTAGGATGGCGCTGGCAGCTTGCCGGCGCCATCCTAAAATAGTTACAACAGGTCAGGCTGAACTGATCTTTCTCTGACCTTTTATGCACACAAGAGGCATGTAAACTTGCATGGAAGCCCCGCACGTTTGGCCCCGCGCACACACTCGCGGTTTGCACCGTCTTCCCGCCATTCACCCACTATGATGGACAGCTCATTCAAGGGACCCCTGCGCCCTTCGGGGCGATTGCATAGTAACACACACATGGGCGCTCGAACTAGTTGATGCTCAAATTCAGTGACTCATTTCATGAGGCTGGACAGGTGTGCCTCTTCCCAAATCTACAGTGGAAAGTCAGCTGTGATGCTGGGTAGAGGCCTTTGCATCCTTGACTTTCATGAGCGCAATCCCCGTGCTGTTCCTGTGACCAGGAGCTTCTTTCTCTTCATAATATTGTGTTCGCACGGGTTGCTGCAAGTTCGCACGCGTTTTGTACAATTTCGCAATTTGCGAAATTGTACAAAACACTCGCGAACTTGCAGAAACCCGTGCGAACATAAAAAAAAAAATCAGCAAATTTGCGAGAATTCGCAGATTTTGCGGATTGCGAATTCGCAAATCTGCAAAATCCGCGAACGCGAGATCCGCAAAATTCGCCCATGCTTAGTGTGTAGACTGGTGGCTGGCAGGGGCCGGGGGTTGGGCTCTGGGTACTTTAGCAAACGCACAGAACGGAGTCTCATGTCGTCATCATGACAGTTAGTATAGGTACCTGGAACGTGAAGGGTCTCAACTCCCCGCAGAAATATCAGAAGCTCTGGAAGTATCTCTCGGACCACCATCTAGACGTAGTTGCCCTCCAGGAGACCCACTTGGCCAGGAGAGATGAACTGAGACTCCGCCATAGGAATTTCCCCCTTATCTACAGGGCGTCAGCGCCCACGAAGCATAGAGGGGTGGCCCTCCTCTTTCGGGCCTCTCTCCACTTTCAACCCCTGGGGGTGAGCGGTGATAAGGAGGGCCGTGGCTAATGGTGAAGGGGTCATTATATGGTCGCCAGTGTACATTTGTTGTGGTTTATGCTCCGAATGCTGGCCAAAATGGTTTTTTGCAATGCTTGATGGACAAGATGGGGGACTTTGTGGAAGGGCACTTGATATTGCTGGGGGACTTTAACATGGTGTGGGACAGGGACTTAGATAGCTCGGGGGCACGCAGGGCAGATACTGGGGTCTTTTCAGAGGAAACGCAACGTCAAATAGGCGAATTGGGATTGGTGGATAGCTGGCGCTTTGTACACGCTCAGGCCAAGGATTACACTTTCTTTTCTCATGTCCATCGCTCGTACTCCCGCATAGATCACATCTTTGTTAGCCAGGCCCTCAGGGGAGATGTCCGAATGGCTGATATTTTCCCACTCTCGTTGTCGGACCATAGTTTAGTGGTGCTTGGGTTACATTGGTCTGTAGGGGGGACGGCTGGCGGAAGTGGTACTTCCCGGCTGCGTTGGTACGGGATGAGGTGTCCTGTAAGGAGCTGCGAAAGGCTATCGGAGACTTTTTTGCTCTTAACCCACCTTCTGATACGTCAGTGTATACCACATGGGATGCGTGCAAGGCCTCAATACCGGGTATGTGCCTCACCCTTAACGCGAATCTTAACAAGCTTCGGCGGAAGGAGAGGGAGGCTCTGGAGTCAGAGCTCGCGGCCCTGGAGCAGGCGCACAAGTCGAACCTCTCTAGGGTGACCCTCTGCCCGCTTACGGCGGTACGAGGGAAATTGAGAGCCCATTGCAACAACCGGGCTGAATTTACCCTCCTGCGTCTTAGACACGTCTCCTACTCCCAGGGGAACAAGGTTGGGCGCCACCTTGCCCGGCAGCTTCGGGACAAGCGTGAGAGGGATTACATCGGGGGCATACAGGACCATACAGGTTCTATTCGGCTTAAAGATGTAGACAAGGCGGCCACTTCTACGCGGGTCTCTACTTGAGCGACGCCCTGGATCCAGAGGCCCAGTCTGCGTTTTTGGGTGGTCTTCCTATCCCACAGGTCTCCAGGGAATGGAACGAGTTGCTGTCTTCCCCATCTCTAGGGAGGAGGTACTGGACGCCATTAAGGCTCTGAAACTACACAAGGCCCCGGGTCCTGACGGTTACACGGCCCTGTTTTATAAAACATTCGCATCAGACATCTGCGACTACCTGGTTTCCCTCTTCAACGCGATGGCTTCTGAGGGGAGAACCTCGGACACCATGGCTGAGGCCCTGGTTACTATTATCCCCAAACCAGGGAAGGATCTTACCAAATGCGCATCTTATCGCCCGATAGCGCTCCTCAACCTGGACGCTAAGTTGTACTCATCTATCCTTGCTAGCAGGCTGCAGGATTTGATGCCGGCTCTGATCCACCCGGACCAGTCCGGGTTTATAAAAGGTCGACAGACTCACGACAACTTGCGACATGTAATCCATTTGTTTGCGAAGGCTGAGCGGTTTCGCATACCGGCGGTGTTAGTAGGGCTTGACGCGGAAAAAGCCTTCGATCGCGTTGACTGGGGTTTTCTACACCGCACGTTGGAAGCCTTCGGGTTCTCACCCCGATTCGTACGAATGCTTGAGGCCAATTACAACAATCCCACCTCTCGGGTGCTGGTTAACGGCCACAGGTCTGGGAGTTTCCACCACTCCCCCGGAACACGTCAGGGCTGTCCGCTCTCGCCACTTCTCTTTGCGCTCAGCATAGAACCGTTGGCATTAGCGATTCGGGAGTACTGGCGGATCTTGGGCCTCCCCTTTACAGGTGAGCAGCATAAGATTTCGCTCTTCGCTGATGACGTATTGCTATCAATTCGGGACCCGGCGTTGTCGTTACCCCATATCCATACAGTGCTGTTTGAGTTTGAAACGGTGGCGGGGTTCATAGTTAACTTTGATAAATCATATATTCTGAACTTAACCCTACCGCCTGGGGAGGTGCACCGGATCCGGTCGCTTACCCCACTCTCCTGGTCGACTTCATCCCTGTTATATCTGGGCGTTCGACCTCTACCCTGGGCAAACTGTTTCAGGCCAACTACCCTCCGATGCTGGCGGCGATACGTGCGGAATCGGAGAGATGGAAACAGAAATATATCTCGTGGTTAGGTAGGATTCATGTGCTTAAAATGGTCCTCCTGCCTAAACTCCTATACCTCTTCCAAGCCCTACCCATTCCGATAGGGGTGGATTATTTCCATCAGCTTAAGACCTTGATGTTGAAATACGTCTGGCAAGGGGGTCGGGCGCGACTTTCGTATGCGGTTCTCCGACGCCCACGAATGGAGGGGAGGGGTGGGGTTCCCGGACATGCATTTGTAATATAAGGCTGCCCAATTAAGAGTCCTGGTGGAATGGTCCCAGCAGCTTTTCGGAGAAGCACTGGCTCCATATGGATCGGAGCGTGGCGGGGCGTTCCATCTGGGATCTAGCTTGGAAACCTAAGGTGGACCGGCCCAGAAACGCGTATATTAGCACCCCCACCAGCACGGTATTAAAGGTCTGGGACACGGTCAGTGGCGATGATCGGTGGACCACATTCCCGTCCCCGTTCACCCCTATCCATTTCAACCCGGCCTTCCCTCCGGCGTTGACGGAGGGACCCTTTGGTGTCTAGAGGGAGGGTGGCTGTAGGGCCCTCACCCACCTGTTCCACTGTGCCACGCCCCTTACTTTCCATAATTGTATGAGGGACTATGGTGTTCTGCCCACGGAGCGCTTTCGTCATCTTCAGCTCCTCCATTGGGCGACGTCCCCTGGAGTGGTAGATGCAGCTACTAGACCATTGACGAAGTTTGAAACCTTTATTCTTTGCACATCCACCATGAAGGGGGCGATTTCTTTTTTGTATGGGTTGCTCCTAGACACCGCGGTGTCCCCTCGACCTCGATATATGGACCACTGGGAGAGTACACTTGGGAGGGACATTTCCGACGGCGAATGGAGGAGCTTATGGCGGGATGTGACGGCACATAATCATTCTACTGATCTCAGAGAGGCTCATATGAAGCTTATATTCGATTGGTATCTGTACCCGTCCAAGTTGCACCGAATATTCCCAACTACCTCAGATAAGTGTTGGCATGGCTGCGGGATGTTGGGTGACTTCAGCCACATCTGGTGGGACTGCCCCACCATCCGGCCATTCTGGTCCGAAATCCTCTCCCACATCAAGGATGTGCTGGGATACCCACTCCCGGACTCAATGGACTTTGTCCTGTTGGGCCTCAGGGATTCGCAGCTTGAACATCAAACTAGAGCAGATAAGCGCATTATGTGGCTGTGTCTGGGGGCGGCCAAGCTGACTTTGGCAGCCGCTTGGAAAAGCCCGACTGCTCCTGCCATTTCTTTATGGCATGCACGGCTATGGCGACTACTGAGTATGGAGTGACTTTCAGATATCTTTATGGCGAAATTTAAAAACTTCATGTTCTATTGGGGTCCCTTGGTTAGGTTTTTGTCATGTGGTTTGCCTTCGGCAGTTTGCCCTTCGGCGCTACGTGCGCTACACCTCTTTCAAATTTAATCACCTATATGTATGATGATGTTCTGAGTGCGTGATGGTCGCCACCACTGGGGGGGGTGGGGGGGAAGGGGGGGGCGGGGTGTTGAGTTGGGGTTGTTGTTCTTCTCTTAGTTGCGACCCGGAGCACCTCTGCAGGCGGATGGCCTGGCCTTTTTTTTTTTTCTATGTTTGTGATCATGACTGGAACACCCTTCTTCTTCTGAGAACTTTGCAGTAGCCGCTGAGACATGGGTGCGTTTTTTGGACAATGTGGACAGTAGTTCCGTATCACTAGCACTCTTGTTGACTTTGCTGGCTGCCGTCCCTTTTGATGCACTTTTGGGCTTTTTTATTAGCAATAATGTTCTTCAGCACCCCCTGTGTGGTGTTATGTGGCGGAATGTCGCCTGTTCCTTTTTCCTCCTTCTCCTTCTTTCCTTGTCTTCTTTTTATTTTTTTTTCTTTCTTTTCCTTTCCTCCCTTTTTCTACTTACAACCTTGCAAAATACAAATAAAAATTTTACCAAAAAAAAGTGATTTTGCGATTCTCAAATAGCTTTTTTTCGCGAATCACTATTTGAGAATCGCTAAATGCTACGTATGTAGGATTTGCAATAAACTATGCGAATCCTACAAATTAAGATTTGCAATTAAGGAATACCTCCCCATTCATTCCGATGGGCCTAGAGGCCCATAAGAATGAATGGGAAGACATTCTCAATTTGCAAATAGCAATTAGCGAATCGCAAATTGAGAATGCAATTTCAAGGGTGCAGGGGTGTCCAAAGAACACCCTGTCGTACCCCTGAAATAAGCATGGGTGCATATGTGGCACACATACATGCCCTAAGGGCATGTATGTGCATCACATGGTACTTTGAAAAATGCAAACATTTGCATTTTTCAAAGAAATCGCAAATTACCACCAACCTGAATTTGGTGGTAATTTGCGATTCCTTAAGGCAAAATTGCACTTTTTTGTGCTTCTTACATTGCATTTAAGGAATCGCAAAATTCACGATTCCTTAAATGCAAACGCAAAATAAGGAAATGCAAATTTTGCGATTCCTTATTTTGCACGCAGATTTGTTTGAAACATACCATTTAGCAAAAATGTGTTCGCAAACGCCGAAATTCTGCGCATTTCGGCATTTGCGAACGCATTTTGCTTGATACATATGGCAGCAAGTCCTGTGCCTGGTCCAGTATGGGAACACACAGGTTTATAACACAGGGTTTGGAAGGGGTTCTTGGGAGACCAGCATATTGTTTAAAAACATTGTCCAGTTCCAACATACTAAGACATGGTCGGATACATCGCTGTCACAGTCCAAGCTACATGGTGAAACTCTTACGCTCCTGAGTATACAAGGCCCCGCCCCCCCCCCAGAAATTCTACATAAACCCAAGGACCAAACTTTGAGGAGACCTCCCTGGTGGCCTTATGGTACTGGGGGGTGATTAGAATGGGGTGGTGTCCCTGGGAGTGGCATGGTGATGCCCACGGGGCAGCCATGGAGACAGGGTCAGTTCATGGCTCCTACTCCTTGCTATATTGCTTTTTGGTTCCACACATATATATGCACAGAGTGTCAGATATTACCATACTACCCAGAGAACTGTCCGACGTTTCAATAGTGGCTCTTGGGCTCCAAGTTGGCCCCGACGCCGGGTCTTCCACTGACACCTATCACCATGGAATCTCCTGAGATTGGAATACCGTAAGCACGTAGAACATACCATTGATGATTATTTCACACACGTGGGGTTGGTTACACCACCAATGATGCTGTGGGAGGCACGGAATCTTACATTGTGGGGGGCTGATATTAGTTATTGCACAGGGGAACGATGACGTAAGACAACCAAGCCTGAGGCCCATATCAGAGACTTAGATGTCAAGGGTCACTGTAGCAATGGCAAAGTGGCTCATGGACAGCCCAGTCCGGTGAAGCAACAAGATTAGCAGACTCCATTAGATAAGGCCAAGTTGGGCTGGCAGGTGTCCCAGAGTCGTACATATCAATGGGGGGGACAAGCTGAGTGAAACGCTTCCTAGATTTTGTCAGGGTGTGGCTTGTCCTGCCCCCTTCCCCATGATCAAGGATAGGTCGGGTGCCTTTCTCATAGATCCAGAGTTGATTGCAAACAGCTTCACCATCTAATTTGAGGATGTATAAACTAGGAAAAAGAACTATCCAGGGTGTCGATTAAGTAATTTATGCAGGTGCTTCCCCTCAAGACCCTTTCCCCATCTGATCATGCATTTAAGCTCACTGTGGATGATCTCTTCACAGCTATGGTGGGGTTGCATGCAGGTAAGGCAATACGTTTTCCTGTGAGTTTTTTAAAGCATAAATACCAAAGCTCCGTGACCGCGAATTATGGGTGATTCAATCCGTGACAGCCATCACTGTTCTGCCCTTAGACTGGTGCCATGCCGAGATCAGGGTTTTCCCAAATCCAGGCCGGCCAGAGCATGATCATTTGTCCTTTCGCCCAATCTCCTTACTCAATCTATAGGTCAAGATATTTGCCAAGGTGCTGACAAATAGGTTGATACAACACATCCCGGACCTGGTACAAATGGATCAGGGCAACCCGTCAGAATATTCGGCATGTATATATATATATATATATAACCCTGGAACTGGCAGACAGGCTGGAAGAGCCGGCGGCAATTCTATCGGCTGACATCATTAAGGCATTTGACTCAGTGAGTCGGCTATACTTATGTACCCTCCTCATACACCGGAACTTCAGCCTGAAATTCCTTTCTTACATTGAACTGCTTTATGCAGACTTAATGGTGCCAGTGCAGATGGCAGGCCCGGTCAGATACATTTCCCATACAGAGGGGGATGTAACAGAGCTGACCCTGTCCATCTGCCTTTTTGCCCTTGACTGTATGGATGAGGATGGATGCGCAAGTGAGGGGTTTTGAATGTGAGGAGATTAGGATTGCACTCTGCATGGGTGACGTTCCCTTCTTTTTTACCCCACCAGAATCCATGGGCCTAGAATATTGCAAATCATGTATATATTTTAGGAGAAGCCAGGCCTACATATTTCATACCTCCTAGTATACAGTTTTCATGATAATCACCAGCCCCCCGGGGTTCGTATGGGTGCCCATACACTGGGTCACTACCCATGGCTTCCAATACTTGGGTTTGTTCGTATCCCAGGAGGACACAGTAGAGTGGACAGCCAACGTGGAATGCGGAAGGACATCAAGATCTGGTCAGTGCTCCAATTATCCCTGACCAGACGGTTAGCCATCTTTAAGATAGTGTCCCTGCCCAGACTCCTCTACCAACTACAAAACTTCCTGCAGCGGTGATTCTGCAGGCTAAACTCCATACTCAATGCCTCATCGAGCAGTAAATGAGGCATGGCAGGTCCAGAGGGACACACCCCTTGCCCTCCTCCACCTCACGGAGGACCTCGGCGGAGATAGGTATAAACTGTCCTTGCTTTATCTGGGACTGACACTAGCAGAACAAGATATCGCTGTTGGATGGAAGGCGGCGACCTCCCCATCCTTGGCAGGATGGAAGAAGGGGTTGGATCCCTGTATGGGGATGGAGGTGACAGTATGTAAAGTGAGAGGTTGTCCCCATAAACATCACAAGATATGACAGGGATGGGCTGACGATAGAGGTATAGCTCTGGTGCCAGCACATCGAGTCGCCTGCTCACCTGATGCAGAACACCTGAACATTCCGGGGAGGGGGCGGGCCGAGTAGGAGTGGGATGATTAGTCCATTATTTCAGCTATTTCTTTATCTGGAGGAGGCAGTGAGGGAGGGGGAGGAGAGGGTTATACTGGGCAGGTATTTTTAGCTGTGTCCGTTTCTTTCTTCTTTTCAGTCAATTAAATGTTTATTGCAGGATATGTGGGTCCAGTTGCCTATTGCATTCTCAAAACAAATAAAACATGTTAACAAAAAGGAAAGTAAACGGTTAGTCAAAACCAATAGAAACCCAGCAGGGGACCTAGTTGACCAGATAATAACTATGGTGTTCATAGAAAAAAGGCCTCACTACAGGATTTACCTGTAAGGAAAGGTGTGTTGCATATCCTAACATTGTATCTGGGGCAATAAATAGCACTCTTGCCTAGGGGTGATGAATCTTACAAAATTGCAAGGTGTTTTGTCAGCCCACAAAGCTTAAACAATCACCTAAGAACATGGTAAGACTTTGCATTTCTACCCTGTGCCACTTATGGTCAATGCTTGTCATTAGCGGTTGCATCCACCTGAACCTATGGGTTGTGAGAAATGTGTGAAGGATAGTGCTTCACTGTGCATGTTTTTTTTTATTGTGTTAGCATACAGTACAGGGGTTATGATGTTTTTTGCCCTCAAAGAGGGTGATGAGGTTTTGACCCTTTGATACAATAATTACTTATAGGACTTCATTAATTTAATTGGTAATGTGGACATTCGAAGGACATACAGCACAGATCGCAAATGGCTCCAGATGTTGGTAAACATCTGCAGCAACTGTCAAGAAGACTAGTGATAGAAAGTCCCTGACGTTGAAAGTATTATGATATTGTCTTTGGTCTGTACCAATGTATCTGGGGTATATATAACAATCATCTTGCCAGGTGTTTGTCTGTATTTGTTTGTGCGCAAGAAAGAGAGAGAGGGAAAAATAACATATCGAGAAGTTATGGTTGTCTTGGTTGGGCCAAACAGTGGTGGTTGTGTTTTTTTTTCCACTGGTGCCTCGAGGCACCTCCAAATATGGATCTGCCAATTGGGCGCAGAACACTCTTTCTGCCCTTGACTATCAGGGCAGTGGGGAGAAGCAGTCAAGGATCCTCATGGAAGCAATGTGCAGGGCAAGAGCTTGGAACTCAAGTCAACCAAAAGACAGAGAAATATATTGCCCAGGCAAGACTTATCTTTTAGGTAAGTAGTTTAATCCTACAGCAATCTGAAATACTCACATGACTGCTCAATTACAGGGTTACTAAATACCTATGAGCTGCAATGAAATATTGATAACCTCTATGGTGAACACTCCCCGCTTTCTCTCTCTCTGGGAAGCTTCCCCTCTAGTGTAACTTTGAAACAGATACAAATGCATATCACTGTCATTTAACACAAATGTTAGCTTATAGATCATCTTTTTATTAGCCAGTAGGCTAAAAACGTTTTTACTGGCAAAAAAAGGTATAGCACTAGCAATTAAACCTCAATTTACACATATTAGGCACCCCCACATCATCTGCTCTGTAGCGATTTGAATCAGAAACCTGGGCTAATCTGCTCAGTGGCTAAGCACCCTTGACCTTCAGTGCCATCAATAGGATATTGCAGGCGGCGGCCTTCTACTACTGGGGATGAACAGTGCACTTGGCTGGCTCATATGGCACTTAAAGAACATTCATCAGTTGTGGCCCTAGGGCCATTGCAGGCAGGTGCTCATCTTCGGGCAACTGCAGCCTGTGGGACAATGCAGGTGTGCGCTCTTCTTCAGCAGTGTGGTCCATGGCCTGACATAGATGCTCTTGAGGTGAACACCATTGCCGTTAGTGGCAGTGCTTCAACTTCAGGGATCATTCAGGTCAAAAGGTGCTACAAGGGACTTGATTTTGAGAAAATAATCACTCAGTTGGGAGTCGTATTAAGAATATCACACTCCAGTGTGCCAATAGGTAGGATATATATCGCCAGCGTAATCTCACACGCCACAGTCTAGATCTGTTTTCGGACACCTTCTTCCATTAACGGATGTTACAGTTTTGAACTGATGTGTTGATGTCATTTATACCTCTGTTCATTACTCTTTTGCTTTTTATTTTGTCTCCCCACATCTTGAATTGTAATTTATATTACTGAATCTACATAAAAAAAAATTTGGGATGAATATACTTTTAACTTTCTCCGTGTATCTTTCTCCTTCCAATGATTGACTCTTGTTCTTTTTGAACTTTCTACACATGTGGTATCCTATTGGTACACTGGAGTGTAATATTCTTAATACGACTCCCAACTGAGTGATTATTTTCTCAAAATCAAGTCCCTTGTAGCACCTTTTGACCTGAATGATCTATTGCCCAAGCCTACAAGGGTTTATTGGGTGTCCCCTGGTATAATCAACTTCAGGGATGGCATCCAAAATGGCAGGCAGCATAATGGTAATTTGGCAAACAACCTCCTTATCAGTTTGCAGTAGTAACTACACTGGGAGAAAAGGAGTTTCCTCACATTTCTGGTCAGTACCAGATCCGTTCTCTGACCGCGGTCAACTACCCCTGAGTGTTTGCATGCAAGCAACATACAGGTTTCTCTTCCAAGTCAGTCTCTCTTCTTGCAGGGTCAGGAACTGTCCTTCACTCTCTAAGCAAGTAGGCAGGCTTCAAGGGGTTAGACAGACTGTCATTTTCTCCTGAAAGTTGCAGACCTCCGGTGATGCTCAGTCATCTCTGGGGAACTGACTGTCATGCATACACCAACCCTGGGTGCACAACAATCCTCTGAGTAACCAGAAGAGCACTGCCTTCCTTGGCCAAATAGAACTTGACACTGGAACAAAGGGGGGTCATTGGAATCCCACTTTTATACACATTTTCCGGAAATGGTATATGGATCCACTGGGTAAACTTGTGTGACAAATTTGGGTTGATTCCATTTCAAATACCATTTCTTGGCTGCTCCACAGACATTGTTCAAGGTGGTGGCTCTTACAGCTGGTAGCAATGGTGCTGTCTCAAGTAAGAGTACCAAACACAAGGACACAATAGAATGTGAGATCTCTGCCTGTGGCAATCATCAACCTCCTTTAACAGTAATGAGGGACAAGCCAATGGGGTAGTCCCGTCTTAAAATTTCAGCACCTTGAACAACAGAATATGTTAGGAACTCATGGGAAAATTAGAAGAATGGATTAGATACCAGAAAGACTAGTTAGAAAGGTGACAACAACAGCTTGAGATTATTTCAGAACCACCACTCCGTAATCTTGAGTGAAAGCAGAGACAACAATAAATCTTAGACACTCAAGAGCAAACACATATTATATTATGAAACAAGAAACAATGTGTTATTGACTAACCTCTCTTTCGAATGGAATATGACTTGGCTAGCCCCCGGTCTCACAGACCTAGAGCCTAAGATGCTGATCGGAGGAGTCGTGTACTGCAGATGAGGAATAGGCAGAACAATGACATCAGTTCTTTGAGAGCAGTAGTAAATGCAGGTAAGACCAAACTGTAAGTATTGAGAATAGGGCGAAGGGCATAAAGAAATTAATGTACAAGTGTGTCAGGGAAACAGGAAATAGATAATGGAAAAAATAATTAACAGCAGGGACACAAAATTGAGTGACAGAATTACTAGATTAAGCCAAACAACTCGAATATGTTGCCAAGAACATTCCCAGTGCATATGAAAGTATCATGTGGCATGGCTACTCCTTCAACCTGATAGTGTTTCTTCTAAGCAAGAAGTGCGTATCATTTGGTTTTCATACCTGTTTCCACATCTATATCTTCAATATTTTCCATGCTTGGCATCTTCTGATCTTAAATGAATGTCGAAACCCTCTAGATCGAACAGTCAGTATTTGATCTTCGCTCCTATTCCATTCACAAGGCACTCATGGCATCTCTGTTTCCACCTTCCCTCACTTGAGTATTTGAATCAACACCCACTCACAGCAGGAATGCAAGTAATGCACTTCCATTGTCTTAAAGTAACATCCATTCTCCAGCTGCTGCCAGGTTAAACTGATGCCATTCAAAATCGATCCTGTTGGGCCCAGTACTCAGACTCTCACCACACACAGAGTCTATAAGAAACTGGGTTATTAATGAGGGAGGTAAGCACCCATCTCAAGTAAAAATCACAATCCCGGTCAGGGTGAGCCGTAGAAGCAAAACAATAAAAGAAAATTAAAAATGAATTAGAAAAACTAAGTACATTTTTAAAAACAGAATGACACCAAACAGACAAAAGGCCAATACATTGAGCAAAGATATGAAGTTTGAAGAAGAATGCGGTCAAAAATTTCAATGATAGTCAAGGATGTACGTCAGTACAACGCGATCAAAATGATAGCGGTACTTTACGACGCAGCCATTACAACGCAAGTGGCTCCGGATTGTGGATTAGTTTAATTTTCTATTCCAACTCCAGCCCACGTAACAGTAGGGAAGGTGTTGGAATAGAAAATCAAACTATTCCTTTAACAAGAGCACCCTCTAGCGCAAGTCGCAGTAATGACTTGCGTTGTAATGGCTGCGTAGTAAAGGACGCGCTGTGTAAACACCGCGTTGTAAAGTATGTTTACCATAGTCAATTGTCACAGTAGAAAAGGACCTCGGCACAATTTGATGCTGAGCATGATGGACCGTGAGTTGAATAAACTAACTAGGTTTGTCCTGGTCAAACATTTAGCCATCTTACTTCAGTCCCTTAAGTCGTAATCCATCACATTAGTACACTCCTAAAGCGCTAGATTCTCAGGGGAGGAACGTAGAGACTAAAAGGATGGCAGACAGAGGATACAGTGAGTTCCAATGCAGATCCAGTTGCCTCAGGTCAGCTGAGCAGTTGCAGGAAAGGCCTCTTAATGCTTGCTTCATCCATGTAGCTCTAACAGGCGGTTAGCCTTATGACCCTTTGAGGTCACTTCTTTTTCCTGGTGCAAGTGAGACAGCAGATACAGTTTTCTAGGCTTTTCTCACATTTTAGACAGCAGGCTCAATTGTCTTCTGCTCTTACAAAGGTTAAGAAGTGTTCTGAAGTTGGTGCATGAAGATGGCATATTTATGCCTGGAATAAGGTTGGAGGTGGGAATGACCCTTAAAGACATCCTAACCAATAGGAAATGTTCCTGAGGCTAAATCTACCCTATCCCCATTTCACACAACTATTGGCTGTCAGGGCTAGCATTTTGGAGGGAGTGAACTATGGTAATCCTAGCATCCTTCCACATCTAAACTCAAAGACAGAACTCGGGGAGGATCAAAGCTAGGTGAACACACACACAAAGCATTTTGAAATTCTGTTTCCCTCCTTTGTAATATCCCCCAAATGTTATGTGTAAACTCAGCAGACCTTTCAAACAGGCTGTGACTCTCCATTATGAAAAAGAGTCCTACTTGGATTGGTGCCTGACCTACTGGCAGGACATATGAAGGGCCCTGTCCAATTTTCAGCTAACATATACCTATGACAGAGGGGCCTCTTTGAACTATACACCTCAAGTGTCATATGAAAAACCAAGCAGACCTGTCAAGCAGCATGTGACTTTCAGACAGGATTTGGCACTCCAATGTCAAAGTGGATGCTTACAGCCCTACCCTGGTGGTCCTCTATACTGATTTTGGGGCATCTCTTGCTCCCACTGGGTTTGGTGCCTGGCTTATCAGGGGGACAAAGGGGAGGCATGCTCAGGGGTAAGCTAAATCTGCCTGGGACATGGGAGGTCCTTTTAAAATTCATCAAGGGTCTGGATGGAGATCCCAGGCCATGCTGTCAAGGCGAGGACAACACTCCCCCACACCCAAGGCCCATTGTCTCTGTCCTAGGAGAAATTCACACCTCACCACAGGGAGCCATCAAGATGCCAAGTGACAGTTGAATACTTAGAGATAGGCCTCTAGAGGCTTTAGGAAGGCAAATAGTAACTTTTCTAAAGACCAGTTTCCACAAGGTTTAGAATAAATTTGACTTTACCATTAAAATGGATTTTCTTTCACAAATGTAAAGAGTCCTTGACATATTTCAGTAGCTTTTTCCTAGAGAGAGATAACATGTATTAAATTTAATATTGTATCCAAATGCTTTTCTGTGAAACATCCAGCCCTGCTACAGTGAAAATATCCCTGAGGTGATAGTCACTGTATTGACATGTTTGACATCATCCTTTACATGTTCTCAGTCAGTCAAAGATTCTTTATTCTGCCAATAAAAGCCATAAAAGCACAAAGATAAAA